>NW_027397071.1:39526299-40136325 GCF_003265705.2 Callorhinus ursinus
TTCTTTCTTCTTTCTTTCTTTCTTTCTTTCTTTCTTTCTTTCTTTCTTTCTTTCTTTCTTTCTTTCTTTTCTTTCTTCTTTCTTTTTCTTTCTTTCTTTCTTTGTCTTCCTTTTTTCTTTCTTTCTCTTTCTTTTTTCTTTCTTTTCTTTTTTCTTTTCTTTTCTTTCTTTTTTTTGATGTGAAATTCTTTTAGTATTGTTTCTTGATCATATTATGTTGATTTTAGTCATCTTGAGATAAGTTGTTATATGGTAAATGAAGAGACTTGAAGCTGGAAGTTGGTGTGCTTAAGTTTACCATGCTAGAATTCTGGGCCATTATCCTGCTGAAGCCAAATTTATTGCTCAGGATCACTGCTTCTGAGCTACAGGAAAGACAACAGTGTCAATGGTCCACTATTAGGGAAGGAAAAGAAGAAAGAGCAGCTCAAGAATCCCTATGCTCAGGGGTGCCTGTGTGGCTCAGTTGGTTAAGTGTCTGCCTTTGACTCAGGTCAAAGGGGCTCCCTGCTCAGTGGGGAGTCTGCTTCTGCTTCTCCCTCTACCTCCCTACGTGTTCTCTCTCTTGCTCTCTCTTACTAAATAAAAATAAAAAAAAAAATCCCTCTGCTATTCCAAGAGTTGGTACTATTATTATAGCCACCACAACCTATGAGGTCAGCATCCTTTTTGTTGCAAAGGCCATCAGTCATAAGTCCATTAGTCCTATTATTTAAGAAAAAAAAGAGATTGGTAAATTTGATTGTTATAATTTTTCAATCAACAAAATGCTTTCTAAAGTTATTATGTGGCAATCTTTTAAGACTCATCGGATTTCTTGATTATTGTTTTTTAAGTGTTAATTAAAAAGAATTTGCCTTTTATTGCTTTGCATTCCCCATGGTGCCTAAGCTAGGGTCTTGCATGCATAAATATTAATATAAAAGTTAATTGATTTAAAAATCTCTATTTCCCCTCAAGACTCGACCTTTTCCTGTGAGGTTTTTTTTTTCCGTTTGGGAATTATAACAATATGGATTACTCCAAAGCTTTCCTACCTCTAACTACTGTGTTTGTACCCATCCATAAATATTGCAGACAAAACAAAGTTTATAGAATACTAATTGAATTGAAGGTACCGCTAGAAGTTCTTAAAATAGGCATTACATACACCTTTTAAACATGAAATTAGTATAAGTACACTAATTCAATATGTTTACATCAAACCAGTATGGAAAAACCCGAAGTCTTTATCAACCAAAGGAACTCTATTCCCAGGTGAGGCAGTGGAGATTAGAGACTTATTTCCATCAAAACCAGGTTTAGCAGTTACCCTCTTCCAAGATATTAGCTTTATGGCCACTGAATTTTAAAAATTACTGTTTATTGAAATAATACACATTTTTATTTTAGAATACTTAGAAAATAAAGATGTTATATGTGGTAATTTGTTACAAAATGGATCCTAGTGAACCACACCTACTTGAATTCAAGCCCCGTGTAGTCCTCTCTCACATTGAATCTGGGCTGGCCTGATGATTTGTTGGTCCAATAGAATGTGGTGAAAAGTGAGAATGTGCAAGTTCTGGGTCTAGGTCCTAAGAAAACTTGCAGCATTTTCTTGCTACCCTGAGACACCATATAAAGAAGCCTGAATTAGTTTATTTGAGGATAAGAGGTCTTATGGAAAAAGAGGCCCTGTTGCAGAAAGACTACAAAGAGATTCAGCGAGATACTAGCCCTTCCGGCCATATTAGCCTAGGACCTTGACATGTAGGTGAAAACATCTTGGATCCTTCAGCTCCTGTCAAACCGCAAGGTGACTGCAGGTGCATGAGTGAGCGCAGTTAATACCACATGGAGCAGATCCCAGCTGCCTAACTGGACCCAGTCCATATAGTAGAACTGTTAGCAAATAAATGGTTGTTTTAAGTCCTAAATTGGGGGATGGTTTGTTATGCAGCAATAATTAACTGTTATATATAAGAAAATTTTGTGTAATCCCATCACTTTGGCATAAGTAAACATTTTGGAGTAATTCATATTGTGTAGAGTGTTTGTAATTTGCTTTTTCTCATTTAATACTGTATTATGAATTATTTCCTCATGCAATCAATCTTGAAAAATTTGGATTTTATAAGAACAAAAAGATAATTAAAAAAACTAAAAAAATCATAAAATAGACTTTACAAAGTGAGCAATATATGTTCCTCTCTGTATTACTGATGGTACAAATATATGTGGAATATGGACTATGCCGTGGATTAGCTATCTATTGCTATGAAACAAATCACCCCAAAATGTAGTGGCATAAAATAACAATAAACATTTATTATCTCCCATGATTTCTCCCAGACAAGAATTCAAGAGCAGCTTAGCTTGGTGGTTCTAGCTCTGGTTCTATCATGAGGTTGTAATTAAGATGTCTGAAGACTTTACTAGGTTGTATTCACTTCCCAGGCAACTTAAAAGGCTGACAAGTTAGTACTAGTTATTGGTGGGAGGCCTCAGTTCCTCCCCTCCTGGTCCTCTCTACAGAGCTGGTCGACTGCTCTCAGGACATGATGACTGGCTTTCCCCACAAATAATGAGCCAAGAACCTAAAGTGGAAGCTATAATGCCTTTTATGACTTAGCATCAGAAGTTATATACTATTACTTCTTCAATATCATGTTAGTCACCCAGGTCAACTCTAGTTTAGTGATATAAATCACCTTTGCTGAAATTCTAATAGAATCATAGAAATGACCATTAGAGGGGCGCCTGGGTGGCTCAGTCAGTTAAGGGTCTGCCTTCGGCTCAGGTCATGATCTGTGGGTTCTGGGTTTGAGCCCCGAATCTGGCTTCCTGCTCAGCAGGGAGTCTGCTTCTTTGTCTCTCTCTCTCTCTCTCCCCCCTCTGCCCCTCCCCACTGCTCGTTCTCCCTCTCTCTCAAATATATAAATAAAATCTTAAAAAAAAAAGAAAAGAAGTGACCATTAGAAATATGTTGACAATAATGGAATCTGACAGAATATTGAACCAAAACTGCCATAGAATGAAAATAGTTTCATTGATATATAGCCTTAGGACTTGAGACATAAGGGTGCAGGTAGCTGTGGAAAACAAGCTTTATATTCTTTTTGGAAGAAAACTATTTTTTACTAAAAATCATGAATGATGAAGAATAGCTTAATGATCTATGAAGAAATTAAGCTGGATTTTAGTATTTTAGTGAAATAGTGTGTTAAGAAAAGTTTATCTTTGGGTTAAAAAAAGTTCTCCATTGAAGATTAATTTAGGCAGAAAATGGAGCATGAAAAGGAACTTGATTTTAAAAAGTTTTAACAGTGAGTTAATGCACATAGTATGAATCTACACACAAAGTGAGGTAGAGTTAAGGTATTTTCTGGTGGATGAAATAGGTTTATAATGTAGTCAATCTGGAATATACAGGTATTACAAAAAAAGTTATTAGTTTTGAGTAACTATTTTCCTTTGTTGATTTATCCACAAAATCAAAGCAGACCCATGGAACCCTAGCACATTAAAACTGGAAGATACTTTGGCAGTGAGATAGTCTTCTATCCTATACAATAATTCTGTAGTTTTTTGGCAGCTGTCTACCTTTTACTTGAATATTTCTGTTGTTGGGCAATTCTAGTTTTTTAATTTTCTTTCTTTTTATGTTAAGTCAAAATTCAGCATTTTGTAATCCATCTATTTCTGCTTTTAGAGTACCAAATAGTTAATCTACTTTTGCTTCTACATGGCAGTCCTTAAATATCTACCTTCATCTTGCCTTCTGTTTATCATATATACTGAGATCCAGGCTATTTGCAGATAGTATTCATTGCCACTGTCTACTTCTTTAGGACTTCATTTTGCCTTACTGTGCTATTGTAAAAGCAGTCCCAAAATATGACTTGGAAATACAGATATACCTCAAGCTGATGGAATTTGAATCTAATACTTAACTAGACTGTAAACTTCATGAAGGCAGGGGCTATATATTTGTATATGTATTTTTACTCACATTATATCCCTAGCACCTGGCAAATTGCATAGCATATAATATTTGTTGAATGAATAATGAATGAATGAATATGGCTCAATTCAGCATACATGTCTTTTTTGCTAGATCCTGGATTTGTTCCTTTCTTAAAATGGCAAGTTTACATTACCAATGGAAAATAATACTTTTTATTTTATTTATTTATTTTTAAAGATTTTATTTTTTATTTTTAGAGAGAGAGAGGACTCACGAGGAGAAGAGGGGGAGGGTGAAGGAGGGAAAAAATCTCAGGCAGACTCTGCACTGAGCATAGGGCCTGACATGGGGCACAGTCCCACGACCCTGAGATCATGACCTGAGCGGAAACCAAGAGTCAACGCTTAACTAACTGAGCCACCCAGGCACCCCAATACTTTTTCTTTTTTATTTAATTTTTTATTTTTTAAAAATTTTATTTATTTATTTGAGAGAGAGAGTGAGAGAGAGAGAGCACATTGTGGGGGGGATCAGAGGGAGAAGCAGACTCCCCGCTGAGCAGGGAGCCCGATGCAGGACTCGATCCTGGGACTCCAGGATCATGACCTGAGCCGAAGGCAGTCGCTTAACCAACTGAGCCCCCCAGGCACCCTACTTTTTATTTTTTTAAAGTGTATCCCAACACTTCAAATATTTTGTGAAAGCAGATGAACAGAGAGGAAGGGGGAAAAAAAAGAGAGGGAAGCAAACCGTAAGAGTTGGGTGGAGGAATGGGCTAGATGGTCATTTGTGATGAGCACTGGGTGTTGTATGTAAGTGATGAATCACTAAATTCTACTCCAGAAACCAATATTACACTGTATGTTAACTAACTAGAATTTAAATGAAAATTAGAAAAAAAAACTTTTGTGAGCAAATTAGTGAACCATCCCTATACCATTTGACAATGTCTGTCTTTCATTGAATGAGTGCTCCCCTAATGCCCTTAGGCATTTTTTTTAAATCATGAAAAGGGAAAGAATGTTATGTCCAGTGGGAAAGGAAAGTGAAGCAAAAACAATTCTATGAATTGAAAAAAAGACCACATGACAAGGATAGCCTCTTTATTTTTAATCTTATAAAAGTCAACCATAGAATTTTGTAATTCCTTTTGCAAACAAAACAAAACAACACCTCCTTCTTCCATATGGGAATCATTAGATTTAGGTCTGGTTCAGAATGAGGACTTCTTACTACATCATCTGTGTACTTTCTGGAATTTACTAAAACTGTTTATTGTACATGTAGATTTAGCCTCATTTTATTAAGCTGATAGTAACTGACAGAACCATGTGGAAGATAAAAGATTTACTTTACATCAAAGCTATTTATTGGGTGAGGTGATTTTAGCTTTCATGTTAACCTTCAGTAGAATCTACTTACTTGTTCTGTTCATTCAAGAAGTATTGTTAATGCTGCCAAACACTTGCATAAGAAAGCCCCAATTCCAGGTGTAGTCAGTATATTGGAGCAAAGTGAGGATCCTCTAAACTTGAAAATAAGACTACTTTCTAAATATAAGGCAAGTAAGAATCATCAAGAGATTAGCCATCTGTAAAAACTGTTACTGTGTGTTTGAAGTTGTCCATAGTTTAGATAAAGTATCCTCCCAAACTCAATTTGCTCAGATTCCTGGCTTACAGAGCTACTTTCTGATTAATAATTCAGTCTTCCAGGTATTTTGACCTGCAAGATCTATTTCTCTGAATAAGAGACAGATCTGTGTCCATGGTCACTGGAAAAAACATATTCCTCCTTGTAAATTAATGGGTTGCTTCATGAATCGGCCTCTGGTGAGTTGAGCTAGCCTGTTCAACTCTTAGTGCACTGAAAATAATATGAAGCAATAACCTTTTCGAGTGTAAAGATACAGGTGTGATTAGCCCTTTTATTTTTATTTTAATTTTTTTAAAAAGATATATTTATTTATTTAGAGTGAGCATGAGCGGGGGGGCGGGTAGGTAGGGCAGAGGGAGAGGGAGAGAGAGAATCTCAAGCAGACTTTGTGCTGAGTGTAGAGCCTGTATGGGGCTGGATTCTAGGACCCTGAGATCATGACCTGAGGCAAAACCAAGAGCTGGATGCTTTAGTGACTGAACCACCCAGGCACTCTGTGATAAGCCCTTTTAAAATATGTGTGGACAGCTAATGCATCTCCTTTTATCCCTAATCTTTCATTTAACTTTATTCTAAACATTTGAAAGCATTATACTATCCTTGTCAATATAGTGAGTAGATATTACCATCACCATTATTTGATAAAATTTTAATCTGAACACACAGTTTTAGCAGTATGCAAAGTACTAGTTGATTTGGGTCATTCAAATTTTCTGAGCTGTGGGCTAAATTTGACAAAGCAAGGGATGGCTTATCAAATTGTGTATTTGCCTAGTATTTTGGTGTCATCGGCTCAACAATAACTGTGTAACAAAGCAATTTATGATAGCATATATAAAGAAAATATTTCAGAATTGTACAAAGTTGTCTTAGTTCAGAATGTGTAGAGGAGATTCACTGTACATGAGTGAAACATATTCTTTAAGCATTGTAATTGAAT
Organism: Callorhinus ursinus; assembly: GCF_003265705.2. Lineage (NCBI taxonomy): Eukaryota > Metazoa > Chordata > Mammalia > Carnivora > Otariidae > Callorhinus > Callorhinus ursinus. Next base: position 39,532,845 of record NW_027397071.1, read on the forward strand.
TCGGACTCTCAGATTTTGAATGAAAAATTCTGATATCTTAAATAAGGTAACCTTGCTATTTCAAGAGTCCCTAAAACTATTGTAATTTATTTACAGCACCCTGAAAACTAAGATGAATGTAAATATTTACTGAGATAATAAAATCGCAGTAAAATATAACATTTTGGTGTGATAGAAAAAGTAGCACCACCAAAGATATATTCAATTCATAATCCTCAGACTTTTGAATATTACCTTATTTGGTGAAAGGTGTGATTAGATTAATTACAGTGACAGGAAGTGCTTATCCTGAATTATCTGGTGGACCCTGAATGCAATCACATGTCCTTATAAGAAGCAGGAGGAGATTAAACAGATAGGGAAAAGACACACCCTGAGGACAGGCAATATGAAGGCAGAGCTGATGCAGCCACAAACTAAAGAAAGCCAGCTGCCACCAGAAGCTGGAAGAGGTAAGGAGTAGATTCTCCCCAGAGCCTCCAGAGACAGTGCAGCCTTCTGACACCTTGATTTTGGACTTCTGACCTCCAGAACTATGAGAGAGTAAATTTCTGTTGTTTTAACCTCTAAGTTTGTGATAATGTGTTGAAAAAGTCACAGGAAACTAATACAGTAGGTATAGGTTTGCAGAAGTTTTATTTTCCTCCCCAACTTAAAAGTCATACTACTTCTTTCTGTATTGGATTACAGGTGGAAAGTATACAGTTGTGCCTTTGATGAAATGCATTATGGTTTTATAAGGTTATATGATATTTTGTTACATTAAAATGTTCTCACATTTTTTAATAATGAAGAGCCTTATATACTCTTGGCATAAAAAAAAAAAAAAACATTTGGCTAGAGTAGCAAATGTGTCAGGATGATAAAAATTAGGTTGTAATTTAATTTTCCTCAATACAATTTGTTTGTCATGATTTTTTGGATCTCTGAATAAGAACATAACAGTGACGTATGATGCTCATTTTTCTTTTCTCTCGTACTTCCCAGGTCCAGCAGTGCACCTTCTGGAGCCAAAGAAAGGAGCACTTATTTCAGATTCTTTGCTGGAGTTTTGCACTTACTGGCACTTCACATAGACAGTTCTTTCCCTTCACTCCCTTCATTCCTCAGATATTTATTAAGTTGCTTTTATCTGCTATGAGTTATTTGAAATGCTAAAGAGATTGCAGTAGATGAGGCTGATACAGTCTTTTTCGCTAGAGTCACCACTAGCCCATTAGTACCTTTGCAGAAATTAGTAAAAAGTGCCTCCTTTCAGCTGTCAGTCTGAGGATACAGGGTTTGTCCAGCTGAATAAAGATGGATTTTAGCTCCACTTCTCCTTTAGCTGGGCACTTTTGTGCACTACCTGTACAGCTATAGGCAGACACCCTGCTTTGTCTCAAGAGTCTTTTGTAGCCATAACGATGGTTTTCTCAGTTAGTACCTCCAGCACTTCTCTCTACTTTGAAAAAGGGACAAAACCTTTTTCTGGATTATTGAATAGAACAGGCTCCATTTCTGAATAAAGTTGCCTATACCAGAGAATGGAGAAGCTGGGAAGGTGAATATTGATACTTTCCACTACTAAGTGCCTTTTCCCATAAAGCTGGTGGATTTATCTTGACAGGTTTTCATAAACCTAATTCTATCCCACAGGTCAGAGAAATTCTTCTATTTTCTGTTTCCAAGAAGGTGAAAAGCTGATGAGTAAGCCTTGTGTACACTGGGTGAAAAACCAACTACTGTGATGGTTAGGAATATTTTGTGGGCTGTGGGCTGCTGAAATTTGTGGAGAGGTGCTAATAGGTTATCAGAACCTATTTGGCAGGATGACATATTGAATGAAAAAATATTGCAAGAACACATGTAGCCAGAGCTAGGACACAGATGTGTATGGAGAAAAAGCCGCTCTTTTGGGACTACTCAGAATTATCACATGACAAAAATGGAGAAAGTGCTTGAATTCTCAATATACTTTGCCTTTTTTTCACCAGCAGCAAATATACATGTGGATAAATTGTCCATATCTCTTTTTAAAATGAAGATATATTTGTACAAGAAATAAATTATTGTCCACTTGAAACTTGAGCAGATTGTGGGATTTAGGGTGTGCCGTGTGTGTGTGTGTGTATGTGTGTGTACACATACATATGTAGGATAATTAAGCATAGTTTTCTTTAAAAAGATAATGGGAAAATAAAGTTTCCTCATTATTCCCTATCACAGCATAGGGATCTAGGGACAGAAAAATAACTGATAAGTGATTTTTTAAGTCAGGGGAAAAAAAAAAACCCTAAATCTGTAACCTAGCTTGCCAAATGGAGACTGATGTATAAGAAAGATTTGTATTTTAGAGGTTAGAGTTGAGTGGGAGTGGAGAAAAGGATGTGAGGGGGGAAAAGTAACCAACAACAGGCTGCAAGTAGTTAGGAGGGAGCCAAGAAGGAAAGACAGAGCCAAGATCTGGAAGATTCATTCCATTCTAAAATAAGTATCTCCACTGCTTAGTTAAGTTGAGAGAAGGTTTATGCTAAAATTGCCTGTATGTGGGATAGCTCACTCTAAACTTTCTCTTGAGATAGCTGAACCACTCATTCAGTTATAATTAGGTTGATCAAAGTAGATAAAGTTTTTTCTTTGAGTTTTAACTATACAGACAGTTATGATACTGTGTTGTTACAATTGTGTGGGCATTTGAGTATGATACAAAATTATACTTAAAACAGGAAGTGAGATATCTTAAAAATAGTCTTATTTTTCACTTACTTTTTTTTTTTTTGCCTACAGTGAACAAACAAATCCCTATAAAGAGTCATTTTTCTATTCTTCAATTTCCGTATCTGTGTTGAATATGAAAGGCAGAGTTTATCTTCTTATATCATATCCTCACAGTTGAGATAAGAAAGGCCATAAGGTTAAATATCTCCAGTTTATACTCTGTTTAGTTTTGGGCTTGGAACAAGGCTATAGAACTCAAGTGGGCACCATTCCAAGCAAAACTGGCTTTTTTATGTTCAGATCCAGGACAATGAGTTTGCAAAGCAGACCTGATCTCCTGGTTATAACTGACAGGGGGCAGATCTAAAAAGATCCAGATTGAACAAAATACAGATATAGGTGACCAATGGGTTTTCATTTCCGGAGCCTAGCTGCTTGTGGCCACGGTGGTCACAGTAGTGTGTATGATAAACTCTGACTTTAGTACCACAAGAAACTGTGGCATCCCTCCTCTACTTCTCATGAAGGCCTGGTTCTTGCGAGTCTTTTGTTGGTCAGCCTGCATTCCTGATTCCCGAATGCTGAGTCAGCGTCCTTGTTCCCAGCCCACTCAACGCCACCCTTTTAAAAAAGTAGAAAGATGCAGTTAGTTCGCAAAAGAGGAAGTGGTAAGGCCCAGGAAAAGCGCTTTGCTGCTCTTTCTATTTTCTCTGGAAAATTGCTAAAACGTAGGAAACATGGGAAACTACAGGAAACAAATCCCAGACCCCAGCCTGGGAAGAGTTTAGTATCTCCTGCAAAGCAGCATAACGTAGTGATTAAAAAGTACTAAAATCGGATTTTCTGGATTTGTGTTCCAGCTCCCGCAGAACCATAAAGCTTTGGGCAAGGTAGCTAACATCTGTCTGTGCCTCAGTTTCCTCACAATGAAGGTGGTGATAATAACAGTACTTGTCTCATGGGGGGTTGCCAGGATTAAGTGCTTAGAATAGTAAGCACTCCAGTTCTTTTAAAAATACAGTGAGTGTCACCTGCAAGACTTGAGTTTAAGAGTGATACCTCCAATTATTTGCCCTGTAGAGTTGACTAATGCCTTACATTTCTTACTAGAAATCACTCTAGGATTCAGAGTAAATGAAATTAAGGCAGAGGATTTGTCCTAGGGCCCAGAGCCATAAACTGGAGAAAAGGGCAGCGTTAGGGTTAACTGGCTGCGATAAAGGGGAAGGGCTGTGGTATTCTCCATACCTCACCTCTGCTTGTTAGCTGGTTTTGTCTCATAATTGGGCTCAAAACTGAGCTTCCAAGTGAGGACTAAGCTGGTTAGACTAGCTCTGGGGATCGGTCTAGCTTCAGGGACACCAAACAGGTTAGTAGCCAAAATGACCTCATGATGGCAGTTTTTAAAAAGATCTAAAGCGTTGTCAGTTGGAAGAAGTAATGAACTCATTTATTTCTATACGGTAGAACTAAGATGAATGACTGGAGGTTTCATGAAGGCAGTTTGGGCTCCATATGAGGAAAAGTTTTCAGCCACAACTGTTTTAAAATAGAAAGGGCTGTCTTATTGGGTAATAAACTTCCTAACACTAAAAACATTCCAGCAGAAGCGAGGCCCACCACTAATCAGAAATGTCCCTGTATATTCACATGTAAAGTGAAGATGATAATCATTCAACTGGATTTGTTATACAGATTAAATGAGATAACGTGGGCACCGCAGTTAGCCTAGTGCCTGACACCGTGTAAATATTTGATGAATGGTAGTTGTTCATACTACCACAACCACCATCACCTCCATCACCACTGTCATTACTATTATTAATGGGAATTTTATTTTTTATTTTTTATTTTTTTAAATATTTTTTATTTATTTATTTGACAGAGACACAGCGAGAAGGGGAACACAAGCAGGGGGAGTGGGAGAGGGAGAAGCAGGCCTCCCGCCGAGCAGGGAGCCTGACGTGGGGCCTGATCCCAGGACCCCGGGACCACGACCCAAGCCGAAGGCAGCCGCCCAACTGACTGAGCCACCCAGGTGCCCCTTAATGGGAATTTTAAACTTACCTAAGAGGCTGGACTTTATGATCTCTCTAGTTTCTATGAATATAGACTGTTAACTTATGCTTTTTAAGGTCTCTTTCCACTCCGGCAATTTAAAATACATAGAAATGGGAGACATCTTACATTGTAGGATGTGGTGTTACTCTTTATGTGTTTATTTTGCTTGCTCCTTTGGCTATTCTATTATTTATTATTCTCAGCTTTATTTAGAATGGTTTAACCTGTGTACAGTTCAACTGTATTCTTTGTTAGTATAGTAATTATAGACTTTCTTCTGTTTATAAAGATGAAAAGGAGATGGGATAAAGAGATGAAGAAAGTTCCAAATTTAAATACCAAGTCTTTTATTGCTCAGCTGGTAAACAGGTTAGATGAAGATTATTTTTTAAAAAAATGGCACCGTGTTTATTTTCTACTGAAGGATTCATTATGTTTTAAAGTCACACTTTGAAAGTTTTAATGTTTTTTTGTGACTAAGCATTTTCCTACAAAAAGAAATTGAATTAGGAATAAAATTTAAAAAATCAGCATATTTCCCTCCAAAGCAAAAGAACAGAACTTGCAGAAGCAAGTTAGGAACAAAAAAATCTAAACAAAATACATGTCTAAATGAAGGGAAAAAGTGAAAGCTATTATTTCTCCCATTGTTGTAAGTATATTCTCTTGGTATAAAGTATTTTATATTACTAAAGGAAATTTCTAATTGCTCTCTGTCTATGCATTCATTGATGGTGATGGTGAAATTAGAGATTTTAGATTTATAAACATCTATGGGAAAATAGGGGGAACCAAAAAGGAACACAAATAGTGAAGTTATAAAGAATTCAGAACCGTAAATGGTTTTTGCTCTCTAATCCCTGCTTGCTTAGCAGATGATAAATGGAAGCCCTGTTGGAGTTTGGCTTCATTTTTATTTTTCCTCCATGTGTGCAGTTTACTTAGACTGCCTCCTCCTTCGAGGATTTTTCTCCCCCTCGCCTGGAGGCCTGCAGAGGCAATCAGGGCTAAACGATAGATGCCTTCTTATTTCAAGTGGGCAATTTGCATTTCTGAGGATCTCCTGACTGCTTTAAACATATTTCTCAGAGGCTTCTGCAGCTCCTGGGAATGTTCCTTCTAGAAACTTGTATTAAGGGTAGGCTATTACTCAGCTTTAACACTCCTAAGAAACAAAAGTTACCTCAGTCTGCACAAAGTAATTGTTTTCATTTCCTCTGTGATTCTGTCATTCATAAATGCAGAAGGGTCAAGTCCATACTCTTTCCTAATTCTCAAACTGTTCATTTGCATGTTTTACTTAAAATGGAGCAGGCAAGGGGTACCTGGGTGGTTCAGTCGGTTAAGCAACTGAAGCAACTGACTCTTGATTTCAGCTCAGGTCATGATCTCAGGTCCTGAGATTGAACTCTGCATCAGGCAGGGTGTCTGTTTGGGGTTCTCCCTCTCTCTCTGCCCCTCCCCCCGCTCTCTCTTGCTCAAATAAATAAATAAATAAATATTTTAAAAAAATGGAGCAGACAAGCCACGAAAGAGCTGGAAACTAGAATTTTGAAATTCTGTCCTTGATGAGCTCTGCAATTTTAGGTCAACTACTTTGCCATCCTGAATCTCAGTTTCCTCAATTCTAACATGAGGGGTTATTACCCTTTAGAGGTCTAAGAGATGAAAATTATATGCAAATGTACCACTGACTAACCCTCTTTCCTTCGTGAAACAAAGAAAGATTGTGGACATATCAAGTATCAGGCACTATAGATACAAACTGGGCAATGTATGGCCTTTGCCCGCAAAAGTCTTACTGTTTACTGGGCGGGGTTGACATACAATATGTGCAAAATGTTGTGATAAATGTTGTAGACAAAGAACTTCAGGAATAGGCTTTACAGAGGAGATGGCATTTTGCATCTTAAAGTATAGAAAGGAATTTGGTAAAGAACAGTCTGTATTGTGAGAGGGGAGAGGTTGGAGCTCTGGTGGTTATCGACATCTGACCTGTGTAGAAGAAGCAGAGCTCATGATGGAGACTCAGGGAGGTCTGAAAGATAAGGGGAAAAACAAGAGAGTCCAGAGTCCTGGAAGCCAAGAAAGATGGCTTCAATGGAGTGCTCATAAGCCATGTCAGATGTCTCTAAGGACTCACTTAAAGCTCAGGTCTCTTAGGAAAGACAACAGAGTTAACTGAAGACTTTTCATGAAATCAGGTGGACAAGAGACATACTGCAGTAGATTTTAGCAGTAAATGTGAAGTGAAGACCAAAAGTATAGATTCTTATTTTCCAGAAGCTTGGCTACTTGGTTTGGAAGAGAGGGAAAGATAGAGGAAAAGATACAGAAATGTAGGATCAAGAGTGATTTTCTTCTTCAAGGAGGAAAGACATTGTTATGTTTATATATCGAGGGAACAGAGACAGTAGAAAAGGGATAGTAGATACAGTCCAAGGAAGAGATGCAAACCACTGTCCTGCCCCAAATTCTCCAGTCTCTTTGGTTTGACACACAAAATCTTTTGAGTTCTGACTGTTCTTTACTTCTCTAGCTTTATCTCTATAATCATCCTCTACATGCACTTGAACTATGCTGTGCAACTGAACTATGGACATTTACTTGAATGTCATTATATGTACTGCCCAAAATGCCTTTCCTTTACCACCACCCCTTCCTCCCTCACCCCTCCTCCTCTTCTTCCTTCTTCCTTCTTTTTTGGCCTGGTTAATTGTTACTTATCCTTATAGCCTTGTTCAGATGATCCTTCCTCTGGGAGAAATTTCCTGACATCCCTCTCCTTACGCTCACCTCGGCCAGGGTGAGCCATTTCAATTTGAACTCCTTTACCATTATTGTAGACTTCTATGTTATTAATCACATAGTATTAAAATTTCCTATTTATTTGTCTGCCTCCTATAGGTGGCCATTAATTCCTGAGACTAGAGAACATTACTGGACAGATAAATGCCCGATAGATGTTTATTAAACAAGACAAGGAGGGTAACGCTTGGGTATAGTGGTGCTTAAATGAACATTTGCTTTGCTTCAAAGATCCTGTTTGAATGTTTCTTTGTTCCCCAGTTCTCCCCCAAAATAGCTACAATCTTCTGGGTTATTAAGAAGAGGTGCTGGTATGAAAGATAGTTAGTACTTATATTTTCACTTGTTCCAAGGCCAAGGCAGACACAATTAATCAATGACTGCACTTTCTTACACAACCTGGATGCTACCTCTTTACATGGTAGCTATTATTAATGAATCAGAGTTAACACTTGGGACAAAAAGTATTTGCTGTTCTCATAAATCACACAGAGGTCTCTTGTTTTCCTTAAACCTTTTCTTTTAGAGCTGAAACCTTCCTTCAGCTCTAAAACTGTGTTCCCTGGATTCGCCAGGAATCTACCTGGGCCAACTTCAGTTGTATATGATCTTTAAGCAATGAAGTTCAGATGGATTTTCATTTTCTGTGGTAATTTATGATACGAATTATACTTCTGTGTATCAGCAGATACTATGATTCCACTGTTCAGATGAGGGAACTCAGAATCATTAACATCTTTAGAAGAATTGAATCAGGGGGAATGTTGAGGGGAAGAATGATGATATCATGCCTAAACAGGAAAACAATATGGACAGGTGAGGAATCATCATGATCATTATCTTTTTCTTAATCCCTTGCTCTCCATTTCTCACTATACACAATATAATTCAGTTAAACAAAAATTTACCAAGTACTTACTTGTGTTAAGTACTGTTATTAGGAACAGGAAATAAAAAAATGCATGAGAAAAACAGTCCTCAAGGAATTATCAGTCTTATTAGGGAAGGTGTTAAGAATGAGAGCAGAGGGATGCATAGGATGTTAGTGAAAAACATGCTAATATAGCTTGGTCTGAATGGTCCCATTTATCTTTCTGTATTGCTAGAATTCAGGAGAGCGTTGTTAACTTTTTAACAATCAAAGCTGCTTAGAATTTTTGTTCTTTTTAAAAAAATATTTATTATTTTAGAGAAAGAGAGTGGGGATGGGGGTAAGGGAGAGGGAGAGAGAATCTCAGGCAGACACCCTGCTGAGCACAGAGCCCGACACGGGGCTCGATCTCATGACCCTGAGATCATGATCTGAGCTGAAATCAAGAGTCAGAGGCTTAACTGACAGCCACCCAGTTGCCCCTAGAATTTTTGTGCTTAATCTTGAATCAACTTTGTATATAGGATAATTCCCTTGACTCATGGACACTGGATGTGGATAAGAACTTATAGTCTTATAATATGCTCTTATTAAAAATATTTTAAAATATTACATTATAAACAGGATGTATACATATTTCCTGGGTCAGAAAGTCAGAAGTTAGAATTTAGTAAGACTTAAGAATTAATCAATTTAGAAAATATTACTGTTTTCTTTTAAAGATCACCCAGACTTTGTTAAGTCTGTAAAATTGGCTTTTTACAAGAGGCAAAAGACAAACTTTATTTAGAAAAACACAAAAAAAGACATCTCCCAACCCTGTTTACTCTTGACTCAAATTGCAGTACAAGCATTAAAGAAAGCCTTGCTAAGCTCATTGTGTTCTCCAGTGAACATTAAAATTAGTACCCATGTGAATATTATAAAAATAAGGAACAACATGTTCACAACAAACCTTAGGAAGATTCTGATGCAGATAAGGACGAATGTTTCATTTTCATTTTTAAATGTAATGCTGTTACAATTTAGCTGCAACATTATTCCCTGCATGGCGGCCCCTTAATTATTTCATCATGCAGCAGGAAATCCTGGTAGGTCATATATAAACAGCCCGAGGCAGGAACCTCTTCATCTGATAGAGTATGACATCTGACATCTGTGCAGCCTGCCGCTCGCCTGCCACAATTAACCAGGAAGCTCAGATATTAACTAATGCAAAGGCAACTGGGAGCTTGGGATAACGTGGAGTAGCAAAGGTCTTTCCCAATCCAATAAATTCCTATGAAGATGAAAAAGCAACAGCAAATAGGTGACAATTTTCTCAGGAACTGAACCTTTATGGTCTTTTTCCTGACTGTTCTCCAAGAAGCAGCAAGCCATCTTTCCTACCTCCCCTCCCCTTCTACTTCTCATGTATGCATAATTTCCCTTGACTTTGAATGAGACTGAAGTGCACTTAGAGGCTGCTGGATTTAGCTCTTGGTATTGTTTATGCCTACTGCTGCAGTGGGGGTGGCTGTCCGTTTCTGGGCTTCACAAACTAAATAAAACCCAGAATGGAACCTCTGCATAGAACGTGTGGAGGGACTGAGCTGGCACCTGCTTTATAGGCTAATTGTTTCTACCAGACATTTCTTGTTTATTATTCTGATTAAAGGCAAATGCTAAGGACAGTGGGTGCCTTGCATTGCCAGAACCTTCATTGTATTACCTGCTAAGAAAATATAATTTTCATATTTTATTTCAGTGTTTTTATTAAACAAATATTTACTGAGTACTTACTGTGTGTCAGACACTATGCTTGACCCAGGGCTGAATCAGATCATCACTACTCAGGGCTCAAAAAGATTATCTCTGCCCATAAATTTGGCCTATTGGAGGAGACAACCATATAAAGCAAATAACATGTAAATGTGCTTAGTGGATTGTAACATGGGCTAAGAGTTGATAAGGAGGATGGGGCACCTGGGTGGCTCAGTCGTTCAGCGTCTCTGCCTTCGGCTCAGGTCATGGTCCCAGGGTCCTGGGATCAAGCCCCGCATTGGGCTCCCTGCTCAGCGGGAAGCCTGCTTCTCCCTCTCCCACTCCCCCTGCTTGTGTTCCCTCTCTTGCTGTGTCTCTCTCTGTCAAATAAATAAGTAAAATATTAAAAGAAAGATTTGATAAGGAGGAAGCAACTATCTTAATAGGAGGAGAGTCAGGAAAGTACATGGAGGTAGTGACATTTATTCTGCATCTTAAGTGGTAAATTTTCCAGGTTCACAGAGTTAGGAAGAGTGTTATAAAGTAACAGAAACAAAGGCCCTGGATATTGAGGAGCTGGGATGTTTGAGGGAACTCAGGGAAGATCAATATTGTGGGCACATAGGATGTGTGGAGGGCAGTGGAAGGAGATCAGGCAGGAAAAGAGTCCTGGGACTTTGAGGGTCATACCAAGGAGTTACTGTACAGGCAGTGATTAGCTTGATTTTCTTTAAAAATTAAAGGAAGATTGTTGCTAGAACTATACTTTTGGAAGATAATTCTGGCAGAAGTGTGTGGGATAGATTGAAGAGGGAAGAAAGATTTCAGTCAGGAAACCAGCTAGAAAGCTGTTTCATTAGGGACTCTCCACATTCATTTGTTGATTCCTTCAACAGATACATGCCTAAGGTCAAAACAGATACCTTTGAATTTTGATCTCTTGGTATTTTAAATACTGGTATGGCTTCATGATTAATTTCTCTAACCTTTCTTTCTCCTTACTCCTCTACCCCATTCTCCATTTTCTTTTCTCTATTTCTGAGCCATCTAAAACCAGAAATCACTGAAATCACACCCCTTTGAGGTTAAAGCTCTTGGCCAACATTCCAATCATTTCAACACTATCCAAGTTGAACTCTTTGAAGTCCATGCCTTGCTAATAATGATATAGCAGATATTTGTCCAAAATAATCACTAGTGGGTTTATAAGAGAGAACGAAGCCTAACAGACAAGGATTGGGAAATACATATGGTCAATTATGAATTGACTTAAAAAAAAAGTAGGCTGCAAGGATCCGATAAGAAAAAGTCTGTGGGATTCAGGATAAACATACTGTATTAATTATTATTTTTCATTCTATATTGCCACAAGTGTATACAATGCTATATAAATGGTTGACAGTGCTGGAGAAAGAATAATATCCCAGCCCCGGAGTGCTTATAATTTATGTAAACATGTCCTTTTATTTTGTTTTTCCAAGCCATATCTCTGAATTGTGATTCTGCTTATTTTGCTCATATTCATATTTCATCTCTGGTTCTCATATAAACTAAAAAATGAGTTGTTTTAGGAATCACACATGTTTTTCCAAAGTGATGGTTCTCCTCCATAATACTAGGACTTTTGCATTGGGAATTGTAAGTACAGAGCCACTATTTGGTCAAGGTCCCCATGTATATGTGAAATGAGAAAAGGAGAGTATATTTACGCCCCTCTGAAGATGAATGGGGCTAGAAGAGTGTAGTATTATTAGGAATTTTTCTTAGTGGAGTATTAAAATCCTTTGCCTTTAAAAGTGTTTTTGCTGCTATGAAAATACAGAGGAAGCCATGTAGAGAAGATTAGTATCAACATTTACTATTACCTTAAATTCCTTGCTAGTTCCACCTTCTGATCACACTGTTTATTCATCAGGATCATTGGTCTCACCCAGTATACATTCATGCTATATTATTGCTTTATTTCACCTTTCACACAAAAATCTTTAAGCTAGTTGAGTTTGGAAGCAGACAGTGATTTCTGCAGCCTCTCAGTGTTTGTTAAATGGCAATAAATATCCCACAGGCAGGTAAATTTGCTATTAATATGAATGTGATAGTGGAGAAACTTATGTTCTTTTTTTTTTTAAAGATTTTATTTATTTGAGAGAGAGAATGAGAGAGAGAGCATGAGAGGGGGGAGGGTCAGAGGGAGAAACAGACTCCCCGCTGAGCAGGGACTCGATCCCCAGACTCCAGAATCATGACCTGAGCCGAAGGCAGTCGCTTAACCAACTGAGCCACCCAGGCGCCCGGAGAAACTTATGTTCTATTGCAACTACACATACTACTTGTTTTACTGCCTTTTATTTTCCTATTTCAAAACATTTGAAAGACACAATTTAAACCTTGACACAGCCTGTATTAGTCTCTGAAAAGATTTTCCTTAAAGTCAGAAAGAAAATTTGTGAACCAATTTGGAACCTCTAATTTGAATGTCCTAGAAAATGTGATTGATAGTAACATCCATTTTCAGATATGAAACAACCACTATTTATAAGAAATAAATAGAAGGTCAAGAAAAGTGAGTTTATTTTAACCCTGATATTAATTGGGCTCTTCATCATGTGAGGTATTATATTGGGCACTGTTGATACCATGGTGAATAAAATAGACATATACCCTGAACTTGTACATATGCATAATATAAACTGACATTCATAGTAGTTTGTGGAAGTGTTTTATAAGAGAAGTACAGAATAAACTGTACTTCTTTAAGGCTCCCAACTCCTACTTAATGATCAGGGAGGACAATTAAACAAAAATCAAACTATTTGCCTCATATAAGCCAAGATAATGCATCTGAACTGTACAGTGAAACAGGGGTTCTAAACTTGGGTTCCATGGTCTTGTAGGGAGTCATGAATGAGGGAATTCAGGGAATTGCTTGTGAAAATTTTGTGCATAAAGAGATTCTGACAAGCCACTCTCCTAGTTAAAAATAAAAATCTCTTCCGTGATGTCCGTCCCCCACCAACAGACATGACTATTTGTGAAATGTTAACCAATTGGGCCTTGGAAATGTAATTTCATTCATTCACACATTCATATATTCAACAGATATTTATTGAATTTTTCATAAGCAAGGGATACAGTGAAGACAGATTTCTAAAAGGAGAGGAGAAAAAATAAGTTAGGGACAAATGATTGAGATTTCATAGTAATAAGCACCATGAAGAGACTAAAATAAGGGACTCTGGTAAAGAGGAAGGCTTCCTTGAGATGACATTTGACCTAAAACTTGAATTGGCAGGAAATTGAAACAGCTGGTGCAAAGGCCCTAAAACTGAGTTGACTTAATGATTTGCTGAGTAGAAAGAAGGGCAGTATGACTGCAGTATAAATAGCTGGTGGGAGTAATACAAAGTAGGGTATAATACAGAGGAAATGGGCCAAGAGTCAAGAGGCAAGTCACGTAAGTCTTGGTCATGGATTTGAATTTTATTTTCAGTGCCTTGGGAAATCAATGAAGGAATTTACCAGTAGCATTACAGAAACCAATTTATGGTAAAGAAAACACTGTGAAGGGAAGGGAAGAGTGAAACAGGGAGACTAGTTGGAAATCCGTTTTAATAGTTCAGGTAAGATGATTTAATCTTGAACTAGGGTAATTTGAGAGGTATTTTGGAGCAATATGCAGCTGCCTTGTGTAGGCATGGAAAGATGCTAAACTGCAATGCTTAAGAGTCTCCAAATACAAATACCTCTAAAAGAAGAATACTAAAGATATTTCAACACAATTACTTTAGGGAACTGACAGACAAAACGAAGTCAGGATATGTGAATTCAAACCTTACCCCTGTCGTTTGTGACCTTGGACCAACCGATGATTTACCTTCTCTGGGTCAATTTTCTCATCTAAGACATAAAGTGAATAAAATGTGAAAGCACCTGATACTGCTGGTACCAAGTTAATTTTGTTTAGTTTTAAAAAGAACAATAAATAACTTCAAAAACCAAATGATCTTTGAAAATGAGTAGCTGAAAGGGGAGACAGAGAATCTAGAAGAAAAAATATTACTTTTACCAAGGGCAAAATTGCTACTTTTCTTATCATGGCTGCTTCACATTGAAATTTGCTTTTAGGACCCCATTAAATATGATCTCAACTGTTCCTTTTGTTTCTGAATTCAGAAATGCATGCACACAAGCTAGGCAGTGAGGAGATTTCTAGTGCTGTGTAAACAATGTAGTCTGGCTTCTGAAAATTCATTCTGCATATATTACGTGCATTGATATTCAAATATTCACAAGAACTTCCCAACAAGCTCATAGTGATTATGACCTCCACAATCACCTTAATTGGCCCAGCCCCTCTCCAAGAGTGTGCCCAGGAGTCACTGAGGATGAGCTCAGACTTTTGTGGCTGTGTATTTACAAATCCTCTTTTCCTTTCTCTTTTCTATTCGCTGTGAAAGCTCTGCAGTTAAAAGTAACTCTAGAAAGTAGGTTTAGGATGGGAGTGTAGAACAGAGTCTCAAAAAGCTTTAATTAGATACCTGCTTTGTGAGAGCCAGGGACTAGCATTGTTTACATATTTCTTTAAAAATTATTTTGAGGTATATTTTATTCTATTATCTTAAGCAGCTAGGTGAGTGTTAAATAAAATTGTGGCTTATTAAACGATGTTTATGGGAATGGGTTCTTTGTCATACTGCCATACTAGTATGAAACCAAAGAAACATCAAATGCCTTTGTTATTCCCTCGGTATAGAAACAAGATTCCTGAATTTGGTGGTGGGGGTGGGGGTGGTGGCTTGGGTGGGGAGTGTAGGGTGAAGGTATTTGATGGGATACATAAACTTTCCCAGTTGGAAATTCTGCTATTCAGAACCTGCCCCCCAAATCCTGTGAATGGATGTTAAGCTGTACAGCCAAAGCTGAACTGGAAGGAACCTCCTAGAAGTGAGCCAGGGTTTCAAAAATCTTAAAAGAAAACAAATGCTGTTAAGATTTCAGAATTTGAAAAGAAAGCATTCTTTTAGGTTGTGCCTGTGAATATTATATAACTAGTATTTGGATCAACTCGGCAGTGCCCCTGTGGCCAAGAGAAAAGATTTTGAATTTTAATTTTGATTATTCTCCAGATTGCTGCTCAGATAGCTCCCCTTCATTCATGTTGATATATTTTTTAAAAAAGCCTTCGAACTTGACACTTAAGCTTTCTAAACTGCAAGAATATTCCTTGGAATAGCAGGGTAGGAAATCTTCCTTTACAATAAAGTAAAACGTTACAGTAAGTGAAGTTTGCCCTAAAGGGATTGTCTGTCCTGCTCTTCTGACAGACCCCTTTCATTCTTCTAGTCTGCAATGTCCTAAAAGATAATGAACACAAATAAGATTATGATTCTTAGGGATACAAAAATGAACACATATTAAAACTTTAACTCATTTAATGAGGGAAGCAGGCAGAAAGTTCCCCTCTCCTAGCACTTTCTTTTCTCTCTTGCACCAAAGGAAACTATAGCAGCGTTCTGAGGTTGGGATTTATCATTTCTATGTGTATTTTTTTACTACATATGTATATGTCCAGAATATATGCTATTGATATGTACCCAGAATTTTATATTATTCTGCTCTGTATATCCTTTTGAAACTTTATTAATATTATTTTAAAAATTATCTATAGTGATACACTAGCTACAGTTAAATTATTTTGATTGCTATATAGTGTTAAAAGAAACTGAAGCACATTAAAATTGTTATGAGTTTATTAAAGCAAAAATTGATTTGAATCAGGCAGCACCAAGCCAGAAGTGGTTAGGAGCTCTCCACCAACAGGTGCTAGGGGAAAGACTTTTATAGAGAAAAGGCAGAAGCAAAGCAAGGAAATTATTCGATTGGCTGTAGCTTAAGTGGTTGCCTAATTTGGGATAGCTTACTTGACTGTTTGTGATTGGTTGTCCTATTTTATTTCTTAACCTTGAGGCATTTCAGGTTTAGGTTTTGGTTTGCTTAGTACCTTGCTAAAGCATTAAAGCCACTTCAGACTAATGGCCTCCTTGCTTAATTAATTTAACAATAGTATTTTATTGTATGAATAAACACAATTTATTTTCTATCCTTAACTGAGAGGCCAATTAGATTGATGTCACTTTTTTGTTGTATACAATAAACATCCCTTTTCATATCTTCTTGCATATATGCACAAGTTTCTTTTTTAGAAACCTAGAAGTGAAATTGCTGTGTTCTATAGTAGATATACCTTCACATATACTGCATATTACTAAATTACAACCTCTTCAAACTGCTTGTACCAGTATATACTTTAACAGCAACCTATAAGAACTATACTTTACCTAATCATCACTAATGCTTGGTGTTTTCAGATTTATTACATTTTGTCCATCTAGAGAGTATAGTTATTTAATTTTTATTTTCTGATTTATTAGTGAGGTTCATCATCCTTTCATTGTCCCTTATAGATTTTCCTTTTCTGAATGGTCTGTTTATCAATTGGTTTGCTAGAGTTTTCTTATTGATTTGAAGGAAATTTTAAAATATTCTGGATATGAGTATTTTTATCATTAAAAAGTTTTAAAATTTCTTTTACCAGGATGAGGATTGTCTTTTCATTTTGTTTATTATACCTGTTGACATGTGGAGCTTATAATTTTCATGTTGATCTGTCTTTTCTCATATGACTTATGCCCTTCTTTAGTGGTCATAGGAAATTCTTTCCTAATTGTGGTGGCTTTCTAATGTGTCAATTCTGCTAGGCTGGACTATACTTCCCAGAATTTCCGTCTGCGTGTTTCTGGCTAGGTAGGCCAAGAGAGAGATTCTTGTGTGAGATTGATTGATTGATTGATTGATTTTAAAGATTTTATTTATTTATTTGACAGAGAGAGACACAGCGAGAGAGGGAACACAAGCAGGGGGAGTGGGAGAGGGAGAAGCAGGCTTCCTGCCGAGCAGGGAGCCCGATGCCGGGCTCAAGCCCAGGACCCTGGGATCATGACCTGAGCGGAAGGCAGACGCTTAACCAGTTGAGCCACCCAGGCGCCCCTCTTGTATGAGATTTAAAGGGCTGAAGTTAAACAACAGACATTTTGTAGCTCATACATTTTTATCATTTATCTGATAGATCACTTCATTGGCAGGAAGCCGCTGTTAGGCTGTAATTGCTATACTTTTTCCTGGATCTTTCTTTAGCTTCTCTAACACCTTGGCCAGATGTGTGTGCTTTAGCTCTGTGAAGAAGCGCCCTGGTTCCTGCAGGACACATTTTCCAAAAAAGTCAGGGGCAACACGAACTGAAAGAGATTTTAGCCTGTCCCTTGTTGGTTATGGCTCATGGTTTTGAGTTCTAGGTTGTTCTTGCTGTTCCCCAGTTCACATTTATGTTGCCTTCTCCCCTTCCAGCTTACAGCTCCAGTGTCATATGGGAAGATAGCAGGCTTACACAAACTGGTTAACTTATCTTCCACAATTACCTAAAGTCAAATTTCTGTAACAGATATGTGTGTGTGTGTGTGTGTGTGTGTGTATCTTCTAATGCTTCTCTTATTGAAACTCTGACTGATATAGCATCTTTCTGCCAGGAAGAAAGTCTTCTATAGGCTTTTATAATAGTTTTATTTTTCATATTTAAATATTAGTCCATCCAAAATTTAACTTTTTGTGTGGCAAGTTGCATACATAAAAATCTATCTTTTTTCTTATGGATAGCTGTTTTGTGCATTCTTTTCCCACTGATCTGTAATGTCACCTCTGTCATAAATTAATTATTCACATGTATGCATCTGGGCCTTTTAAAAAATTTCTAATTTCAATATAGTTAACATACAGTGTTATATTAGTTTCAGGTGTACAATATAGTGATTCAACAATTCCATACATGACTCAGTGCTCATCATGATAAGTGTGCTCTTAATCCCCTTCACCTATTTCACCCATTCCCCACCCACCACCCCTCTGGTAACCATCCTTTGTTCTCTATAGTTGAGTCTGTTTTGGTATGCCTTTTTTTTTCTTAGTTCATTTGTTTTTTTTTTTTCCTTAAATTCCACATATGAATGAAATCATATGATATTTGTCTTTCTCTGAATGATTTATTTTACTTAGCATTCAAAGTGATTATTCATATAATTGGATCAGGTTAGTATCTATCATATTCATTACTGTTTTCTACTTGTTGCCCTTGTTTTTGTTCCTATTTTTGCCTTCCACTCATTTTCTGCTTTTTGTGGTTTTAACTGAGCATTTTAAGTAAGTACTTTATTAACAAAATAATCCTAATTTCTTCCTCCCATCATTTGTATCATTGCTGTCATTCATTTCACTTATATAGAAGCATACAAAAGCATATATACATACACAGACACACGTAAGATATATATAAACATATCTAATCAAATACATTATTGCTATTATTTGAACAAACTGTTATCTGTTAGATCAATTATACAGACTAAGAGAAATAAAAGTTTTTTGTTTACCTTCACTTACTCTTTCTCTGATGCTCTTTGTTTATATAGATCTGAGCTTCTGATCTATATTATTTCCTGTCTCTCTGAAGAATTTTTAACATTTCTCGAAAGGCAGACTACTGGCAACAGAGTCCCTCAATTTTTTTGTCTGTCTAAGAAAACCTTTATTTCGCCTTCACTTTTGAAGGATACTTTCGCAGGAGACATAATTGTAAGTTGGTGGGTTTTTTTCTTTCAATATTTTAAGTATTTCGTGCTATTCTTTACTTGTTTACATGGTTTCTGAGGAGAAGTTTGATGTAATTCTTACCTTGTTCCTCTGTAGGTAACATATTATTTTCCTCTGGCTTCTTCCAGGATTTTTTCTTTATCTTGGAATTTCTGTTATTTGAAAATGACATGTCTAGGTTTAGTTTTTGTTGGCATTTATCCTGCTTGGTTTTCTCTGAGCTTCTTGGATCTATGGTTTGGTGTCAGATACTAATTTGGGGGAAATTCTCAGTCATTATTATTTTAAATATTTCTTCTGTTCCTTTCTCTCTTTCTTCTCCTGGTATTTACATTATGTGCATGTTATACCTTTTTTTGTAGTTGTCCCATAGTCCCTGGATATTCTGTTCTGTTTTTTTCAGTTTTTGTTCTCTTTGATTTTGGGTTTTGGAGGTTTCTGTGATACATCCTCAGGGTCAGAGATTCTTTGCTCAGCCATGTCCAGTTTACTAATAAGCCCACCAGAGGCATTCTTCATTTCTGTTACAGTATTTTTTTTATTATCTCTGGCATTTCTTTTTGTTTCTTAGGATTTCCATTTCTCTGCTTATATTACCCATTTGTTTTTGCATGCTGTCTACTTTATACATTACAACCTTTAGCATATTAATCATAATTGATTAAATTCTCATCCTGATAATTCCTACATTCTGCCATGTCTGGTTCTGATGCTTGCTCTGTCTCTGTACCTGTGTCTTTTGCTTCTTGATAGGCCTTGTAATTTCTTCTGGATAGCAAGACATGATGTACCAGGTAAAAGGAACTGCTATAAATAGGCCGTTAGTAATGCAGTGGTAAGCTGTGGGGGGAGGGAAGAGTTCTATAGTCCTATGGTTAGGTCTAGGGAACAGCTACTACCTCTTAAGACTGAGGTAGAACATCAATGAAAAGCCCCCCCTACCACTCTGGGCTGAGATCCAGATCTTACTAGAAAGGGTGCAGTTCAGTGGGTGGTGGAGGACTTTGCTGAGGCACTTTGCCAGCAGTACACACTGAGGATATGCTTTCTGGGTGTTGGAGAAAGCTATCTGTGGAGAGGTGGTGCACCTCAGAACCTACTGCAGAGCTTCCCAAAAGATGCCAAAGAAAGCCTTCCAAAGAGATGTCTCATACTTTAGAAATCATTACAAAGCCATCCAAGGAGGTACCTGGGGGTAGTCATTATGGATGGTGCCAAATGCTGTTGGCTTCAGGGACTGCTGAGCCTCATGTCCTTCAGGAGCTGAGCACTGTGGAAGTCACCTTAGAGGACGCTGAAGGAAGTCATTGACAGGGATGTGTCATATGGTACTAGTCTCGGGGTACTATAGTGACTGCTTACACTGCACACTGCAGACCCTTCCAAGAGAAGTACACTGGAACCAGGTACAGAAACTCCTTTAGTGTCTTCTGCTGACAAAGTCTAAACTGTGCCAGCTAGCAAAGGAGAAATATTTACAGGTTGCAGAGCAGACAGAGGAGGATAGATGTAGAGCTGAGAGGCAATAAATTGGTAACTGGAAACCAGCCATTACATATTTATTTCCTTTAATTCTACATTGAAGAAGTAACCTGAATTAGAAATTTTGTGGGTGTCTTGCCTCACACCTATATCCTGATTACAATAAATATTTTCATTTTAATATTATTTTTATCAGAGGCTTGGTGGCATAGAAATCAAATTTATGTATGACTTAAAGCTGGAAGAGCTGGCTAAGAGCTGGCTAACAGCACACAGTAGGTATTCCTGTAAATATTTGTTGGATGAAGAGTTAAGTGAATGGATAACTCTATTATCATTTAACAAGATCTCAAAAGACTCAAGCCGACTTTGACATTTTAATGTGTTTAAAAAGTTAATTCCAAGTAATAGGATGAAGGACAAGTTTAGGAGGGCTATAAGGCATGGCAATTCCTTATAAAGACCCAAGGGTTTTAGATGACCATAAAGCGCAAAATAAACTAAATGAAAGAAAAGAGGGGAAGAGTCTAGGTGGATTCCAGATCCAGATGTCAGGTTAATTTCACCTTTAGAGATTCTTCTGGTAAAATGGTAGTATCTGCCTAGAGCTATTTTTTGAGAATTGTGAATCTGCTTTGGGGCTCAATGGAAAAGAGTTTAGTATGATTAGCATTATATGAATGTGGGAGGGAGTGGTACCAAGAGAGGATGACATCAGCCTTCCCCACTGGTAGGTCACCTTTCGCAATATTGTGTTCTATGCTGGATATCACCATTTTAAAGGGTTACATTGTAGCAACTGTTTTTACTGTTTTTAGAATTTGACGAAAGCTATGAGCTTTCTCCTGGAAGAATGCACACTGCATATATATATAAAATTATGTATGAAAATGCAAAAGGTTCATGGTTCATGGAATCTAGATTAAGAATTCTTGAGTTGGAGGATATGGGGAAATATGCCTTAAATAATAAGAAGAACCACTTTTAGTGAACTGTTCTATGGGCCAGTGCTCTAGTAGACAATTTTATATGTAGTTATCTCCTTTAAGATGCAGTAACAGTCTTGCAGAATGGGTAATATTCCCTCCACTTTTCAGTAGAGGTAACCTTGAGAGACATTCTGTTATTTGTTCAAAGTCACACAATGGCACAGCTGGAATTCCAGTTCACTGGGGTACTTCTCCCTCAGAGCTCATTGTTTCCATTTTCTATAGAGGAACATATCTTGCGTGTCTTAATAAATGTCTGAATAGTAAATAAATAAAAAGCTACCATGTGGAAGATATCGTGTTTTTGTATTGCCCTGGAAAGAATGCATGGGTAAAACTTCTACAGAGTGATGCTTGATATTTGCCATTTTATTCATTCATTCATTCATTCATCCATTCATTCATTGACTCATTCACTTACTTACAAACCCCATAGTACTAGTTCATTTGTTGTCCTAATGATTTGGCTCTTCTAAAGAACTTGTTTTCACATAAAATCACACATAGCTTTTACCCTTACTTTGTGAGGCAGATAAAGCAGATAGAATTACTGTTATTTTATAAGTAATACCACTCAAAGGGATTATGTGATTTACCCAAGGTTGGAGAGCAAATTATGATCAGAGTTCCATGTCTCCTCTCATCATCTAATTCAGGTTCCTTCAGGCGAGGCCTTCTGCTTCTCAGAACATCTCACTGTAAAATGAGGCATTAGATAGTCACAGGTACATGATACATGTAGGAGTCTAAAGGACTATGCAATCCATTTTGGCTGGCCACATAATCTATGAAAACAGATTTAGAAATTCTAAATCAATTATTAATATTTTAGATTTGTATCCTCCCTACTAATGTAAAGGAGTTCAGAAATGTACAATTAAACATCCTGACTCGGAATGGAAGAATGTGACTTTTGAATCTTTGGGGGAAAATTTTTACACCAGGGTTCAGTGGTAACAAAGAATTCCATAAGGAGCTTCCCTGCTGCCTTCTCTCTCCTCTATTACTATTTCTTTCAGGATTAGCCAAAGTTCCTTCCTCTTCTTCCCTTTGTTTGCTAAAACAAAGTGCAGAGTTTCACAACATACCTTAGCTGCAGCTTAATTCCACCGCTCATACTAGTTACTTTGTTTTATGTGGAATTTTATAATTTACAGAGTTCTTTCCCATATACTGTCTTTTAATTTTAAACCACCTGGTTTCATAGGCAGACCAGACCTTGTGTATCCTTATTTTAGGAATGAAGAAATTGAGGTCCAGAGAGGTTGAAAGACTTTCTGTAGCCACACAACTATGTTAGTCACACACTAACAGAGCTGAGACAAGAGGGTCCAATAAGTACAAATTGGAAAATGGATGCTAAGGAGATTTTGGGAGTTAGAAGCAGCACTAAAACCTTTCAGGACAACTTGGACCTGTTTTTAGAGCTACCTTCAGTCTTGTTTTTTTTTTTAGGACAGTCTGTTTACCTATTCTGGTATGGAACAATCTGGTTTTCTTGTGTTCAAAACTTCTCTTAGGAAAAGGTAAAGGGGATAAATTGTTCTCGTGACAGTTCCAGGTTTTTGGGTGGATCCAGGAATTGTTTTCTGAATCTGTTCAGTGCTCCCAATGATTGAGATTTTGGCTGGAGATGCTTTTGGCAGTTCACTCAAGTGTAACCCTCCTACTTTCCTTCTCTCTGCTTGTTTTTGTCAAGTTAGGACCTGACTTACATAGGTCTATTTGTCAAAGAGGGCCAAGAATGAAAATAAACTGTGGCATCTATTCACACTTTCAAAGGTAAATCACACTCTATTCACTTAAAAAAAACTGGGGTATAATTGATATATAATATAATAATTTCAAGTGTACAACATAATAATTCCATATTTGTATACCTTGTAAAATTATCACCACAATAAGTTTAGTTAACATATCACTATCTATGGTGAAAATTTTTTTCTTGTGATGAGAACTTTTAAGATCTACTCTCTTAACAACTTTCACATATACAGTACAATAGTATTAACTATAGTCACCAGGCTCTACATTACATCCCTATGACTTATTTATTTTATAACTGGAAGTTTGTATCTTTTGACCACCTTCACCCATCTTCCCCACACCTACCTTCCATCTCTGGCAACCACCAATCTGTTCTCCACATCTATAAGCTTGGTGTGTTTTTAAATCCTACATATAAATAAGACCATAGAGTATTTGCCTTTCTCTGACTTATTTCACTTAGCACAATGCCCTCAAGGTCCATGCATGTTGGTGCAAATAGCAAGATTTCATTCTTTTGTATGGCTGAATAATATCCCATTATATATATTATATAGGCTATTTTTTTTCCTGGTAGTGTCCTTTGAAGAAAAATGTTTATTTGTATATGACTAATTTATCTATTTTTTCTTGTAAGGAAACCATTGCCTAACATATATACACACACTTTTTTATACACAGATATAGATATCTGTCTCTCTCTATATATGTCTGTATATGTTACCACATTTTCTTTATTCATTAATCCATCACTGGATACAGGTTGTTTTCATGTCTTGGCTATTATAAATAATGCTGCAGTGAACATAGGGGTGCATATATCTTTTTAAGTTAGTGTTTTTACTTTCTTCAGATAAAAACCCAGAAGTGGAATTGCTAGATTATATGGTGGTTCTATTTTTAATTTGTTGAGGAAAGTTCCAACTGTTTTCCATAGCGGTTGCACCAATTTACATTCCCACCAATAGTGCACAAGGATTCCCTTTTCTCTACATCCTCGCCAACACTTGTTATTTCTTGTCTTTTTGATAATAGCCATTCTAATAGGTGTGAGGTGATATCTTATTGTGCCTATTCGCTTTTTAAAGAAATTATTATGACAGCTGCATTTCTTTGTTGTATTATTTTTATAAAAGCTTTATGAAGCTTTATATATATATAATTTATATCCTATAAAATTCACACTCTTCTTTTTTTTAAAGATTTTATTTATTTATTTGACAGAGAGACACAGCGAGAGAGGGAACACAAGCAGGGGGAGTGGGAGAGGGAGAAGCAGGCTTCCCGCTGAGCAGGGACCCTGATGCAGGGCCTGATCCCAGGACTCTGGGATCATGATCTGAGCCAAAGGCAGACGCTTAACTGCTGAGCCACCCAGGCGCCCCTAAAATTCACACTCTTAAATTGTACAATCCAGTGTTTTTAGTATATTCACAAAGTTGTACAACCATTACCACCATCAAATTTTAGAATATTTTCATCAGCAAACAATGAATCATGGAACAGTATATCAAAAACTAATGATGTAATGTATGGTGATTAACATAACAATAAAAAATTTAAAAAAAGAATATTTTCATCAGTCTGAAAAGAAACCAGCATCCATTAGCAGTCACTTCTCATATCCCTCCTCCAGCCTCTGGCAACCAGTAATCTACTTCTGTCTTTATGGATTTACCTATTCTGGATATTTCATATACATGGATTATATAATATGTGGCCTTTTATGACTGGCTTTTTTCACTTGGCATAATGTTTTCTAAGTTCATCCATGTTGTAGCATGCATATTTCATAGAGTAGCATGCATGTGGTAGCATGCATTATAACATGTACTCATTTGTTTTTATTGCTGAGTAATATTCCACTCTATGAATCTATCGGATTTTGTTTGTCCTTTTATCAGCTGATGGCCATTTGGCTTTTTTCTGTTTTTTGGTTATTTTGAATATTATTGCTATGAACATTTATGTGCAAGTTTTTGTGTGGTCATATATTTTTACTTCTCTTGGATATATACCTAGGACTGGAATTGTTGGGTCATATAGTAACTCTATAGTTAACATTTTGAGCAGCCATCAAACTGTTTTCCAAAGAGGCTGGACTGTTTTATAATCTCACCAGAAATGCACAAGGGTTTCAGTTTCTCTATAGTCATTCTAAGCACTTGTATGTCTTTTTCAGTTTTTATTTTAGCCATTCTAGTTGGTGTGGAATGCTTTCTCATGGCTTTGACATTCATTTCCCTAATGACTAATGATGTTGAGCATCTTGTCATATGCTTTTTTTGCCATTTGCATGTCTTCTTGAAAAAAAAGTTTATTTAAATCCTTTGTCCATTTTTTTACTTGGGTTGTTTGTATTGATTTGTAAGAGTTCTTTATATATTCTTGGTACAAGTCCCTTATCAGATATATACTTTGCAAATATGTTCTCCCAGTCTGTGGATTGTTTTCTTGGTAGTGTCCTTTAGAGAAAAGCGTTTGATTTGTATTAGTCCAATTTATCTATTTTTTCTTGTTAAGAAACCATTGCCTAACATAAAGTCATGAAGAAATACTTCTAAATTTTCTTCTAAGGATTTTATAGTTTTAGCTCATACATTTAGGTCTATAATCCATCTTCAGTTAATTTTTTTAAAAGATTTTATTTATTTATTTGACAGGGAGAGAAAGAGAGAGGGTGAGGACAAGCGGGGAACAGGAGAGGGAGAAGCAGGCTCCCCGCTGGGATGATGACCTGCGCCGAAGGCAGATGCTTAACTGACTGAGCCACCCAGGCGCCCCTAGTTCAATTTTTTTATATGGTGTGTGGTAGGCGTTCAACTTTATTCTTTTGTATCTGGATAGCCAGTTGCCCCAGCACCATTTGTTGAAAAGACCATTCTTTCCCCCCATTGAATAGTCTTGGCACCCTTGTCGAACATCAGTTGACCAAAAAGTCTGGGTTTATTTCTTAACTCTCAATTCTATTTTATTAATCTATTGTCTGTTCTTTTGCCAGTACCATGCTGTCTCAGTTTCTGTAGCTTTGTAGTAAGTTTTGAAATTAAGAAGTATAAATTCTCTAACTTGGTTCTTATTTAAGATTTGGGCTATTTTGGGTCCCTTGCACTCCCATATAAATTTTAGGATTGGTCTGCTCATTTCTGCAAAAAAGCAGCTGGGGTTTTTGATAGGTAGATCAGCTTATAGATCAATTTACCAAGTATTGCCATTACAGTATTAAATTCTCAGACACATGAATATGGATGACTTTTCATTTCTTTAGATTTTCTTTGATTTCTTTCAATGGTGTTTAATAGTTTTCAGTATACAAGTCTTGCACTTCTTTTATTAAATCTATTCTTAAGTATTTAATTCTTTTTGATGCTATTGTAAATGGAATTATTTTCTGAATTTCATGTTGGGACTTTTTATTGCTTAGTTTTTAGAAATTTAGGATTTTTATATTTTGATCATGTATTTAATACCTTACTGAAATCTTTTATTAGTTCTAATAGTTTTATTTTGATGCATTTATGAGGATTTCTTTGTTAAAAATCTGCAAGTAGAGAATACTTAAAATTCCATATTTATCTTAAAGTCTGTTTGTCTGATCTTGGTTTAGTTACTCTAGCTTTCTTTTGGTTACTGTTTGCATGTTATATAATTTTCAGTCATTATAGGTGCAATTTATTTATATCTGTAAATTTAAAGAATGTCTCTTCTAAGCAGCATGTTTCTGGATTTTTTAAAACCATATGCTGATCTTTGCCTTTTGTTGAGAGTGTTTCATCCAATTACATGTATTTAATGTAATTTATGCTAAGATAGTATTTATGCCTGACATTTTGCTATTTGTGTTCTCTGTTTTATGTCCTCTTTTATTTCTCTATTTTTCTATGTGTCTTCTTTTGTGTTAAATAGATTTTTTTTAGTATTCCAAATTAATTTACTTGTTTCTTTTATTTATATATTTTTGAGTTATTATCATACTTGTTGCCCTGGAGATTATAATTCTCATTTTAACTTAAAACAATCTAGTTTAGACTAATACCAACTTAATTTTAATAGTATACAAAAACTTTGTTTTCAGAGTGCTCCATTCCCTCCCCTCCTTTGTGCTATTTATCATACAAATTACATTTTTATACATAAGCTTATCAGCACAAAACTATTGCTTAATACAGTTGTCCTTTGAATGAGATAAGGGGAGAGTTACAAACGTACATTTTTATGGTCTTTTATATATACCTATGTAGTTAGCCTTTACCAGTATACTTTATTTCTTTGTGTACATCTGAGTTACTGTCTAGTGTCCATTTATTTTAGCCCAAAAAACTCCTTTTACTATTTCTTGTAGGGCTGGTGACAAAATATATTTTTCTTCTTAATCTGGAGTGTCTTAATTTCTTCTGCATTTTGAATGATAGTTTTGGTATTTATAGAATTTTGGCTTGGCATTCCTTTTCTTTGAGCACTTTGTGTATGTCCTTCTACTGCCTTCTGGGCTACATAGTTACTGATGAGAAGTCAGCTGTTAATTTTATTGAGAATCCCTTGGATATGATCATGAGTTGTTTTTTTTTTTTTTTTTTTTTTTTTTTTTAATATTTTTTTTTTCTTTTTTTTTTTTTTTTTTTCAATTTTCAACATTTTGACTGTGGTGTGTTTAGGCCCAGATCTCTTTGAGTTTATTTTATCAGACTTCATTGAGCTTCTTGGTTGTTTAATATTTTTTATCAAATTGGGAAGTTGGCCACTTTTTCTTTGTATATTCTTTCTGTTGCTTTCTTTCTCTCCTCCCATTATACATATCTTGATATGCTTGATGATGTCCTATATGTCTCTGAGGTTTTG
Source organism: Callorhinus ursinus (assembly GCF_003265705.2). Classification (NCBI taxonomy): domain Eukaryota; kingdom Metazoa; phylum Chordata; class Mammalia; order Carnivora; family Otariidae; genus Callorhinus; species Callorhinus ursinus. The sequence continues at coordinate 39,560,805 of NW_027397071.1, forward strand.
TTCATTTTTCCTCATTCTTTTTCTTTCTGTTCTTCAGACTGGATAATCTCAATTGATCTGTCTTCAAGTTTGCTAGTTCTTTCTGCTACTAGTATGCTTGGTCTTCTACAGAGACCCTTAATGGATTTTTTATTTCAGTATTTTCAGTAAGTCTGGTATCTATACTTCCTCAGGCATAGTTCCCATTAATTGCTTTTTTCCCCTTGTTTGTGGTCTATACTTTCCTGTTTCTTTGTATATTTCATAATTTTTTTTTTTTTTGCTCAGAACTAGATATTTTAAATGATACAATCTGACAACTCTTGAGATCAGATTCTCTCCTCTCCAGGACTTGTTGTTGCTGTTGGTTATTGTTATCTCTGTTTGCTAAGTGACTTTCCAGAATTAATTCTCTAAAATCTGTTTTATTTATTATATGTGGCCACTCATATCTCTGTTCAGTTGGGTTAACAGTCAAGGAAATCCAGTTTTGTCTTTTTTAAAAAATTAACTCTCCTTGAATTGTTACAAGCCTTTGGTTAACATCTAGAAAAGTTGATTTTGGCAATTGTTGCTAGTATTTGCATTGCTTTTACAGGGGAGTAGATTTTCTGAGGTCTTTCCTCACCATTCCAGAAGTGCTTCCTTTTGCATTATTTCCTATTAAGTTTTACCAAGACTAATGGAAAAATGCACCCCCCTGAGGATTCCTAGTTCCATTTGCCTCACATCATTTTTTCCAGAAATACTGTTACATTTTGTGGATCTGAACATCAGATTGTCTTCTTGTGAACATAGAATTTTATTTTGAATTCATATTTGTATGGCATTATTCAAGGGTACTTACTGTATGTCATTAGAAACAACATTAGAACTTGAGCCTAAATCCTATTCCTCCCATCTGCTCTACTTCTCACTAATGTAAATATGCCTTGCTCAACCCACCTGGGTCATCTTATAGAGATAATAAAATCTAAGTATAGTCACTATTTACTACTTGTCAGCAATTTTATTAAGTGCTTTTACTTGCATTATTTTATTTGATGTTCACAAAAACTTTATGTTGGTACTTTTGTTAGCCCCATTTTACAGCAGAGGAAACTGAAATTGGAAAGATCAAGCAGCTTGTCTAAGGTCATCTAGCTAGTAAGTAGCAAACCTGGTACCCAGGAAGTCTCCTGTGGAGACATGTGCGGTGACTACATTCTGCTGATCTCTACCTCACAGAGAATGAGAAAATGGGAGAGTTTGGAATGTGGAGGCAGACTAAATTAATCTTGAGGGACTCTCTTGATGGAGACATTTTTGGCACCATGAGTGTATATTCTTCTTCACCTTTGCTGGTCCTTTATTCAGTACCACTATGGGAAATCTTTGGAGCTGCTTTGTTAAGCTGACCAGTTAGAGGGAAATCAGACATTTTGGGAACACAGAATGTCAAATTATTTTTGAGATTTAAATGTAAAGATGAAAGTAGGAGCAATTTGTAGGCTGAGAGTTTCTGTTGGGTAGAATAATTATAGTGATTTTTGGATAAAGAGAATTAAAATGCTAAGTATATGCCTTTTACATAATTGTATACTGGATGAAAGAATGAGAAATGTTTTACAGGGAGTTTATAAGGAGTGTTTTAAACAATCAATTTTTAGAAATCAAGGTAAATATATTTTTCTGGATTTTATGTTGGAATGGTTATAACAAAGTTGTTTATTTTCCCTAAGAAAATTATGGTTTTATTAGTGATGTTTATGATCACAAATTTCTCATCTTAGAATTATAGTGTTAAATGCAATCATATTTAAATTTTTTAGCTAAAAATTCTGCACTCTGGGAGCCATATAAAAATATTTATGTACATATGATATTCTTTTTATTTATTTCAAAGAAATAAAATTAACTTATATAGATTGGAAAAATCATGAATTGAAACATATTTGCCAAGCTCAAGAAAATAAAAAAAGGGACGCCTGGGTGGCTCAGTTGGTTAAGCATCTGCCTTCGGCTCAGGTCATTATCCCAGGGTCCTGGGATCAAGTCCCTCATCAGGCTCCTTGCTCAGCAGGGAGCCTGCCTCTCCCTGTGCCTGGTGCTCCCCCCTGCTTGTGCTCTCTCCCTCTGACAAATAAATAAAATCTTAAAAAAAAGTAAAAAAATGCAAATTTTATTTCTTATTATATGTATGTACACAAACATACAAACATATTTTCTTCATTAATGAGAGCATTGATGTCATGTAGCTGTATTTCACATTTTAAAGAGTGGTATTTTGAATTGAATTTTTTATCCTGTTGATGTCCTTATTTTTCCTTCCACTTGAAGGAAAAAATCACATTGATTTTATAGAGATTTTAAGGTCATGTTCAGTTTATAGTGGATGAAGATATTAATAACATTTTCTTTAAGGTGTCCATGAAGATTTAGCCATGAAGCTTCTAAATAACTAATGGAAAAGGACCAAAAAGTGAAAGAAATGTTCTGAAATATTTCTTCAGATTAGAGTAACTGGACATTCCACCTGTAGTAGCTAGTTTGTTGTTGGCAACCATGCTCTTCTGCCTGGCCACCATGCAGAACAGAGGGAAACAACCCTTGTTTTATGGTCATGTGTTTGCACATCTGTTTTGGAAGTCTGGTGGTAGTGCATTCTTTTAAGCAACAAACTCTAGCTCTTAAGCTTATGTTCAAGTTGCTTAGTTTGAGCTCTTAGTCATGTGTCCCCAGCCAGTTGGCCTGGAAGTGGCTAGAAAGGTCTTTGAGAACTGCTGCTGACCTTAGAGCATGGGGGCAATTTACTGCTGCCCTCCATAAAAGGGAGATAATAGAAATCTGGCTACCCAGAAGCAACCTTACACAGCTGCTTTGCATCAGAGTTGCAGTCAGCTTATCCTGCTGGAAGATTAGCTGCTATAGACAGTTAAGCAGGTTATTGGATCAACATTTTTCTGGATTGCAGCCCTGTCATGTGCTTCAGGCTTTGCCTCATTTAGCCAGATTTAACCAGAGATTTTTCCTGTGGGTGTTGCACCAACCTTGAACACTGGGGACAGACTTTGGAACAATAAAGCTTACTCCCTCAGCATTCTGTCCATTACAGGTGTTTTTCTGCTGTGCATTTCAAGACATTGAAATGATAATTGGTATTCAAAGACATTGGTTCATAAAAGCAGGAGGTTATAGTGTAATAGAATTATCAGCTACGTAGTTAGGCCAATCTGGATTTGAATCCTGATTTCAATACCTACAAGTGTTATGACTAGTTTTCTCATCTGTAAACAGGGATAGTAGTATCTTCCTCACAGGCTGTAAAAAGGTTTAAGCTAGTTAGTACATATAAAGGGTTTAATATAGTATCTGGCAAATGAGAATCCAATTTGCTCTGGAAAGTTCTAACCTATTCTAATATTTGACAAATGGTGTTAACTATATGGAATACACCTCACATTTTGTCCAAGCTGTTGATTAATCAGAATACTCCATTCCAAGGCAAATATTAACAAGACAGGAAACAATAGTGTTGGCGAAGATGTGGAGAAAGGGGAACCCTCTTACACTGTTGGTGGGAATACAAGCTGGTATAGCCACTCTGGAAGACAGTATGGAGGTTCCTCAAGATGTTAAAAATAGAGCTACCCTACAACCCAGCAATTGCACTACTAGGTATTTATCTCAAAGATACAGATGTAGTGAAAAGAAGGGGCACATGCACCCCAATGTTCGTAGCAGCAATGTCCACAATAACCAAACTATGGAAGGAGCCGAGATGCTCTTCAACAGATGAATGGATAAAGATGTGGTTCATATATACAATGGAATATTACTCAGCCATCAGAAAGGATGAATACCCACCATTTCCATCAGCCTGGATGGAACTGGAGGGGATTATGCTAAGTGAAATAAGCCAAGCAGAGAAAGACAATTATCATATGGTTTCACTCATATGTGGAACATATGAGGACCATAGGGGAAGGGAGGGAAAACTGAATGGGGAAAAATCAGAGAGGGAGACAAACCATGAGAGACTCTGGACTCCAGGAACAAAACTGAGGGTTACAAAATGGAGAGGGGTGGGGGAATGGGGTAACTGGGTGATGAGTATTAAGGAGGGCACATGTGGTGATGAGCACTGGGTGTTATATGCAACTAATGAATCGTTGAACACTACATCAAAAAATAATGATGTACTATATGCTGGCTAATTGAACATAATAATAAAAAAATAAACGTTAAAAAAGAATACTCCATTCCAGATGACATTAATTCTAATATATATAAATTCTAGTTTCTGAAATTTTGCATACTATATCCTTTATTCAAACAAGAACTATATTAGTCCACTTGGGCTGCTGTAACAAAATATCACAGACTAGATAGCTTATAAAAAACAGAAATTTATCTTGTGTTCAGGAGGCTGGAAATTTGAGATCAGGGTGCCAGCATAGTCAAATGGGGGCTCCTCTCTGGGTTGTAGACTTCTCATATATCTTCAAATGATGGAAGGGGCTAGAGAGCTCTCTGGGGTCTCTTTAATAAGAACACTAATCCCATTTATAAGGGCTGTACCCTCATTATCTTATCACCTCCCAAAGGCCCCACCTCCTATAATTATCACATTGGGCATTAAGATTCTACCATGTGATTTTTGGTGGGACACAAACATTCAGGCCAGAGCGAGAGCCATTTAGTAAATTTGTAATATACCTCCAGATTAGGTGTAAGCAGGCAGACAATATCTAATAAGATATTCTGGCTAGTTACAACCTCTTAATTTTCCTTTGTGTTATATTTCTAAAACCATAGCAGGTGTTTTCTCTTCTGGGTAGTTGGATGATGGAATATGACCAGACATTGAGTTTTGAAAAAAAATTGGCTAGCGGGTGATATTAGGAATAGGAAGAAGAGGGGACAGCATCTTTAGATACGTCTCTTGTTCTAAATTACTCAATTTTTATACATTTTGACCTTCAGTTTTTTCTTTTTGTTGTGACTACAGTTTATTTGGAAGGTGCTGTGGTGTAAATGTTTGTCTCCCCAAAATTCATACATTGAAATCCTAATGCCCACTGTGATGGTATCAGGAGGTGGGGCCTTTATGAAGTGATTAGGTCTTGAGGGTGGAGCCCTCATGAATGGGATTAGTGTTCTTATAGAAGAAACCCCATGGAGCTCTCTAGCCTCTTCCACTATGGGAGTAATTTGCAACCCAGAAGAGTTCTTTTACCAGAACTTGACCACATTGGCACCGTGGTCTTGGACTTCCTGTCTCCAGAACTATGAGAAATAAGTTTTTATTACTTATAAGCCACTTAGTCTGTGGCATTTTGTTTTAGCAGCCTGCATGGACTAAGACAATTAGCCAAGTTTCTTAGTAATAAATGAATCAGGTTGAGAATTACCAGAACAGTTATGGCCAGGTTTCTTAAACTAGTAGGATATTTGAAGCAATGATCAAGGAACTTAAAATTTCAGAGACATTGTTAATTGAAAGTGAGATTTTCTAGCTTGGCTTGAGTTTGGCCACCTAGAGGTTTCCATGAACAAATGCTCGATCCTGTTTTGTGTTGTACAGACAGGTCTTAGAAGAGTGAAAGTCTAAAATTATTCAGATGATTCAAACTCCAAACTCCAAATGAGCAAATTATTGAATTGTCTATAAATATGTATATAGCCAATAGCTACAACACAAGCCAAGAATCCCTTTCTTGAAATGTCTGGATAATAACAATAGCAATTATCTGTGTGCATATGGAGCTTCCAAATTTTCCAAATGCTCTCCAGCTACCTTATCTTATTTGTAAGTTAGTTTCATTTGATAATTAAAAAAAACAGATGAGAAATTAGGATACAGCGAGGTTAAGAGTTAAGTCTTACATTAGGCCACATAGCACATTAATGGAGAGGGACTCAAACTTAATTATTTTGGCTGCAGATCAGCTCTCTTTGCATTATATAATCCAGCCCAATAAAGTCTAATAGCCATGTCATTCTCTCTGAGTTAAGCTCCATTTAGAATATGACTGATAAGCATATGCATTTGTAGTAGACTTTTAAAACTTGAAGTATTCTCTCCATTAGTCTCTTGCTTGGCTGATGCAAAATTCACCATGGAATCAGCTTGCCTGTCATGTGGAATGTAACGGTGACAAATCACATTCCATATTGCTAGGCTTTTTACAGTATATTTAAACTTCATTGGCTGTAGATCTCTCTTTGAGGAATGGGAATGTGAACAGTACACTTGCAGAACATAAAACATCTGTTAGATTTTCTTGTTGCTAAACAAGAAATTTTAGCAGAATTTTGAGATAAGAAATAGCATGCCAGTAACAAGTTTTAGAAGCTAGAAAAGTAATAATTACATGAGTTAGCTTCTGAGGTTTGGTTGTGTTTGTGTACTTAATCTTCTAGATGACCCTTACATGAAGTATATCCCAACAATCTAACTTGACTGTGGCTTTTAATACCATGTACAAAGAAAAGTTTAGGCTAAAAATGAATGATTGTAACTTACAAATGGTATAATGGGGAAACACACAGAGCCAACATACTGAAGTGTTTTCTATTATTTATACTAAACAGTTATAGAAATTATATAGATGTAGGATATAATGACTCTAAATTATATACTTTCTATAATAGTCTTATTCAGTAACCTTTATCCTCCACTATGAATAGATTCTTTTCCAGAAGTGGGATGAGAGTAGGAAAAAGAACCAAAAAGTTCAGAAAGCCTTGAATTAGACAGTACTGAGTGTAGTTGACTGTCCCCCTTATTGAGGAAATATGCATTCCTTTTCCTTTGTACTAATAGAGGACATTTACATGTCTTACTTTCTCTTAGCCATCTTTCATCTTTCTTGATAATGTGGCTTGTGTTTTAGGTAACTGAGTACCAGATTTTTTCTTCTCCATTAATTCTTTTTAGTGAATTACTAGATGGCAAACTGGTGGGATTTTTGGAAACAATTGGGATATGGTAAGCAGCTATCATTCCCTATAAAGTAGATAAAGGAGCACTTTATTATACTGCTTTGAATACTGTTTGACATATGTAATTATGAAAGAACATGTACAAACATGCAAGAGGATAGCAAGACCATTTTCTGATCCTTTCCATACCTTTTGGAAATATGTAAATTTGTATATTCCTTGTACTAGGGAATTTGTAAATAGTTATTCTAAAATAACTCTTGAGATAAGTAAAAATTGGATGTTCAAGTTTTCAGGCCTTTCTTATAGAAAGATGGAAGGAGAGCTGTTGACCAATGTGAGCACAAGTGGTTTCTTCTTTTTTTCCAATCATGAATCTACACTGTTCGAAAAGACATTTATCATGCATATTCAGAAGACTTATATGTGTGTTTTTAGCTAAATATTTATTACATAAAGTGAATTGTGGAATTAGCAAATATCTAGAAAATTTGGGTTTTGTGGACAATCAAAACCAGTGTTGGCCAAGTTCAAAAACAAAAACAAAAACCTCAGCCATTCAAATAAGCCAAAAACCAAACACTTGATTTAAACTAGATTAAAATTCTAGAATTCTTTTACCTGATTTCCTCAGATCTCTTTGCAGAATCAGAATAAGCCTTTTTCTATTTTCATTAAAAACTGTGCTTAAAGAAGATGACAAAAGTAAGATTTTAAGAAAGATATTTTACATATCCAGAAAACGAAGTTTAAAGACAAAATAAAAAGCATTCTTGGTTCATAATAATTCCCTAAGTGTACCATGGGTATGTTTTCACTCAGTCAAGAGGAGCTGATGCTCCTCAAATAAGCCTGGATTTTAATGAGATAGGTATCTCAGATACCAAATGATTGACGGAAACAGTCTCTTCCTCATGGGTCAGGCTTCAAAATCTAAGTGACTTCAACACTTTCCTATGCTTTAAAAATACATGAACGTTGCATGGAAAATGCTTCCATTGCTCCTTATGTCATGTCAGTTACAGGTCAAGGTATTATTTGTGCCTTTTGTTGTACTGCCTAGAACATGTTTAGGATTTATGAAAAAAAAAGGTAAAGTAATCTGAATACAGTAGTTATCATCAGCATTAATAAAGATTGATAATGCATCATTTCCTATTGGTATAATTTAACCTAATTTCTCAGGAAACTGTGGGATAAGTGACAGAGGAAAGAAGGAATTTAGAGTAGATGAGATGTCATTTTAGTAAAAGAAGGACCTGGCCAACCCTTAGGAGAGGAGAGGAGTGGTGCTATCACTACTCCAAAGATAATTATTATTTGGTGTCAAAAACACTTATAAAGGGATTTTTTTTGGCACTTGATTCTGGGTTTATGAAATGGGAACAAGAGAGATCTTAGTTTGGGCTCAGCTCTGCCAGCTGTGTGATTATGGACAAATATGTCACTGGAACTCTTTGGGCTCTGGTTTTCTCGCCTATAAAATTAGAGATTTGGATTGGGATCTCTATGGCTCTTTCCACCTTTAAAAGTCCAGGAGTCTTGGGAGGGGGTGGGGTGATGGGTTAGCCTGGTGATGGGTATTAAAGAGGGCACATTCTGCATGGAGCACTGGGTGTTATATGCAAACAATGAATCATGGAACACTACATCAAAAACTAATGATGTAATGTATGGTGATTAACATAACATAATAATAATAATAAAATTCTGCACAGCAAAGGATACAATAAACAAAATGAAAAGACAATGTTTATCTGAAAATATTTGCCAACCACCTATCTGCTAAGGAGTTAATATCTAAAATATATAAGGAACCGTACAACTCAAGAGCAAAAGACCAAATATAAATTTTTTTAATGAGCAAAGGACCTGAGCAGACTTTTTCCAAAGAAAACATACAAATGGTCAACCAACACATGAAAAGATGCTCAACATCACTAATCAGGGAAATGCAAATCAAAACTTCAGGGCAACTACTACACAACTAATGAATCGTTGAACATTACATCAAAAACTACTGATGTACTATATGTTGGCTAATTGAACTTAATAAAAAAAATCAAAACTACAGTGAGATATCATCGTGCACCTGTTAGGATGGCTATTTAAAAAAGGCAAAGGATAGCAAGTGTTGGTGAGGATGTGGGAAAAAGGGAATCCTCATGCGCTATTGGTGGGAAGGCAAATTGGTGCAAGCACTATGGAAAACAGTATGGAGGTTAAATCTTTCATAAAAAATTAAAAATAGAGCTATCATATGATTCAGCAATCCCACTTATGGGTGTATATTCAAAGAAAATAAAATCACTATTTTGAAGAAAAAAAAAAGTCCAGGAGTCTAGAGGAGATGAAAGAGGAGAAAAACACATGGAGATTATGATCAGTTTTTAAGCAACTCAAAATAATCTTTTGGAAGTAGTGGTCTTTAGGTTTTCAAGGCCTATCTGTGAATATGTATATAAGGAGGAGGGATCTATGGAGCATTTGGAAATGTTAGCTGTCACTTTATGGAGCACTTGGAAATGTTAGCTGTCACTTTCTCCAGGAAGTTTTTCCTGTAAACACCTGCCCTCCTGCACACCTTTTAAAATAGATATTCTTTCGGGCGCCTGGGTGGCTCAGTCATTAAGCGTCTGCCTTTGGCTCAGGTCATGATCCCAGGGTCCTGGGATTGAGCCCCACATCAGGCTCCCTGCTCCGCGGGAAGCCTGCTTCTCCCTCTCCCACTCCCGCAGCTTGTGTTCCCTCTCTCGCTATCTCTGTCTCTGTCAAATAAATAAATAAAATCTTTAAAAAAAAATAGATATTCTTTCCCACCTCCCACCTATATTTCATCTGCATCTTCTGCATACTTTTATTGTTATTGCATTGTATTTATTTAAATGCCTCTTCTCTAGACTGCTAGTTCCTTGCATGTAGAACTGTTCTTTGGTGTCTTATTCATCTTTTCAAATCCCAGTTTCTTACATAAACTTGGCATATTAAAGGCACTTAATAGCATTGCAGTAAATATTTCTTTGGTTTACATATCATATCTCAATAAATGCACATTTAAATCCTATCTCTAAGTAAATGAACTTACAGTTGAAACATAACCTCCTCATGTTACACTACTAGTAAATGATAATGCAAAGATTCTCCTTATGGATCTCTCTGACTCCAAACTTGAATTCTTTCTACCTGATCATGCCACTTTCCACACAGAAGAACGTGAAGGCCACTAGGCTTATATAAAGTCAGAATTTGGTTTATAGCTTGGTAATCATAGGGGGAAATTTGGTCAAATTCAACATTGTTGAACAATGTACATATTTTCTTTCCTTTAATATGGCTGTTGTACCTGTTTTCCCAAAGGAAACAAGTTGGTTTAGATGCTCATTTTGGATATTTAAAGTTCAAACATCATTGATTTTTGCATTTAAAAAAATCATTTAGCCACAATTGGGAATGTCAGCGATAAAGGGAAAAAGCCACACTCACTTATTTCTCTTCTCAGTATGGGCTCCATGGTGGGTTCTACCACCATCTAGTCTCCTTTCCTCTTGACTTCTTGTTATTTCACAACTTGTTTCTGTTCATAGGCTATCAGTATTCCTAGACAAAGTCCCAGTATCCCTCTCTCTGACTTTACCACAAATCCTTGCTTTAAAATTAGCTGGACCTCCTTGCTGCTTTTGGCATTATTTTTCATTCCTGTCAGATTGACTTCCTGTTGCATTTCCCACACCTTTCAAAATCTTCTGTGTTTTTCTCAAGCTTCTTACTCTACTCTCCTCTTCCTTCATCCCCTTCATCTTCATCTCTGACTTTGTGGATAGATTTGTGATTATTATATGATAAGAATTTGAGCTTTGCTATTCTCCACCTTGATATTTCTTTCATTTTCCGTTTTTCTCTTCTTCACTGGCATGCCTTCTTCTTCTTGCCCCCTAAATAGTGGTGTTTCCCAGGGTTGTGTCTTCCATCATCTCTTAATTTTTCCTTTTGCTATCTTGTGCTTTCCATGACTTAAACTATCATCTCTGTAGGAATGATTTTCAAATCTATATCTAGCTCTGGGGGCGCCTGGGTGGCTCAGTCATTAAGCATTTGCCTTCAGCTCAGGTCATGATCCCAAGGTCCTGGGATCGAGCCCCACATCAGGCTCCCTGCTCCATGGGAAGCCTGCTTCTCCCTCTTCCACTCCCCCTGCTTGTGTCCCCTCTCTCGCTGTGTCTCTCTCTGTCAAATAAATAAATAAAATCTTTAAAAAAAAATCTGTGTCTAGCTCTGACCTCTCAAATCAGTTCCATCCTTATGTTTAAAATTACTATTTGGAAATCTCCGCTTACCTTTTACTCACTTCAAAGTCAGCATGTCATCTTTTCCTCACTTCCTTGTTTCTGATAATAAATAGGTATTCTTCTTAAATGGTTGCAAGACTTACCATCTGGAGCATAGTTCTGTTCATGTCATTCCCATTGCTGATTCTGTGTGAACCTCCTAAGCCTCAGTTTCTCCACCTTAGTGTGTTGTGTTTGGATTGTGGGGACTGAAATATAAACTTGTATGTAATAGTCGAGACTTGGTGCCTGGTACATGGTAGGCATTTGCTGTTAAGACTTCCCCTTATTTAAATGCCTGAGCTGGCTCTATATTGTTTACAAATGATCAGTCTGATATGCCAACTCTCATCAAATTGTCCCCTGAAATGGCTTTGCTTTTTTTTTTTTTTTTTTGAGGAGGGGAAGGGTAGAGGGAGAAGGAGAGAGAATGTTAAACAGGTTCCACACCCCTGAAATCATGACCTGAGCTGAAATCAAGAAACTGACGCTTAACTGACTGAGCCACCAAAGTGCCCCTGACTTCCCTTTTTCTTATTTCTGCTTATGTTTTTTCCCTTCATCAGAAAGTAGGCCCTTTATCATCTCTTCCAGTTGAAATCCCAACCACCTTTCAAGGCCCAGTTTAAGTACTTTCTCTTCCATGAAGGGCTCCCTAATGTTCACAATTAGATGTGAATTCCTCCTTCCCCTTCTCTATATTTTCTCTACCATTTACAAATTCTGCCTTTGACTTATAGATATAAATAAGGATGACATCCTTCTGTTAGAGTTTTACATTCATTTTGTGAGCTAGTCTTAATCTTAACTATTTTTATGACTTTCACAGTACTAATGGAGGGCCTTCTCCAAAACAGATCCTCAAAAATATTTATTGAATAACTTTTAATGGACAATCAGTGTGTTTTGTTTATACTTTCAGATTTCCACAGGCTTCAGTGGGAAAAACTGATTGGGAAATATGATAGAGTTACAGGTCATGACATTGTACAAATATGCAAAAACTACATTTGATTAGATCATGTAATAGTCTGCTAGAGAAAGCATATATGGTTTGCTCACTTTATGTACCATTAGGAGAATGGGACCAGCCTAGACTAAACATTTTTGTAATCTCTCATTGACCTTCCTGGAGATAGACTTCTCAGTCTTTGCCATCTCTAATTATGGTAATTTTGTACTTAGAGCACATGTGTTATATGGAAATCTCCCTTGCCTGCACTACTTCCCCATGTCCTGCTGGCAAGCGTGGTAGGTAGTTGTTGAGGTTCCATTTTGCAAAGGCTACAGTTAAATTCAAAGCCATTTTGAAGAGAATTCATGGGTCTACCCAGTCTAAGTGAAGGGGCCAATTAAAGCAATTAAAATATCTATTCATGAAAACAGATTTTAAAAACCAATAAAACCCATACTCTAACACCATCATTATTGAGGACAATAAGAAGAGGGTATGGGGGTTGGGATGTGAAACATGAAAAGATGAAGAAGTACTCTACCCTGGTTATAATTTCTCAGCTTTTAATCTGCCTTTCCCTGTGGGATATGGCCTTATGATTGCTAGAGCCTTTCATACAAAATGGGAATGGTCTTGGTTAGAAGGAAACTTCAGTATAATGAAAAGAATGTTGGTTTTGACATCAAAGGAACTAGGTGCAAGTTCTAGTCACTTGGCATCTCTGGTGCCCTCATTTCCATCTGCAAAATGAATCTATTAATATCTGCTTCTTGTGACTGTTATGGTGATTAATTGAGAATAATGCTGTAAAACACTTCCCAAATTATAAAGTGTTTTGTGAGTAATCACTCAATGAAGTGGCTATGATGACTTCTGAGACCAGAAGAATGTTTGAAGTGTTTAATTCTCCCCTCAAAGCCTCTGCTCTTTTTCCTTCGTCTGGGACTTTCTTCTATTCTGTGAGTCCTAATTTTAAATATTCTCACTTGAGAGAGAGGCCTTCTTTGATTGCTGTATTATTTTCTAGGGCTGCCATAGCAAAGGCACCCCAGACTGGGTGATGTAAACAACAGAAATTTATTTTCTCACAGTTCTGGAGCCTGGAGGTCTGAGATCAAGGTGTTAGCAGGGTAGGATTCTTTTGAAGTCCGCTCTCCTTGGCTTGTAGATGGCTGTCTTCTTCAGATGTCTTCACACACTCTTTTCTCTGTGTCTGATTGTGTCCCAACCTCTCTTCTCTTCATAGGACCCCAATGATATGACCTCATTTAGTCTTAGAAATCTCTTTAAATGCCCTGTCTCCAAATGCAATCACATTTGGAAGTACTAGGGAATTCCAACATAGGAATTTTGGAGAGACACGGTTCAGTTCATAACATAGCATAATCCTACTTTCTCTTCCCTTTATAGTGCTTATTTGAAATTATTTTCTTTACTCTTTTTGTCTGACGTTGTCACTTGAACATAAGTAAACTTCATGAAAACAGAGACTAGATATTATTACTTTTGTATGCTCTGCCTTTGGCAAAGTGCCTTGCACTTAGTAAGTACCTGGTTTTATCACTTACTGCCATTGTAACTTTGGGCAAATTATTTAACCCCTCTGTTCCTCAGTTTACTTAGTAAGGTGAAGATCTTGTGATTATTAACTTCCTAGTATGATTATCATTTTTCAGTGCTTAGGACAGTATCTTACACAGAAAATGGTCAATAAATGTTAACCATTATTCTTACTTTTCTATACATTTGTTGAAAAGTGAATTAATGAACCAAATGTCTTTAAAAAAAATTTTAGAAGTCAAATATTTCTTTTTTTTTTAGAACTTAAATATTTCCAGATTGATTTTCATGTGGTGATGTATTCACAAAACATATATATTTAATTTCAGAATGTCACATCCTTCACTGAACACAGGAACAACCATAAAACCCCCTGGTGCTGGAAGGTTTGTGATTCCAACTGCATTTTCAGTGACTTCCTTCTCATTGCTTTGACTGCATGCATTGGGTCTCTTTGGTGGGAGTGTCTGTGTATTTGTATTGAATGATGGATAGTTTTTGTGTGTCTGTAGTTTTTTATTCAGAGTTAACTAGAAATAGGAAAACAAGCATGTATATAAGACAAAATGATTCTGGATTCCAGGAGGACTAGAGACCAAAAGCCTAGCTCCAGCAGGAGATGTGAGTTCATGAAATTTGGGATCCAGAGAGCTGTTGAGCAGGAGCCCAAATAACTGGTTTAGGAGATCAGTCTAGCTGAGGACAAGACCCCAGAGGCCCAAATAAGAGCTACTTGTCCTTTGGATGTCTAGCTTCTTCTAGGGGAAGACACAGCTGGAAGCTCAGAAAGATATGGACGTCTCAGTAGGACTTGGATCAGGCATGTATATATACCTCTATGCAAGGATGGATGTATCCACACTGAGAGGTTTTAAAATGATCTAATCAATTTAGGAGTACTCTATAATTTATTCTTTTTTAGGGCTGTATAATTCTCTACTTATATATAGAAGGTCCCCATGTCAGTCTTCATGAATGAACTTATTTTCACAAAGATTTTCCTGAAAGTATGCTAAAATATTATTAATATTTATCCAAGCATTCAAGAAGTAATGAATTAATAATAATGGCTAATGTACAGAGCATTTAGAATGTTTTGGCACTGTGGTAAGCACTTTAGATGTATTATCACATTTCATTGTCCCATGTCTACAAGATGGGTAATATTCTGATTCATTCTGAGAAACTGAGGCTCAGAGAAAGTATGTTGGCCAGTTTAAGGTTAAGGCTACACAGTTTATAAGTAGTAGAGCAGGATAGAAATTAGGCGTGTTTGCTGACAAGCCTTTACCCTCTACTTCCCTTCTAATACCATTTATTGTTTATGTCTCCTGTGCTGTAAGCGCCAAATGGCATATGAGGGTTATAATTTAAATCTTGGCAACTTTTTGTGTGTGTGTGTGATAGGTATTATAATTTCTAATTTTCTAATGTGGATGCTGAGGCTTAGAGAGATTTGCTGAGGGGTTTCACTTTGGGAGATAGAATCATAAGCAAGAGTTTCAGGGTTTTGAGTGAAAGCAGTAATGGCAAGAATTTTCTCTTATTGTCACAACTCTACTTATAGCTGATGCATTTTTTATATTTGCAGTCCAGATGTAGTTAAAAAGCAACAACAACAATACAGTGCAGTTACTATAAGTAGAAGGAGGGAAAGGGGTATCTGGATTAAATGGTGGTAAATATCATACAGTTTTATTCAGTGTGAAGCAGAGAAGCTTCCACACAGGAATACTTCCAACACTGATATAGCATCTGTGCCTCTGAAGCCAATTCTTTCTCACATTGAACAGCTTCTTATTTGGACAGTGCTGGCACTAAACACCATGACAGGAATGATTCTTGGCAACACCTTTTGACAGGAATAAGATGGCAAAAAAAAAAAAATGCATACATAAAACAGAGATTTGGCAGATGGACTATCCAATTTTTGACATCCTGGCAAATTCACCCTCGTTAAAAATAAAAGTTGAGACATATAGCTTTCCCCTTCATTTCTCCCAGGATAATCTCTAAATTCCCTTGTTGAATAGAAAATGCTAAAATATCAACATCCCTATGAATCACTCCCTTACTCCAATAAACCCTGAAATTCAACCTCAGAATTCTGTAGTTACAGGCCCACTGCAAGTGTGTTTCTTTTAACACATGACAGTATCCATGCACACTAATGCTTCATGTTCATTCTCTCCAGAGGTTGTAAATAATCCTACAGAATATATGTGGCTTTTTTTTTTTTTTTAATATAACTGCAGAAGTAGACAAAAGGTTTTGGGGAAAACAAGTATCTGCTCCACAACCCTCTCCCTGCAAGGAACTCTTTATCTTGAATCTGATTAGTGGACCCAAGATAAGTAAAACCCAAGTGTGTTTGCTCTTAATTAAAGCTCTTTTTATGGTGTACCCAGAGGCATCACTTACGTGTGCAGACCAGATGAGATGAATAGAAAACACTTTGGTTAACTCCCCCAAAAATTATCTCTGCATTTTTGTTTCAAGAAATCGATATTAGGAACTTAAACAGGAATCCTTAACACTTAGGAGAAAAATATGTATGTATGTCAGTCATTCTCATGTATTGTGTTTACATAGCAAGGAGTTTACAAAGAAACTGCCCTATGGATTAGGAGTAGGGGAAGGAATAGGAGAGTCCTCACCTACTAAGAAATAAAGGTATGCCTCTTACCCCTGAATTTCCTTAGCACTCTCTCAGTTCTTTTAATTTCCTTGTCATCAAAACATGTGGTTTATGTTCCCAAGTAGATTATAAATTCTGATTCATGTTTGTTGTGTGAATAAATAAAAATAGAAAAATGTTAGTACTTATTACAGAAAACAGGACACCTCAGCAGGATCTCATAAATCTTGAAAACAAAGGCTTCACTTTGCTCTTTAGATTTAGGAACAAATGGAAAGGGAAAAGCTGTTTGTCTAGATTTAGTTTTAAGAACAGTAAAACAAACACAAATAAGCAAATTTTCTAGCATTAGAGCTCTAGGTTCCTTATCCAGCCCTCTCCTTCTATTTTTATAATCTATCTGTGGATTTTATAACCTATGTAGATTTTAACCTTTCTGATTCTTACTTTTCTTACCTATATTAATATTAGACAACTTTTAGGCATTATGCAAAACTCTTCACATATTAGTCCTTTAAATCTTCACAATATACCTTGAAATAGATATTATTTACTATTATACAGATGAGGAAACAAGTTTAGGGAGGCAAAGTAACTTGTCCAACTTGATACAACTAGAACATCAGACTTGTGACATTCTGACATAGCACCTAAGCATTTAACCCCAGGTGGTTGTAAGGATTGATTAAGATAATGGTTACATAGTAGGGCCTTAAAAAATGATTTATTAATTCAGTAAATATTTAGGAATGCTTCTACAATGTGCTGTGTACTGTTCTATGCATTTAGGCTATAGCAATGAATAATAAAGACAAAGTCCATGGACTTATGAAAATTATATTACAATGAGGAAGGCACGTATTAAAAAAATTTAATATTCTAACTAGTGATGACTGCCATGAAGAAAAATGAGGCAAGGCAAGGAATAGAGAATGTTAGAGATGGGGTGACTATTTCAAGGTTTCTCTGATAAGGTGACATTTGAACAGACACTTGAATAAATGAAGGAGCAAGGTACATAGAAATAAGTGGGAAAAACGGTTCAAACAGAAAGAAAAGTTTTAGGGCAAAGCTTTGGAGTATTCAAGAACACTAAGGGGTTCTGTTTAGCTTGAGTGGAGTGAGCCAGAAAGAAAATACTGGAAGGTGAAATCAGAGAAATAGGGATAACATCATGAAAGGCCTTGTAGACTATAGTAAGAACTTTGGGTTTTATTCTGAACACTCTGATTATTTATTAGATTTTAGGGTAAATTATTAGACTGAGGTCAGATTGAAGGTAGAGGTAATAGGACTTGCTTGGTTTGGGTGTGGCTGGGAGTGGTGGGGGAGGTTGTCAAAAAGATTTGACCTGAGCAACTGAAAAAGAAAATGGAGTTGCCATTTAGAGTTTAGGAAGGGTGGAGGTGGAGGGTAGAAATAGGAAAATAGGAGTTCAGATTGGGAAACATTATATATGAGATACCCACTAGGCATCCAAACGGAAATGTCCAGTTGGCAGTTGGAATACGAATCTGGAATTCAAAAGAGAGCCTGCAGTTGGAGAGATACATTTAGGAGCTGTTACCTATATATGGTATTTAAAGCATGGAACTGGGTAAGGTCACTAGAAAGTGGGCTTAGCGAGAGGACGGAGAGATCTGAGGTCAAGAGAATTCTAGTAAGAGAGTTCTGGAAGATACAAAAAGAGAAGACTGAAAAGAAGAAGTGAGAGACTAGAAGGAACACAGTGCTGGTATGGTTGCCAAGTGAAGAAAATGATTCAAACATGAAGAAGTGATCATCTGTGTCACACACTGCTTAGAGGACAAGTAAGATGAGGATTGGGTTTGGCAATGAGGAGGTCGTTGGTGATCATGACAAAAGCAGTTTTCAAAGAGGTGCTGGAAAGGAAACCTCATTAGTGTGGTTTTGAAAGAATAGAAGAAAGGGAAATACAGACAGTGAGTATCAACATGATTTTGAAAATTTTTGTTTTAATGGGAGCATAAAAATTAGGTGATAGCTAGGGGGAAATGTGATACGCAGGAGAGTTTTTTAAGATGTCATGTATTACAGCAGATCTGATGTTGGTGGGACCATTCCTGTGGAGGAAAATTAGACCATGAGGGAAGGGAGGGAGCAGTTATTATTGTTATTACTGATTCATTGTCATTGCTGCTAATTATTATTGCTACTACATGAGAACTGATCTGTAAAATTCATATCCAAAAGCTTTATAAATCCCTCAGTTATAGCCAATATTTACTGTTTACTCTATGACTGGGACTATTTCAAACACTTTCAATTATCATTATCTTGCTTAATCCTCTCCACGCCTCTAGTATTACCCCCATTTAATGTTTGAGAACACATAAGCTTAGCAGAGTGAAGAATTGTGTAGTCATTTGAAGCCAGGGTTCAAACCCAAACCCAAGTTTGGCTGCCTTCAGGGTAGGCTCTTTAATCTTTGCTAAAGGACCTCTACTCAACTGCTTACTGTGCTTCACTCAGGAAACTTACTAGACTTTCTGTGGAGATTTCAACAATTAACTTCCTACTTATTCCTAAGTCAACCAGAAATTTTATTCTTAGTGAAGGTGTGATCTTACACAGATTTCCCACTGCATGTAGCTTACTTTTCACTTAAACATAACTCTAAATCTGAAATCTTTGTGAATGCCCTGGACATTGTGTAAATGAAAGGGTCATTTAAGGACAGCAAGGAGAAAGGACCCCTCTTCTTATGGGGGTCTTTGAGACCAGCGTTTGAGGGAAATATTAAAAGATCTTCTACCAAGTTTTGTGGCCTTGGGCAGATTAGTATTTATTCGTCTCAGTTTTCTTAGTAAAATGGAGATACTGTGTACTTTGCAGGATTATGGCAAAGATTGCATACATATGAGGAAAAATGTGTGTAAATTGTTTAGCGTGGTGCTTTGCACAGAGTGGGTAAGCACTTAATCACGCTCACTATTGCTTTTCTTCTCTCAGTAGCTTAGAAAAGGCAGTTCTTCATTTCCAACTGAATTCCAATGAGTTTTCTGAAATTATAGGGCCAAGGGAATTGCTTAATTGGAAGAAAATATTTGAGGGATTGAACAGGAAACTATATTTAGAATGCTGAGTTGTAAAGAGACTGTCTCATGCTCCAGTTCTATTCAACCCAGTTTCAGCTGGGCACCACATGAAGCACATCCTTCTCACTACAAGGGTAACTCACCTAGACAGCTGGTTCAGTTTATCTTATAAAATCAACATCTTCCTGAAGCAAACATTTTGGAATTGTGCTATATTGTCAATGACCTAATCCCAGTGTTTTCTTTTTTAACTTCCTGTATCAGTAGACTTCTTATAAATACAGTTTTACACAGAATCTCAAAATATGAAATAGACAAAGGCAAACTGCTTGGATTGAAGCAAGGTTCAGCTTCTTCCTCAGCAGTTTCTCCTTCCCACCTCAAGTGGTTCCTAAAGCATAGGAATGAAACTTCAGAATTCTACGGGACCTAGTTTGAAAATCACTAGCATAAATGATCTGGGTACTAAATATATCAATATATTTAGCATCAATAAATATATTTTTCAATAGTATTTATCAATTATATACTATATTCCAGGCACTGTGGTGAGTGGTGATAGGGAGACTCTGGTGAGTACATCAAGCTCAGCCCCAAATTATATAGACTTTAACTATAGGGAGATTTATTGTATCAAATGACTGCAAGTCCAGAACTGGAATGGCTATGGAAGGTAGTACAATAGCTCCCTAAAGGTGTCCATGTCCTAATTCCTGAAACTGGTGAATATATTACATGGCAAAGGGAAATCTAATTTGCTAATCAGCTGAACTTAAAATAGGGTGATTATCTTGGGTTGTTCAGGTGGGTCTGATATAATCACAAGAGTAAAAGAGGGAGGCAAAAGAGGGGTCAGAGACAGAGACAAACATGATGATGAAGCAAAAGTCACAGTGATTCAATGTAAAAAGAACTCAATCTACCACTTCTGTCTCTGAAGATGGAAGAAGACCATGAGCTATGAAATGTGGGTGGCTTGGGGCGCCTGGGTGGCTCAGTTGGTTAAGTGGCTGCCTTCGGCTCAGGTCATGATCCCAGGGTCCTGGGATCGAGCCCCACGTCCTGCTCCCTGCTCGGCGGAGAGCCTGCTTCTCCTTCTCCCTCTGCCTGCCACTCTGCCTGCTTGTGCTATCTCTCTGTCGAATAAATAAATAAAATCTTTAAAAAAAAATGTGGGTGGCTTCTAGACTCTTGAAAAGATAAGGAAATGGATTCTTCCCTAGAGTTGTCAGAAAAAAATGCAGCCCTGCTGGAACCTTGGTTTTATGTCAGAGAAACCCATTGTGGAACTCTGTCTTCTAGAACTATAAGATAATAAATTTGTTTTTGTTTAAGCCACCAAATTTGTAATAATTTGTTATAGCAGCAATAGAAAATGAAGTAACCTTCAGTGTGTTAATTAAGCAACTCAAAAAGTCATGAAAGGCATAAAGATAGACATATAGACCAATAGAATGGAACTGAGATTACATTAGCAAACCCATATATTTATGGCCAGTTGATTTTTGACCTGAGTACCAAGGCCATTCAATGAGTAAAGAATTTTCTCTTCAACAGAGGTGCTAGCACAACTGGATTTCTACATGCAGAGGACTGAGTTGGATCTCTACCTCACATCATATACAAAAATTAATTTAAATTGGGTCAACAACCTAAATATAAGAGCTAAAGCCATAAAACTTTTAGAAGACAACATAGGGGCCGTCTTCATGACCTTGGATTTGGCAATAGATTCTTAGATATGACACCAAAAGCAAGAATAACAAGAAGAAAAAATAGATAAACTGGACCATATCAAAATTAAAAACTTTTGTACATCAAAGGACATTGTTAAGAAATTGAAAAGACAATCTACAAAATATTTGTAAATCATATCTGTGATAAAAATCTATATCCAGAATATATAAAGAGCTACTACAACTCAACAACACAACCTAATTAAAATATGAGCAAGGATTTGAATGGACATTTCTACAAAGAAGAGATACAAATGACCAATAAGTACATGAAAAAATGCTCAACATCATTAGGAATTAGGGAAATACCAACATCACTAGGAATTAGGGAAATTCATACCAAAACTACAATGAAATACACTTTATATCTCCTGGGAGGACTATAATAATATAATTCTTAAAGAAAATAGCTAATATTGGCAAGGATGTAGAGAAATTGGAATCTTCTTATGTTGCTGGGGGAATGTAAAATGCAGCCCCTGTGGAAAAGTTTGGCAGTTCCTCCAAAAGTTTGACAGAATTACTGTAAGCCAGCAATTCTACTCCTAAGTGTATAACCAGAAGAATAGAAAGCAGGGACTCGATACCTTGTATATAATATCCATTGCAGCATTACTAACAATAGCCAAAAGGTGCAAATAATCCAAGTGTTCATCGACAGATGAGTGGATAAACAAATGTTGTATAGATGTACAATGGAATACTATACAGCAATGAAAAAGGACTAAAATTCTGAAGTTTTTAATATAAATATTAAGCTGAAATTTTCATAATATTTTCATTCTTTTCTGAAATTAATCTACAAATAGCTCTACATAACACCATAGCCAGTAATTTAATAAATAAGAGGAATGTATCACTTTGCAAAAAAAAGAAGCCTATACATTTATGTCTCTATATGATATTTGTAGAATCAGTTTCCCACGGTTCATGGGAACTAAAGTGTACACACACCACATACACATACTACTCTTCATTACAGATGTACCTTGGAGATAATGCAGATTCAGTTCCAGACCACCACAATAAAGTTAGTATTGCAATGGAGTGAGTCAAATTATTTTTTTGGTTTCCAAGTGCATACAAAAATTATGTTTTTACCGTATTATAGTTCATTAAGCATGCAAAAGCATTATATCTAATAAAACTATGTATATACTGAATTAGAAAATACTTTATTGCTAAAAAATGCTAACTATCATCCGAATTTTCAGTAAGTCATAATCTTTTTGTTGGTGGAGGGTCTTGCCTCAGTGTTGATGGCTGCTGAATGACCAGGATGTGGTTGTTGAAGTTGAGGTGGCTGCAGCAGTTTCCTGAAATAAGACAACAATGAAGTTTGCCACATTGATTGACTCTATCTTTTACAAATGATTTCTCTCTGGCATGTGATGCTGTTTGATAGCATTTTACCCACAGTAGAACTTCTTTGAAAATTGAAGTCAATCCTCTCAAACCTTGTCACTGTTCTATCAACTAAGTTTATGCAATATTCTGAATCCTTTGTTGTCATTTCAACAATCTTCATCAGTAGATTTCATCTCAAGAAACCCCTTTCTTTGCTCATCCATAAGAAGCAACAACTCATTTTTATCATGAGATTGCAGCAATTCAAACATAATAATAATGAAAAAGTTTGAAATATGAGAATTATCAAAGTGTGACACAAAGACACAAAGTGAGCAAATGCTGTTAGAAAAACGGTTCCAATAGACTTGCTTGACACAGGGTTGCCACCAACTTTCAATTTGTAAAAAAATGCAATTATCTATGAAGTTCAATAAAGCCAAATGCAATAAAATAAGGTGTCCATGTATATTCAAATCAGATGGATTTATATTAAGTATCAAGATAAATGCTGTGTAAAATTTATAACCATATACAGAAAATATGAATTGAATCATGAGAACACTGTTGATAATGGGTACCATACTTCATAAACCTTCAACCTTGAAAACATTATGCCAAGTGAAATAAACCAGACACAAAAGAACAAATATTATGTGATTCCACTTAATTTGAAATATCTGGAATAGGCAAATTTATCAAGACAGAAAGTAGATTAGAGGTCACAGGGGCAGGGGAGACTGGGGAATGGGAGCTATTGCTGAATGGTCGCAAAGTCCCTGTTTGGGGTGATGAAAAAGTTTTGGAAATAGATAGTGGTGATGGTGGCACAAAATCGTGAATGTAATTAATGCCACTGAATTGTACACTTAAGAACGGTTAAAATGGCCAATTTTGTGTTACGTGTATTTTACCACAATAAAAAACAAAAGTCATCAGAGACCCAGGTTTTTTCCATCTTTTTGCTTTGCTGTCCACAGCATCAACTTTATTCTAAAGCTATTTCTACCTTCCTCATCCTCCTTCCTCAGACAACAAAAATTGTAACTGAATTATGAGACCAATAGAATCATAGGAGGGGAAAATGAATGATATTGATATGCAGATCACAGCCAAAAATAGTGATGTAAAATGTGAGTGATGTAAGAAAAGTAAGTCATGTCAGTGTGGATTTTGGTTTCCAGAGACACATCAGCCAATGTCAGCCTCGGTTTGTCTGAAGGACAGCAGGGCTGTAGTGGCAGAAAATTCAGGCCTTCCTGGGCCCCACCAGAGTAGTGCAAGCCTGTACTTGTAATAAGAATTCAGTGAATGTCAGTCATCATCTCTAGAAAACTCTTGGTTTGTTAGAGGGTCCCAGAAAAGCTTGTAGAGATTTTAGAGCCTGATCCTGAATAAAATAAGAAATGGTTCTGGATCTTAAGAGAGTCATGGTTAAAAAGGGTCAGTTTAAAGGCATGCACAGAAACCAAATGTGGCATATAGAGGAGACTAGATGTGGGAGAGGGAAGACTGCAGGCAATAAGGAGGAGATTAGGTTGATTGTAGATGGGGTCTACTAAGGGAGGAAGAGGGTTCAGCAACAGAGCCAGCCTCAGAAAAACTGGGAGCTAAAGAATTAAGTCTGCTATCCTGTTCTCAACAGGTACTGGGAAGCCTACCCCCTGCTTTCTCAATCTTGCTATCCTCCTGAAGTTCCTCTGATATCCTGGTATGGCCAGAACTTTCCACCAATGAGAGCTTTCTGAGACAAAATATGGTTATCGATGGGCAACATTCAAGAATATGGTCTGGGTTTCATAAACTTTTATTCTCTAGAATTTAGCTCTATGGTCTTCACCAGAGTGGATATTTGTTTTTGTTTTTATTGTTGATAAAGATAAGGATAAGATGAACCCTTTTGGTCTTACTGGATGAGATTTTTATGATGAGTAGTGAAGGAATACAATGAAATAATATGTGGAAAACCCCCATTTTTGTGAAGTTTGGTATTTTGGAGCCCATGAAATAAACCATATTGTTAACCTCATTACTTGGGCCATATCATTATCTATATTGGGCTGAATGCTGGGCCTGGGATCACATTCATCACTGGTGGAAAAGGTGGTCAGCCTCAGAAGAGAGTAGATTTAGGAAGGTTGAGGCAGGGGACTAAACCCTATCCAGGAAGTCAGTCAGAAGACTGATATCTACGGGGCTGAGTCCCAGGAAAGATGGGGTTCCCATAAAGTCAAGATATTGTCCTACCAGCCAAAGATGCAAGTGTGCTCAAAGCACTTGTAATCAAGCAGGTCTGAAATATAAACAGAAGGCTGGATTTTGCTTACTCCCTAGCCTCAGGCTGACTTTTATATAGCCTTTGTTGTTTGTTCTGCATGGTTTAAAGGTCTGGCAATTTCTACTATAAGCAAACGTCCTGATGGGCAGAAGTTGAGTGGATTCATTTAATGGTTCAGGCTCAAAGTCATGATGATTAGAGGGCAGAATGGTATATCCTGAGATTGATGAAGGCCTTTGGGATCTCTGGAATATATAATTCAGAAGTTTGATCTAGGGTTACTTGAGAGCTGTGACAATGCTGAGTCTTAACCCTTTCAAGCAGGATCTCCATACTTTTGTATGGATTAGGAAAAGGGATCCTGTCCTCTTGGTGATGCAAGCCCCAAATGAGGGCACAAAGCTTGTTGAGCAGAGTTCAGGCTTGATTTCAGACTCTAGTCATTGTTTAAGTGGGCATTTTTATCTGGTGAGCAACCTGCACAGCCATACAGGATAGCTGCCCAAGCTTTACAGAGAGTACATGAAGTTGACCATGATTAGTAGATTGGCACATCTCAATGTGTGAGAGTATCAAGTTCATCAACAGAAAGTATTTTGATTAGCTAACTAATGAAAACAGAATTAGGAAGACTTCTTTTCTGTACAATCTTAGATGGAACGTTATTGTGCCCTGAAGATCCTTGCTTTTTTTCACATTATCGTGTAAAATTGCCATTTTAATTCAACTTGTTCAACTTTCTATATGAAAGGGTATATGCACAAGAAAGGTTTGATTGCATTTTAGCAAACTAACATCTTAATACTTGTTACCAAGTTTGGGTCTTGGTTTTTCTTGTGTCTGGGATAGCCTCAATTTGGGATAGGTGGGATTTATATATGGAGGTGGGACTACAAAGAGAATTTATGATCAGTTTGGAGCAAATATTGGTCTAGACTCTGTTAGAATGACTAACGGGAGGATTTTCCTGAAAAATTACTATTTCCTGTCACCAAAGGAAGTTAAAGGAGCTCTTTTTTAGATGAGGAGGTATTTTTACCTCTGCCTGGTGGTTTGGTTTTATTTTGCTTTTTTCTTTGCTTCTTCAGTTGTCTACTGTCGGATCAGTGAAATACCCATGTAGCCCCTCTACCAAACTTAATAGAAGATTAATGTCTTCATTAGGTATAGTCACACTCCCTCGGATTCAGAACCTGGAGACATAGCTGCAATTCCTGGGATTTAGTATGTTCCTTAGATGTCTGTTTAAAATTTTTTAAAATTTCCCCCCCAGTTTTATTGAGATATGATTGATGTATAACATTATGTAACTTTAAGGTATACAACATGATGATTTGATACATGTATATATTGTAAAATGATCACCACATAAGATTAGTTAATATATCTGCCACCTCATATAATTATTTTTTGTGTGTGTGGTGAGAACATCTAAGATCTACCCTCTTAGCAACTTTCAAGTATCTAATACTATATTGTTAGCTGTAGTCACCATGCTGTACTTTAGATGACCAGAATTTATCTTATAACTGAAAGTTTATAGCCATTTGACCAACATCTCATTTTCCCCAACCCTCAACCCCTGGCAATCATCATGCTATTTTATTTCTATGGGTTTGACTTTTTAAGATTTCACATGTGAGTAATATCATGAAGTATTTTTCTTTTTCTGTCTGACTTATTTTACTGAGCATAATGCCTTCAAAGACCATCTGTGTTGTTGCAAAAGGTAGGATTCCCTTCTTTTTTATGGATAAATCATATTCCATTGCATACACACCACATTTTTCTTATCTATTCAGATGTCAATGGACACAGGTTATTTTCATGTCTTGGCTATAGTGAATGATGCTGCAGTGAACACAGGGGTGTAGATAGCTCCAAGATAGTGATTCAATTTCCTTGGGATATATATATATATAGAAGAGGGATTGCTGGATCATATGGTAGTTCTATTTTTAATTTTTTGTCTAATTCTTTTTTATATCATTTACATTTACAATAAGGTATGTCATGAGTGTAACCCTCAAGTTACAGAATCCAGTCCGCTAATTAAAGATTCACTGATTGCATACTGTATTTTAGGCAGTGCACTAAGAGCTGGAGTACAAAGTTGACCAAAAAGACAAAAGCAAGAAAAGAGGCACTGCAATATGGTATTCATAGCCCTTTTTATAGGGTTCTGTAGTAGCATGGGGGTGGGGCACTGAGCCCAGTCCTGGGGAATTGGGAACCCTCTTTGAGAAAGTGAAGGTATAAGACTTAGACAAATGAAGATGTGTAAATCTTAGAAACAAGAGAGAGCATGGCACATGCAAGGAGCTACAAGTAATTAGGGAGGGCCAGAGCATGGGTAGAAGGGATGTAGTGGTAGGAAATGGGGATTGGTAGGAAGGCAAAAAGACTAGTTAGGAGGCTACTATAGTAATCTAGAGGAAAGATGATGGTATCTTGAACTAAGGGTAATAACAGTGGGGTTGGAGAGAAGTGATGAAAAACGTTAAGAATGTGGAACAAAGGGTTGGTATTTGATTTGAATATGAAGAGATGGGAGAGGGAAGTATCATGTATGGTGCCTAGGTGTCTGACTTGGGCATTTGAGTGAGATATTAGGCCTAAGTGACAAGAGGGGGAAATAAGGGAAAGAGAGGAGTCTGGGAGCCTTCATTTCCTACTTGATAGCCTGCATGGTTATCCTTCCTAGTATTATAGTCAGGTCTCCTAGAGATCTAGCATCCCCCTGAAATCAGACTATTGCAAAGTTCTGGAAATCTCATTTGTCTCCTTGATGGCTAGAATTGTGCCCCTAGAAACAAGCCCACAGTCCCCACCTCCATTGGTTGGAGACCTCTCCAATATGGACAGAATTCCTTGGATCACAGTTACAATACACTAGGACATCAGTGTAAATTCCTGCTGAGATCCCTCTCTGCAATGATAAGTCTGACAAATGTACCCCTGGTACTAACAGTCTTATGCCTGATGTTGCATGACCTTGACCTATGTCTTCACTCAGTTACTTTCTGTTGCCAGGCCAGCATCTTCAGTAATGAATTTTTCCTTCCTTGGTAACCTAATATTGCCAATGACCCTGCAGCCTTGTCCCAAACTGGCCTAAGTGATAACACTGTGGATAAAAGGGCATGGAAACTTAAGCAGCACCCAGAATTCTACTTTGTCAGCTCTATCCCTGCCTTTGACAGATGAACTAAAATGGAATATCACTGGTGGTGCAAGAAGGAAGGGTATACAGTAGTCCCCTTTATCTCCAAGTGATATATTCCAAGACCCCCAGTGGATGCTTGAAACCGGGGCTAGCACGGAACCCTATATATACGATTTTTTTTCCTATGCATACATAACTATGACAGAGTTTAATTTATAAATTAGGCACAGTAAGAGATTAATGACAATGACTAACATAAAATAAAGCAATTGTAAAAATATATTATAATAAAGTTATGTGAATGTAGTTTCTCTCCAAAATATCTTATTGTACTGTACTCACCCTTCTTACAATGATGATGATGTGAGATGATAAAATGCCTTGTGATGAGGTGAAATGAGGTGAATGATGTAGGCACCGTGATGTAGCTTTAGGCTACTATTAACCTTCTGATGATATGTCAGAAGGAGAGTCATTTGCTTCTGGACTGCAGTTGGCGGTGAATAACTGAAACCGTGGAAAGGAAAACCGCAGATAAGGGAGGACTATTGTACTTTCCCATTATTTCCCTTCTTTCTGTCCCAGAGAGCACATAGCTGAAAGGTGAGCCGTCAGTTAAGTACCAGTCACTTTCACCTTCTTAGCTATGGTCTGAAGCTAGTTCTTCATCCTGTAAACTTAAAACAAAGAGCAACCCAACCAAAGAGAGACCTAATGAGAATTAGAAGGCTCTTAAGCCATTAGGTTGCCTCTTAAAATTCTTACCTGTGGTGAGTACACAACATTCAATACCTTTGCTCCATGTGCAGCCTCTCACAAAGCATTTAAAACCAATTACTTTATGTACAAGATTTGTCAGAGTGCTTTACTTAATGCAGCTCATTAAAACCTCATGGAGATAAGTGACTGATAGATCCCTGCTGGCCAGAGCTCCTCTTCTGGTCAGGTTTTAACTGCTGACAGACAATGGAAAGCTGACTAACCAGCAGATATGACAAGGTTTAATATAACTCAGAAGGTTAAAATCTGCACAAAGACTTTTTGAAAACCTCATAGGCTGTCATGCTGGGGAATCAGACCTTTTTCAAGGGGGGCGGAGAAAGGCATGCAAGGAGGTTGGGGGAACAGTCAAAGAAAAATGTCCTATGGTCATTTTCCCATGTGGAACTGTGGTATGGTTCTGGGAACTCTTCCTAGCCACCCTATTTCCATTTCTCTGAGCAAAAGTTGAAGTCATAGGGAGGCAGAGGAATGACCCTCAGATAAAGCATGAGTGGTGGGTAGGGAGGGGGCTGTCAATATCTTCTCTTTCTCAAATATATTGTATCTGAGCATTGGAGCTATATTGAATATGCCTGCACATTGGGTTGTGCTGGCTTCTCCAGGGGGTGGTGGAGTGGTTGACCAGAGTGCTGGAGCTGAGGTATACCCAAGAAAGAGCTACGACTTCTTGGAGTCCAGTAAACTCCCTGAACTAATGGTAGAAGAGCCCCTGGATTTTGATGGGGAAAAGGAGGCTCCTGTAACAGTGTGATAAACCTCAGTTGGCAGGATGTGGGTCACGGCAGGCCCTGCTGTTTGACACAGGTAACTCTGATAGGCGTGGGGATAGCCTCAGTCCTCAAGTAGCTGGCATGGCATTTTACAGGGCACCATGAGGTGGAGAATTCTAACTTGTTTGTTTTGTTTTGTTTTGTTTTACTTTTTACTTTTTATTGAATTATAGTTCACATACAATATTGTATTCATTTCAGGTGCATAACATAGTGATTCAACAATTATGTACCAGGGTAAGTTTAGTTATATCTGTCACCATACAGAGTTATTACAGTATTATTGACTATATTTCCTGTACTGTACTTTTCACTCTTGTGACTTATTTTAAAACTGGAAGTTAGTACCTCTTTATCCCCTTCACCTATTTCCCCTATCCTTCCAACCCCCCCTTCTGGCAACCACCAGTGTGTCCTCTGTATTTGTGAGTCTATTTCTGTTTGCTTGTTTATTTGTTTTGTTTTTTAGACCCCACATATAAATGAAATCATATGGTATTTATCTTTTTCTGTCTGACTTTTTTCACTTAGCACACTATCCTCCAAGTCCACCCATGTTGTGAAAAGTTGTAACTCATGATGGAGTGGTTCCAAGCACCCTCTTCAGGATATATGGGGACTATTCATTATCTACTGGGTGAATGGTGAAGTGTTTATCACAGAGAGTCTGGAGAAAGATCTGAGGGATTCATTTGGGCAGTCACAATCTGGATCTGACTGGTTGTTGGAGAAAAGTTTTGATCACATACATCAGTATACATATATTTCTTATGTAATATTTATTGAACTCTTTACTTTCAGGCATATTATATACAACTTCCTACTCTATATATTCACAATGATGTTATAAGGTAGGTATTATTACCCGTTAATACAAAGAAGTTACAAAAAGACAAAGTGATTTTTTTATCCAAAGACATGTACTCTTAATCACCTTTTCTGCTGTCTTCTAGTTCTGTGTAGTTCATCTGGTAGCTAAGGACTTTAATTATTAATATTATCAGTTTAATTTGATGAGAAAATATGATAATTTTTCAGTTGACTTATTAGACTCAGGCTGTTTATTGTAAACAGGCTGACTGATCAAGGTGAAGAGAATAAATCTGAGTGAAATACAGATGCCTTGTCTTTGTGTATAGGCCACTGAAACTGGTTTGGGGGATTGGATAAAGAAATAATGTGTGTAAAAATACCAAGCACAGTGCCTGGCACATAATGGAAACTCAAAAATTTTTCATTTTTTTTTATTCTCAATCCTAGAGTCATATAAATTGTCTTTAGGAAGAGACGCAAAAGAAAATTATATGAAGAATCTAAAGACTATTTTAGATTTTCTTTGAGAATGGAAAACTTTCTTTTAAAACACAGGATTTTAAAAGATTTAAAAAGATCTTTTTTAATCACTTCTAAAGTTAGATGCAGACATTTTACCTGCAAGCTACTTGTGTAGTTACACCCTTCCTTATATTAAGACCAGAAGCATAGGATAGAGATGAATTAGGGATGGGTGAATCCAGCTGTACTCTTGAGTTCACTGAACATCTCAGATGATTTTTCAAATGTTTTGGGCTCACTGAAATCCAAAACAGGTTTCACCCATGCTTATACTCTTCAGTTTGGAGCATGTGCAATTTAAGGGAAATTTAATCCATATGTTTCTGATTCGTTTACACTTAAATAGTCAAAATATTGTTTTTAATAGTTATTTGATGCCTAAGTAGCCTTTTGAACCTTTTAAATAAGCTTTTAGAAGCCTGCATTTCTCCTGAAAACAGGAAATCATGTCTTTCCAAGGAGGTAAACTAATTTATACATCTGAAAATTCAGGTTCAGTTGAAAACACCCAAAACCACAGTTTTTTAATGGCCTGTCTGCCTGGCAAATGAACACTCAGCTTTAGACTAAATGCTATTTGAATACACCTACTTCTTGCCATATATTTGGACTGGACATCCATTTCAGTTGGTGTTGGGCTATTTTGAGTAGTGGATTTAGGGTCCTGAAGCTTCAACTTACCTGATTTTTATTTTGGTGCAATTATTTTTGGTTTTAATTTATTCCAGCTCTCTGTGTTTGTAAACTAACATGGTTACTTAGTTTTTCCAAATATTTCATGCATGATGAATTCTTTTTGTATTTTTCCTTTTTTCTTCCTTTTCTTGACCAAGCATTTTATATTTTTTAAATAAATGAAAGTATCTGATTTCTAATAAAACTATGTAGAACTTCAGTTGAGATATGTGCATTATCTTTCACCTGTATGCCCAGAGACTGAGTAAAATCATGGTAGCCCAAAGGAAATTAGGCAACACACCTTGCAAAGAAGAAAGAAAGAAAGAGAGAGGGAGGGAGGGAGGGAGGGAAGGAGGGAGACAGCGGAGGGACATTAGAGGGGAAAAGAAGGAGTTTAATAATTTTACTTATTTTGTGAATTTGTTTTAAATGGGTAAGATGCTTAGAGAAACTGTACCCCTCTTTCCTCATTAAATATTTGTTGAATTAATAAATGAGCAGAGTTTTTAGCTTACATGTATATATTCTCATATAGCCATTTCTACTTCAAAGCATTTGCAAAAGCTTATTATTAATGGAGATGTAGATTGCCAGCACATGCTTAGTCACTAGCTGCATGAACTTGGATATATCACTAAAGCTCTATGTGTGCACTTCTCTCATCCCTAAAATAGAGATTAATAGTAGTACATAATTCATAGGGTTTGAGGAGGATTTTAAAAACGCACATATATCTCCTATTACAGAACCTAAGAATAGTAAGTTCTTAGTTAATGGTGGCAAAAACAACAATGAAACAACAAAACACCACATTAAACAAACTTTAGGGAGGAGGTGCTTACTATGTATGAGGCACAGATTCATTCCGGCATTACAGAGTTATAGTCTCTGCCCCTAAGGACTTCATCACTGTTACTATGTAGTTTTACAAATGCTTCAACAAAAGTTCACCTAGAGTGATATTGAAGTCCAGTTGAAGGGTGTTTAGACTTAGTAGGTTAGGAAAGGCTTGAAATGCATCACCTAAGGATAAATGGAACTTAACAGTAAAGAGGAAAGGGTAGAACAAAAATGGTGTGACAGGTAGGGGGAACAGAATGCAAAAAGGCATGGGAGCATGAAATAGTTACTTGGGTAGTTTGACGTAGCAAACTCTGGGAAGTTTACTATAGACAGATCATAGGGTTTGACTTAGATGTTCACATTTTTCCTGATGGTAGTAGAAAATCATTGAAAAATTCTAAGAAGAGGAATGATACCAGATTTGGGCAGTAACTCAGCAGTCAGAGAGGTACAAGGACATTTGAGAGTAAAATGAAGTTTGCTTAAGTTCACACCACAACTGTTCTTCCCAATCTCTACAGATTTGAAAAGCAGGGAAGAGAAGGGGGTTGTTGGATTTTGTA
Organism: Callorhinus ursinus; assembly: GCF_003265705.2. Classification (NCBI taxonomy): domain Eukaryota; kingdom Metazoa; phylum Chordata; class Mammalia; order Carnivora; family Otariidae; genus Callorhinus; species Callorhinus ursinus. The sequence continues at coordinate 39,593,747 of NW_027397071.1, forward strand.
GGCCCTTCTGGTTCAAAGTGTCTGCATCTGCTGAATTAGTTTAATGTATGAATTCTCTCCTTATCCTGCACATTTCCTTAATCTTTATTGTGTAAAACCAGATGTAGAGCTTAGTTACTTTTTTCCTTTTTGTTTCTTTTCTCTTTCAGCGAACAACCACTTCAAACTTATCCTATTCTACCATGAAGACTACTTGTGGGGAGACAGGAGGATATTTTTTGCCTCCTGCAAAAACAAAGTCCATCTGGTGGAAGTGTGGGTAAGTAATAAATTGGAGAATATCAAGATAGGAGGAAAGTAGACCAGGTAGGAAGCTATTATCGGAGAGCACAATGCTGAAGACCTGAGGTAAGACAATGACACTGGCAGTAAGAACGGTAGAAAAGAATGTATTTGAGACGCATTTAAAAGAGGGAACTCATGGGACTGCACCCAGGGACTTAATCTGCGGCAGTGGTACGGGAACACGATAGTAGAGAGGTGTGAAAAGATTGGTAGGGGCTGCAGGGCTTTGTCATTCAGGATTTTGTTTGGGGTAAGTGAGTAGTGAGAGGTGACACTCACTGTTGGAGATACAGAAAGAAGTGCCTATTTTGGGAGAAATTTAGAAGTCCAGTTTTGGGCAGGTTGGGATTGAGGTACTAAGTGGAGATGTTACTAAAGTGCTTAGATGTGCATATCTGGGATTTGGAAGAATGATCTGGACTGGAGAAGCTAGGTTTGGGAGTGGATCGTTTAGGGACTATTCTCAAGTGCAAGTCTAACAAACTCAGCGACAGGAGCTTTGCCAAATAGTTATTTTTCTTAAGTAACAAGCCCAGAGTAAAGTAGTTCAGGACTAGTGTGGTAGTTCCATGATTTCACTGGGATTTGGGGCTCTTTTTAATCTTTCTCACTGTTTAGACAGTGTTCTAAATACTTTGTAAACTCATTTGATCCTTATAACAAGCCTCTAAAATAGGTAATATCATTATATTTATTTTAGAGAACAGATCACTGAGATATAGGGAAATTAATTAACTTACCATGTAAACAGCTAATAAGTGGTAGTATATTTCAAACCTGGGAAGTCTGTCTTCAGAGGCTCATGGTTTTATTTATTTATTTTTATTTTTTATATTTTAAAGATTTTATTTATTTATTTGACAGAGAGAGAGAGAGAGACAGTGAGAAATGGAACACAAACAGGGGGAATTGGGAGAGGAAGAAGCAGGCTTCCCACTGAGCAGGGAGCCTGATGCAGGGCTCGATGCAAGGTTTGATCCCAGGACCCCAGGATTATGACCTGAACCGAAGGCAGACACTTAATGGCTGAGCCACCCAGGCACCCCAGAGACTATGCTTTTAATCACTAAACCATGTTTCCTTTCAATAAATGGTAGCTGTTATATTAATACTCTATTTACTGTCCCTTAAACACGTTATGCATATTTCTACCTCCTTGCTAATATTCATATCATCCACTATTCCAGGAAAGTTCTTTGTCCTTTTCTATCCAAATCCTCTTAATCTTTTCTTTCTTTTTCTTCCCCTACAGGGTCTTTAATTTCCTTGGTTAAGTTTATTCCTAGGCATTTTATTATTTTCGGTGTAATTTAAAATGGGATTATTCTCTTAATTCCTCTTTCTGCTACCTCTCTATTAGTGTATAGAAATGCAGTAGATTTCTGTATATTGATTGTGTATCCTGTGACCTTACTGAATTCATTTATTAGTTCTACTAGTTGTTTGGTGGAGTCTTTAGGGTTTTCTATATATAGTATCATGTCATCTGCAAATAGTGAAAGTTTACCAATTTGGATGCTTTTTATTTCTTTTTCTTGTCTGATTGCTGTGGTTAGGACTTCCAATATTATGTTCAATAAAAGTGCTGAGAGTGGACATCCTTGTCTTGTTCCTAATATTAGGGGAAAAGCTCTCAGTTTTCACCATTGAGTATGATGTTAGCTGTGGGCTTTTCATATATTCTATATGAATTCCATAGTCTAGGAATTTATTGTATTGAGGTATGTTCCTTTTAAACCTACATTATTGAGGATTTTTATCATGAGTCCATGTTGTACTTTGTCAAATGCTTTTTCTGCATCTATTGAAATGATGATATGGTTTTGATCTTTTCTCTCGATGTGGTGTATCATGTTGATTGATTTGCAAATATTGAATCACCCTTGCATCCCAGGAGTAAATTCTACTTGATCATGGTGAATGAATTTTTTAATGTATTGTTGGATTTGTTTTGCTAATATTTTGTTGAGGATATTTGCATCTATGTTCCTCAGAGATATTGGCCAGTAGTTCTTTTTTTTTTTTTTTTTTTGTAGTGTCTTTATCTGTTCGGGTATCAGGTAATGCTGGCTTCATAGAATGAATTTGGAAGCTTTCCTTCCTCTTCTATTTTTTGGAATAGTTTGAGAAGAGTAGGTATTAAATCTTCTTTATATGTTTGCCAGAATTCACCTGTGAAGCTCTCTGGCTCTGGACTTACGGTTTTTGGGAGTTTTTTGACTACTGATTCATTTTCATTGTTGGTAATTGGTCTGTTCAAAATTTGTCTTTCTTCATGATTTGGTTTTGGGAGGTTATATGTTTCTAGGAATTTATCCATTTCTTTTTGGTTGTCCAATTTGTTGGAGTATAACTTTTCATAATATTCTCTTATAATCCTTTGTATTTCTGTGATGTCAGTTATTTCTCTTCTTTCATTTGTGATTTTGCTTGTTTGAGTCCTCTCATTTTTGGATGAGTCTGGCTAAGTCCAAAAAGAGTCCATTTTGATCTTTTCAAAAAACCAGCTCCTGGTTTGATTGATCTGTTCTATTGTTTTTTGGGTGTTTTTGTTTTCTTTTAGTTTCTATTTTGTTTATTTCTGATCTAATCTTTATTTCCTTTTGGTTTTGAACTTTTTCTTTTTCTAGCTCTTTTAGATGTAAGGTTAGGTTGTTTATTTGACATCTTTCTCACTTCTGGAGGTAGGCCTGTATTGCTATGAACTTGTCTCTTAGAACAGCTTTTGCTGTATCCCAAAAATCTTGGACCATTGTGTTTTCATTTTCATTTGTCTCCATGCATTTTTTGAATTCCTCTTTGGGTTCTTGGTTGACCCATTCATTGGGTTGTGTTATCTAAATTCTATGTATTTGTGTTCTTTCCAGATTTTTTCTTGGTTTATTTCCAGTTTCATAGTGTTGTGGTTAGAAAAGATGCATGGCATGACTTCAGTCTTTTTGAGTTTGTTGAGACTTATTCTGTGGCCTAATATGTGATCCATTCTGGAGAATGTTCCATGTGTACTTGAGAAGAATGTGTATTCTGCTGTTTTAGGGTGGAATATTTTGAATAAATATGTTAGATCCATCTAGTCCAATGTGTCATTCAAAGCCACTGTTTCCTTGCTGATTTTCTGTTTGAATGATCTATTCATTGATGTAACTGAGGTATTAAAAGTCCTCTACTATTATTGTATTAGTGGGTATTATTTCCTTTATATTTGTTATTAGCTGCTTTATGTATTTGGGTGTTCCCATGTTGAGTGCATAAATATTTACAATTGTTCTATCTTCTTATTAGATTGTTCCTATATGATTATATAGTGTCCTTTGTCTCTTGCTACAGTCTCTTAGGAAGTCTATTTTGATGATATAAGTATTGATACCCTGGCTTTCTTTTCACTTCCATTTGCATGATGACTGCTTTTCCATGCCTTCTCTTTCAATCTGCATGTGTCTTTAGGTTTGAAATGAGTCTTCTGTAGCCAGTATATAGATGGGTCTTCCTTTTTTATCCATTCCATTACCCTATGTCTTTTGACTGGAACATTTAGTCCATTTAAATTCCAAGTAATTATTGATAGGTATGTAATTATTGCCATTTTGTCACTTGTTTTATGTTTGTTTTTGTAGTTCTTCACTGTTTCTTTTTTCTTTTGCTCTCTTTTGGTTTGTTGGCTTTCTTTAGGGATATACTTGGATTCCATTTTCTTTATTTTTTGCATATTTTAACTTCTTTTGTGTGTGTGGTTACCATAAGGTATATACCACTAGGAATATAATGTCTTATGCATATAGCAGTCTATATTAAGTGGAAGATCACTTAAGTTTGAACCCATGCTTTACTCCTCTCCTTCCCACATTTTAGGTGTATGGTTTTTCTTTTTAATATATACATCCTTTTATTGTGTGGATCCCTTAACTGATGTTTATAGATATACTTAATTTTACTGCTTTGTGCTTCCTACTTTTCTTACTCCTACTTATGGTCTTTCCTTTCCACTCAAAGAGTCCCCTTTAACATTTCTTGTATAGCTGGTTTAGTGGTCTTTTAATATTTGTTTGTCTGGAAAACTCTTTCTTTCTCCTTCTATTCTGAATGATACCCTTGCTAGATAGGTATTTTTGGTTGTAGGTTTTTTTCTTTCAGCCTATTGAATATATCATGCAACTGTCTTCTGGCCTGCAGAGGCTCTGCTGAAAAATCAGCTGATAACCTTATGGGATTTCCCTTATATGTAAGTGTCTTCTTTTCTCTTGGAGCCTTTAAAATTCTTTCTTTATCACTATATTTTTTTGCCACTGTGATTACTAGATGTCTTGGTGTGGACCTCCTCAGGTTGATTTTGTTGAGGGCTCTTTGTGCCTCCTGGATCTAGATTTCTGTTTTCTTCCCCAGATTCAGGAAGTTTTCAGCTATTCTTTCTTCAAATAAAATTTCTGCCCTGTTTCCTCTCTGTTCTCTTTCTGGGATCCCTATAATGCTTGATGGTGTCACTGAGTTCCCTTAGTTTATTTTCATTGTTTATTATTTTTTCTCTCTCGTATTCACCTTGATTACTTTCCATTACTCTGTGCTCCAGATAACTGATCCATCCTTTTGCTTCCTCCTGTTTACTATTTTTTTAAAGATTTATTTATTTATTTTAGAGGGAGAAAGAGAGAAAGAGAGAATGGGGTGGAGGCAGAGGGAGACAATCTCAAGTAGACTCCCTACTAAGCGTAGAGCCTGACAGGGGTCTTGATCTCACGACCTGAGATCATGACCTGAGCCAAAATCAAGAGTCAGATGCTCAACTGACTGAGCCATCCAGGTGTCCCTCCTCTAGTCTACTATTTATTCCCTCTAGTGTATTTTTAATTTTGCCTGTTAAGTTCTTCATCTCTAATTGGTTCTTTTTTATGTTTTCTATCTCTTTGTTGAGGGTCTCACTGAAGTTCTCTATTCTTTTCTCAAGTCCAGTGAGTATTTTTATGACCATTACTTTAAATTATCTATCAAGCATATATATTTCTTATCTCCATTATAGTTAGCTCTCTTGCTGTGATTTTGTCCCATTCTTTTATTTGGAACAAATTCCTCTGTCTCCTCATTTTGTGTAACTCTCTGTGTCTGTTTCTATGTGTTAAGAAAGTTGGCTATGTCTCTTGCTCTTGAAAGCTATGGCGTTATGAAGAAGATGTCCTGTAGTGCCCTGCACTGCAATGTCCCCTGTTCACCAGCACCTGGTGCTCCAGGGGTGTCTCCTATGTGTGTTGGGTATGCCCTATTGTTGTGCCTGAGCTGTGTTTGGCTTCTGTCCAGTTGTCCACAATGGCTCTCTTTGCCTGTTGTGGACAGGGTTTGGTTAGTAGGCCAGTCTGGTGCCACCTTGGGCTTGAGTTGAATCAGACTAGGCATTTGACAGAAACGCAGTACTGTGGAACTTCAGGGCACTTTCCCTGCATTGTCCCCTGAGAAGCTTTTGTTGGTGGGAAGGGCCTGCAGTCAGATCCTCTGTCTACCCCCAGCACACTGTAGGGGCTACAGTTGGACTGGTGCTTGTGGTTATCTTCCTCTCTCCTCAGGGCAGGAGTCATTTTAGAGTTGTGCTGGCCACTGTCACAGCTGCTTGCACACTGCCGGGTTCGTGGCATTGTTTTGGATGGGTTCCACCAAGGGTATATTAGAGGGGTGAGTCCACAGGAGCATGCAGGGGCAGGGCCCATGGTGCTAGCAAGGTCCTTGCTGGTTCCCTGTGGGAGGGGACCTGAAGTGGCCCGAGAAAATTGCAGCAGAGGCCATTTAAGCATCTGCCCCTTCTGTGAAGCTTTCCAGGATTATTCCTCAGTTATCAGTGATCCTTCTCTGAATCTTTGGCACTTAATGCCTACATAGTTTAGCTGGCACTTAAAATACTGTTTTGTAGTAACTGTATTGCTTTATGTTGTTATTTAATCTGTTACTGGTTTTCAACTAGATAAAATCTGTGAAGGTAGGAAAAATGTGTTTTTATCATCTTTATATCATTAGCACTGTTTAAGGGAAAGTTCATTGAACTTTCTATCAAAGTCACAGCACTGACACCTAATAAATCTGGTAAACTAAGACATATTACTTGGTCTCTTTGAACTTTAACCATTTCATCTGTTAAATGGGGTTAATAACTTACCTGTCTTAGAGAGTTATGGTAGAGATTAAGTGAACAGTATATATGAAAAATTTATGACATTCTGTGTAAAAGTTAGCTGTTTTGTGCATAGAATTCTCTCTGTAAATATTTGTTAAAGAAATGAATAAATGAATTAATGGATTTACCAAAGATGGAAAGAAGTAGAAATACCTAGAAATTAGCTCTACAACTTTTAATCTGTATTTTCTTGAGCTAGTCACTAACTACTCTGAGCATTCTTTTTTACCTGAAAAGCAGAGATAAGAAGCTAAGTGGATAGGACACTGGGGAAGAATCCAGGCCGTTACCAAATTCAGCTTTGAACTGAAGTATGAAGGGCCTGGGTCTCCAGGATAGAAAAGAAATGTAGTGGGAGATAGGGTACAGACATACAAGAAGTGAGAGATTGTAAAACACAAATTCTTACCTTTTTGCTCAAGCTAAGCTCTATCGGTAGAGCTTTGACTTTAGCATATGAAGATAGACTAAAATTCCTTAGATTCATATTTTTCACAAATACATCACTGACTAGTGTATCTGAAGTTCCTTTCTTGGCTGCAGGGTAAAGAATTCCAGCCAATTTCTCCTCATAAAAGTTCAGCTTGAACTTAAATTCCCTACCCACAGGAAAAAATTATCCAAAATTTCACATGACTGACATGTAGCATTTTAAGATTTCTCTAGCCACATAACCATGGATAAATAGTATGTGAAAGTTCTTGATTCTTATTAGACTTACTGGTATAAGTCCAGCCAATTTTCACATTTTTTCCTTTTCTTGATCATTCTTCCCAAATAAATCACCAGTTGCTAAATTCTTAGAGCTTATGATAGGCACTTATATCTCCAGTATCTGTCACCTTTCCATAGTCAAGCTTTCCACCACCTCATCCCCTTGTAGTCACTTCCTATTTTTCTTTCTGCCTGTTCTGCTCTCTTTTTTCCTCTTTTCTCAGCCTTAACACAAATAAATTCTGTAGCCTATAAGTTGTAGGAATGAAGTGGTTAAAAAGAAGAGACCTCAGCTGGGGATGAGGTGGTTAAGAAAAACTTGAAAATAAGAGGCAAGAAACCACCTTAGAAAAAAAGAATTTCAAGTTCTGAGGAGAAAGTCTTCCAGGTAGCACTTAGCTCAGAAATACTACTTTGGTCAGGACCTGCCTGCCCTACTTCCACCCATGGTCTATAATTAGGTATGTCATTTTCAGGCTGTTCACAGTCCAGTGAGATTTAGAGTCTCTCTGTCTCCACTTACAAATAGGACCTGAAAAGACACTATTCCAGCCTCTTTTTTTACACTTATGTAAGGACCTGGAGAGTGATTAATGCATTAGAAGTCACTGTCTTGTGCTTCAGCTTCAGTACCTTCCATAACCTCCATCACATATGACTAGTCTGCTTAATTGACCCTTGCTAGGGCTCTGGTACTTGGATATCCTACCAACTTTCCCTTTGCTTCTTCTTTCATGGAATATGAAGTCTAACCTTAAATCCTAGCCAGGAAGGTAGACATTCTAACTTCCTCATTGGGTTCTCTAGAATGAGTCCTAGTTCTCCTTGAATTATTTAGTCATTGAGAGTGACATCAGCAAGATGATGTATAGGAGTTTCTAGAGCTCTTCCCCTCCTAGAAACATCAATTTGAACAACTCTCCAGGCATGAAAATACCTGCACAAGAGCTAATGATTCCAGATGAGGGTTAACAGAACCTGGATGGAACATAGAAATAAGACAAGATGCATTGAAGAAGGTAGGAAAGACAGTTTCATATTACCCCATCACACTTCCCCCCCAAGCCTGGGCAGCCCAGCACAGAGAGGAATGACCTTTCCATGGAGGGATTGGAGAGTAAAGTAAATGCCTGACAGCATTGGTCCACACCAGTGCTTGACTGCCTCCTGCAGGCCTAGGCAGCTCTCATGGCTCCAGGCTTCCAGCTCACTCCAGCACCAGGCTGGTCTCCATGGACCTATACTCCAAACTAGCTATTGTGGGCTTCTCACCCTCCCTAGCACCCAGCCAACTGTTGTGGCCCCAGTTTTATGGCAAGCGCCAGCACAGGCCCCACAGACTTAGACTCCAGGATGGCTCCTGTGGCCTCAGGCTGCAAGGATCATGAATAGTGGAAGACAGGTGACATCAACAAAGGAAACTAATAAAGTTTCAATGACAGGCCCTAAAGAAATGGAGATATATGAACTATTTAACAGAGAGTTCAGAATATTCCTCCTAAAGAAATCCAGTGAATTACAAGAAAACACAAACAACTGAACATTATTTCCATTTAAAAGTTCTATTTTAAGTCTTATGGTTGCTGTTTAAAGTAATAACATTTTTTCCCCTATTTGCCTTTAAGATTTCCTTCTAATGTTTGGTTTTTAGCAGTTTTAGTAAGATAGGCTTGGATGTGGTTTTCTTTATTTATTCTGGATAGAGTTTGGATTGCTTCTTGAATCACTAACTTGATACCTTTAATCAATTTTGAAAACATTTTTGAACATTTTGTCTAGAAATGTTGCTTTTATCTCTTCCCTCTCTCCTCTCTCACTTGCTCTCATTCTCTCCCTTTCTCTTCTTCTGAGGTACCAGTCACAGGTATATTAGATTTTTATCCTGTATTTCATGTCATTTTTTTCCCCCTCAGTGTTTCAGACTGGATTTTTTTTCTTATGCCATGTCCTGTCATTCACTGATACTCTCTTCAGCTATGTTGAAGCCCATCACCAAGTTTTCCAATAACTTAATTTTTGTTCTAGAATTTTTATGATTCTTTTTTCATAATTTCCATTTATCTCATGGAATTCTCTACCATATTAGTAAATTACTTGAACATTTTAATCATAGTGATTTTATAGCATGTATCTAACATATCAATATCTAGATACCCTGTGGGTATGTTTCTGTTTTTTGTTTGTTGTTTGTGCATGAAAAATTACAAGCATAGTTTAATCTCTAGATGATATCTTCTTCCAGAGATTATTTAATTTTGCTTCTTGCAGACAACCAAATTCAGGGAAGATCACCATAATCCAGTAAAAACTGAAATGATTCAAAGCTGGGCTTCACTTTTTTTGAGGACTGATCTACTTCTTACTCTTTACCATGTGGCACTTCAGATTTCTATCCAAATGCTAGAGGTGTTTTAACAGGGCTGCACTTCTTTGAAAGTCCTTGAACTGTTATTTGGCCCTCTGAATCATGAAACTGGTGAAAGCTTTGCTCAGCTTCTTAGCCTTTTAGCCATTGTGCTGCTCTTTGATATTAATATTCACCTCAGGAAATAAGTGGCTCTCGTAATTGTGCTCCCTTTTCTTGGCTTCTCTCTTCTTCTTGATATTGACCCACAATCCTCCCTGCCTTGGTCTCTAATACTGTCTAATTGATATTTAATTGAGAATTTAAAGTGATTCCATTTTCTCTTCTTAGTATATCAGTTATCCTATTTCTTAGCATGTCACTTCTTTTATTTTTTTTAACCTTTTTTAGTGGTTGCCCTTGAGTTTGCAATATAGATTTACAACTAATCCAATGACATTTTTGAATAACACTATACCACTTAGTGGGTAGTGTGAATACCTTATTAACAAATAATCCTAATTCCTCCCTCCTGCCATTTGTATCATTGCATATATCTATACATACATCTATCTATAGGATATAGATATATTCACATGCATGCACACATTAGTGTGTGTGTGTGTGTATGCATACATAATCAAAGACACTGTTGCTATTACTATTTTGAACAGACTGTTATTTGTCAGATCATTTAAGAGTAAAAGAAGTAAGTTTTTCTTTTACCTTCACTTATCAATCCTTTTCCGATGTTCTTCCTTTCTTTATGTAGATCTTAGTGTCTGATCTATATTATTTTCCTTCTCTCTAAAGAACTTCTTTTAACATTTCTTGAAAGGCAGGTCAACTGGTGACAGATTTCCTCAATTTCTGTCTGCTTGGGAAAGCCTTTATTTCTCCTTCATTTTGAAGGATAAATTCAGAGAGTGAAGATTTCTAGGCTGATGGGTTTTTTTCCTTTCCACACTCTAAATATTTCACTCCACTTTCTTCTTGCTTGCTTGGTTTCTGAGAGGTTGGGTATTATTTTTATCTTTGTTCTGCTGTAGGTAATGTGTTTATTGTTCACTTTCCTCTGGCTAATGTAAGAATTTTTTTCTTTATCTTTGGTTTTGTATAGTTTGAAAATTATATTCCTAGGTGTAGTGTTTTTGTTTTGTTTTGTTTTTACATTTATCCTGCTTGGTATTCTCTTGGCTTCCTGAGTATGTTGGTTTCTGATATTAATTTGGAGAAATTCTCAGTCATTATTATTTCAATTATTTCTTCTGTTTCTATATTTCTTCTCCTAGTATTTCCATCATATGAATATTTTACCTTTTTTGTAGTTGTCCCATAGTCCCTGGATATTCTGTTATTTTTTTTCAGTTTTTGTTCTCTTTGATTTTTGGTTTTGGAGATTTCTGTCGATACATCCTCAAGCTCAGAGATTCTTTCCTCAGCTGTGTCCAGTTTACTAATAAGCCCATCAGAGGTATTCTTCATTTTTGTTATAGTGTTTTTGGTCTCTAGCATTTCTTTTTGGTTCTTAGAATTTCTGTTTCTCTGTTTATATTGCCCATCTGTTTTTGCATGCTGTCTACTTTATACATTAGAGCCTTTAACATATTAATCATAGTTGCTTAAATTCTCAGCCTGGTAATTACAACATCCTGCCATGTCTGCTTCTGATGCTTGCTCTGTCTCTTGCAACTGTCTTTTGCCCTTTGATAGGCCTTTAATTTATTCTGGATAGCCAGACATTATGTATTGGGTAAAAGAAACCTCTATAAATAGGCCTTTAGTAATTTAGTGGTGAGGTGTGGGGGAGAGAATCATTCTACAGTTTTATGATTAAGCCTCAATCTTTTAGTGATTCTGTGCTTGTAGACTGTGAACACCACACATGCTTCTGCTTTTTTCTTCCCCTTTAGGTAGGACAGGATGATTACAGTAGGCTGGAGTTGGGTATTTCCCTTCTTCCAGGTCAGTTAGGCTCTGATAATACCTTGGCAGATTAGTCTCTAGTTAACTAGTTTCCAGACCGCAGGGCTTGTCGAGAACAAAGGGCTCTGGTGTATTCCAAAACAGTTCCTTTTCCCCTTCCCCTGCTAGAACCCAAGGGCATTTTTCTGATATTTACTGTGGGAATCTGGTTTAGCTCTTGGAAGTGAATCTCACAGTATTGTGGGGGCCCTCCTATGACTGGGTCATCCTGGGTTTTTAGAGTTGTTCATAGTTAGCCTTCAGGAATTCATCAATTACAGTTCAGGTTTCCTATCCTAGTACTGGTTCCTGAGGCAGGTTCTGTTTATGAGTTCTGCTCTAGTAAACTGTGACTGCCTGTATTTGCCTGTCTCTTCAGTCTTGGGACAGCAGTTTGGTCTGTGTTTTCCACTCTCTGTGGATCCAGGGAGGTGTTGATTTTTCAGTCCATTCAGCCTTTTATTGTTGTTAGGGCAGAGTGGTAAGTTCCACACTCCTTACATCTGGAACTAGAACTGGAAGTCTCTTCTCTAATGGTTATTAAAAATTGTTTCCCTCTTTTCTGGTTGTTCTTGGCAGTAAGGTTGACTTAAGCAGCCTGGTCAGCTATTGCCGTAAGTGTAACTCAGTTCTGCCCAGTCCCAGTCCTGCTATTTTAACTCCCTTCCATATTCTAGCCTATGCTTGCACTTGAATCTTGTCTACTCATCTTGGTTTTCCTGGTTTAATCTTCACACTTGCTAAAATCTTGGGCTTAGATTCACATCTCTGTTTTACGTATTCCTCACTGCCTTTAGTGGTAATCCTAATCATCACAGGCCTTTCTAGAACCCAAACACCACAATAGACTATCTTGATTGATGCTTTATTTGTCTAAATAAAGCTCTTTTGTTTGTAAAGTAACAAACCCATTCAAGCTAGCCCAAGTAAAGGAGAGTTGTTGTGAGGATATAGCAGGTAATCCTAGGAATACTTAATAATAAGAAATGAAAAACAGCCTGCTTTCATATGTCTTAGCATTGGTAAAGGTATTCTTTTTATCTTTGTGCACACGTATTTTCTTTTTTTTTCTTTTTGGTGGTTTCTCAGTTTACATAGGGGGACAATGCAGTTCTACACTTTCCCCCCCCTTTTTTTTTAAGATTTTATTTATTTATTTGAGAGAGAGAGTGAGAGAGAGAGCACAAGCAGGGGGAGGGGCAGAAGGAGTAGCAGACTCCCCTCTGAGCAGGGAGCCCAGTGGGGCTGGATCCCAGGACCCTGGGATCACAATGAAGGCAGACGCTTAACTGACTGAGCCATCCAGGCACTGCTCTTCCTCTTTCTTATATCATAGATTTTTTTTTTTAATTTAGGAGGGCTTTAATTTTGTGCATACCAATTTTTAGACCCCTTCAAGGTCAGGGGCCATGGCATTACTTATTTAAGGATTCAGTTACCTGAAGCCTATCATTTATTCTCCTCTCTGAAGGAATTATACAGAGTTAATAGCACTTCAGTGAGGAATAAAGTATGAATATATTGATTTCTCTGTAAGTACCATGTACCCCTAAATAGGGGTTGAACCAAGCTGTGGCACATGGCGAAGGCTAAGGCCAAAAGGAGGCCCCTTGCCTTTTCTTAAATCCTTACCTAATTTCCTAAATCCTTATTTATTCCTTCCCCCAAACTGAAGGTGGAATTTTTAATTCTTCAATGGCATATATTTCTATTTGCTTCTCTAAACATGTTTAATTAATTATTTCCTCTCTGTAGCAACCAGGTTTTTCTCTTATTAATTTTTTACATGGTCCAGTATGACTGTTCTGGCCCTGATTGTCTAATTCAAGTCCTATCACTAGTTATATAGTCTCTATTTATTCTTCATTTATTTGTGGCTAAGCAAAGCATTGATCTTGGAACTGGTGTCCATTCTTCTCTAATAAGCTGTGGCCATGGTGGGATCATATGGCATATAGGGACCCTCCTTCCAGGCTCTCTCAGAGGGAAATTAAATCCAGAAAAAGGAATTAGATGTGTGGGACTTGATAGCTTCAGAACACCTACCTAGGCTGGGTTATTCCCTAGGATTAAGACAGATGTGGACAGAATGGAATGTTAAAAGGGTAAAATGGATGACAAATAATCAGGATATGTTATAAAAATAAAAAGGATATGTTATGAAATTTCCAGGACTTGGGCAATCACATCATTTCTCCTTACTACCAAACATTACTTGTAAATTGCTACATATTTATATGATTAAATTGATCATTTTTGAATAGTTAAATCCAACTATTCTTTAATAATAATCTTTAAGAGTTGTTGAACATAAAGATCTATCCCTATGCATATTTATTGATAAAGAGATAGGCAGATAGGTAGAAATAATTTGGTAAATATAATGGTCATAAATGTCATGTTCTTATAAATGAGATAATTTAATTCTGTCTTATATTCTTATAAATGAGATAATTTAATTTGGTCTTATTTTATTTTCATAAAAGAAAATCTAAGTTGAAACTCTGGAGCCACCACATTCAGTTGTTCAGTTTATAATATGAATGGTGCTCCCTGAATTTGGACAATGAAAATTCTGCACAACTGTATGTGGCTGCCCCTCAAACAAATAAATATTTCTATTTATTTATATAGTCTATGTATTTATTTATATATTTATTCTAATATTTCTATCCTACTAATGATCTAGATTTTTTGTGTTTTTTTAAAAATGGTTCATGGCTGCTGTATTCTTGGAGTTTTTCATTTTCAAAATATTTATCTTTTTTATTTTTTGAAAGATATTTTAGCTGGGTACAGTATTCTTGGATCATACTTTGTTTTTCTCAGAACATTAGAGATATTGCTCCAACAGTTTTTGGAAATCATTGTTTTGGGGAAGCCTGAAGCCAATGTAACTTTTTTTTTCCCCCTGCAGGGAATTCCTGAAGAATTTTTTCTTTATTTTTAAAATCAGTAACTACCAGCTATATCTTTTTGCTGATCATTGTATTTGCTTTCTTTCCTGGAACAGAGTGTTTTTTTGATATACAAATTTAGGTTTTCCTTTCTTTGTGGATAGTGTTTTGTGTTATATCTTTGAATTTATTTTGTTCTTCATTGTTGGGGTTATAGAACTCAAAACCACTCATGTATCTTTATTGTTGTCACAGTTTGTCCTTCATATCCATTATCATTTCTCTAATTACTTTAGTTGTTTTGGCTTTTTCCTCTGCATTTGCTGTAATTACCTCAAGTGTTTCCTCTTTATTAGTAATTCTATTTTGTTTCTTGCTTCCTCTGACTTATTTAGAAATTCTTTTATTTATTTTCATTTTTATTTTTAATTTATTTTTACTTTTTTAGTAGGTCTTTTGAAATGCTATTTTTTTCTTATGCTGCTATTTCCTATTTCATCTTATTATCTCACTACTTTTTAACCTCATTTTTAGGTTGATAAAGAGCTTACTTTGTTAAATTTAATCTTTTTATTGTGCTCTTTTAGACAATGCATTCATAATGAATTTTTTCCATTATTTACATTTTTGTTTCAGAACAGTCTAGTGAATTCCATTTTGCACACCCTTGTTATTAACCACTCTTTTATTTCTATAGTGCAGTATCTATAGTTGATATGCCATTTTCCTCCCTAAAATATTGCTTATGTTTAACATAGGTATTACTTTTCCAGACATTCTCTTTGCTTTGATAAAATATGGATGAATTTCCCTGGATTTGGTTCATCATTCCCTCTAAGCTAAATTTTTGGTCTGGGAAATTTGTATTCCATCCACTTTTATGTAGTTTGAGAGTATGGAATTGTTTCTGGAATTCATTAGAGCTGAGACAAAATTGTATAAAATTTTACCATAATAATCTGAACTTTGCTCTCCTGAGTCATTGTAAACTATAGTGTATCAAAATTCACTTTACCTTATCATGAACATATCCCATTCCCATGGTAAGGAGATATCTTAGGGCTTTAAGTAACTCTCTTAATTCAGTGTGGAGTTCTAGAGCCTTTGTTTCCAATAGATAGCCCTAAAAACTTCTCTGATTTCACCAGTCTTTAATCCATCCCTCTCCATACTTACTTCCTACCCCTTCTTCCAAACTAATCAGAAGAGAAAGAGGGGTGCCTGGCTGGCTCAGTCAGTACAGCATTTGATTCTTTGTTTTGGAGTCATGAGTTTGAGCCCCACAGTGGCTATAGAGATTACTTGAAAAAAAAAAAAAGAGAGAGAGAGTGAGAGAGACAGAGAGAGAGAGAGAAACAGAGAGAAAGAGAGAAGGGGTATCATCCTATCTCAATTCACTTGTCTCCAAATTTGGCATAGTTAGTGAGAATTATCAGAATTTTTCAAGTTGCCAGTGCTAGAAATTCAGTGTACATAAAAGCTCTATGAAGACTTCCACTAAAATCTACCTGGTTTTGCTAAATCCAGCATTTCTCATATTTATATCATTTGTTTTCCCTCTAGGATAGGGCCCAATATTAGTTTGTGATATCTGATTTCTGAAGTCCCCTGAGTCCACATATCCTAAATAGGGTCTTGACATCCAACCAGTAGAATAAGGGCCAGTCCCCAGTGTGGGGTTGACCTGAAAGCTTGTGGATTGGGAAGGAGGGAGAAGCTTATATGGGGCATAGGGCAGTGGAACATTATGGATGATGCCCCATGGCTGAAGCTCCACTGACATGATTTTTTGGTATTGGCTGAGAGTAAGAAAAGTCAGAGACAGTCTAATTTGTATTCTAGAGAGGATGGAGGGTTGAAACTAGAAAAGTCAAACTCCAAAGACTAAATGTTTAGTCAGGACAGAAGATTAAGCCAGGAAGATTTAGGAGTTGAATAAATGCAGGAACAGAGCAGGAAGTAAAGACCAAGGATTGGAGATAGGAAGTATCAGAAGTTTAAAAGATAATTGTCTACTATTAAGTAGGGGTGTCAAGTGTCTGGGGATGCCAATCTATGGTATTAAAGGCCCTGAAATGTAGGAATACTGACATGTTAATTGGCTCTGTTTTAAGTTCTGTCTCCCAATTGAAGACCCCTTGGGGGTATTCAAACAAGATGATGTTTTCTAGGTACTAGCTTACCCTAGATGTCACTGCCAGTTGCATTAAAAATATTTTAATATTTATTTAATATAAAAAATATTTAGCTCCCATCCAAATTCACACAACAGTAGGTTGGGTGCTCATTCTGTAAGAGAGTTACCAGTCCATGTCTTATGCCACACATGTGCCAGGCTGTTGATATACAGAGTTGAACAAGATGTAGGTCTTGCCCTCAGAGAATTATTTTCAATCCTAAGGGAGACTACTGTATTGACTGGTTCCATCAGAGTTAATGCCAAACTCTCCTTAACAATACTTGGAAAGTTTTGTTTAAAATGATATCTTAAATAAATAAATAAATAAATAAATAAATAAATAAATAAATAAAATGATATCTTAGAGCAACAGTTCTCAAACTTGGTTTCACATTATAATCACTTGGTATCTGATGCCTGGTCCTGTTCCAGGGCAATTAAATCAGAATACTTGGGTTTGGGCTTTTGCATCAGTATTCTTTAAAACCATCCTAGTTTCAATTTGTGTTGAGAACCAGTGTGTTAGAAGGAAAATGCAAAGAGTCAATTGGGGAAAACTAAAACAATACCAATGAGTAAACTGTGCACTGAGTTTTAAATACTTAAGCATATCTATAAATATGTATACAACAAATTGCGGACATAACACAGTTATATAGTTCATCAGGGATTTTTTCTGCTCTTAATTACCAGTCTCCCTTCACTAGGATAGTGGTAAAAACCCATAGCTAGTTTTGACTGTGTTAGTGTCTTTGTTCTGGTTCTGTTATTGACTGTGATCCAATATTTTTCTTTCTTCTATTTTTGTTTTCTATTTTATATTACCCCATATCATTTACCTTAGTATGAAATTCTTATTACAGAGTACTCTCATTCTGCAACTACTGTAATTCAATCATTGGAACAGTAAACAACCATTCTTTTTTTTTTAAGATTTTTAAACTTATTTGACAGAGAGTACACACGTGCGAGTTGGGAGAGGGGCAGAGGGAGAGAATCTCAAGCAGACTCCACACGGAGCGAGGAGCCCTATATGCAGTGCTTGATCTCATGAAACCATGAGATCATGACCTGAGCCAAAACAAGAGTCAGATGCTTAATGGACTGAGCCACCCAGGTGCCCCAAAAATAGTCATTCTTAAATCTTGCTTAATTTTAATCAACTGGAGAGCTTTTAAGAAATGCTGATGACCGGGCTTTACCTCCAACCACTTAAGTCAGAATTTCTAGGAGTGAAACCTAGTCAATTGTATTTGTTTAAAAATATCCCAGATGATTCTATGTAAAACTGGGATTAAAGACCCCAGAATTATTGATTAGGGTCATAACAGACCCTAAAGAATTATGACTCCTTGTGTCTATAAACTTTTGCAATGTGACTTCTCCTATCAACAGATGGAGTCTGTTTCCCTACCTGGACTATAGCTGACTCTGTAGGTGAATACAGCACATGAGTAAGTGCAGGTGAGGTCAGAAGAGGAACCACCTAAGAACAGTGGAAAGTAATAAAAAATTTTTTAAGCCATTTAGTTTAGGGGTGGTTTGTTACCCAGCAAAGTCTAACTGAAATACACTATAATGGAGGCTTTCTGTAATAAGCCATGACAAAAAAGAGCTACTCTTGAGTTTTTCTTTTACCTCTATTTTTATTGCTGTTGCCAGAACCACTCTAACAATTGCTTCTAAAGCTCTTCCTATTCTCCTAGGTTTCTTCTTCAAGATTCTTTTACTGCTGGCAGAATGAGATTTAGGCAGACGAAGAATTTCATGTCATTGTACAAATGCCTTCCTGTTTTTCTCTAGGGTACTTTTTTAGTCTGATTACCAAATGTTTCCTTTATAACTGTAAAGATCAAACGAACCACCTGCCCCTGGGGCTGTGGCTCAGGCAGATTTTCATAACACTACATGTGGATTGCATCAACACTTAGGAGACTCGGTTTCACTAGTTAAGGTCCATTATAAAGAAATCCCCTTGTATTAGCAAGATGGCCACATTTAGGTTGATCCAAGAACAATTTGAAGTCTCCAGTCTATTTGTTTAGTGTGGATCATATAAAAGAGTTGTAGTTTGCACCCTCACTATACTCTGTGATAAAAATTACTATAATTTTGCCTTAATAATATTAACTATTTTAACAGGTCTGACTAGAAGGTCTTCTTCGTGAAATTAGCACTGAAAAAGAACAAGAGTTGTCTATATCACTAGTTGGTAGGAAAATCTCGGTTGATGGGAGGAAATGTCATGGATTTGGGGTCCAAAGAGATGGATTTGACACTCAGTTCTACTACTTAGCTCTTGTGTAGCCTTGAGTAAATCACTAATTTCTTTTTTAAACTTAGTTGCTTTATCTGTAAAATTGAGGTAAAAATAACTGTCTCCAGAATATATCTAAGAATCAAAAAAAGATACCATATTTAATATTCCTTTTCAATTTTTAAAGCTTAATTAAATCTAAGATGTTATTGCTGTTGGTATAGCTACTGGTATAGATAGCATCAGGAAAGAATAAACGTGGAAAAATTCTTTGACAACAGCTGAGAAAAGCTATTCATATTCTCACAGCGTTAGTGTGAAAAAGTGAATGCTTTATATTGCTTCACAGTTTTTTTTAATCTCTAAATCTCAAAGCACCTTGCAGAATACTTTTATTAATTTATAAAACCCCATGAAATACATTTGTTCCCCCTTAAACTTCCTTTTAAACAAAGTACCTTTTCTAGGACATATAGTAAGTTTAAGCCTAACCCAGTAAGGGCCCTCAGATTTCTGAATGAATAAAGAGGGGTTCTGATCTTTTTTTTATGTTGTAATTTTTGTGTGTTATTTAAAATATGCAAGTCTCTTGATCTTGTCTGCCTTTACTCAAAGCCTGTCCCTTGATGCTTTGATGTAGTGAAGATGCCTCTGAAACTCAAATCCTAGACAGGTGGCAGTCTTCATTCCTTACATGTTAGGGATAAGGTATGGGGAAAATTTATTAATTTCTTTCTTCCTTAAGTATCTGAAAGATGCCCATTAAAAATATGCGAACCAGATTCTTATACTTGGAGCCCAAGTTAAATTCTAGTTGGAATCAGAGCTGTTGAAGGCTGCATTTTACTCTTTGGCTCCCTGACTAGCATGTAGGAGTTTTTCTTTTGGCTTACTTAATGGTAATCTGATGATATGCATGACCTAATGGGGCGTTTAGCCAAGACTTGTTTAGGCACTAGAAAATGCAGCTATAATTATTCTCTGTATGTCTGTGCTTCTTTTTCAAGGAGTTCAGAGAGCTCTGCATACATTATTTAATCTTCCTGAGTAAGGTGAGCTAGATGAATTTTGTTATTATGTTAGAAAAATGTACCTTCACTCTTTCTCTTGTCATATCTTCTGGCATCTTTGCTTATTGACATTTAGTGGTCTGATTTTTTTTCCATGGATGTTCCAAATTGTTCTCTTTCCCCTATAAAATGAACCTGATTTCCATTTATTCCTTCAAACTCTACTCTTAAAGGGTATGTATGTGTATGGATAATTAACATATATTATGTTCTAGTCCAAAGAAGTGTCATTAATGGTGAATTTCTTAGTTTGAGACCAGTAGTGTGTGAGAAAGGATGATACATTTTGGGGGACATGTGGACTTTTTGCTATCCCTTCAAAATAAGGATATGCACAATCAGTTCTTATGCATATCCTTCAGGATAAGGATATGCATAATCAGTTCTTACGCATAAAACTGATTCTGTTTATATCTTCTTTTATGCAGGAATTACCTGTTACAAACTCTATTTAAGGGTGAGGGGAGACTGAGGTACAGTACAGTACATGAAAACATGAGCCAATTTTTGGTAGGTTATGATTCTGATTATTAATGTTTATGGCCTAATATCTGCTTTTGACAATCTCACTTATAGGGATTTCCAGTACTCAGTGCTGAAACTTTGATCAGATAATCAGAGTACTTTGAATTCGAGGCTTCCAGAAGTTTATGAACAGACTTTTCTTTATAAAGTTTGCTGAATTATTTCCTATTTAACTCAACACATGTTTACTGAAGGGAGTTTTCCATATTAAGTCAGTTGAAAAATGAGCCATTTTTTCTCCCTAAGGATTGTTTTTGTCTCTTCGAGAGATACACAGACATACACAGACTAAAGTCCTTAGTTTTGAACTCTGGTAATTATTAATTCAGTGGCGTGTGCAATGTGCATTTCAGGTGACAGGAGTGGTTAAAACACCAATACCATTTACTTCACTTACCAGTGTAGGACCCTTTCCCCTAAGACCAAATTCACTATCAATCTAATTGCCACAGGATTGTTCAGTTTTATATAGGATTACCCTTCCATGGATGTCTTCCAGAGCTTATTCACAGGAGACTTACGCAGAGGTCATGCTGGCTTTTCTAAGTAACTTTCTGGAAGAGAAGAGCAGATAGATGCTTGCTTTTGCAGTTTGAATATGTTTTCCTTTGGCAGTTTGATATAATAGAAAGGAGTAGGGACTTTCAAGTCAAAAGGGCCTGGGTTTGAATCTGCATTCTGCTCTTTACTGGTTGTATGACCTTAGGCAAATTAATTGACCTTTCTAAGCCTATACTTCTTTCCCTGTTAAAGGAGATTAATAATGTCTAATTTATCAGAGTGCCTTAAATACATGAGACAATGCAAATAAAGACATTTTGCACATGCCAATCTTAATGAATCCTTAATATATATTAGTTACTTTTCCTTCCTGTCATATGTTGGCCAGAGAGTAATTTGGTATTTTGGTTTAATAAGATAAAATAAAATAATATATAAAAGTAAATAATGAGAAATAATGAGACATACAAGTATAATAAATTTTAAGAGTCATTTTATACTTTGTAAGGTACATAATTAACTCAGGGAACCCAATAATTTTAAATAAATTACTACCATGTTTTTGTCAGATAGAAAAATAGGAACAAAAGCAAAATCAGGGGCCACCTGGGTGGTCAGTTGTTAAGTGTCTGCCTTCGGCTCACGTCATGATCCCAGGGTCCTGGGATTGAGCCCCACATCGGGCTCCCTGCTCTGCGGGAAGCCTGCTTCTCCCTCTCCCACTCCTCCTGCTTGTGTTCCCTCTCTTACTGTGTCTCTCTCTGTCAAATAAATAAATAAAATCTTTAAAAAAAAAAAAAGCAAAATCAAACTATTGGGACTACGCCAAAACAAAAAGCTTTTGCACAGCAAAGGAAATAACAAAATGACAAGGGAACCTACTGAATGGGAGAAGATATTTGCAAGTGATTTGTCTTACAAGGGGTTAATATCCAAAATATATCAAGAACTTATATAACTCAAAACTGAAAAACAAATAGACATTTTTCCAAAGAAGACATACAGATGGCCAGCAGACACAGGAAAAGATGCTCAACATCACTAATCATTAGGGAAATGCAAATCAAAACCACAACGAGATATCACCTCACACCAGTCAGAATGTCTAGTATCAAAAAGACAGAAATAACAAGTGTTGGCAAGGATGTACAAAAAAATGAACCCTTGTGCATTCTTGGTGGGGATGTAACTTGGTGCAGCCACTATGGAAAACAGTTTGAGGGTTCCTAAAAAAAAAAAAAAAAAGAAAAAAGAAAAGTAATTGCACTACTGGATACTTACCCAGAGAAATAAAAAACTTTTTCTTTGAAAAATGGTACATAAATATACAATGCAATATCACTCAGCCATAAAAAAGAGTGAGATCTTGCCATTTACAACGATATGGATGAACCCTAGAGGACATTGTGCTAAGTGAAATAAGTCAGAGAAAGACAAATAACATATAACTTCACTTATATGTGGAATCTAAAAAACAAAACAAATGAACAAACCCAAAAACGCAGAAGCAGACCCATAAATGCAGAGAACATACTGATGGCTGCCAGAGGGGAGAAGGGTGGAGGATGGGCAAAGAGTGAGGGGAGTGGGAGGTTCAGGCTTCCAGTCATGGAATGAATAATCCATGGAGATGAAAGCGTAGGAAGAGAGTCAGTCAATGGTATTGTAACAACATTGTATGGTGACAGATAGTAGCTACACTTGTGAGCATAGCATAATGTATAGAGTTGTCAAATCACTGTTGTACACCTGAAACTAATGTAACATTGTGTGTCAACTCTACTTCAATTAAAAAATAATATTGATACATTCATTTATCTGCATTTTTTTTGGTCAAAATGTTTATTGAGTGCTATTATTTGGTAGGTACTGTACAGGTACTAGAGATACCATGGTGAGTAATATAGACATGGTTTCTGGAGTTGGCCGGCTAGAATATTTTCAGTTTATAAATAGGAAAAATTAAGAAGGAAACTACTTAAGGAGTAGTTTGACTTTGACTTTGATCTCAGTTAACATAAAATCCCTGGTATTATATCTAAAATGGGATTTATCATCATCTTGTAGCCAATTTACTTCCCTTAGTTCCAGTCAGTAATCGAGAATTTTTTCTTAGGCTGTGCCTGGAAACTCCATGGATAGGAAGGTATGCTGGGTTTTTCAACCACTACAAGGAACTTTGACTGAGGTTTAGGTCAGTTATAACTCCGGGACCACTTAACATGCTATTAAAGAAAGATTCCATTTTTTCCCTCTTAAGAAGGCGATATTGACCAAAGCCAGTTAGTACTCCCAGAAGAGAGAAGATTCACCATTTTTGTGTTAGCGGGATCTAGCTCAGCCATCCCTCTAGGAGAAAAGCATGGCCTTGGGTGGGATTATGTTTCCTGTGTCACAGCACTTTCTGCTCCCATTGGAGCAACTTGCCCCGTCCCCTGGAATTATGAGAATGAGGTACACATCCAAATTACTGCTTAATCACTTGTTTAGTGCCTGTGGGTGGTTGTCTTAAGCCCAAGGATGGTTGAGAGTAACCACCAAAGAGATTTTTCCCTTCTGTGCTCTCTCCCTCTCCCCCCCTCTTCTCTCATTTCCCTTGTTACTCTCACTCTCTCTCTTTTTCTCATTTACTTTCTCTTCACCTCTGATGCCCAGCAACTTGGTTGCTTGTTTTGCTGCTGTGAGGTTTAATCATGTCCCCAGGAAGAGGGATAATTATTAAACCACTGGAAATTTAATGATGGGTATTTATTCCTCAACCTTAGTCATTTTGGTGTCTGGGGTTTGGCATACCAGTCAGTGGAAACCAAAGTGGATAAATGTCATCAAACCGCACGTGATTTTCCAGTGATTTATGTGTGTTTGTTGTATTCCAGATGGGCAATTACTGATGCCCTGCTCTGCCCTTTATTTCCAAGCATCTCATGATCAAAATAACAAAGACAACAACAAATTCAACTCTCTACAGTGGTGGCAAACAGGTGTCATTTTCCCCAGTATGAAGTCATTTCTTCAACACTGTTATGCTGTAGCATTTCTTTTTTGGGGTGCTTGTCATTGGGTTCCTGAGCTCCTTTTTTAGAAATTTTAAAAGTTGTCTTTACCTCTAACTTAAGATTTCAAACTGTTAGGAAAAATGTTAGACTTTTTTTTTCCAGTGAGTTGATGTTAACCTAATATATTATGTATTTGCTTATTTATTATGTTTATTTTTATTGTCTGTCCCCTCTCACTAAGATTTAAGTTCCCCAAAGGCAGGGATCTTTGCCTCTTTGTCCTGGCACATATGAGACCCTCTTAATATTGGTTGAAAAAATGCTGAATGAATGAATGAATGAATGCTACTAAATCCTCAGTAGAAGACTTGCCTGAAATTACTATTTTTATAGTTGAGAGAGACCTGTGTTTAATTTGCCACTTTTTATCTGTGTAAACTTAATAGGTTACATAACCTTTCTAAGTGTTCATTTATTTATCTGTATTATGGGAATTTTTTTTGAAGATTAAGATTGATAGGCACTAATTAAATGGGATAATGCATGAAAAAGTATTCAACACAGTATCTGGTGTATAAGGTCAGTGCTCAGACATTGAAATTATAACTTATGAAGTTGTTGCCCTTCTATTTAATGTTGTGCAATTTTGAGAAATACAGGACTATGTTCATGAAAGAAAGATGTTTTGTGATGCTGATCTTTATTTTGTTTTAGCTGAGTCTCCATTGGAATACAAACTACATAAAGATAGGAACTTTGCATGTTTTTCATTCCTCAGTGTATTTTGACAACTGGGATGGTGCCAGCATATAGTAGGTACTCAGTAAGTATTTGTTGAGTGAACTATTGAATGTTTAAGATGGGGATTAACTCCACAAACCTAACTTTCTGAGCCCAGTGGTGATCTGTTGAATTAATGGCAGAGATTTCAAACTACTATTCTACAAATGCCCCAATTTTTTCATTGTTTGGAGTGAAAACCATAAGAAGAATGTTGTGAGAACTAAAAGTAAGGGCAGGAAAAGCTGGAAGTTATCTAGAAATTCA
This sequence comes from Callorhinus ursinus, assembly GCF_003265705.2. Classification (NCBI taxonomy): domain Eukaryota; kingdom Metazoa; phylum Chordata; class Mammalia; order Carnivora; family Otariidae; genus Callorhinus; species Callorhinus ursinus. The sequence goes on from NW_027397071.1 coordinate 39,618,678, forward strand.
GACAATTCAGAGTTATTCTGAGCAATTCAGATTCAATTGGACTTTTAATCTTCTTATTCCACTTGACTTTCTAAAATACCTGGATCCATGATACTTAATTTTATTTCATATTCTATAGCTTTTGTCTGAAACAGAGCATTTCATCTAATCTTAGCTTCTTGTAGGTAAATGCTTTGGTGGTAAGGCATGTAGCTTTCAGGAGAAATGATACTATAGACTCCCTGGTAAGTACACCGTTCTGGGTCCTGCTACAAGCCAGGGCTCTGAAAATACCACAATCCAAAAGGGTGCTGAAATGTAGATCTTCTATGAAGTTAAAGCAAAACAAAACAAATGAATCCATGGTCTGTTTTCCACCCTACTAACTCAAGTTGTTCTGCTGAGTAACTACTTTAGCTGAACTTTATTGTATTTTCAAATTATTACAGTTGTATTTTGATGTTCTATTTATAACCAGACATTTATTGGCAATGTTATAGCTCTATGGCTACTTTTTAAAAATTGCACTTTATTAAAACATTTGATTGGCTCATGAACTAAATTTCTCAAAAAAATTACATCAGGCAGTTCACAGCCATATGATTTTATTTCCATATTTTTTTTTAAGGCTCAGGTTTTGGTTTTGTTGTTTTGTATTCCAACAAATATAATTCCTTTCCATTATATTAAATTTTAGCAACCAGAAGTATTGCTATTGCTATCCTTAAGATTTTAAACATATACTATTATTTTATTTTTGTTTTCTCTATTATTTTAGAGGATAAAACATTTTAAGTGGATTTTGTAAGTGCTAAGATAAAGCCTGAAACTTTTCCAAAAATAAAGATTCTGAATAGTTTGGGTTTTGAAATATGTTCATAACTGTAACTCAAGACAATGAAAGTTGCAGATAAATTTGAGAATGCCATGTTCATATCACATGGGTAATTTTTAACACAAAGATTTATATTGTCTTGGGATGACCAATCTTTTAAGTAAAATTCATGAAAATCCAACCTCTTTTGCAATTGTAAGAAAAAGTTTCACCAACATTTAACTGTTGAACCAACTCCTAAATAATTGAGCCCCCAAATATTTTCCTATACTTATATTTTGAAGTTTCTCTTTTTAGTGTTTTTTTTTTTGCAAGGTATATTTGCTTTTAATAAGTATAAGAAAGCAGGGAGTATCTCTTAGAAATTTTTAAGATACAGAAGTGGAATGGACTTAGAATGCTAGAAATGAGAGAATTACACTATAGACATATGACGGTGTGTGTGTAGTTTTGAGGACTGTTAATCCAGGGGACTCAGATGCAGTGTGATTGTAGCCTGTGACTCCACCAAATTCATAGTCATTATTAGGAAGGGCAGTTTTCTTGAAGTCAGGTTCCTTATCTTCTGCATTGACAAAAAAAGCAGACAGTCTGATGACAAGAAAAACAGATTTGTACTTATAAAGTTTGAAAGTTGTTTTTCAAGACGGAGAACATATCAGCCCCCCCCCCCCCCCCCGCTTTGCTCTATAAATAGCTCCTGGCAGGCAGAAACCGCTCTGATTGCACGAGATGAAGGAGAACAAGCAGCAGGCTGTAGTGCAGAATCAATGGCACGGTGCCAAGAGCTTCATCAAATGAATAATAGCTTCCACTTGACAATCAGTAAAGTGCCTCTTCTCCTACGGATTTAGTTTTTAATGATGATTAGAGAGGATGGGCCCCTAAAATTTCTCTGGTAGAAATGACCTCCTATTAATTTCTATTCCTTGAAATGCTGAATTTCAAAGCTATTTTACAGCTGCAAAACCAAAGGCATTGACATAAAGGAACTATTATCTTTGTAATTGTAGCAACAAGTACTAAATTTGTCATTGATTAACAGAGACTTTTTAACTTTATGATCCTTTGTTGGTTGAGTCCCCCTATTTGGAGCTCTGCTGATTTACTTGCTTTGAAAGTCAAATGTTACATTTTAGACCCAACAGCTATCAGAATAATGTCCTTTGTTTTAACATAATAAATATTTCTTTATAACATCCTTACATTGATTATTATGCAACGAAGGGTGAGGGTCAAGTTCAAGTTTATTAATTCTGTTTAGTGTTCTGCTTTCTATGCATGTAGTGAAAAAATTCTAAACAGCCGTGTTTAAATGTAGGAATGCAACATTGTTTTCAAGCAAAGATCTTCGTCAGAATTTTAAATTCCTAACACATTTTTTATGTGAATGTATCTAAAGCATGTTTTCCAAGAGGAATTAGATATAGAAGAGAGCCTCGTAAGACTAAAGATGTTTATATTGATATCAAGTGACAAGACTACAGGCCTACTTTATCAAATCAGGCTATCAGTTATAAAGTAATGTCCTTGGTGTTAAAAATAACCCATGGTATATCTCAATCATGTAATACATGACATTCTATTGTTTTATAAATGAAAGTTTGGTTGTAAAGAGCAATTCAAGAGAAGACAATGGCACTTCACAATGGTTTCTATTTAGTTTTCTTAGTAATAATAATAAAAAAAAGCATAATGAAATGCTTGCTTCAAATGTTTTTAAATTTAGCGTGACTTTGAAAAGCCACCGAGTCCATACTGTTGAATCTCAATATATTGTCATATGTAAAAGTTCATAAAACTTATAGAAATACTCAAAATAGTTGAAAAATTTGCAGGGAAATATTTATTAAGAAGTTAAAGATTTTGCCAACCTCTGATTCAGGAGATTACCTGCTTGCAGTGAGTTCATTGCTCAGTTTGTTCAGCTAAAGGACTTTCTTCAGAATTAAAATGTCCTCTTTTATGAAATAAAACAGTTTGTTTTACTTTTAAAGATATTTACTTGATAAAATAAAAAAAATTGGCAATCATTTAGGGGTTTCACTTTCACTTTAAAAATATCCTGTGAAATCCAAAGTTAAGCATCTTCTAGCTTAAGAGAATTTAGAAATTAGCAGAACTTTTCTTTTATTCTCTAAGCTGGTACAAATAGTCTATTATAGATGCAGGTCAACCAATTACATGAGGAAGAAATAATGGGGGTGGAAATTAGCAAGCTGTGACACCCAAAAGAAAACAAATCATCAAATACTCTTACAATTATGTCATGCATTTTAGGAAAAAAAATGATCAGGAATTAAAACGATAGGATGAAACTTTTAGAAACTGAATGTCAGAGCTCTGGAGAGAAGCCTAAACATGTTACTTTCTTTCCATCACCACTAATATCCATGTTACTTTTTTAGTGGAACCTATAGAACATCATCATTGTTTGAATAGAAAGGATTTAAAATGAAAACAAAAAATATCCTAACATTTCCAACATTAGAGCAGGATGTCCCTGCTACTGTATCACTTATTTCTCAGTATAGGAATGAAATAATTTTATATACTTTATTAAGATTTGGCTATTCTGGTAGGCATACAAAGCTAAAACTACTTTTTTTTTTCTTTTTTGAGGAGAAGGTAGCATTTCCTTTCAAGTATGACTTAATTCCTCATATTAGTCATCCAGGGAAGAGATAGTCTCTCTAAAAGGAAACTAAGACTGTCTGAAAGAAGTAAAAACTATTTAAAGGGAAAGTTTGGGAGGTAAAGGGAGTAGAAAGGACTGGAATGGTTGAGTCATAGGCTTCCTAAGAATAAGTCTGCTATCCTACGACCAGAGTCTTCATTCTGTCAGATGTGTTATTTCTATTCCTTTTATGCCATGTGTTTATTTTCCTTCTTGTTTTCTTTACTATTTAATAATCCTATCTGAAATTTCTGGCTTGGTTCAGTTGCATAAAGTGGCATAAAGAGAACTACTTACAGAGTAGTTAAGGGAGGGGTGCAACCCAGAGTCCAGTGTGATGCTGGCACCAGGACCCCTAGTGAGAGACCCTCAGCGAGGTCAGATGCAGAGGAACAGGGTCCTATTACCTGGTAAACTGCTTTTTCCCACCAGGAAAGTTTCTTTTCAGTATTGATCCTGGAAAGATTTAGGCAGAGCTGGCTATGTTGCAGGGTCCAGGGAAAATGGCAAAATGAAAATGTGGGGGCCCCAGCCAGGGGCAGGAAAGTCAATATCCCCTTCACACAGACCAGCTGCTGACCAATTTATTGCAGCTGGGGTCCAGCACCAGGCCTCCTTGATACTTCTGTGGGATTGGGAAAGAGATGCCACGGAGTCACCCACTAAAGGCACTGCCTCTCTGCCAGTCCAAGATTCAGCAAGTGCACACCTGACCCAGACCCTCTCTGAACCTAACTCCATGCAAGGGAGCAAGAAGGGTGGTTGGACGAGGGGGATGTGACCTCCTTCAGCCAATTCAAACTGTACCCCAGACCGAGGATGGCCGTGAGCTGGGAGAGTTTCAAGATAGCCACCCCGGAGCATTAAACCCAAGCAGTGCCCTTCTGAGCACGAGACCCTGTGAGACTGCACCAGTTGCAAATCCATGAAGCTGGTCCTGGGTGTAGGATATATTTTATTAAAGAAGATATACTAGACCTTTATTTATCTTTTATTATTTTTTTAAGATTTTATTTATTTATTTGACAGAGAGATAGAGAGCACAAGTAGGCAGAACGGCAGGCAGGGGCAGAGGGAGAAGCAGGCTTCCTGCTGAACAAGGAGCCCGATGCAGGGCTCAATCAAAGGACCCTGGGATCATGACCTGAGCCGAAGGCAGATGCTTAACGACTGAGCCACCCAGGCGGTCCATACTAGACCTTTACATCACACTGTGGCTTTGACCCTCTTTCCCTAAACATTTTTTGTAGCCATAGTTGTTTACTTTTTACATTTGCTGTAGTAGAGTGAAACAGTGCTTGCTCACCTGAAGCAAAGGTTAGCTGGTTTCTTTTTACAAGATGGCTGATAGAATTCTTTTCCCTGTGGAACCGATTTTCACTGTAGGAGAACACAGATCCTCTAGAGGGTGTCCTGTTAACAGGCCAAAACTCAGTTTTTTAGAGTAAGGAATTGCCAAAGTGAGATGAAAATAAGGCCAAATCTATTTTTGAAAATACAACCGTGGACTCATTCCTCATAGGAAATAAGTACAAGTATCAATAGTATTGTTGAACATGGAGGAAGTCAACATTTTGGCTTGTAGCCATTGAGCACTTACAGAGCAGAAGAGTTAGCTGGCTAAGGTGATCGAATATAAAAGGATTCTGATAAATGGTTGGGTGTCTCATTGATGGAAAGATCAAGCTTTGCATTCAGTTCTTTCCTTTTATTCTCCTAACCCTGAACACATAGAAATCGACACTGAATGGAAGAACCAGATGCTTATTTCACTAGTCATATATATATATATATATAAAATGTATATGTATTATGTATATGTATTTATATGTATATAAAATATATATATTTTAAGATTTTATTTATTAGAGAGAGACAGCGAGAGAGAGAACACAAGCAGGGGGAGTGGGAGAGGGAGAAGCAGGCTTCCCGCTGAGCAGGGAACCCAATGCGGGGCTCGATTCCAGGACCCTGGGACCATGACCTGAGCTGAAGGCAGACGCTTAACGACTGAGCCACCAGGAGCCCCAGTCATATATATATATATTTTTTTTTCACCTCTTCTGTTTCTTTTCTGATTCTCCTCCCAACCTCCTTTCCATTTCTCTTTTGGCTTGATAATTATGAATAGGGAGAGGTTCACTAGGAACATAGATATGTACTACTGAGCCCAAGGTGATGAAGGAAGATAATACCAGGACCTAGTATTAGAATAATTCAAATTTTCGGAGGTATCATGGATAACATTTAAGGTTCCTTCCTCTATACCCCACATATTCCTACCACTCCTTACCCTCTGCCCAACCTCCTAGATTATATAGACCCGTGAAAATTTTCACAAGATTCACAGGACTGCGTATTATATTAGAAAAATACCTCAAAGAGTGTACAGAGGTAGCAATAACATATGTAATAAAGAAAGGCAGACTTAATTTTGTAGGAAAATATGTATATATATTTTATACTGTTTTATTGTTTTTTGGTACTTGGAGTACAGAAGACTGAGTTAGTTATATTAGTTTATGGTACACTGTCATCACAGTCTACGCAAGGACTCTCTCTTGTATTATTTCTTTATTTTCCCCTTCAGTCTGATTCCTTAGCCATTCTAAAGTGGTTTATGTCTTTAGTAATATATATATATATTTATTATAAGTGTATATTATTTATATTATTTTTATGTTCATACATTTTTATTTATATAATGATCTAGTGTTATAAATCTCATTCTGTCTCTTGCTTGTTTTACTCAGCACTCTGCTTTTAGTATGTATTAGATATCCCTTGTTTCTATTGGCTTTAGGAGAGCTATAATGTCTTCATCTTCCTACCACCAGAAATAGACCTGTAATGAACTGGTCCTTTATGTATCTTCTTCTGGATCTGCATAATGATTTCCTGGGATAGCTACCTAGGAGCAACATTGCTGAGCCAAAGGACATGTGTGTATATCTAATTTAATTAAGCTCTGTCAAACTGCTTTCTGAATGGGTATATTTACATTCCTACCAAGAGTGCAAGAATATCCCGATATCCTTACATAACATACCTATATCCTTAATCCTTAACATTGCTCAGTATTGGCCAATTTGATGAGTGTATGTAATATGTCAATATTTAAATTTTAATTTCTCTAATTACTAATAAAATTTATCATCTCTTAATATGCTTTTTAGTGTTTTGGGTTTCACCTTATTAATGTTAATAGCTTTGAACATTTTTGATTTTTCATTTTTTTGTTTGGTTATATGAGGTTTTTTCATATCTTAATTATTATACCTTTTAGATTTTAGACATTGTCAATATATTTTCCCAAATTGTCCTCTGTCTACTAACTTTGTCCATGGTGCTTATATTAATTAGGAGGTAACTTTGGTGTTTGTAATAGAGCCCCATATTAACAATGGCTCAAACAAGAAAAGTTTATTTCTCTCTCAAGTGACAGTCTGGAGGAGGTGATCCTTCTGTCTTACTATTCCACCATTTCTAGGGTATCACCTTTCCCAGCATGGTGCAAGATGCCACACACATTTGTTCGAAGTTTGCTCACATTTCATTGACTAAAAAGTAGTCAGAGGGCCATATCTAGCTATAACGAAGGCTAAGCAGCGTAATCTTTTACCTAGGTGACCATGCTCCCACCAAAAATTAAGGAATTATGTTAGGTTTAGAGATGGGAGAGTGAATTTGGGAGACAGCAGTCCATCATACCACATTGGCCTTCACTGAACAGAAATCCTAAATTTCAGTATCCTCAAATTATTACTTTTGCCTTCTTTGTGCTTTTGGAGTTTTGTTTAAGTAATCTTTCACTATCACTGAATGACTATCTTCTTTTGCTTTTTAGTTATAAGTTTCTTATATAATTTTAGATCTATCTGGAATTAACCTGCAATTATGGTATGAGAGAGGGATGCAATTATATTTTTCTTTATATAGGAGGCAATTTCCCCAATAACATCTATGCAACAATCTATCTTTTCATCATTTTTTGTATGTTAGTTCAGGTCCTCCTAGAAGCAGATGTCAAAATGGATTTAGACATGCAAGAGATTAATTGGGGGAAACACCTGTGAAGGATAAAGGGGGGTGCTTAGAAGACCACTCCTCTATGTCTGACACCTGTGAAGGAGAGACCTACAGAAGGTGGATTGGGTAGGAAGAGTCTCAAACTACAGTTCTAAGAAAGTTTTGGCAAGACCAATGGAGAGTCCTCAAACCAAAGTTACCTGTCCTGGGAGTACCACGTCTTGTGGGAATTAGTACCCCCATGTGCTCAGTCTTTGGCTGGGAATACCCTGCAGGAAGTGGCCTTGGTATGAATGCGGTTGTGGAAGCAGAGGGAGAGCATCTGGGATCATCAATCAACTGTTTCTGCCACAGGAATTCTGATCTATGCATTTTTATAACCACAATTTATAGGGTCAACTTTATCATATATAATGTTCTCATATTTGCATGTGTCTGTCTTGAGTTTTCTATTATATTCTATTGATCTATTTGTCCCATACTGTACCATACTGTCTTTTATATTTACTCTAATTTTTCAAAGTTGCCTTAAACTAATTAAAGATTTTTATTTCTTGAAACCAATTTTAAAATGTTTTACTTTAAAAAAGTCTACTTAGAATTTTGACTGGAGTTGTATTGAATTTATGAATTACTATGAAAGAGAATTGGATCTTTAAACTCTTATCTCTTCCAAGTGTATAGAGTATTTCTCTATCTTTTATGGTTTTCAATAGAGTCTAAGTTTATCTCTACAAAACCTAGGGTACTTTTTAATGCATAGAAATTTTATAGTTTTTATTATACTTTTATGGTGTCTTCATTTTATTATATTTTCTAGATGCTTATTGCTGATATAGAGAAATGCTATTGGTTTTGTGTAGATTGAATTTAAATCTGGCCACCTTGCTGAAATCTCTCAATAGTATCATATGTTCATTTTGTTATTACTATATAGAAAATCTTCAAATAATGAGAGTTTTATCTCTTCCCTTTGAATACTTTACTATGTTAAACAGTAACAGACAAGTATTTTGGTCTTTTTTCTAAACTTCAAGGGCATGTGTTGAAAGTGGAAGCATTTATGTACATAACCTTTACCTAGTTAAGGAAGTTTCTGCTAATTCCTTTTTCAAGGAGATGAACTTTCATTTTTCTTTATTTAAAAATTGATGATTGTATTTTTTAGTCTACTGATGTGGTTTATATATATCATTGATAGATTTTTTTTTATGTCAAGCATCACTGCATTCTTGGAATAAACTCTATCTGATAATGCTGCACTTAAACAATACAACATTGGATTCATGAATTAAAACTTTATTTTGAATATTTCCATCCATATTTAAAAGTGAAATGATATATAATTTTCTTTTCTTACATTATTCTTACCCAGTTTTTGAATAAAGATTGTACTAGCCTTATAAAATGAACTGATCAGTCTTCTTTCCCTTTCTATTTACAGGAGTAACTTTAATCTTTGAAAGTTTGGTAGAACTCAACTGTAAATGGGGCCTGAGACTTTTTTGGAAACTCTTTGCTCACCACTTACATTTCTTCAATGCCAATTTTTCTATTCACGTTTTCTATTTCTTCTTATATATAGTTTTGCATTTTATATTTCTTTAGAAACTTATCCATTTTGTTGAGGTTTTCACATTTTCATAATGCTATTTCATTATTATTATTAAAAATCTGTTGATTTTATAGTTATTTCTTTTTTATAGTGTATATTATTTATACAGTTGTATCTCATCTTTTTTTTTTCCCCAGTTAGTACTGGCTGAGGAAGACTAGTGTTGATCTTTTAAAATAATGACTTTTGGTATTATGATCCACTCTGTTTTCTTTTTTTAATATATATTTTTTAAGATTTTATTTATTTGAGAGAGAGAAAGTGTACAAGCAGTGGGGAGGGGCAGAGGGAGAGGGAGAAGCAGACTCCTCATTGAGCAGAGAGCCCAATGTGGGACTTGATCCCATGAACCTGGGATTATGACCTGAACTGAAGATAGATGCTTAACCAACTGAGCCACCCAGGCACCAGTCCACTCTATTTTCCTTTAAATTTTCTATTTAGTTGAATTCTGCTCTTACTTTTTAAAAAATTATTTCTTTCTTTTTGGAGGATATTTTCTTTCTTTCATCTTCTTGCTTAGCTATATTTTTCTTCAATCCTTCTTGTGCCCTAATAAGTGTATTCAGAGTTATAGATTTCTCCATAAATACTGTTTTGGATGTGCCCCACAAATTTTGACATATAGTATGAATTTCATTGTTCAATTCTAAATACTTTGTCATCTCTCTTATGATTTCTATAGGCTATTTAGTATATATTTTGTAAATTTAAGACATATGGGATTGAAAATTTTACTAATTTCTAGTTTTATTGCAATCTGATTAAGAAGCTAGAAGTTAATCTTATTTTTTTGATCTATCAGTTTCAGGAAGTGTGTGTTCAAGTCTTCAGCTACAATATTTTATTTACCTATCCCCCCCGCCCCAGTGCTATCTACCTATACTATTACGGGCATTTATGTTCTTGCTCTATTATTCTGTATATCAGGGTATAATTATTCTCTTTGTTATGATTTTTTCCCCATGAACTTTTATCTTGTTGGATGTTAAGAGTGCAATTCCAGCTTTCTTTGGAATGTTGAACAGTTTCCAGATTAATTTTTGCCATCCTATTTGTATCATTGTGTTTAAGTGGTATTTCTTAGAAACAGCATGTTATTAAATCTTTTTTTTTAATTTAAAAACTAGTATGAGAATCTCTTGTCTTTTAAGTGGTATCAAACCCACTTAAATTTATTGTAATCACTATTATATTAGAACTTATTTTTACAGAGCATTTTGGTTTACTGGTACTCTACCATGCATCTGCTTTATATTCCTGGGCAGGGGCAATCCCCTTAGGGAATTTAGACAGGGGAGAAGTAGAAGAGTGATTCGTGGCATGTGACTGGTGGGTGGGAATATAGTTTCAGTCCAACAGGACTTTTATCTTGCCCTGATATTACCCCATGGCAGTGACCTGAACTGTTGTTGTAGATTCTTTGGTGATGGGGCAGATGATGACCATCCAAAGATAAGAACGGTTTTTTAAAACTCTCCCTAAACCAGTTCTTAATGCTGTGACACGGTAGACTTTGCTCCGGGCTGCTGCAACCCTGTACACTAGTTTCTATAGCTTTCTCCCTAGGAGTTTCCTCATTGTTTTTATAATACTTACTCTGACCCATGTTTGGCTCTGCAGTTTCTCCAGGGTTGATTTTGGGGAAAGGAGCTCACACACTGCTGGTATACTATCTTGTTGGGAAACCACAGATATATTTTATGAATATATTCATAAGAGTGATAGTACAAAGATATTTTGGAATAAATTACTAATTAAAAACTACTTGAAATCCCTTAAATAAGGTGACCTTGGCAAATCATCTAGTAGAAATAGTAGAAAAGCCAAAATACTTCACATCTGCACCCAGTACTTTCTTTAGGACCAAATCAATCACATCACAGTAGTCCTGAATCTCATAAAATAGCTTAACATGTTAACTCGGTTGGTTTTCCCATCTTTTCTTTCTTCTTTTAAGAATCTCTCTGCGTCCCTTTCTTTATCCCTGTGGTTCTGAATTTTTTTTTTGAAACTCATTCTTGATAACCGTGCCAGTCTCTGCTGACTGTGGGCAGTTCAACTTCCCAGGTGGTAGGCTGTTTAACAGGTTGAGATTGCCTTCTCTTACTATCAGCAGGCAGCAATGTTAACAGCATTAATCCCCAAACCCCGTTCATTTACCCTAATGACACCCTCCCGCACTCATGCACACTCTTGTGTGTTAATGGGATATCTAGGCAGTCCCTACCTCCTCCATTAAGGGACCCACTTAGCCAAAGACCAGAGTCAGTGTTTCTTCCCTACTTTTCAGGGGAGTGACTTTTGCCAGTATTTCTAGAAGAAACTCCTGCAGTCCCTCCTCTCCTGTGATTAAGAGATGGCATTGCCAGCCACAAATGAGCAGGAAGGCAAACCAATTCATTTAAATAAGCTGTGGAGTGTGAAGATTTGTTTAAGAAAGACAATTCTCAGAGGATTGGTTATATTTTCTCAAGAGTGTGTATCAGAGTCTAAATCTCCCATCTTACTTATCATTCGGTCAAGGGATTAGAAAAGCTCTCTAGATGATAAGATATCCTTAGAAGGTTGAAACATTAAACAGTTTGGTGCCATGGATTAAAAACAATGGATCAGGAATTGAGAAACAGAAATGTGAGTCCCAGCAAAATTATTAAGTAGCTGTGTGACCTTGGGGAAATTAGACAACTTCTCCAGGAATTTGGCTTCCTCATTTGTAAAATAACCTTGGAGGCCCCATTCCTCAAAAATCCAAGATCCTAAGGCATTTTTAGCCAAGACCCATTTTTACCCGTAAACAGAAATGTTAAAAATTTAAGTAGGGTCACAAGTGAATGCAGTTAAGTTTTCATAAGAGATCATAGAGAATGGATATATCCTAAATAGGGCGGTGGTTTTGCTGTGGAGACCAGACCCAGCCAAACGCTGCACACTAGAATCTGAAGATCTGGGGATCTTGGGAGCACAGGAGCATGCCTATCGGGAAGTGAGGCCATTGTAAAGACATTCTGCCCTTAACATGCCTGGAGCCATGCCTACATCTATGAGATACAGGAGGATGTTTTGTATGCTCTTTATTTGTAGACAGTGCCTGAAACTCCCTACCGCAGATGATGAAGGTTTACACACAGGATCTGTAATGTCAGTTTTTTGACTGTCCATCAGCTTCCTGATGGGTTCTTTTGAGAAAAGACTTTTCATGTAGAATGCTCACTTGCCACCCTCATCCTATCCATCAATCCTCGCCCCTCCCCCGCTTCACCTAAGAGTCACATAGGAGTGAAATAAAGTGGTCTAGACATATTTTTAAGATTGGAACATTTTTTCCAGACTGTGATAGGACAGCTTCAAATGCGATGCAGCTGGATTTTCCTTGGGTGGCCTGTGGTGCCTCAAAACCCGACCCTGACTCTGTAAGTAACCTAACATTCATGTTTCTCAGGTCTTTAATTAGGAAGGATAGAGACAATTTTATAACCTTGCTTACATGAAGGAGAAGTAGTCTGACTCTGAATAGGAGTGCTAAGGGAACTTACGCTTTCGGCTTTTCAGGACCAAAAATCAGATTTCTAAGTTCTCCTGTCTTTTTACCTTTCTTGTAGCTTAGCTAGGAGTAACTCAGAGCAAAGAAGTTAGTTCTCTGTTCCTCACATTGCAGTGGTTGGCTGAGTAGAGCTATAAATGGCACCATGAAATAAATATATAAAAATGTAAAAAAAATAAGCCTATTCATCATACAGTAATGACTTATATTAAACAATAATTTGGGAGGTATAGAATAGTTGTTGGAGGAATATATTAGAGGTGCAAAAAAAAGGAAGATACTTCAAAGAATAAGTATATTCTGGTACAACAGAAAAAGTCTTGTCAGTTATATTTTAAATGGTATAATTAGGAGTTTGCAAGAAGATGACTGTATACCCCTTTGGGCACCTCAGCCTCTAGCACAATTGTAAATGGACAAAAATCAATAGCAAATGTATCACTGTTCTTTTTTAATGGAACTTATTTATTTAATTTAGATTCCACTAAGTGAAAATAATATTTTAAAATTCCAATCAGTCCCTTAAGGCAGCAGGAGATCTGCGGCCTCCTGCCTAATGATGTAATTAAGCTTAGCTCATCATTATCCAGCCAGACACCACACACACACACACACACACACACACACACACACTGCTCAGAATTGCAACTGCATTTGGAAGATTAAGGGGTCAGTAAATGATTGGGGACATGTGGGGGTTGAGGAACAAAAGGCCTTAGGGGATTTTTAGTTTTTAGACTAGGTATATGTTGGGTTTTCACAGAAGCTAGACTAAGGACAGGGATGTTTTGGTGTGACAGCACTAGAAATAATTTTTGTATATTTTAACAGTAAAATATGTAACACTTACTAGCCCCTACAAACACACTTAAATAAAAATGAAGATTGTATGTACTTGAAGAACATGTATCTTCTCATTATCAACTTTTAGTGTTTATCTTATAGATTAATGCAGAAAACACTGAGTTTCTTTGGAAAGGAGAGATTTTAATTGTCTGATAGTCATTTTAAAATCACTCTCAGCCATGATGAGGAAGTGTTTCTTTCAAACACTGTTTTGGTCTATTTTGTAAAGAGTGCATGCTATGAGAGTGAGTGTTATATGATATTGAATACCTATCCTGGGATTTTTGCACAAGAAGATCATTTATCAAATATAATTTATCCCTTCAAGTAGAAGTACAATTAAAGAAATTATTTTGAAAATAAGCTTTATACTACATGAAAAGCAAGGTCCCTAAGTGCCTTTAAGCACATGCACAAGAATGCTCAAACACTCACCAATCTCTGCTCTGTACTGTTTAGCCACTCTCTCGTCACGTTTGAGTTTTTTTTTTTTTAAGCTATAATTACCTGATGGGAATTTTCACAGTTAGTATTTTGGTTGATTTTTAAGGGAGTAGGACTTATGAAATGGAATTTCTTGCCCAGCTATTGAAAAAAAATCATCACCTGTATGAATAAATCTGTATTTTCATTGTTAGATGATTTCATATCCTAAGGAACTAATTTATTCAGAATAAATAAACAAGGTACTCCCAAATCTATGGCTTTCAGGAGTCTCTAAAATCATTCCTCAGCACTCCTGAGACATATTTCTGGCACCAAGGCTGCATGTGAAATGACTTTGGGTAGGTCTTACTGCTTTGCTAATGAATAACAATAGCCACCTTGAAGTAACAGATCACATCACAGAGTGCATTAAATTCTAGCTGGCATAAAGCGTAGGCTGTAGATTAAGCTTCAAATTCTCTAAACAACCAAGGATGGCATAGGGACTCAGTAGCTTTTGAGGTAAAAGCCTTGAAGAAAGGGGAGTCAAACCAGGTACAGATATTCTTGTTGATTGGAGAAGCAGGGCTTAAAAACCAACCAAGAACTATAAAAGCATTTGTTATATGTGACTAGGACAACAAGCTGTGACATGGAATAAAAAGCTGTGAAACTTTAAGGAAGGGTGGATGGCATAGGCCATGCTGATTCTATTCTACCACTGCTGCATTTATTCCATGAGTAAAAATTTATTGAGTAACAGCTACCTGCCACACTTACTGAGGATACAGCAGTACAAAGCATGATATCCCTGTCCTCATGGATCCATATTCTACTGGGTGAGACAGATGATAAACAGATATATACACAAATAAATCTAGTAACCATCTGCTTTTTCTCTACAATTGAGAGTCTATTTGTGGGGGGCACCTGGGTGGCTTGGTTGATTGAGCATCTGACTCTTGGTTTCAACTCAGGTCATGATCTTGCAGTCTTGGGATTAAGTCCTACATTGGGCTCCCCGCTCAGCTGGGAGTCTGCTTGTCTCCCTTTCCCTTTTCCCCTCCCCCTGCTCATGCTCTCTCTCAAATAGATGAATAAATCTTTAAAAAAAGATTTATTTTTTTTTGAAATAAAAAAAGTCTATTTTTTATTTGTCTCTTTTTCCTTTTATTCATTTGTTTCCTTTCATAAATTCCACATATGAATGGAATATATGGTAGCCTTTCTCTGATTGGCTTATTTCACCTAGTATTATATTCTCTAGATCCATTCATGTTGTTGCAAATGTCAAGATTTCATTCTTTTTTATGGCTGAGTAATATTCCTTATCCACTCTTTGGTTGATGGATACTTGGGCTGTTTCCATAATTTGGCTATTGTAAATAATGCTGCAATAAACATAGAGCTGCATCCAGTATGGTTTTATTTTGATAATAAAGAAAGGATTGTTCATGGGAACTGAATCATTTATACCACACACACATATACAGAAATAAGTCCACATTATTGAAATTTTCAAGGATAATTAGAAAAATTTAGATGTGGTAAAATCACAGGAATTATCTTGCTGCCTTCATATTCTCCCACATGTGGATTTACTCTCATACCTTTCATAAACCTTCCTGAAACCATATTTCAGCCAAACACAGAAGTATATCTTTTAACTCTTTGGCAGGAAAAACTAATGCAACTTTACAAGTAAAAATATATCCTGATGATAAAACTTGTTGGAAGCTTTAAAAATAGTAAGACCATTTTACTGTGTATCATCAGATGGTCTTCCTTAGTCAGAAAAAAAACCTTCTTTGTTGTAGGAAAACAAAAGGGCGGGATGATGGCCCGATCCAGTGTTCCTATTCATTACAGGATGTACATCCATAGGCTTCCTAGGCCAAATCTCCATGTTCCTCCATGTCTAGAGTCACCTGTGTAACATTCTGTACCCTGTGGCCAGGGTAACATTTCTTGACTTCTTGTTCATTAGCATTCACTTGGGCTTATACATTTTTACAGCAGTGCCTGAGACAGATGTCATTGACTGTGGTTTTTAGAATCAAAGCAGTTATTCAGAAAAAACCCTAAAATATACAGTTAAAGTATAAATAAATTTATTACACTACTCATATAGAAATGCTCACCTAACTACAGGTATTCTATGTTGATAGCATTTGAAAGAGCATGGAGAGGGTTAGGAATTAGGGTGACTTGCACTCAAGCCTTGCACTCATATACTAGCTCTGCAATATTGGTTATTTCACTTCTGGGATTCTTGTTTTGTCATTTGTAACATGGAGATAGTAATACCTGCCACAGAGGGTTATTATGAAGTTTAGAAGTAGTATATGTACAGTACATAGATCTAATTATATGCCCTTTCCACTTAGTTGTCAAAAAAGTGTGTAAATATAGTGTATTGAAAATTAAGCTTGTACACTGTCTTTCCCAAAACCTGCTTTTTCTCCAGTATTTCCTACTTTGGTGAACAGCCCCAGCTCTTCCTTGCCCTAGGGAACCCTAGTCTGCCTAGGCTAATGTTGCCTTTGCCTTGCCTAAAATATGGACTTCTTTGTAGATCCTTCACTCTCCTTTACACATATACACTATCAATTCTGTTGCCTAAAATCTGTCCTTTTCATTCTCATCCCTCTACTTTTTATTGGGTTCAACTCTTAACATCCCTATACCTAACATCCCTCTACTATTGTTATAACCTCTTTGCTGGCCTTCTTGTCCTTCTTTATGTCCACTTCTACCAGAATGACATTTCTACCATAAAAATCTCTTCTTATTTCTCTTCTGCTTGAAAATTTTAATTGTTCCTCAATACCTATAGAATAAAACCTAAACTTCTCTGCTTGGCCTTCAAGGATCTTCAGATTGTATACAACCCTTGTGTTTCATTCTAGCCTTATTATCTACTATAGCTTCCTTTGAATATCATATTCTAGCTATTGTGTACCAACTTAAGTTCTCAAATCGATTACTTTTTTACATTTTTGAAACTTTGAACATATTGTTCCTTCTTACTAGAGTCCACCTCTCTTTTGTCTGCCAATAAAACTCCTTAGACATCTTGTTTCTGTAAAAATACAATATTAGCCTAGGCAGACTAGGGTTCCTTCTTTCTAATCCACACTAGAGGTGTTTTTCTCCTCACTATAGGCAAGGATTGTCTTTTCATCTTTGTAACCTTATTTACCTAACACATGGTTGGTTCTCAATACATATTTGTTGAATGAATGAACGAATGAATGAATGGGTGAGTGAAAGTACTCTTCTTTTACGGCCAACACTTCTCTGAATCTTTTCTGTTCCTGTAGCACTTGTGGTGGCCGCTCTTGTTTCTGGCCCACGTTTACTGTGTGTCTTTCATTTTTCTCTGTATCTACACATTTATGTATTATGTTGATAGGGCCCTTTTCATTCCCTTCCACTGTCAAGTTTGTCTGTTTTTTAGGTACATACCCCATAAGCATAGATCACAGTTACCTTCTAAGGGACCTTTGCCTGGTCACAGTCTCAGCCATTTAACTCAGTGTTTTGTTCTGCTCACACTGACCACCCTGGCTATAGGGTTTGTACCTGTCTATCTGATTCCAGGGCCATGCTGGACATGCACTGACTTGCACATGTCTTGCACCTTACTAGTTTTATTAATCGCAGTTTTCTCTGAGTTTGACCACAAGTATTAACTTTGTCCATCTACAGATGGAAAAGACCACATATATACCATCTTCATTTTGGACGATAAAGTATTAGCTTTCTGACAGAAAGTTATAATGAATACTATTTCCACAGTAAACATTAATACTGTACTTTAAGCGTTTCTTCTTCCCGTAGTTCCTAAATCTCTTGCTGTAAGTGACATGAGAAGTAAATTCCAGCTCAGAAAGAACTTCCCGTTAAAAAATATGTTTTAGAGCTTTAAATTCTTTATTTCCCTTCCATTATACTTAAGATAAACTTACAGCAAAAAGGAAGAGGTGAAAATGGACCACACTCATTGAAGACCTGGCAAACAATTAAAAAGCAAGTAAGCAAACAAGCTACAACAGCTTAGAAAGAGAAAATAAAGTTATTTGTGACGTATTCCTTTTATTCCTCCAACCTATTGTGGGTGTGATTTTTAATTCTGCCTCCTGAGATAATATGCTCCCGGGACCGTGATCCTTCAGAATAGTATCTAATTTAGTCACAGCCATGACTAATGTGACTTTTGCGGCTCTTTTGAATTTACAAAAACACAATGTGAAAAACTACTTATAGAGTAGTTGAAATGACTTGGTTCAAGAATGGTTTGGTGTTTTCTGCCTTGACTGATTCTTGGAAAGAGGAAAGGAAATGACATTTATAGAATGCATACTTGACCAGGCACAATAGTAAGTTCTTTCAGTGCCACAGCTACCTTATGAAGAAGACATTTTTACCCTAACTTTACAGATGAGGAAAGTGAACCTCATATAGCTTCATAAATTTTCCAGAATTGCACAGCTAGTAAATCGAAGGCCAAGGAAGGATCCCTGCTCTGTCTGACTTCCAAGCCCATTTGGTGACATATTTTAACAGTGACAATTACAGACTGAGGATACAGTGGAGTTATTCTGGATATTTCTGCCTCTCTTGGCAATTTGTGCCAGATCACTTATTCCTTTTCCCACCACCATTCAGAGACTTCACCTTCAAGAGATTCTCAAAAAAAGGAGGGTCTTTCAGCACTGGAGACCTGCATAATTTGCACTGGACAAAGACATAAATACTTTGGCATGGAGTTGCTACATATATTCTTTGACCATTCTCTTTTTCCCCTTCCTAATACAAGGCAGGCTACAAGAAGCTAATCAGTAAGTGTTACTAGCCAGCTATCATTGCTTTGCAAAAGATACTGTATAGATTATGCTGGTATGTGAACCACTAAGTGTCAAATTTATAGATGTTAGATGTTGTAAGAGTTCACAGGTGAGATCATGGTGGACGTTGGAATAAGTATTTGTGAAACTGATAGGTGCTTAAAGAATGGTAGGTTTTGATAGGTTGAGATAAAGAGGCAAACCTAGGTATTTTAAGATAGGAGAAGTGTGAGCAATATTTATAAATGAACACTTACAAATAAATAAATATGCCTGGTGAGTCAGGTCACCTCCACCAAGTGACTTAATTGTCAGAAGCTATTCATTGGTACTGTCAAAATAAACAAGGAAAATTGAGTGTGCACTATATTTCATATACTAGAGAAAATTCTTGTATTACGTACATTAACCTATTTAATTTTCGCAGTAATCCTATATGGTAGACACTGTAATCATCCCATTTTACAGAGGAGGATACTTATAAACAAAAGTGTTAAATAATTGTCATACATCTAGGAAGTAGTAGATCTAGAGAAATCTGGCTCCAAAGTCTGTGCTCGTAAGCCCTAACCGAGGCACAGGTGTGGACACATTACCTTGAGAGTAGCTGAGGATAAAAGATGGTTGGAAAAATCCTCCTGTGACTGGCAGAATTCACCTGAATTGTCAGACATTTTCCCAATTAAAAAAAAACCACACACCTAATTTCTGGTTACCTTATCTTCTCAGATCTGTCCTTATAGCCTCTTTCATTTGATTCTTTTTCCTTTCATTTTCCTGGACCTCTTTTTCTTCTCTTTCCCTTCTCTTCCTCCCTCCCATCTCTGAGTTATTTGAGCCTGTAACATCTCTTCCCATCTGTAGGACGGTGGCCCAGGAACTCTGCCATTCGCACAGGAATCTCTGGGGCAAAAGTGGAAAAGGTTAGCATCTTATAGAAGTTGGAGACAGCTAGAACCCGAGCTCAATCAAGGGTCAGTGAGCTTGACTCTCCTCTCCTTCCACCCACTGCTGCCTTGCTTTGTCCTGTCAGCTGAGGAGGGCCCACATGCTAGAATAAAAGGTGAGAGTCCTTAACGAAGGAAAATGGTCCAGAACCTGTGCCAGGAGAGGTTTTGCCTCCCCTGCAGCTGTTATTGTCACCTTGCCAAGCACAGCAGTGGATGGATTTATTTGTACAGGAGGTAAAGCCAAGAGAATCTGGGCATAATATTCCAGCAGCTCTATCTTAGTTTTCTGGAACTGGAAACCCAGACCAGTCTAGAATTTTTTTTCTACCCGGTATTTGAATGGGTGTCTTTGCTTCTAAAAATGGAAGAAAGAAACAAACAAAAAAGAATTTTTTTTTGATGGAAATGAAACCACTAATTTCAAACTGGGGGCTCTGAGTTGGTTGGAGTTGCCCAGGTGGTTTTTATTATGTCTCTTTCTGATTGCTGGTTGCCTCCTACAGAAAGAAGGACAGAGAAGTTTCAATATTATAGACATTGGTTGAGTGCCCATCATGTGTCTTCATTTTACATCATACTGAGAAGTGTAGGGGGGAGATATGAGAGTAAAACCAAACAAACAATCCTAAAATGATATATAAAAATAAGTAAGGACTACAACAATGTCAAAAACAGTAGACTTAAACTTACTACATTTAAAAATTTGAGAAGCTCCTTTTTCAGGAATTATATGCAAAGCTATTTAAACTATAAAACAGTCTGAATACTACTCTACTTACTCATTTGCTTTGGTGCTAGATTTGGTGACAAATAACTACTGATTTGCAAAATAAATTTCATCTTCTGAGAAAGAAAATTCATTATTACTGTCACTACACAAAAGAATATATTATAGGTTGTATAGTACTAAAACTGGCAGCAGTACTGAACAGGGACTGAATCCCAACGTGACTAAAGAACATAACTTTCATCTGTATTAAGTTTTTGAATGCTTGTTCAAAAATAAAGTTGCATTATTTTATGATTATGCTATGAACACAAGGCCACTGACATTAGATTAAAATTTTGTGAGACCTATTGTACATATAAGACTTTTAAAGAAAGACTGAAGTCAGAGTAAAAAAAATTGTCAGCGTTATGTGTATGTATCGTAGTAGGTTATTATTCAGCCTCTAAAAAGAACATTGCCATTTGTGACATGGTTGAATCTGAAGGGCATTATATGCTAAGTGAAATAAACCAAAGATAAATATTGCATGGTGTCACCTATATGTGGAGCCTAAAAAAAAAGTCAAACTTGTAGAAACGGGATAGAATGGGGGTTGCCAGGGGCTATAAAGGGTGGGGGAAATGGGGAGAGGTTGGTAAAAGGGCACAAGCTTGCAGTTACAAGATGAATAAGTCCTGAGGATCCAATGGATAGTACAGTGACTGTATTTAATATACTGTTTTGTATAAGTGAAATAGTCTAAGAGAGAGTAGATCTTAAGTATTTGTACCAAGGGGCACCTGGCTGGTGCGGTCTGTTAAGCATCCAGTTCTTGGTTTCTGCTCAGGTTGTGATCTCAGTGTCATGAGATCAAGCCCTGTGTTGGCTACTGAAGTTTCTCTTTCCCTCTCCCTTTGCCCTTCCCCACCCTGTGCTCTCTCTCTCTCTCTCTCTCTCTGTCTGTCTCTCAAATAAATAAACAAATATTAAAAAAAAGAAAGAAAAAGAATTTGTGCCAAAAAAAAGGTAACTGTGAAGTGGTGCACGTGTTAATTAACTTGATTGTGAAAATTGCTTCCTAATGTATACATATATCAAATCATCACGTTGTACACTTCAGTTATATTACAACTTTATTTGTAAGTTATGCTTCAATAAAACTGGAAAAAATTTATGAAAGAATCTATTATACAACCAAAAAAAAAAAATCCCCAACTGTTAAAATGGTGGTTGAGTTGAAGGAAGGGATATTCATATAAATTGGAGTCCTGCAAAAGACTATGGGGAAGTGAGACTTCAAATAAATAAAATTTGGGAAACTGGAACATAAAAAATTAGAATGTAAGGTTTAAAGCACAGGAGCGGCTTAATTAAACATTATCTTTAAATTAAGAAATTTATTGAAATAACCATAAGGATATTGGGTGATGTTATAAAAGTCCTCTAACCAACACTACAAAAATGACCTATTTAAACCTCATTTGACCTATAAAAAAAGTCCTAACTCTTGATAGGAATCTTATGAAACAATGTTGGGAACATTGCCTAAGACATTTAGATGCATTTTCTTGAGACTGTTTACATGTCTGATTAACCCATAGATTGTAGATCCCTTACAGTGCTGTATTCCCAGGATCCCATAGAATGTGAAAAGTCAGCCAGACTTCCAAAATAGCTAGCAGTCTGTGATTATTATACACAGTTATTTGTCCAAAAAGTGCTCCCAAGTAATAAATGAAGATTAATAGACAAATATATAGGGAAAATTATGATCTGAAAACAAGCGACATTTGTTTTTCTAATTATGATCTGAAGATTTAAAAAAACATCTGAATGAACTAAATGGCTGTAGTTTTATTGGCTCCTTGCTTTGTAATTAAAAGTTCCAAATTTGGCCTTTTCTTCAAACAGTCATGCAGAAAGACTATTCAATATGTTCCATTGATATAAGAAAAAGGAATGTGACTTTAAACTTTTCACTAATTTTCAATTATAACATTAAAAGCATAGATGAAAATCCACCATGAGAAAATAGATTCATTCTGAATCAACTCAAATTTCATAGACATTTAACACAATAATAGGTTATGTTTTCTGAGCTCCAGTTAAGTGCAAAACACTGTGCAAAGTGGCCTAGTCAGTCTTTATAACAAATCTATGCGATGGGAACTTTTATAATCCTTATTTTGTAGATGTGATACAAAAGAAGGCACAGAGAGGTTAGGGAACTAGCTGCTAATCACCAAGTACTAAGAGGCATAAATAAGACATAAAGCTACTTATTTCAACTTCAACTCAAAGCCCCACTTAATTTTTTTTTATTTATGATAGTAATAAATGTGCATAGTTTAGAAGTAAAGTAATTTTATAAATCTTGTAATTAGGCTGAACATCTAATTTGTCACACACTTTAGAAAATGAAAGAGGGTTGCTAACTGGTTAGGACACTGGGAAAACAGGAATAAAACAGGACATTTCTGAGAAAAATAGGATGTATGGTTACCTGATTTATGATGAAAAAGAGCATTCCTTGTTTTCAATATCTTTTGCTCCCCAATTTCTGCCCCTTAGAAGCAATTTTACTCTTTTTGCTACTTTTTTGGTTTTCATTTTGTACTTTATGTTTGTGAGCTCCTTTTTCAGGAATTGTATTGAGAACTATTTATCCAAATAGCATGCTATCCTGTAAATTTTTGATTTTTTAATTTTAGATATTATATTGATTTTGGTATTTATCATATTGATTTATTTTTTAAAGATTTTATGTATTTGAGAGTGAGAGCATGAACAGGGGGAGGGGCAAAGGGAGAGGGAGAAACAGGTTCCCCGCTGAGCAAGGAGCCTGATGTGGGACTCTATCCCAGGACCCTGGGATCATGACTTGAGCCGAAGGCAGACACTTAACTGTCTGAGCCACCCAGGAACCCCTATCATATTGATTTAATTTATCAATATATTGATTTTATATATTAGCTATTGATCTCTACTATGGAATACAAGGCTTTAGCTTTCTTATACTTTGTGACTAAAATTTTTCTTACTTTCATTCCCCTAATTTTTTTTGGTTAAATAATTTTATATTTAATTATTAGGGCTGTATAAATTTGATCCACATATAATAATCTGTTGCATTTAACAAAACAACTCGCTGTTTTTCCTGGAGTCAGCTATCATGTTGTTTATTTTTGCCTAGTTTTCTTTGTACATGTTGCTTATTCAGCCCAAGCTTTCTTTTTTTTTTTTTTTTTTAAAGATTTTATCTATTTATTTGAGACAGAGAGCACATGAGAGGGGGGAGGGTCAGAGGGAGAAGCAGACTCCCTGCCGAGCAGGGAGCCTGATGCGGGACTAGATCCAGGGACTCCAGGATCATGACCTGAGCCGAAGGCAGTTGCTTAACCAACTGAGCCA
The DNA here is from genome assembly GCF_003265705.2 of Callorhinus ursinus. NCBI lineage: Eukaryota > Metazoa > Chordata > Mammalia > Carnivora > Otariidae > Callorhinus > Callorhinus ursinus. Next base: position 39,642,549 of record NW_027397071.1, read on the forward strand.
CCCAGGCACCCCAGCCCAAGCTTTCTTTCTAAGCAATGAAGCTCCTCTTGTTATTGTCAAACCTCATAGGTAATAGATAAGTTCCACTTTTTTCCCTTAAAAACATCTCTCCTGAATTCTCCATCTTCCCCATCCAATATAACTGACTGCTTTCTAAATCAACTATGTGATAGTTTTCTTGAGATCTGTCTTCATCTTTATCTTGGGGATACTTTCTTTTGTTTTAGACTTCCTATATCCTGGATTGCATGTCTTTCTCATAGTGTCCCCCAAACTGGAGCCTTTCTGAGTCAATCTCCACCTACAGTAATGTCTTATTTTGTCTTGGTGGGAGGGGATGTAGGCTGGTGGAGGACATCTGAGCCCTGAACCACTCCCATTACAGACTCAAAAATCAATCCTCTTGTGCTCACGCCATCTTGCCCTTTAGTCTTCAAAGTCACCTGTCACCTCTAATTCCTGAATCTGTCTAGAGTTTAGTAGAACAAATGTGCTTGTTTTTCACTGGTATCTCCCTTTCCAGGTAGTTGGGCTTCAGCTTTCTCTGACTTACTGAGTCAGTTGCTATTTGTTTCATCCTTTTTCCATCTTTCAAAACTTTGTTTCCTTTCCTGTTCTCTTTGTCCTGAGGAGTTTATACCTTGTTGTTATTATAATAAACTTTGTATTTAAACATGGTAAAAACCCATTAGCTGCCAAGAGAGAGTAAGGAATAAATTTCTAAAAATGTACAATTTCCTTTAGAGAATTTTCAGAACCAAAAGTCTAATTTACATGAAAAGCTGTAGAGAACGTAGTTGAAAAGTCCATTCATAAAACTTTATTCCACTTATATGAACTTAATACGTGCTCTACAATTATGCTTGCCTTGTTCATGGAGATTTCATAAGACATTAAAGCTAGTTATCATCTCAAGTTATTTCCCTGTTAACTATTTTTACACCACATGCATGTTAGGCAAGTATCAAAAAAAAAAAATCACGAAAGCAAAAAAACAAAAACAAAAACAAAAAAACAACCAAACCCCCCAAAAAGTTAAACCCATGGGATTTTTGTTTTGCTGTTGTGCTTAGTATACATAAAGTAATGGATACCAAGCATTCATTTTACTTGTACATTTATTCTTAGGTTGTCTAAAACATTTAAATACAAATAAAATGAGGGTTGCAAAAATAATGAAAGCAAACAGCAGGGAACTTTACAAATAATGGAATATGAACCATTATTCTGCCCTTATCCAGAGTAAATTGGGTCACAGTGAAAGCAACACTTCTGCAATTGTAGTCAAAGGTGTGCACCTTGAGAATGAGTATTCCACAGATACACGTGGTTCAACATGTAATATCCACGGGGTACCTATTTCTACTACAGCCTTGTAAGTGCTCCAGACTTAAAATATCCACAATAACTACACCTGTGTCTGGAACCAGGTATTTCTTTTATTCCCCACCAACACAAACCAGTATGTAGGCAGTTTTCTCTGCTTAGACACGGAAGCAGTTTTAACACTGGCCTTTGTGAAGCCACAATGTACCAAATGCAGTATGCAAAACATTTATAACTAGTATAAAAGTTCCACATCCCCATACTGGCCACCCCAAGATGAAAACAGGTAACTCCCTAAACGTTAACTGACTCTACTCCCCTAATATTAAACATAAAAACCATATGGGAAGAATAGGAATTCAAATAGAAGTAACATAAATCTGTCATAAGTCATAAACAAAAAACTATTTGTGGAACAGCATGAATGACAAATGGTCTGCTGTGTAAATTTTAGAATGAGGAAGACAAAAGTTGGAAGGCCAGCTAATTTTCCCCTCCTTCTCCTGCTTCAGTTCAACTCCGTCTCCTTGGGTATCCGAAGTCCACAATGTCAGGTTGTCTCGAGTAATTGCATTGTTAGTGTGCTTTTTTTTTTTTTTAAGATTTTTATTTATTTATTTGAGAGAGAGACAGAGAGAGCACAAGTAGGGGGAGGGGCAGAGGAAGAGGGACAAGCAGACTCCCTGCTGAGTGGGGAGCCTGATACAGGGCTGGAGCCCAGGACCCCAAGATCATGACCTGAGGCAACATCAGATGCTTAACCGAGGAGCCACCCAGGCACCACAAAAGTGCTGTCTTGGTATGACTCTTCACTTAATGTATCAAGTTCAGCAATGGTTTTATCAAAAGCTGTCTTTGCAAGAGAGCAGGCTTTCTCCAGGGAGTTCAGAATCTTAAAATAGAACACAGAGAAGTTAAGGGCCAGACCCAACCTGATAGGATATGTTGGTTGCATTTCCTTTTTTGCTGCTTTCAAAACTTCTTGGTATGCCTGTTTTGACTGATCCACAATCTCCTTATCATCACCAGCAGAAACCTCGGCCAAGTAATAGTAGTCATCTCCTTTCATTTTCCAAATAAAAGACTTTGCTCACCTGTGAAGCCCTAAGGATCAAAAACTCCCAAAAGAGACCGAACATCATTGCAGACATCTTTTAGCTTAGTCTCAATTTTCTCTCTGTATTCTCAAACCATCTGCTGTTTTTCTCAGCACCTTCCATCTTTTGCTCAATACTTGAGATGACCCTCCAAGATGACCTATGGGCTCCCACAACATTTTTATAAGCAGTTGAGAGAAGGTTCCTCTCCGCATTGAATAATTTAGCTTTTTGCTTAGTTACAGACTTCAGGCAGGCTGCCATGTAAACATATTGCTCAGCCTGCTCAGTCAGTTTGGCCCTCTGTACCAGCTCATTTCTATCCAGGACTGGATGTTCTATTCTAGAGTGGGTGGTGGTGGACAGATGGGGGCTCGGCATTCTCTGAGCAGCAGTGACGAGGCTGAGACTCTCAGGAATTTATACTTTAAAAAAATAGACTTTATTTTTTTAGAGCAGTTTTAGGTTCACAGCAAAATTAAGCAAAAAGTACAGAGTTTTCACATGCCCCTTTCCCCCACACATTCACAGCTTCTTCAACACTCAACATACCAAACCAGAATGATGTGTTTGCTATAACTGGTGAATCTACATTGATACATCGTTATCACCCAAAGTCCATAGTTTACACTAGAGTTCACTCTTGAGTTGTACATTTTCAGATTTTAACAAATGTACAATGACATGTATCCACCACTGTAGTATCATAAAGAATAGTTTCACTGCCCTAAAAATCCCCTGTGCCTTTTCTACCCTCCACTCCCCAGCCTCTGGCAAACACTGATCTTTGTAAACTCCATATTTTTGCCTTTTCAGAATGTCATATATTTGGAATCATACAGTATGTATTGTTTTTCTTGTTTAGTTTTAAGAATTTTTTATATATTTGTGTATCAGTTCATTATCAGACATATTGTTTACAAATATTTTCTACCATTCTGTGCTTGTCTTTTCATTCTCCTAACAGTGTCTCTCACAGAGCAGAAGTTTTTAATTTCAGTGAATTCTAGTTCATCATTTATTTCTTTCATGGATCTGGTCTTTGGGGTTGTATCTAAAAAGTCATCAGCAAACCCAAAGTCATCTAGATTTTCTCCTAGGTTATCTTCTAGGAGTTTTATAGTTTTGCATCTTGCATGTAAACCTATCATCCATTTTGAGTTAATATTTGCGAAGAATGTAGGGTCTGTGTATCGATTCATTTTTTTGCATGTGGTTGTCCAGTTGTTCCAGGACCATGTGTTAAAAAGAGAATTTTTCCTACATTTTGTTTTGTGCATTTGCTCCTTTGTCGAAGATCAGTTGACTATATTTGTGAGGGTCTATTTCTGGGCTCTCTATTCTGTTCCACTGGTTTGTTTGCCTATTTTTCACCAATCATACTGTACTGATTACTGTATTTATGACTGGTGTCATAAATCAGTCACAAAACAATTTGCTGGGATTTTTATTAGAATTGCATTTAATCTATTTATTGATTTAGGAAGAATTGACATTGTGACAATATTGAGTCTTCCTATCCATGAATATGGAATATTTATCTATCCAATTTTTAGTTCTTTGATTTATTTCATCACAGCTTTGTAGTATTCCTTATATATATTTTATATATATTTTATTAGATTTATACCTAAGTATTTCATTTTGGGGCTGCTAATGATATTGTGTTTTTTAATTTCAAATTCCACTTGCTCATGGCTAGTATATAGGAGAGTGAATGACTTTTGTATGTTAACTTGGTATCTTGTCATTAGTTCCAGGAGTTTTTTTGTTGATTCTTTGGGATTTTCCATACTGACAGTCATGTCATCTGTGAAAAAAGACAGTTTTATCTCTTTCTTCTTAATCTGTATGCCTTTTTTATCTTTTCTTCTCTAATTACATTGGCTAGGACTTCCATTACTTCCAGTACTGCTGAAAAGCAGTGGTGAGAGGGGACAGGGGGACATCCTTGCCTGATTCTTAGTCTTAGTGGGAAACCTTCTAATTTTTCACCATTATGCACGATGTTAGCAGCAGGGTTTTTTTTTGTTTTTTTTTTTTTTTTTGCAGATGTTCTTTATCAAATTGAGGAAGTTCCCCTCTATTCCAAGTTTGCTAAGAGGTTTTGTTTTGTTTTGTTTTTTTGTATCTACAAGCATGTGAGATATGAGCATGTGATTTTTCTTCTTTAGCCTGTTAAGGTAATGTATTACATGAATTTTTGAATGTTGAACCAATCTTACATGCCTAGAATAAATCCCACTTGATCATGGTATATAGTTCTTTTTATACATTATTGGAGGATTTTTGCATCTATCTGCATGGGAAATATCAGTCTGTACTTTTTTCTCTTATTTTTTAATTTAAATTCAATTTATTAACATGTAATATAAGTTTCAGAGGTAGAAGTCTGTGATTCATCAGTATCATATAACACCAGTGCTCATTACATCATATGCCTTCCTTACTCCCCATCACCCAGTTACTGCATCCCTCCACCCCCACGCCTCCAGCAACCCTTAGTTTGTTTCGTATGATTAAGAGTCTCTTATGGTTTGTCTCCCTCTTTGGTTTCATCTTGTTTTGTTTTTCCCTCCCTTCCCCTATGATACTCTCTTTTGTTTCTTAAATTCCACACATCAGTGAAATCATATGATAATTTTCTTTCTCTGATTGACTTATATCACTTAGCATAATACCCTCTAGTTCTATCCATGTTGTTGCAAATGGCAAGATTTCATTTCTTTGATGATTGAGTAGTATTCCATTGCGTGTGTGTGTGTGTGTGTGTGTGTGTGTGTGTGTGTGTGTGACATCTTCTTTATCCATTCATCTGTTAATGGACATCTGGGCTCTTTCCATAGTTTGGCTATTGTGGACATTGCTGCTATAAACATTGGGGTGCAGGTGCCCTTTCAGATCACTACATTTGTATCTTTGGGTAAATACCTAGTAGGCAATTGCTAGGTCACAGGGTAGCTCTATTTTCAACCTTTTGAGAAACCTCCATACTGTTTTCTAGAGTGGCTGCACCAGCCGGCATTCCCACCAAAAACATAAGAGGGTTCCCCTTTCTCCATATCCTTGCCAACATCTTTATTTCCTGACTTGTTAATTTTAGCCATTCTGACTGTTGTGAGGTGTTATCTCATTGTGATTTTGATTTGTATTTCCCTGATGATGAGTGATGTTGAGCATTTTTTCATATGTTGGTTGGCCATTTGTATGTCTTCTTTGCAGAAATGTCTGTTCATGTCTTCTGCCCATTTCTTGATTAGATTACTTATTCTTTGCATGTTGAGTTTGATAAGTTCTTTATAGATTTTGGATACTAGCCCTTTAGCTGATAAAACATTTGCAAATGTCTTCTCCCATTCTGTAGATCATCTTTTGGTTTTGTCGACTGTTTGCTGTGCAAAAGCTTTTTGTCTTAATGAAGTCCCAATAGTTCATTGTTGCCTTTGTTTCTGTTGCCTTTGGAGACATGTCTGGCAAGAAGTTGCTACAGCCGAGGTCTTAGAGGCTGCTGCCTGTGTTCTCCTCTAGGATTTTGATGGATTCCTGTCTCACATTTAGGTCTTTCATCGATTCTGAGTTTATCTTTGTGTATGGTGTAAGGAAATGGTCCAGTTTCATTCTTCTGCATGTGGCTGTCCAATTTTCCCAACACCATTTGTTGAAGAGACTGTCTTTTGTCCATTAGATATTCTTTCCTGCTTTGTTGAAGATTAGTTGACCATAGAGTTGAGGGTCCATTTCTGAGTTCTCTATTCTGTTCCATTGATCTATGTGTCTGTTTTTGTGCCAGCACCATACAGTCTTGATGATCACAGCTTTGTAATATAGCTTGAAGTCCGGGATTGTGATGCCACCAGCTTTGCTTTTCTTTTTCAACATTCCTCTGGCTATCTGGGATCTTTTATGATTCCATACGGATTTTAGGATTATTTGTTCCAGTCTGTGAAAAAGTTGGTGGTATTTTGATAGGCATTGCTTTGAATGTATAGATTGCTCTAGGTAGCATAGACATTTTAACAATATTTGTCCTTCCAATCCATGAGCATGGGACATTTTTCCATTTCTTTGTGTCTTCCTCAATTTCTTCCATGAGTGTTCTATAGTTTTCTTAGTACAAATCCTTTGCCTCTTTGGTTAGGTTTTATTCCTAGGTGTCTTGTGGGTTTTGGTGTAATTGTAAATGGGATCAACACCTTAATTTCTCTTTTTCCTGTCTCATTATTAGTGTATAGAAATGCAACTGATTTCTGTGCATTGATTTTATATCCTGTCACTTTGCTGAATTCCTGTATGAGTTCTAGCAATTTTGGGGTGGAGTATTTTGGGTTTTCCATGTAGAGTATCATGTCATCTGTGAAGAGTGAGAGTTTGACTTCTTTGCTGATTCAGATGCCTTTTATTTCTTTTTGTTGTCTGATTGCTGAGGCTAGGACTTCTAGTACTGTGTTGAACAACAGTGGTGATAGTGGATATCCCTGCCATGTTCCTGACTTAAGGGGAGAAGCTCTCAGTTTTTCCCCATTGAGAATGATATTCACTGTGGGCTTTTTGTAGATAGCTTTTATGATATTGAGGTATATTCCCTCTATCCCTACACTGTGAAGAGTTTTAATCAAGAAAGAATGCTGTACTTTGTCAAATGCTTTTTCTGCATCTGTTGAGAGGATCATGTGGTTCTTGTCCTTTCTTTTATTAATGTAGTATATCACATTGATTGATTCATGGATGTTGAACCACGCTTGCAACCCAGGAATAAATCCTACTTGGTTGTGGTGAATAATCCCTTTAATGTACTGTTGGATCCTATTGGCTAGTGTCTTGGTGAGAATTTTGGCATTCATGTTCATCAGGGATATAGGTATGTAATTCTCCTTTTTGGTGGGGCCTTTGTCTGGTTTTGGGATCAAGGTACTGCCGACTTCATAGAAAGAGTTTGGAAGTTGTCCTTCCATTTCTGTTTTTTTGAAACAGCTTCAGAAGAATAGGTATTAATTCCTCTTTAAATGTTTGGTAGAATCTCCTGGAAAGCCATCTGGCCCTGGACTCTTGTTTGTTGGGAGATCTTTGATTAAGGCTTCAATTTCCTTGATGGTTATGGGTTTGTTCAGGTTTTCTATTTCTTCCTATTTCAGTTTTGGTAGTTTATACATCTCTAGGAATTCATCCATTTCTTCCAGATTGCCTAATTTGTTGGCATATAATTGCTCATAATATGTTCTTATAATTGTTTGTATTTCCTCAGTGTTGGTTGTGATCTCTCATCTTTCATTCATGATTTTATTTATTTGGGTCCTTTCTCTTTTCTTTTTGTGTAACTCTGGCCGGGGGTTTAACAATTTTATTAACTCTATTGGTCTGTATTTTTAATTTTCTTATAATATTTTTATCTGGTTTTGTTATGAGGGTATGTTTCCTACACTAGCAAGTGTAGGGCTCTTTCACTTTGTTTTGGTTGAAAAGTGTTATTTTCTTCTTATGCCTGGAAGTATTCCACTTCAAATTCTGCAGAAAGGAGAAATGCATGGTGGAGATGGGAATAACCTGGGCTTTGAAGTAGCAAAAGGGAAAAAGGCAGTAGATAGTAGTGGCCAAGAATGCAGGCTGAGCATTCAAATGAGACCCAGATACAAGTCATGGCTCTACAACTGACCAGCTAGCTGACCATGAGTAAATTATTAAAATACTCAAAGCCTCAGTCTTCTCATCTGTGAAATGAAGACAGTAATATTACCTCTCTCATAAAGTTGTCAAGAGGATTATTGAGATAAAAAGGGTAAAATACATAGAACGAGTGCCCAGCCTTCAGTAAGCATTTGCTAAATGTTAGATATTACTTTTTTAAAAAGGCAAATGGGGGGCACCTGGGTGACTCCGTCAATTAAGCAGCCAACTCTTGATTTTGGCTCAGGTCATGATCTCAGAATTATGAGATTGAGTCCTGTGTCAGGCTCCATGCTAAAGCCTGCTTATGATTCTCTCTCTACCTCTGCTCCTCTTCCCAGCTCACTTGCTTACTCTCTCTCTTTCTCAAATAAATAATCTTCCTTAAAAAAATTGAGCAAAAAATAAATAATTCAATAAAAATAAAAAAGGCAAAGGACAATGGTAAATTTTTTAGATGGATAAAGAACATTGAGATAATGACCAGAATAGCAAGGATTTAAAGCAGAATCTGCCATGAAAAGATTTAATTAAGCAAAAGGAATATGTGATTTAATTAAGCAAAAGGAATTAGTAACTGATAAGATTTTACAGAGGTATAGGAGATAAGTTAGAAATTAACTCATTTGTCTCCTACATAGATGGACTGAAACTCTAGGTTTCAGCCTTCAGCAAGGCTACCTTGATTCTCCATCTTATACCACGACAATTGGGTGTTTCTCTTATGTGCTCTTAAAATAATCTGCACTTCCCATATTATATTGAAACCTGTCAAAATACCCTGCTAGGCTCTTGGCTCCTCAAGATTGGAATTCATGAATGTCTTATTTGTGCCAGTGTCTATAACATAATACATAATGCAATGCCAGTGTCTAGAACTCAGTAAATCCCGATCAACTAAATGAGTAAGTAAATGAGAATATAGTATAGAAGTAAAAGGCAGAAGGCTTTGAATGGATAGTGTAATTTATGGTACATATATGGTATACAATATACCATGTTTGGACAATATAGACAGAGCTGGAGGTTACTCTGCAAATATTCTCAAAGTTCATAGTGTTTGGGGTTGGGACTAGCATGGTGGGGATGGAGGTAGCAGTGGATGTTTTCTTTAAACTCCAGTAAAATTTTGAAAATAATCTCTAAATCTGGGGAGATAGAGTGATGATGGTCTTCTCTTTGGCATACCTATTTTTAATTAAATGGAATTTTCTTTGTCATGGCTTTACTTTGTTATAGTAGTCCAACTTTTAAAACAGAGTGACTAAATGGGACAATTTTTCAAAAAATATGTGATGGCTATTTCCATATGAATTGGTGATTTCCAACCTTGCTATTACAAAGGCAAATGTATAGCTAGTGTGGGGGAGTTATAATTTTTTGAAAAAATTTCTTGGAATCACCACATTCCATGATTCTCTTGTCTGTTTATAGTCTTATTTTATATTTGAGTCAGTCAAACTACTTGATTGTTTTAGATACTCCTTAGTGAAATATGTGATAAGCTGTACACTGTTCTGACATGTGTACATAATTTCTTCCTTCCTGAGCCTCTCTGCTTTCTAGGTCTTTTCTTTTTTTCTCTACTTATTCTTACAGTGTTTCCTTCTCTTTTTAATGTGCTGCATCCTGTTATCTCTTCCACCTAAATTTAACTCACATTAGTTTTTACAAAGAAAAAAAAAACCCTATTGCCCATTTAAAATATCAATTTTTTTCTCTTTTCTCTGTGTTAATGCCTCATCCAATTCTATCATATTTAGCTAAGGTGTTAGGATGTTGCTTACTTAGCCTATGTCATTCCTTTTCAGCTATAAACCCCAAGTGGGTATTTTTTTAGTCTATTTTTACATGGCCCAACCTTTTTTTTTTTTAAAAATTTATTATTGATTAGCTTTTCTAATGTGATATATAATACCACTCCAATTCCATTCTGCATTTCCTCTCTAAATAAATGTTTAAATTATAACCCCAGCTTCTAATTCAGTATTGAGAAAGCTAGAAAATTTTGCATGTGTGTGTGAAGGGGCAATGCCTATATATAAGGCAATGATATGTAATATATCTGTTGCTCATTTAAAATTTTGGCATTGCCTACATTAGCTACGTGTCCTGTATATCTGTATAAGATCACATTGAGCCTGTGTGTAATATTTACCATTGATACTGCCAGTCCTGAATTGAATTCTTTCCAGAAATGTTAAGGTTTGAGTTTATTGTTTCAAGTTAATGAGTATGCCTTTAACTCAAGGCAAAGACAAGGGTTGAAACCAGATTCTGTGGCCTTAAACCACACAACAATTTCCCCTGTGAAATTTTTTGCTGTTTGAATTTAGTTTGTATAAAATAATCAAAACACTCTGTAGGAATTATAAGCTTCTAAAGTGTTTTATCCCCACAGAGCAGTTTAGATCATGTGTGGCAGTCCGGAACTTGGAAAGTGGTTGACTTAATTTATTGTAAGCATTAGAAATCAAAATTAGCATTAAAAATCAACCCCTTGTGACTTTTCCTCTCTGAGTTGAGCTTATGTAAAACCATCGAGTAAACTATAGGATTCATCAGCTTTTGGTGAACTTTTAATTTGGTTGTATAATGGTATAAAATGGTTATAAAAGATTTGGAATCAAACTTGAATCACTTCTGCTTAGCTCTGAAAGTCATTAAAACATAGAGACCTGTAGACTTTTACTGATAAACATTTTGATTACAATTTTATTTTGGAGGACAATTCTTAATTTCCGCGTTTGTGTACTTGTTGGGTTCCAAGTTCTCCTCAGTCTTCTTTTTTTCAGAGTTATTCAGGACTAAACATAGATTTTAAAGTTGTTATTTTTAGTTTTATGTTGAGAAATGGATGTGTTTCTTTTTTCTTCCAATATAAACTTAATATATAAGAAACATATATTATGTGAGCATTTACATATGCTTTGTATATACATAGAGTAATTTATTTAAAACTAAAGTTTGCATAGAACAGTGGAAGCCTGTTTCCTAATAACTTCAGTTGTCTCTAAAGAGCACTAATTCAAAAGCAAAACAAAACAAATAAAAAACTGACTTTGCTTCCTAGGGTTTTAAAATACAACAAATTCTCTATAGTTAATGAATTATATTGTTAGATAATAAGTCACATAACAGCAGTGGCATGTAATTTTCTGCAAATGAAATGTGTGTATCCATATAAATGTTTTCATATTCTTTTTAATGCATTTCCTTTTTCTCCTCAGAAAAATAAAGAAAAAGGATGAACTTTTCTAAAATAAATACCAAAAAATAGGCGAAGAGGGGGAGGGATTGGTAACTGTAAAGTCAATGAAATCTAACATGGATGAACGTGTCTTTACTTAATACTGATCACTTTTGAGAAACAACTGGATATTTTAAGGTGACAACTCTGTAATTATTTTTGGAATACTGTGTTTGCTTTATGAAATCCACAACCATTTCTATTTTCCTCTTAGTACAGCAATTTGGTGAACTATAATTTACTGCAATTTGTGTGGACAAGTATTGTAGATTATATTTTGCTTTTAATATTCCCAAATACAAATTTATATCAACAAATCCAGAGGTGGCATATGACCAAATTCAATGACTTATGCTTAAGAAAACAATAGTTAATTACAGTTTTAAAAGGCAGTATATTTTCCATCCATTCAAAAACACAAAACAGCCTTCCAGCAGTAATCTGGAGTTTGTACCAAATGAAGGCCTCTTGCTGAAATGTCTGTGGGACCTCTTTGAAGCTTGGTGCTCATTAGGATGTGCATGCAGAACAATTTACTGTTCAGGTGTCTGGTTAGGATAGTACAAAACCAAAGCAGTCACGAATAGCCTAGTCCTTTGCATGTCCCAATAATTCACTCTGCTAATAGATTGCTAATAGATTGGAGGATAAATGTTCATTATGGGAGATACATATACTTTAAATTGTGCACCTGACTACCACGGAGTTATGTGGGAAGACAAGACACCTGCTTTTGATGTTTGTTCAAAGGATACAGAAAGATCCTCTCGGCTCCCAAATTAACTCCTGTATGTATCAGTTACCTGCATCACCTGACATTATCATAAAAATTCACCCTATATGTTAAAACATTATATCCAGAAATAAAACTCCCTTAAAGAGTTTTTTAATTCACATGTCAATAATTTAGTATTTCCCCTAGTACTTTATAATTTACAAAGTTCTTTATAGACAATTCTGTGGGCCATTGTCATTTTCCTATTAGCAATGAGGAACTGAGGCTCAGAGAAATTATACAGCTTGCTCAGGGTCGTATGGCTAATGGCAGATGGAAGCCTCTGACTCAAAATCTAATGCTTTTATTATTACATTACAGCAAGGATAGAACAGACTATTAGCTCACTAGTTAATACACAGGATAGCTTGGCAGGTTAGTGGTTCAGCGCTGGGAGAGGGTTGGAAAGGTGCTTTAGGCAGTCAAGCATACTGGGCACCCAGTTGGGGAGGGGTTGGGGAGGGGAGGGGTTGAAGAGAGAGATGGAACTAATCAAAAGGAAGCAAGGTAGTAAAGACAGAAATAGAAATCCTATGACCAACCTTACTCTTTCAGATTCCTCACAGCTATGAGAACAGTAACTCTCTTCTTGCCACAGATCCTATGGGGCTCCATGGTATTTTCTAAATATCATTCTTCTATATTGAGAAATACAGGTTTGTTGAGAAAGGGGATTTAGACTTTTACCTTTTCTAGAAATTCTTTATGGGGCTTATTTAGGCAAGAAAAGATATATGGCACTCTACCAATATTCTGTGAGTGGCCTCAGTGTGTATAAGAGAATCTCTGCCAACCAGGTATTTCTTACAGTTACAATTTTTTCATCTTCATCATTAACAAGCACTCCTTTAGGGCTGGAGGACCTGAAGCCAGATTACCTGGGTTAGACTCTGTTTCTTACTAGCCATGTGACTCTGGGCAATTTCCTCATCTGTTAAATGGTCATAGTAATAGTAGCTACCTCATATGTTGTTGTAAGAATTACATAAATAAATACATGTAAAGATCTTAGAACAGAGTAAGTTTTCAATGAATTTAGCTATTACAATTTACAGAAATTTATAGTCAGGAGATGCCACAAAAAGCATGGATAAAATTGAAAAGATTACCCCCAAATTTTGAAGTTTCAATTTATAGTAATTATTAATATTTTTCTTAATAAGGACTTTTTTGTTTTATAGTTAATAGCATTTGATGAGACTTTTTTCTAGATTGGGACACATGATATAATTTAGTAATTTTTATTCCATGAAGATGCTCCCTAACAAAGTATTAGTTGCTTCTTTCATCTTCTTTCTCATCCTTGAGGAAGTAAGAGTCAAGTCTTTTGCCTTAAAATATACTGAATCCCAAGAGAAATATTTATATAATAAGCAAATAGAAAGATCAGAAGATGTAAGAAATAAAACACAGGAAGGCTGGGCTGAAATTAAGAGGACAGAGTTAGGAAAGGGGCCTTTGGCCTAAACATAAGGTTCTGGGAAACTCAGATAGGAGGAGAAAAATTACCGTATTCTTTTGTTTGTTTGTTCAAGTCAGTTGGTTTATTTCTCATCAATATTATATGAAGATGATAGAAGATATTTTGGATCAGCTGAAAGGAAAATAATGCAGTTCCTTGGTGACTGCTTATCTGAATTTTTATTCTGTTTCCCTTCATAGTTGTCTCTGGTTCTTGAATACTCCATGCTCTCTTGCTTTTTGAAGGGTGGAACTTTGCACATACTGTACCCCTTACAGAAAATTTCCCAGTAAACTCATCCTTTGTCGGGTTAACTTCTCATATCCAGTCTATTTAAATGTCACATCCTTGAGATATTTCCCCTTACCCCTAGATCAGGTTCCATTCCCCATTAGATGCTCTTAGAGCACCTTCAGGACTTCCCCATTGTCACACTATATTGTTTTTCTCTAATGTTTGTCTTCTCTAGATTGTAAACTCCATGACCGCATAGCCCTTATCTCTGGGGTTCTGTCTTGATCTGGATGGTGGTTTACCTACATAAACATTTTAAAAAGGGGCACCTGTGTGGCACAGTCAGTTAAACATCCTGCTCTTTGTTTTGGCTCAGGTTGTGATCTCAGGGTGGTGGGATTGAGCCCTGTGTTGGGGCTCTGCCAGGAGTCTGCATAAGACTCTCTCTCCCTCTCCTTCAGCCCCTCCCACATCTCTAAAATAAATAAATAAATCTTTAAAAAAAATTTTTAAAAACCCCACCAAGATCAGTGCAGATTCTATGCAGATTATGTATGCCTCAATAAATAAGAATAAAAAATCAGGCACTTAGCTGGAATTTAATCTGCACAATACCAAACCTTGAGGTTAAGTAGAACATTTTGAATTATTAGAAAAGTTCTTCCTATACTTAGTTGAAATATGCTCTTCTATAGTTTTCATCTGTTGGCCATATATCTATTCTCTGAGCCAACTTTAAATATATATATATATTTTTTTACAGGATGCTTTTTAAAATATTTGATGAGAGCTTTCATGTTACAGGTGAATCTCAACCATTCCTCTCATGACAGTTTTAAGTTTTTAATCATCTCGGTCTTTCCTCAGCAGATGTTCTCTAGTTTATTAATGTCTTTCAAAATATGGTACCTAGAACTGAACACAGATTCCTAGTATTCTCTGACCAATGCAGAGTAAAACTTGCCATCACTTCCCCTGAAATTATATTTTGCTACTATTAAACAGACTAAAACATTTTCCTTTTTGTTTCGTAGTATCTTTTCTCTTAATAAAACTCATTTTCAACTTCATTTAAAAACTGCCATTAAACTAGATCTTCTCCATCCATGTTTACATAAGTCATTTTTTAAAATTAATTCAGGCCTGGGGCACCTGGGTGGCTCAGTTGGTTAAGCATCTGCCTTTGGCTCGGGTCATGATCCCGGGGTCCTGGGATGGAGCCTGCTTCTCCCTCTGCCTGCCACTCCCCTGCTTGTGTTCTTCTCTCTCTCTCCCTCTCAAATAGATTAATAAAGTCTTGAAAAATAAGTAAATAAAATTAAATCAGGCCTTTAAATCCTGTTGGCTTTAGGCAATAATGGATTCCAACTTATTCTACCCAAAATCATGTTCTCTATTTCATAGGTTTACTATGAAGATTAAATATAATAATGTCTATATAATAATGTCTATAAAATATGTTTTATAAAATGCAAAGTATATGCAAATTTAAAGAAAATAGTTATTGAGATAATTTTGAAACCTAAGACTTTCATCATTTCGTGTTGTTTATTAAGAATATTAAATGTAATCATGCGGGGCGGAGCAAGATGGCGGAGGAGTAGGAGACCTGGATTTCATTTGGTCTCAGGAATTCAGCTGAATAGGGATCAAACCATTCTGAATACCTACGAACTCAATAGGAGATCGAAGAGAAGAATAGCAACAACTCTATGAACAGAAAAGCGACCACTTAGTGGAAGGTAGGACGGGCGGAGAAGTGAATCCGAGGTGATATTCAGGAGGATAGACAGCGGGGGAGGGGGCCTCCGTTGGCCGCTTCTGGCAAGTGATAGAGCCGCGGAGCACAAAATTGGACCTTTTAGAAGTTGGCTCCGCTTAGGGACGTCACTCCGGTGGCTGAGCAGGGGGTGGAACCCTCGCGGGACAGTGTGGTCTCAGGACCCTCAGGGTCACAGAAAGACCGGGGGTGCCTGAGTGCGGCAGAGCTCCCAGGTATCAGAGCAGGGAAGCCAGCTGCAGAAACAGAGCCGAGGCGCGGGCTCTCAACTCGGGGTTGCCATAAACTGTGATCTGCGGCACAGTCCGGCCACTGCTCCTCCAGCATGGACCCAACAAGCGGCAGAGCTGGGGAGACTCCCCTTCCTCTCCTGGGAGGAGTGGCGCGGGAGCGCACCGCAGGGATCTGCTGGGTTTGGAGACTCCACACGGGGTCACGTGCCAAAGATAGAAACGCTCGGTCACAGGCCAGGTGAGCACGGAGTGCGGCCGGAGACTGGGAAGACGGGAGTGACTCCTTTTCTCTGGGGGCGCACTGAGGAGCGGGGCCCCAAGTTCTCGGCTCCTCCAGGCGGAGATTCAGAGGCCACCATTTTCATTCTCGTCCTCCAAAGCTGTACGGAAAGCTTGCAGGGAACAAAAGCTCCCAAGAGCAAACCCAAGCAGATTGCTTAAATCGGGGGACAAGGGCGGGGCAATTCCGCCTCCCGCAAAGACATTTGGGAACCACGGCAACAGGCCCCTCCCCCAGAAGATCAGCACGAACAGCCAGCCAAGACCAAGTTTACAGATCAAGGAGAACAAGAGAACTCCAGCGCTAGGGAACATTGCACTTAGAACTCATGGCTTTTTTACCATGATTCATTAGTTTTTCAAAGTTAATTTTTTTAACTGTTTTTTTTTAAATTTTTCTTTTTCTCTTTTTCAACCAACATCTTATCAATCCCTTTTTGAAAAAAAATTTTTATTTTTCATTTTTAGAGTCATATTCTGTCCCTTCATACTAGATACCCTTATTTTTGGCATACATATATATAAGTTGTTCTCTCTTTAAAATTTTGAGATACAGTATCTTCTAACAGATCAAAATATACCCTAAATCATTAGTGTATGGCTTTGTTCTAGTCTCTTGCCTGATCACATTCTCCCCTTTTTTTGTTTAAATCTTCTTCTTTCTTTTTTCAAACAACTTCTTATCAATTCCTTTTATAAAATCTTTTATAATTTTCATCTTTACACTCATCTTCCATCCCTTTATTGTATCAAGCCTTATTTTATACATATATAAGTTTTTCTTTCTTTAAAATTTTAGGAGGCACTTTCTTCTAACAGACCAAAATACACCCAAAATCTAGTGTGTGGCAATGATCTATGCACTAGCCTTGTCATATTTGGTCATATTCTGTTTTTTTTGTTTTGTTCTGTTTTTGTTTGTTTTTATCTTTTTCTTTTTTTTCTCTCTCTTTCTTTTTTCTTTCTTTCCCTTTCTTTTCCCCTGGTTTCAGGTCTTTTCTGATTTGCTTAGAGTATATTGGCAGGGGACGTTGTTAACCTGTTAGCATTTTGTTCTCTCATTCATCTATTCTCCTCTGGACAAAATGACAAGACGAAAAAATCACCTCAGCAGAAAGAACAAGAGGTAGTACCGTCTGCCAAGGACTTACTCAATACGGACATTAGTACGATGTCGGACCTAGAGTTCAGAGTCATGATTTTCAAGATACTAGCTGGGCTTGAAAAAAGCATGGAAGTTATTAGAGAAACCCTTCATGGAGAAATAAAACAACTAAAATCTAACCGGATTGAAATCAAAAAGGCTATTAATGAGGTGCAGACAAAAATGGGGGCACTAACTGCTAGGATAAATGAGGCAGAAGAGAGAATCAGCGATATAGAAGACAAAATGATGGAAAATAAAGAAGCTGAGAAAAAGAGAGATAAACAACTACTAGATCACGAGGGCAGAATTCGAGAGATAAGTGATATGATAAGATGAAACAACATTAGAATAATTGGGATCCCAGAAGAAGAAGAAAGAGAGAGAGGGGCAGAAGGTATATTGGAGCAAATTATAGCAGAGAACTTCTCTAATGTGGGGAAGGAAACAGGCATCAAAATCCAGGAGGCACAGAGAACCCCTCTCAAAATCAATAATAATAGGTCAACACCCCAACATCTAATAGTAAAACTTACGAGTCTCAGAGACAAAGAGAAAATCTTGAAAGCAGCTCAGGAGAAGAGATATGTAACCTAAAATGGTAGAAACATTAGATTGGCAACAGACCTATCCACAGAGACCTGGCAGGCGAGAAAGGACTGCTATGATATCTTCAGAGCACTAAACGAGAAAAATATGCAGCCAAGAATACTATATCCAGCTAGGCTGTCATTGAAAATAGAAGGAGAGATAAAAATCTTCCAGGACAAACAAAAACTAAAGGAATTTGCAAACACGAAACCAGCCCTACAAGAAATATTGAAAGGGGTCCTCTAAGCAAAGAGAGAGCCTAAAAGCAGCATAGACCAGAAAGGAGCAAAGACAATATACAGTAACAGTCACCTTACAGGCAATACAATGGCACTAAATTCATATCTTTCAATAGTTACCCTGAATGTAAATGGGCTCAATACCCCAATCAAAAGACACAGGCTAACAGAATGGATTAAAAAACAAGACCCATCAATATGCTATCTGCAAGAGACTCATTTCAGACCCAAAGACACCCCCAGATTGAAAGTGAAGGGGTGGAAAACAATTTACCATGTTAATGGACACCAAAAGAAAGGTGGGGTGGCAATCCTTATTTTAGACAAATTAGATTTTAAAAGAAAGACTGTAATAAGAGATGAGGAAGGACACTATATCCTACTTAAAGGGCCTATCCAACAAGAAGATCTAACAATTGTAAATATGTATGCCCCTAACATGGGAGCAGCCAATTATATAAGGCAATTCATAACAAAAGCAAAGAAACACGGTGACAACAATACAATAATACTGGGGGACTTTAACACCCTCCTGACTGAAATGGACAGATCATCTAAGCAAAAGATCAACAAGGAAATAAAGACTTTAAATGACACACTGGATCAAATGGACTTCACAGACATATTCAGAACATTCCATCCCAAAGCAACGGAATACACATTCTTCTCTAGTGCCCATGGAACATTCTCCAGAATTGATCACATCCTAGGTCACAAATCAGGTCTCAATTGGTACCAAAAGATTGGGATTATTCCCTGCATATTTTCAGACCACAATGCTTTGAAACTAGAACTCAATCACAAGAGGAAAGTCAGAAAGAACTCAAATACATGGAGGCTAAAGAGCATTCTACTAAGGAATGAATGGGTCAACCAGGAAATTAAAGAAGAATTAAAAAAATTCATGGAAACCAATGAAAATGAAAACACAACAGTTCACAATCTTTGGGATACAGCAAAGGCAGTCCTGAGAGGAAAGTATATAGCAATACAAGCCTTTCTCAAGAAACAAGAAAGGTCTCAAATATACAACCTAACCCTCCACCTAAAGGAGGTAGAGAAAAAACAGCAAATAAAGCCTAAATCCAGCAGGAGAAGAGAGATAATAAAGATCAGAGCAGAAATCAATGAAGTAGAAACCAAAAGAACAGTAGAACAGATCAACAAAACTAGGAGCTGGTTCTTTGAAATAATTAACAAGATTGATAAACCCCTGGCCAGACTTATCAAAAAGAAAAGAGAAATGACTTGAATCAACAAAATCATGAATTAAAGAGGAGAGATCACAACCAACACCAAAGACATACAAACAATTATAAGAACATATTATGAGCAACTCTATGCCAGCAAATTAGATACCCTGGAAGAAATGGGTGCATTCCTAGAGATGTATCAACTACTAAAATTGAACCAGGAAGAAATAGAAAACCTGAACAGACCTATAACCCCTAAGGAAATTGAAGCAGTCATCAAAAATCTGCCAAGAAACAAAAGCCCAGGGCCAGATGGCTTCCCAGGGGAATTCTATCAGACATTTAAAGAAGAATTAATACCTATTCTCCTGAAACTGTTCCAAAAAATAGAAATGGAAGGAAAACTTCCAAACTCATTTTATGAGGCCAGCATTACCTTGATCCCAAAACTAGACAAAGACCCCATCAAAAAGGAGAATTACAGACCAATATCCTTGATAAACATGGATGCAAAAATTCTCACCAAAATACTAGCCAATAGGATCCAACAGTACATTAAAAGGATTATTCACCATCACCAAGTGGGATTTATCTCTGGGCTGCAAGGCTGGTTCAACATCCGCAAATCAATCAACGTGATACAATATATTAACAAAAGAAAGAACAAGAATCATATGATCCTCTCAATAGACGCAGAAAAAGCATTTGACAAAGTACAGCATCCTTTCTTGATCAAAACTCTTCAGAGTATAGGGATAGAGGGTACATACCTCAATATCATAAAAGCCATCTATGAAAAACCTACAGCGAATATCATTCTCAATGGGCAAAAGCTGAGAGCTTTCCCCCCTAAGGTCAGGAATGCGGCAGGGATGTCCACTATCACCACTGCTGTTCAACATAGTATTAGAACTCCTAGCCACAACAATCAGACAACAAAAAGATATCAAAGGCATCCAAATCAGCAAAGAGGAAGTCAATCTCTCACTCTTTGCAGATGATGATACTTTATGTGGAAAATGCAAAAGCCTCCACCCCAAAACTGCTAGAACTCATACAGGAATTCAATAAAGTGGCAGGATATAAAATCAATGTGTAGAAATCAGTGGCATTCCTATACACCAACAACAAGACAGAAGAGAGACAAATTAAGGAGTCGATCCCATTTACAATTGCACCCAAAACCATAGGATACCTAGGAATCAATCTAACCAAAGAGGTAAAGGATCTGTACTCAGAAAACTATAAAATACTCTTGAAAGAAATTGAGGAAGACACAAAGAAATGGAAAAACTTTCCATGCTCATGGATTGGAAGAACAAACATTGTGAAGATGTCAATGCTACCTAGAGCAATCTACACATTCAATGCAATCCCCATCAACATACCATCCACTTTTTTCAAAGAAATGGAACAAATAATCCTAAAATTTGTATGGAACCAGAAGAGACCCCGAATAGCCAGAGGAATGTTGAAAAAGAAAAGCAAAGCTGGTGGCATCACAGTTCCGGACTTCCAGCTCTATTACAAAGCTGTCATCATCAAGACAGTATGGTACTGGCACAAAACAGACATATAGATCAATGGAACAGAATAGAGAGCCCAGAAATGGACCCTCAACTCTATGGTCAACTCATCTTTGACAAAGCAGGAAGGAATATCCAATGGAAAAAAGACAGTCTCTTCAACAAATGGTGTTGGGAAAATTGGACAGCCACATGCAGAAGAATGAAACTGGACCATTTCCTCACACCACACACAAAAATAGACTCCAAATTGTTGAAAGACCTAAATGTGAGACAGGAGTCCATCAAAATCCTAAAGGAGAACACAGGCAGCAACCTCTTCGACCTCAACCGCAGGAACTTCTTCCTAGAAACATTGCCAAAGGCAAGGGAAGCAAGGGCAAAAATGAACTATTAGGATTTCATCAAGATTAAAAGCTTTTGCACAGCAAAAGAAACAGTCCACAAAACCAAAAGACAACCGACAGAATGGGAGAAAATATTTGCAAATGACATATCAGATAAAGGGCTTGTATCTAAAATCTATAAAGAACTTATCAAACTCAACACCCAAGGAACAAATAATCCAATCAAGAAATGGGCAGAAGACATGAACAGACAGTTTTCCAAAGAAGACATCCAATGGCCAACAGACACATGAAAAAGTGCTCCACATCGCTCGGCATCAGGGAAATCCAAATCAAAACCTCAATGAGATACCACCTCACACCAGTCAGAATGGCTAAAATTAACAAGTCAAGAAACGACAGATGTTGGTGGGGATGCAGAGAAAGGGGAACCCTCCTACACTGTTGGTGGGAATGCAAGTTGGTGCAACCACTCTGGAAAACAGCGTGGAGGTTCCTCAAACAGTTGAAAATAGAGCTACCATAGGATCCAGCAATTGCACTACTGGGTATTTACCACAAAGATACAAATGTAGGGATCCGAAGGGGTACGTGCACCCCAATGTTTATAGCAGCAATGTCCACAATGGCCAAACTGTGGAAGGAGCCAGGATTTGCATCGACAGATGAATGGATAAAGAAGATGTGATATATATACACAATGGAATATTATGCAACCATCAAAAGGAATGAGATCTTGCCCTTTGCAACGACGTGGATGGAACTGGAGGGTGTTATGCCGAGTGAAATAAGTCAATCAGAGAAAGACATGTATAATATGACCTCACTGATATGAGGAATTCTTAATCTCAGGAAACAAACTGAGTGTTGCTGGAGTGGTGGGGGGGTGGGAGGGATGGGGTGGCTGGGTGATAGACATTGGGGTGGGTATGTGCTATGGCGAGTGCTGTGAATTGTACAAGACTGTTGAATCACAGTTCTGTACCTCTGAAACAAATAATGCAATATATGTTAAGAAAAAAACAGAAGAAGAAGATAGCAGGAGGGGAAGACTGAAGGGGGGGAAATCAGAGGGGGAGACCAACCATGAGAGACGATGGACTCTGAAAAACAAACTGAGGTTTCTGGAGGGGAGGGGGTGGGGGGTGGGCTAGCCTGTGGATGGGTATTAAAGAGGGAACGTTCTGCGTGGAGTACTGGGTGTTATGCACAAACAGTGAATCATGGAACACTACATCCAAAACTAATGATTTAATGTATGGTGATTAACATAACAATAAAAAATTAAAAAAAGAATATTAAATGTAAAAAGCACAGGGACAGAGTCCTACAGCATAACTTCGCTTTAAGTTGATATCCATCAACACTTTTTGTCTTACTTGTTATTAATTATTAAACAGGAAAATAGCTGAATGCCATATGAAAAATCAAGATACACTAAAGAGCATATAGTAATAAGACAGAAGTTGAAGAGGTTGTGTTTTTTTGCATCATTTCTTAACATATAATTAACTCCTTAAGCAATAATCCTATATAATCTTATTTATAGCTTTATAATACATTTTCATTTTTGGTAGATCTTGACTATTGTTGGCCCTGTGAATTTCCACACACTATTGAATATGCTATTCTAGTCCTGTGTTTGTGCATTCACACACACACGTGCTCACAGACACACACACACACACACACACACACACACACAGAGTCTGTTTAAGATTTTGACTAGGATTGCTTTGAGTCTGTAGATCAACTGGGAGAGAACTGACATCTTTAAAATGACGATTTTTCCAATCCATGGCCACAGTATGTCTTTCCATTTATTTAGTCTTTTTATTGTTTTTCAGTAAAGTTTGTATTTTTTTCTATAAAGGTCTTGCACATCTTCCTATGTATGTCGTATTTTTGTACTGTGCTAAGTGATATTTTTTTAAAAATATCATTTTCTAAGTTTGTTGCCAGTATAAAACCTAACTGATTTTTGTTTATAGATTTTTTTTAATCTACTAGCCTTGTAAATGCTAATTAATTCCAACAATTTTTTAGATTTTTTTCAATTATCTTACAAGGTCATGCCAATCCCTTTAATATATACCTTTCTGTGTCCTTCTATTCTAATCCATCTCTCTGCCCCATCCCCTCCCAAGCTACTCTCCTGCATTCTTTTTTTAATAATTTATTTGATGTTTTAAAATATTGTTTTAACACATATATGTATTCCTTTAAAAGAATATTTTCATTTAAATTTCTTTTAATTATATAAGAGATATTATATTGTATATAATATTCTGGAATTTATAACCAATATTGCATTATTTCATTCTTTATTTTTGATGTGCGTTCCATGATTCATTGTTTGCATGTAACACCCAGTGCTCCATGCAGTATGTGCCCTCTTTAATACCCGTCACCAGGCTAACCCATCCCCCCACCCCCTCCCCTCTAGAACCCTCAGTTTGTTTCTCAGAGTCCACAGTCTCTCATGGTTCGTCTCCCCCTCTGATTACCCCCCTTCATTTTTCCCTCCTTACTATCTTCTTCTTCTTCTTTTTTTTTTTAACATATAATGTATTATTTGTTTCAGAGGTACAGGTCTGTGATTCATCAGTCTTACACAATTCACAGCACTCGCCGTAGCACATACCCTCCCCAATGTCTATCACCCGGCCACCCCATCCCTCCCACCCCCCACCACTCCAGCAACCCTCAGTTTGTTTCCTGAGATTAAGAATTGCTCATATCAGTGAGATCATATAGTACATGTCTTTCTCTGACTGACTTATTTTGCTTAGCGTAATACCCTCTAGTTCCATCTACGTCATTGCAAATGGCAAGATTTTGGTTTTTTTTTTTGATGGCTGCATAATATTCCATTGTATATGTATATGTGTATATATATATATATATATATGTATGTATATATACACCACATCTTCTTTATCCATTCATCTGTTGATGGACATCTTGGCTCATTCCATAGTTTGGCTATTGTGGACATTGCTGCTGTAAACATTGGAGTGCACGTACTCCCTCAGATCCCTACTTTCGTATCTTTGGGGTAAATACCCTGTAGTGCAATTGATGGGTCGTAGGGTAGCTCTATTTTCAACTTTTTGAGGAACCTCCATACTGTTTTCCAGAGTGGCTGCACGAGCTTGTATTCCCACCAACAGTGTAGGAGGGTTCCCCTTTCTCCAGATTCTTCCCAACATGTGTCGTCTCCTAATTTGTTGATTTTAGCCAATCTGACTGGTGTGAGGTGATACCTCATTGAGGTTTTGATTTGGATTTCCCTGATGCCGAGCGATGTTGAACACTTTTTCATGTGTCTGTTGGCCATTTGGATGGCTTCTTTGGAAAACTGTCTGTTCATGTCTTCTGCCCATTTCTTGATTGGATTATTTGTTCTTTGGTTGTTGAGTTTGATAAGTTCTTTATAGATTTTGGATACTAGCCCTTTATCTGATATGTCAATTTGCAAATATCTTCTCCCATTCTGTCTGTTGTCTTTTGGTTTTCTTGACTGTTTCCTTTGCTGTGCAAAAGCTTTTTATCTTGATGAAGTCCCAATAGTTCATTTTTGCTTTTGCTTCCCTTGCCTTTGGCGATGTTTCTAGGAAGA
The DNA here is from genome assembly GCF_003265705.2 of Callorhinus ursinus. NCBI lineage: Eukaryota > Metazoa > Chordata > Mammalia > Carnivora > Otariidae > Callorhinus > Callorhinus ursinus. The sequence continues at coordinate 39,667,308 of NW_027397071.1, forward strand.
AATTGCTGTAGCTGAGGTCAAAGAGGTTGCTGCCTGAGTTTTCCTCTAGGATTTTGATGGACTCCTGTCTCACATTTTAGGTCTTTCATCCATTTTGAGTCTATTTTTGGGTGTGGTGTAAGGAAATGGCCCAGTTTTATTCTTCTGCCTGTGGCTGTCCAATTTTCCCGACACCATTTGTTGAAGAGACTGTCTTTTTGCCATTGGACATTCTTTCCTGCTTTGTCAAAGATGAGTTGACCATAGAGTTGAGGGTCCATTTCTGGGCTCTCTATTCTGTTCCATTGATCTATGTGTCTGTTTTTATGCCAGTACCATACTGTCTTGATGATGACAGCTTTGTAATAGAGCTTGAAGTCTGAAATTATGATGCCATTGGCTTTGTTTTTCTTTTTCAACATTTCTCTGGTTATTTGGGGTCTCTTCTGATTCCATACAAATTTTAGGATTGTTTTTTCCATTTCTCTGAAAAATGTTGATGGTATTTTGATTGGGATTGCATTAAATGTGTAGATTGCTCTAGGTAGCATTGACACCTTCACAATATTCGTTTTTCCAATCCATGAGCATGGAGGTTTTTTCCATTTATTTGTGTCTTCCTCAATTTCTTTCATGAGTATTTTATAGTTTTCTGAGTACAGATTCTTGCCTCTTTGGTTAGATTTATTCTTAGGTATTTTATGGTTTTGGGTGTAATTGTAAATGGGATCGATGCCTTAATTTCTCTTTCTTCTGTCTTGTTGGTGTATAGAAATGCTACTGATTTCTGTGCATTGATTTTATGTCCTGCCACTTTACTGAATTCCTGTATGAGTTCTAGCAGTTTTGGGGTGGAGTCTTTTGCGTTTTCCACATAAAGTATCATATCATCGGCAAAGAGTGAGAGTTAGACTTCTTCTTTGTCGATTTGGATGTGTTTTATTTCTTTTTGTTGTCTGATTGCTGTGGCTAGGACTTCTAGTACTGTGTTGAATAGCAGTGGTGATAGTGGACATCCCTGCATGTTCCTGACCTTAGGGGGCAAAAGGATAAATCACTCAATATAAAAATGAGCAAAAACCATGAACAGGAAAAACCATGGCTGATAAACTCCTGAAGAGGTATTTAACCTCAGCGGTGATAGGGAAATGCAATTCAAAGCCTCAGTGAGATGCCATTTCACATTCACATTTCATGTTCACTTGAACAGCAAATACTAAGAAGTCCAATAACCTAAGTGTTGGAGAAGATGTGGAATATCTCTTATTGTTGGAATATAAGTTAGTATAACAACTTCAGGTGTTCACAAACTCAATACTTCAAGACTTCTTTTTTTTTTTTTAAAGATTGTATTGATTTATTTGACAGAGACAGAGATAGTGAGAGCAGGAACATAAGCAGTGGGAGTAGGAGAGGGAGAAGCAGGCCTCCCCCTGAGAAGGGAGCCCGATGTGGGACTCGATCCCAGGACCCTGGGATCATGACCTGAGCTGAAGGCAGACGCTTAACAACTGAGCCACCCAGGCGCCCAACACTTCAAGACTTCTATTTTTAAATGTTTACCCAAGAGAAACTCAAGCTTTCACAGCAGAAATATTTATAGTAAAGTCTGTAGCTGCATTATAACAGAAAAACCTTGGAAAATTCCAAATATTCCCTGAAAGAGACTAGGTAACTATATTTTTGGTATCTTCAAACAGTGTATTATTCTATGGCAATCAAAGTATGAATTATAGCAGCCCTAAAATACTGATGAATCTTTCAAACTTCTTATAATACATACTTTACTCTTAAGTATCAGTACTTCATCTTATGTAATATATGTATTTAGTTAGCTGCATCTCACACATTTTGGCATCTAGTACTTTTATTACTGCTCAATTCAAAATATTTTCTTATATTTATAATTCTTTCTTTTAATAATGCATTATTTAGAAGTAAGTATATTAATTTCCAAGCATAGTTTTTTTCTACATCTTAAAATTTTTTGTGTGTGTTTAGTTACAAATAACACAGTCTATATAATTTCTTTCCTTTGAAATGACTTGAGATGTATCTTATATCCCATTAAATGGTTAATTTCTGCAAATGTTTGAAAAGAATGTATATTTTACACTTCTTTTGTGCAGTATCCAATATTTGCATCTTAGGTCTTTTACTAATTATTTTGTTGACATCTGTATCTTCGCTAATTTTTTGTCTACTTATTCTTTCAATAAATAAATCGTTTTACAGTCTCCCACTATGATTATGAAGTTCTTTCTTTTGTTCTGTCACATTTTCCCCTTATTTATTTTGTGGCTATGTTCAGTATATAAGAATTGAGAATTGTAACATAGCTTTCTTTATACTCTGTGAAGGCTTTTAACTTAAAGCCTATTTAAGTGATAGTAATGTAGCTATACCAGCTTTCTATTCACGAATGTTGCCATGGCATACTGTGAGACACACTTTTACTCCCAATTTTTCTGTGCCTCCATATTTTATAGAGGATCTTTTGTAAACAACATTCACTTCTCTTGTTTCTTTTATTCTCTTTTCTTGCTGTCTTTTGGATTAAATTTTTAAAAATTCAGTTTGTATTTCCTTTGGCTAGCTTAGAAGCTAATCACAATGTGTCTAGTTTTTTAGTGGTTACCATTGAAGTTATTACATGAATTCTTAACTTATCAGTGTTTAGTACTTTTATTATTCTCCTAGAGAGCTGAAGGACCTTAGGACACTTTAACTTCAATATCTCACTAACTAATTTATTGCTGTTGTAATTTATTAGTGTTGTGAATTTTCAATTTTTAAAATGTCCACATGCTATTATAATTATTGTTTTATATGGTGAAAGTTAACTCATATTTACTACTTTATTTTTCATTCTTTCCTGTATATCTCATCTTTCATCTTTTTTTTTTTTTTTTTTTAAGTATTCTCCATGCCCAGCATGGGCATGAACTAACAGGCTTGAACTAACAACCTGCTATCAAGAGTCACATGGTCTACCGACCGAGCCAGTCACGTGCCCCACATCTTTCATCTTTCCCCTGAAGTGTGTCTTTTAGAAAATTTGTCTTCTCTGTTTAGAATCTTCTAAGAAATCACAAGTTTCATATGTGTATTTGCTTATTTATTTTTACTTTTATACTGCAATACTTTTGGAGAGTGCATTTTTTATATGTTTACTTTTTCCTTTATTGGCAACTTTGGTTGCATTTTTAGGTTTTGGTTACCAAAGAGCATTTTTCACAAATCTTGAAGCTGCACCTCTGTCCAGCTTGCCAGCCTTTTTCTTGTCTGTTATTTCCTTGACTCTGTTCATGTATACTCTTTTCTGCCTTACTGGATGTTAACTCCCTGTGTTGCCAAATAAACCCAAAACATTGAATTTAATGTGTAAGCAGAAACTAAATCCACTTTTGCTTGTTCAAGGAGATCCAACTTCTGCAACAACTCATTTCTAGAAACAGACATCATGATCTTCAGCGTCTCATCGATAGCACCAATGGAATTCTCAAATGTTGATAAATATTCATGATTTTTTTAAAGATTTATTTATTAGAGAGAGAGAGCCTGAGAAGGAGGAGGGGCAGAAGGAGAGGGAGAGAGAATCCTTGAGCAAACTCCCTGCTGAGTGCAGAGCCTGATGCAGGGCTTGATTCCAGGACCCTGAGACTATGACCTGAACTGAAACCAAGAGTCAGCCACTTAACCAACTGAGCCACCCAGGCACCCCAATACTCATGAATTTCTACTGGATAGTCTTCATTAATTTCTTTACCTGCCATTATGACCAATTTACTGGTCTTCTGGAGAGTACATTTTTTAATCTGAGGAATTTATTTTATGTTATGGAAAATTCTCAGCTATTGCTTTTTAAAAATATTTTCTCCTATCTAATTTTTACATTTTATTCATACTAAAATGCTAAAAATGAGCATCCATAAATATACTACCCTGCCTAAGAACTAGACACTGCCTGTGCTACAGAGTCATACTTTGCTCTTCCCTTTTCTTGTCTCTCTCCCACTCCCTGAAATAACCAGCATCCTGGATCATCTTCTCCTTTAAAAAAATTGTTTTATAACATTTTTTTTTAGTTTTACATAACTTTTCAACTTTATAAGGTAGTATCATACTAAGTCTTTTTGACTTGCTAGTCCTAAAATCCAAAATATGTATCATTCCATTCTGCTGCTGGATTATTTTGTGGGTTTTTTTCTGTTGCATTCAATGCTGCAATGAATATTTTTGTGCACATTTGCTGGTACACAGATGCAAGGGGTTCTCTAGATTAGGTCTTTTACTAATTATTTTGTTGACATCTGTATCTTCGCTAAGATGTTTTATATTCCCACCAGTAGTGTATGAGAGTTCTAGGTGTCCCATATTCTTGTCAACACTTAGTATGATCTGAGTTATTTTATTTTATTTTATCTGTTGTAATTTCAACTGCACTTAGAAGTGAAATTGCCCATGTTGAACTTGAGAAAATTCCAAATTGTTTTCCAAAGTGATTAAACCAATACACTCTAGCTAGTAATATGGAAAAGTTCCTGTTGTTTCCTATCTTCACCTCTATGGTATTGTCAGACTTCTTGTTTGTTTTTTGCTTTTGTTTTGTTTTGTTTTGCCAATCTAGTAGGTATAAAATGACATCTTATTGTTGTCTTTAGTTTCTAAGATTACTAATGAGACTAAGCTTTTTACCACATACTTATTTGCCAGTTATGTTTCCTCTGTATGGGATGCATGTTTATGTATTTATCTATTAGGTTTTATGTCTTTTTATTGTTGAGAGATTCTATTTTAAATATATAATAATTCTTAATCCTTTGTTGATCTAGCTGTTAAAGATATCTTCTCCCTTGTATTGCTGCTGCTATTTTTTTATTTTTTGGGGAGAAGGCATGGAACTAGATAATTTATTTTCCTCACCAGTTAGAGCATGAAAGAAACTTCCTAATATGTGTTATAGTTAATTCTCAACTTTTCATTAGAGAAAAATTGCTTTACCCCTTCACCCACCATCATTTTGAAGGTCAGTTTTGTTTCCTTTCCTCTCCGAATGAAATTTTCGGTAGAATTCAAGTAGATCTTTCTTCTGATATTCCTTCCTCAAGTATGCAGGGACAGTAAACAGTGTAGGTAGGGTCACTACCCCTGGGCAGAACCAAAGGGTTGCCCACTGTTTTCAAGATTGACCTAAACTTCTTTGTCTTGGTGTTAGTAACATTGGCTTTAATATCTGAGACCAGTATTTTATGACTTTTTGAGATTTATGATCTGTTTCACTTTGTCCATAGTTTTGCCTCATCATATACGCACTAGTGAAGTGTATACATTCTTTTGGTTTACAGGTGTTTCTCTTCTGCCAGCTCAGGAATGCCTTGGCAGAGGGTCACCTCATACCATGCCACCAATGGCATTCTATCTTGGATCTTCAACACTTTCTGATTTCAGTTACTCATTGAAGCCTGAAATTTCCAGGAGAGTCAAGTCAGACATATCCGGAGCTAACTATTGCATAGTGTGTTTGACATGAGGTTTACCTCTTGGGGGTGTATTCCAGGAGAGCACTGATGAGGACCTTTGGCTTCACTCTTCACTCCTTCAAGGATTGAGACTCATACCTACATACGTTGTAGCAGTTGATTAGGAGGATGGTGTCCAGAGCAGGTGAGCAAACAGGAGTAGCATGGGTCAGGGAGCAGGAAGGTCACATGTGGTTCTGCAGACAGAGGAAGAACTAGAGATCACCACTAAGGAACATACAAGCAAGGAGAGACTCTGGTTTTCTTTGAAATTTAACTTTTTTTTAACCTGTATGGATATATAATTGACATAAAGTAAACAATCCATACTTAAAGTATCCCATTTGATACATTTTGACTTATGTCTTCTTGTGAAACATTACCACAACTAAGACAAGTAATTACCCCCAAATATTTCCTCCTGTAACTTTGTAATTCCCCTTCCTATCCTTTCATTCACCTTCCACTTCCAGGCAATCACTTTTATCTTTTCTGCCATTATAGATTAGTCTGCATTTTCTAGAGTTTTATATAAATGAAATAAAAAGTACACACTCTGTTTTAGCAGGTGGAATTCTGGGTTCTTTCACTCAGCATGATTATTTTGAGATTCAACCATATTGTACATATTAACAATTGTTCTTTTTATTACTGAATAGTATTCTATGGCAATATACCACTTTATTTATTTATTTGTATATTGATGCATTTGTATTGTTTCCAAATTTTACCACTTCCAAATAAAGCTGCTATTAACATTCATGTACAGGTCTTTGTGTGGACATATGCTTTCATTTTTCTTGGTTAGATACCTAATAATGGAATGACTGAATCACATGGTAGATGTGTTTAACTTCATAAAACTGACAAACTGTCAAAATGATTCTACCATTTTATATTCCCACCAGTAGTGTATGAGAGTTCTAGGTGTCCCATATTCTTGTCAACACTTAGTATGATCTGAGTTATTTTATTTTATTTTATCTGTTGTAATGGTGTGTAATGGCATCTCAGCTTGGTTTTAATTTGTAATAACAAATAATAACTACTACAATAATAATGCTGAGCATTCTTTCATACCTTATTTGCAATCCATATATCTTCTTTGGTGAAGTGTCTGTTCAAATCTTTGCCCATTTAAAAAAATTCAGTTGTTTCCTTATTTTATTGTATTTATTGATTGATTGATGTATGGTTGACACACAATGTTACATTCATTTCAGGTGTACAACGTAGTGATTCAACAACTCTATATGTTATGCTATGCTCACCACAACTGTAGCTACCCTCTGTCACCATATAATGTTGTCATAATACAATTGATTATATTCCCTATGCTGTACCTTTCATCCCTGTGACTTACTCATTCATTCCATAACTGGAAAGCTGTACCTCCCACTCCCCTTCACCCATTTTTCCTGTCCCTTACCTCCTTCCACTCTGGCAACCACCAGTTTGTTTTCGTTATTTATGCGTCTGTTTCTTCTTTTTTTGTCCATTTGTTTTGTCTTCTTAGATTCCACATATAAGTGAAATAATATGGAATTTGGCTTTCGCTGTCTGACTTATTTCCCTTAGCATAGTAATACTCTCTTTGTTATTTATGCTCTCACAAATGGCAAAATCTCATTCTTTTTCACAACTGAGTAATGTTCCATTATATAAAGTATATCACATCTTCTTTATCCATTCATCTACGGATGAACACTTAGGTTGCTTCCATATCTTGGCTGTTGTAAATAATGCACTCCCACTGTGTGTTATTTCAATTATAATAGAATTTTGAGAATTATTTCTATGTTGTGGATAAAAGTCTTTTATCAGGTGGATGATTTGCAAATATTTTCTCCCAGTCTATGGCTTATCTTTATCCTATTTCATGAAGTAGAAGTTTTTGACTTCAATAAAATCCAATTTATTATTTCTTCTTTTATGCATCAGGATTTTGGTGTTGTATCTATAATATGAATTTTAATGTCAAATTTATCGATGTTTCTTTTATGGCTAAGACTTTTTGTGTTAGGTTTAAGACATAATTCCAAGTCTGATGTCGTAAATATGTCATCTTATGTTTTTGTTGTAAGTTTTAAAGCTTTTAACTTAAATTTTTTACTCAAATGGAATTGATTTTTGTGTATGCTATGGGGTAAGGAACCCACTTCATTTTTTTTCTATATGATTGCTCATTTGACCAAGAATAATTTATTAAACAATTCATCCTGTCCCTGCTGCATCAGTCAGGTAAAATCAGTTATGCTGTTATAACAAATAATCCAAAAATTCCTGTGACATAACACAGTAATAGTCTATTTCTCAGTTCATGTTGTATGTGTGAGACAAGTTAACATGGACTCTGCACATCATAGCCACTCAGGTGCGCATGCTCATGGAGGCTCTGTTCTGACATAAGCTTCTAGAATTACTTTGAAAGAGGGAGAGAAAGACAAATTAGTGACTGGTTTTTGAAGCTTTTTCAAGAAAGTGACATACTTATACTCACATTTTTTTGACCATTGTAAGTCACAAGTTCACACCTACCATCAAAGAGAGGGGGGAAACTGCAATTCTTTCATGTACCTAGAAGGAAAATAAAGGGACATATTTAGTGAATAATATTAAGAACTACTTTAATGATGTATCTACAAGGGTACCTATGTAATATATCTATTTTCAAGTGTGTGTGGATTTGCTTCTGAGCTTTTTATTGATCAATTTTTCTAATTTTTTTCTAACTTGAATTATACTACAATTCTTTTTTTTTTATACTGCAATTATTAATTCCTGGCACTTTGTGTATGTTTTGACATCTGATAGGACAAGTCTCTCCAGAGCTGGGTAAAGGTATGAAAAAGAGCCATATATAAAAATTAACAAAGCCAAAAGGGTTGAAAGTCTGGGGGATACAGAAGGAATTAGGAGTCTTGAGTTTCTTGTGGTGACTAAGCTAAACAGGAATAAAGGGAATAATGAGATATAATGAGATGGACTCAAGGCACATAGTGTAGAAGATGCTCTAAAGTGATTTTTATTCATGAGTATAATTTCTTTAAGAATAGAATCTGTGCCTGATTTATCATTTTACCACTGATTGCTTACCCTCTCCCAATCAACAAAGGACTTGACACTTTGTAGATGCTCAGTAAATAAGTATTTATTGAGTGAATATTTAAATGAATAGTTCATGTTATATAAGCCCATAGTAACAAAGAGCACCTTGCTTATGGATATTCACTCCTCTTCTGCTACTCTTTGGCCCTATCTCAGAGAAAATGAGAAAGTAAATTGGTGCAACCATTGTGAAAAACAGTATGGAGGTTCCTCAAAAGATTAAAAATAAGACTACTATATGACCCAGTAATTCCACTACTGGGTATTTATCCAAGGAAAAGAAAAACATTAATTTGAAAAGATATGTACATCCCTACATTTATTGCAGCATTATTTACACAAACCAAGATATGGAAGCTATGTAAGTATCCATTAATTGATGAATGGGTGGGAAAGATGTGGGGTGTGTGTGTGTGTGTGTGTGTGTGTGTGTGTGTGTGTGTGTCTGTGTCTGTGTGTCTGTGTCTGTAATGGAATATTAGCCATAAAAAAGAATGAAATTTTCCCATTTATGACAACATGGGTGAACCTGGAGGATATTGTGCTAAGTAAAATAAGACAGAGAAATATAAATACCATATTATTTCATTTATATGTAGAATCTATAAAACAAAACAAATAAACAGAAACAGAATCATAAATACAAAAAACAAACTGGTGGTTGCCAGAGGGGAGGGGGTTGGGGGGATGAGTGAAATAGGTGTTGGGGATTAAGAGGTACAAACTTCTAGTTATAGAATGGAAAAAAAAATCTGCAAAGTAACATGAAACTTTAGTATTTGGCCCCTTGACCCACAGTCAAACAATGCTAAACCCCCTTAGATAGCCAAATAATCCTTGGGGGACCTGCTAGACAGTGCTGCAATATGACATTGAAAGAAGGTGTGGTTTCCTTTTTCTTTAAGCTTTGGGAAAATTCCTTAATAATAAATAAATACAATGGTATATGGTGCAAAACATGTTAGACGATGTAATGAGAAAAGAATATTTTCCCTTGTGCAACAGTGTTATGCTCAATTGATACCAAGTTTGTACTCTTTGGGCAGATATGGGTTTTTTCTTCTTAATCCTTGGAAGATCAGTGTTCTGGGAAAAGGTTTTGTGACAGATCTGAGACTGCCTCCGACTCCTAAAGGACAGATGGAAATAAAGACTGTGACATTAGAATAAAATAAAATAATGTGGGTCACTATTAGCTAAAATGTGGGTTTTAGCTTTATTTTCTCTTAATTGAATTGTCTCTTAAGACAACAGTTCAGATTTTAATAAAGAAAAGAGCAAAAAGAGAACAGGGCTATGAGTGTCAAAGAAAAAAAAAAGAATTCAACAAAATGAAATCAAAATCACATCTGCCCAAAGGGGTTCTGGAGATAACATTCATTCATTCAAGGCCATATTCCCATTCTGGCAGAGTGTCTCAGGGCTGGAGATACTACAAGAGACAGTTCAATTAGTTATCAGGTACCATGCTGTCCACACTCACGCTCACCTTGCTGTCTAGTTTTAACAGAGATGCTTGAACTTGATCTGAACTAAGAAATGTAATCTGTGTGAACAAAGGCAAGATTCAAACATGCCTCAGGAGTTTAGTAGAGAGAACTTGCTGGTGATATTGTGGGAAACGCACTAAATTTGGTGTATGAAGAACTGTATGCAAAAGCCGACTCTATCAATTATCAGCAGCAGTGATACTGGGCAAATCATGTAAGTTTTCAAGGTCTTATTTTCCTCATGTGCAAAATGGAGCAGTAATACCTATATCATAGTTTCAGTAAGAATTAGATTGAAGAAGGTGTCTTAGTCTGTTGAGGCTGCTATAACAAAATGCCACAGACTAGCTGGCTTATAAACAACAGAATTTACTTTCTCATAGTTCTGAAGGCTGGAAGTCCCAGATCAGAGTGCCGGCATGGTCAGGTGAGAGCCCTCTTCCAGGCACAGGCTTCTCATTGTATTCTGAATTGAGAGAAGGGGCTAGGGAACTCTTCGGCCCTCTTTTATTATGAGAGCACTAAATCCCATTCATAAGGGTGGAGCCTACCAAAGACCCTACCTCCTATTACCATTGCTTTGAGGGTTAGGTTTCCAACTATGAATTTTGGGGGGTAAACAAACATTCAAACCATAGCAGAAAGTATATGAAAGTACTTTGTAAATGATTAATGTAAAGGGAAATCTATCTGATTTTCTTGATCTTGCCCTCTGCTGGCCAGGAGGTTTCCTGTAACTTAATGAATGTGCTTTTTCTTTAATCTCACTTCCAGAGCACAATGATTGAAGCTTAGAATGACCTGCCATTTTCAAGCATAGGGCAGGTCTTAACATTCTCTAGCTGTGTCTGTATGGCCTTTTATTTTAACTGTCATTAAGAAGTTCCACGCATTCTTCTTGAAGAAGCTGGAACAGATTCCTGCCTGTACCTGTGGCTGTTTTATTTTATTTTACTTTTTTAAGATCAGGCCCAACACATCTGGACTATGGTGGGATGTTTAGAGACATATCATTTTTTGAAAGTCTTGACAGCAGGATTTGGAGCACATGTAGCATATTCTGTCACTTTTTACTTCCATCTGGTAAACAGAAGCCTGGTTGAGACTCACAAGGGAGAATGATTTATGCATTTTAGTGGAGACCCCATTTATAACATTCATAAAGCAAGATAAAGTTAGCAGGTTATTTTATTTATTTAAATACTTCTACTCTGCCTCGTTCCACAAAAGAATTGGGGAAGTTAGGTAGGAGACTTGATTGAGAACTAGTCTTTTACTTAGAAAGCTGTCAAAATTATAGTGAAATTAGCTCTAAGTGTTGATTTAGTTGTATTCTTTGAGTCGAATTTCAATAAGACAGTATACGTTCCAGTGGCTGTGTCTATACAGGGAAAGTACATGAAGAATATGTGTGTAATTTAAGATGCTAAGGACTATTCCTTTTGTTTCAGTAGCATTGATATACATATATATATATGTGTGTGTGTGTGTGTGTGTGATTTTTCTTGAATTACCTGAATTTCATGGTTTCCTGTTTACTGTGCTCAGTATTAGTGGTTCATTGACAGAAGAGTAGCAGAAAAAAATTTGTCAGGCAATTTTGTCAGGGATATTCCATCAGCACACAACTGAATTATGAGGTCAGTCAGTAAATGCTTGACCAGAACTTCTAATTTCTTTGCTGTCATGTATTTCTTTGTCAGATACCTTTGACGAATCAGTACATTCTGTTTTATGTATATAAAAACAGTCCGATGTCACATCTTGTTGTGTATATACATATATCCTTTGTTCTGACTAGGTTACTACATCTGCCCTTATTCATGTAATCCAGGAATCCTTTTTCACTTTGTGGATATTTTATCATCTCCAGGACCAAGTTTAATCAGAGAACAGTAAAATTGGGGGGAAAATTGATTAAGGCCAGATCTTTCTTACTTTTCGTTATTTTAAAAGAAACTGAACTTAGACCAGGTAGACAAAGTGGCCATTCATTAAATACCTTTCAGGAAGCAAAACATATTTAATGTTAATTCCCTAACATTTGAGGTATATATAAAATGTTAATTTCTATCTATACTTGTGTGTTTTTAATACTTCTTTCATTCTCTCTCTGCCACTATCAAGTGCAGTATAAAAACTTTGATTTTTTTAATTAAAATAAATCCATTTAAATAAATTTATTTTGAGAGAATCCCATTACAAACTTAAGTGTTTAGGCATTCATCTTTTCACCAAATTTTTATGGGCTTCTACTATGCATAAGTCACTTTGATAAGGCAGAGAGAGGATTTAGCAGAGAATAAAGTAGACCTAGCCCCTGCCTTTACTGTCTTTACAGTTTAGACAGTGAGAAAAACAATAAATAACTAACCACAAAAATAAGCAGTTATTTAGAAATTGAGATAAGTGCAATGAAGGAAAAATAGATTTCTACGATTGAAAATTAAAAGAATGCCTAGTTTAGATTGAGAGAACAGGAAAAGCTTCTCTGGAAATTACAGTTGAACTGGTAAAATACTGGAAGGATGAGCTGAAGGTGTCTGAGAAATGAGAGATTGCCAGCATGTCTGAAGAATTAGTGATGGAAAGAGTGAGTGGAACAAGGCAAAACCAAGAGGTAGATTCAGGTCGATGATACAAGCACTTCAGGGCCATGTTAGTTTTAAAATTTGATCTTAAGTACACTGGAAGTCATTGAAGGGTTTTAAAGAGATCTAAAAAAAATATGATTTGTATTTTTAAAAGATTCTCTTACTTCTGGTTGTGTGGAGAATAGATAGCAAAAGAACAAAAATAAAAAGAGACGGGGTTTTACAGTGGGGGATATCCATTGGAAGATTACTACATAGGGCTAGGTGAGAGATGATGGTGATTTGAACCAGATGAATGGCAGTCAGTGGAGACAAAATGAAGTGGGACATATATTATGAAGGCAATATAAATTGACCGTGGGATGGATTGAATGAGCCAATGAGCTAGAATGAGTTATTAAGAATAGCTTCCATTTTCTATCATGAGCAACCAGGTAGATGGGGGCACACAGATGCACAGAAATGGAGAAGAATGGAACAGGAGCAGTTTTAACAAAACAGTATTAAAAACTTGAAGTTAGAGATCATTGTTCTAGAGAGGTTGAGAAGAAAGATGTAGTGAAAGACAGGCATTTGGAGTAGCAAAGGAGGAATCCTAAAGATGTCAGAACCCTCGGTGAAAGTTCAGCAAAGATAGACCTTGAGTGACAGTCCTCATAATTTAGGAGAACAATGGGCCTTGGTGCTTCGGTAAGAACCTCAGAAGCAGACACAGCTCTTGATTACTGACAACTTGTTTGCCTTTGGACAAATCACATTAGGTTATATTGGCCTCTACTTACTCATCTGTTCAACGAAGATGTCAGATGAGATAAGATACCTTTTTATTCCAGCATTCCATGATTCTATGCAGGGGAGTTTGGCAGTTACAGAGCTCAGTTCCAGCTCTTTAATTTCTACATCTATAACGTGCGACTAATATTAATGACATAGCAGATATAACATACCTTGCATGTTGAAGTGCCTTTCTTCCTTTCTTTCCTTTTAATGCTAATCAGTAGTTCTTGTATATTTTTTTTTTTTTAAGATTTTATTTATTTATTTGACAGAGACACAGCGAGAGAGGGAACACAAGCAGGGGGAGTGGGAGAGGGAGAAGCAGGCTTCCCGCGGAGCAGGGAGCCCGATGCGGGGCTCGATCCCAGGACCCTGGGATCATGACCTGGGCCGAAGGCAGACGCTTAACGACTGAGCCACCCAGGCGCCCCAGTAGTTCTTGTATATTTGATTTGGAAATTAGTCATGTAGTTTCTTTTCTAAAATTAGAGAGACAAACTTGGAGTAGAATCCCAGCCTCTATACATTTTTATGTGTTTTATTTTTGTCATGTGATCTTATTTCTCTGAGGCTCTATTTTTTTCATTTGTAAAATGAACTGGCAATATTTAGCTTATAGGGTTGTTATAAGATTTGAATGAAATAATGTATGCCAAAGGCCTAGCAAAGTATCTGGAACATAGTAGTCTCTCAAAAGATGTGATTCTTTTTTCCTTTATTCCTTAAGTAAAAATTAGTTGAACTATAATCCTCTCTATAGATTTTATTCCAAGGCAAAATAGAGATTAGGTAAGTAATCTTTAGGTCAGCACTACTTTATATAGTTACTGGATAACAGATCAGGTGATATTTATTTCTATATTCAACAGTTACTAAATGTTTAGGCAGAGTTAGTAAGTGTATTCCTGTTAATGCTTTACTGTAACCCAGGAAATTCTTTCTTATTGGTAAGAGAAAATAGCTCCAAGAACAGTGAAAAGCTTCTCTAAGCCTAACTGGCATCTGTCAAAGTTTAGTGATATATGCTGTTTAATGCCAATGTAAGTCAAATTTGCATTTTTTTGAAGATTTTTTATTTATTTGACAGAGAGAGAGAGAGAGACACAGCAAGAGAGGGAACACAAGCAGGGGGAGTGGGAGAGGGAAAAGCTGGCTTCCCGTGGAGGAGGGAGCCCGATGCGGGGCTCGATCTCGGGACCCTGGGATCATGACCTGAGCCAAAGGCAGATGCTTGACGACTGAGCCACCCAGGCGCCCCGCAATTTGTATTTTAAAGGCAATAATGATCTTTAAAAATAAGTAAGAAGATTCTGGAGTGCTTTGTAAAAGAAAACACCATACACATACCCCCTTTGACTTTAAGAGTGCAGCAAGCCTGATTTTGGAACCATTACAATCAGTGAACTACTCAATCTTCTCTCAGTAGCCCTTTTCAGTTGCATCCAATTTCCTACCTCTCAGACCTGAGGTTATCTTAAGTGAATTGCTGAAGAGAAGACAAAAGGTCTATCCCATAATATTCTGAGCATAGCGAGGCCAGGTTAAATGGGATTCTGAGCACTTCTGTGTTTCAAGCTCCGGCTTAGCTCACAGGTGACTGTAATTGTGTCTGGCAAGGCCAAGAGCGTCTTGAAATCTTGGCCAACGTGCTTTCTTCACCCAGCCTTTAAATTCCAAGAATTGGGAAGTTCAACAATACAAGTTTCAGATTTTATCACCTCAGGCTGTGGCTATTACAATAAACCTTAATTCCTATCTCTCCCTCCAATCTCTCTGCCACCAATTTCTCTCTTCTTCCGTTTTCTCTCTCCTTCAGTTCTGACTTCCCTCAGATTAATCTTCCTAAAACAGCTCTTGAATGAAGTCTCACCTCCTCTTAAAATGTGTCACTCTCTGTTAAAGTATAAACTCTGTAAGGTGGCAAAATCTGACCCCGAGCTACCTGCCTAGATTTTTTTTCTCATTATAATCTTTCATGAACCTGACATACGAGGCATATGTAATATCTTGGGATCTTGCCAAATCTCAGTGGTACTGCAAGATACACATCCTGTTTAGCTTTGAGATTCAGAGACTTTTTCCTTATTTCTCCTTCTGTAGCACATGGGAATCCTTATATTTTCTGCTGAAAACCATTTTGCTTTCATGTATCTTCAAGATATTCTAACTATGCTCATGAACCCCTTTCCCTAGAAGTTTTTTTTTTAAGAGCAAAAATCAGTCATCCTTATAAGATCTTTCTGTTTTTACCCTTACCACATGTCCCTCCTGCAATAATGGGCATAGAGGTGTCATCAACTTTCCTGAAAGTAAATTAAAGTAGAAAATGCAGGGAGAAAAAAAAACCCTGTGAAGTGAGTTTCATTAAAACATTATGGAGACAAAGAAGCTGAGGACATTAAGTAACTTGGTCAAATGTACACACCTATTAATGGCAAAACCAGTATCTAAAGGCAGATCTGCCTGCCTTAATAGAATAAGCTTTCATTGAAGAACACTGATAGCCTCCAAGTATGAATGGTGGATACAGGCTTCTGTCAGGTCCACTTGAATGCCTACAGGGAATAGAAATGTGACTCCAAATTTCTGTTTTCTGGAAGCCAAAGGTTAAAGTTGTTTAGTTTACTACAAAAGGGAAGGGGATGGGAACTAATAGGGACTGGCAGTGTTCTAATTCTAACTTGTGCAAGTGAGCACTTGGAATATTGAGACATTGATAGCTCACTGCAGATGGTCTAAGGCTGGACCAGACCAAGAAATGGGCGTTAGTTAGAGAAAAATGGGACTCTTGAGTACTGGCAAAGATTGAGTACATGCTGAGGTAATTCAAATGCAAAATCAAGTGGAGTAACAGGCTAGGAAAGTCCAAATACCAGCTAGAACTTACATATGTTAGATTAATTTAGGGACGTTTGGTCTAATAGCTTCAAGGCAAGCAAGCATAGACTGAGTCAGGAACATGGGTATGAAACACGCCAAAAAGACCTTATTCAATTAAGGATATACAAGATATAAAGGAACAAGGGGTTGGATGATTCTACATGATTGTCAGGCCAAAAAAAAAAAAGAAGTAACAGTTGATCAGCTAGATGTGCATTTTATCAACCATATTTATAGATCATTGTTGCTTTTATAAATTAAACTAATTAAACAAGTTAAAAAACTAATTAAACTAAATTAAACTAATTAAAATATAATGAGTTTCTCCAGACACCTGACCTAAATGAAATTAAATGATATTATAGTGGTAACAGTGGACCACTATACCTGGAACTGGAATCAGAGACCCAGTTCAAATCCTAATTCACTATTGCCTGTTTCTGTAAGCTCTGTTGGAACACAGACATGTTTCATGTTCATTTACATATTGTGTGGCTGCTTTCAATCTACAATGGTGTTGAGACAAAAGAGACTATATAGATCATAAAGCCTCAAATATTTACTATCTGGCTCTTTACAGGAAAAGTTTTCCAATCCCTGGTTTAAAAGAGCAATAATTTATTCTTGGTTAATGGTCTATAGGTTGGCTGAAGCAGTTCTGTTGCACGTATATTTACTCTAGGGCATAACTGTGTAGTTCTGTCTGGTAGGGGAAAGAATTTTCATGGTGATGAAAATTCAAGAGAGCAGACCTCTTCAGGGCTAGGCTCAAAACTGACCTACTCTTGCTTCTGCCCGTATACAATTGGCAAAAGGAAGTCACATGATCAAATCTAAAGTCAAAGGACAGAGAAACAAACTGTACTCATCATGAGACAAGAGTGTGGATGTAGGGAAGGATGAAGAATTGAGGTCAATAATTCAATCTACTACAGTTGGTGAAGTAATTGGCCAAGTGCCTACCTGGGGGGATAGCATCCCAGGTAGAATAAACAGCCAGTACAAAAATCATCAGGCAAGAACATCCCTGGTATATATAAGAAACAACAAGAAGATGAGTAGGTCTACAGTGCAGTGAGTGAGAAGGAGAGTAGTAGGAGTTGAGATTGAAGAAGTAATGGGGGACAAGGGTGGCGGGAGAGCACAACCATTTGAGTAAGATGGGAAGTCAATACAAGGTTATGAGCAGAAGAATGACAAAATTTGTCTTTCCTGTGTTGGGAATAGATTTGAAGGGAAAAGGATGGAATCAGGCAAAGCAGTTTAGAAGCTATTTCAGTAGTCCAAGTAGGAAATAGTGGTGCTATCTAGCTGGCCACTTCACTAGTGGCCACAGTGAAGGTGGTGAGAAAGATTAAATTTTGTGTATATTTTGATGTCAGGACCAAGAGGATTTCCTCACAGATTGGATGAGGGGTATGAGGAAAAGAGAGATAACGATGACTTCCATATGTTTGGTCTGAATAGTGGAAATGATGTAGTTACTGTCAAGTAAGTTGGAAATGACTATAAGTTGAGTAGTCTTGAAGAAAGAAGTTTGATGGGGGACATATTGATTGTGTGATGTCTTCTAGACATCCAAGTGGGGTTGTCAAATAGACAAGAGGATACCCAAGACTGAAGTTCAGGAGAAAAGCCTGTGCTGAAGATATATATTTGGGCATCGCTGGCTTATGGATGGTATTTCAAGCAATCAGATTGGATTCATTCACTAAATGAGTTAGTGTTAGAGAATAGGTCTAAAGATTGAATGCTGGGGCATGCCAACATGAAGAGGTCTAGGAGAACAGAAAGAACAAGGAAATAAGACTGAGATAGAGCTACCAATGAGATAGGGGGAAACTATAGTTGAGAATAGAGTCATTTTATCAAAAAGGCAGAAATCAGACCTAAGTGGCTTCAGTTGTCTCAGTTTTCAGGCAGGCAAGATTGGCTTCCTCTTCAGCACCATCACTGACTATCTTTTCAGATGTACCTTGGTTGTAATGTCAGCACAAAATGGAGTGAAGTACTGACTTAAGCGTTATAGGAAATTTTAGTACAGGCATATCTCAGAGATATTGTGGGTTTGTTCCCAGACCATCTCAATAGTGAATATTGCAAAAAAAATCAAGTCAAATGAAGTTTTTGGTTTCCCAGTGCGTATTAAAGTTACATTTATGCTATACCATAGTCTATTAAGTGTGCAACAGCATTGTGTCTAAAATAACAATGTATGTACCTTAATTTAAAAATACTTTATGCTTGGGGCTCCCGGGGCTCAGTTGGTTAAGTGTCTGACTCTTGATTTCGGCTCAGGTCATGATCTTAGGGTTGTGAGATCGAGCCCTGTGTGGGGCTCTGCACTCGGTGGGAGTCTTCTTGAGATTTTCTCTCCCTCTCCCTCTACCCCTCCCCCCACTCTCTCTCTCTAAAATAAATAAATAAAATCTTTAAAAAAATACTTTATTACTAAAAAATGCTAACCATCATCTGAGACAGTCATAATCTTTTTGTCGGTGCCTTTAGCATTTGGCCTCAGTGTTTTGGCTACTGACTGATCAGGGTGGTGGTTGCTGAAGGTTAAGGTGACTGGCAATTTCTTAAAATAAGACAACAATGAAGTTTGCGACACTGATTGACTCTTCTTTTCATGAACAATTTTTCTGTGGCATGCAATGCTGTTTGATAGCATTTTACCCACAATGAAACTTCTTTTAAAATTGAAGTCAGTCCTCTCCAACCCTGTCACTGCTTTATCAACTAAATTTATGTAACATTCTAATCCTTTCTTGTCATTTCAACAATCTTCATAGGCTCTTCACCAGGAGTAGAGTCCATCTCAAGAAATCACTTTCTTTGCTCATCCATAAGGAGCAACTTCTTCAGAAAAGTTTTATCATGAGATTGCAACAATTCAGTCATATATTCAGGGCCCACTTCTAATCCTAGTTCTCTTGCTATTTTCACCACATCTGCAGTTACTTCCTCCACTGAGGAAGTCATCCATAAGGATTGGAATCAACTTCTTCTACACTCCTGTTAATGTTCCTATTTTGACCTTTTGACCTCTTTTCATGAATCACAAATGTTTTTAATGACATCTAGAGTGGTGAATCCTTTCCAGAAGATTTTCAACTGACTTTTCCCAGATCCATCAGAGAAATTACTATCTATGGCAGCTATAGCCTTTTGAAATATATTTCTTGAATAATAAGACATAAAAATCAAAGTTATTCCTTGATCGTTTGGCTGCAGAATGGATGTTCTGTTAGCAGGCATGAAAAAAAATGCTAATCTCATTGTACATCTTCATCAGAGTTCTTGGGTGACCAGGTGTATTGTCAGTGAGCAGTCATATTTTAAAAGGAATCTTTTTTTCTGAGCAGTAGGTCTCAACAGTGGTCTTAAACTATTCAGTAAACCATGTTGTAAACAGATGTGCTGTCATCCAGGTTTTATTGTTCCATTTATAGAGCACGGGCAGAGTACATTTAGCATAATTCTTAAGGGCTCTAGGATTTTCAGAGTGGTAAATGACTTAAAGTTACCAGGTTCGTTAGCCTCTAATGAGATAGCCTGTCCCTTGAAGCTTTGAAGCCTGACTTCTCTCTAGGAAGTCCTTGATGGCATCTTCCAATATAAGACAGTTTTGTCTACGTTGAAAATCTGTTGTTTAGTGTAACCACCTTCATTAATTATCTTAGCTAGGTCTCCTGGATAACTTGCTATATCTTCTACTGTAGCACTTGCTGCTTTACCTCGCACTTTTATGTTATGGAAATGATTTCTTTCCTTAAACCTTATAAATCAACCTCTGCAAGCTTCAGACTTTTCTTCTGCTACTTCCTCACCTCTCTCAGCCTTTATAGACTTGAAGAGAGTTAGGGCCTGGCTCTGGATTAGGCTTTGGCTTAAAGGAATGTTGATCTTCTATCCAGACCACTAAAACTTTCTCCATAAAGCTGTTTTACTTTCTTATCGTTCATGTGTTCACTCGAGTGACACTTGAAATTTACTCCGGAAACTTTTCCTTTGCATTCACAGCTTGGCCAACAGTTTGGTGCAAGAGGCCTAGCTTTCAGCCTGTCTCAGCTTTTGACGTGCCTTCTTCATTAAGCATAATCATTTCTGGATTTTGATTTAAAGTGAGAGGTGTGTAACTCTTTCACTTGAACACTTAGAGGACAACTGTAGTTTTAATAATTGGCCTAATTTCAATATGGGAAATAGGGAAAAGGGAAGAGAGGGTCTAGGGAAGCTGGAGGAGAGGAGGAAAGACAGGGAGGGGAGAGCCGGTCGGTGAGGCACGTAGAACACACACAGCATTTATCGATAAATTTGCTGTCTTATCTGGGTGCCGTTCATGGTTCTCTAAAACAATTACAATAGTAACATCAAAGATCACTGGTCACAGATTCACCATAATGAATCTCATAAGATGAAAAAGTTTGAAATATGACCAGAATTATCAAAATGTGATACAGAGACACAAAGTGAGCAAATGCTTTTGGAAAAATGGTGCCGATGGACTTGCTCAACACAGGGTTGCCACAAACCTTCAGTCTGTAAAAAGTGCTGTGCATCTGTGAGGTGATGCCTGTATTATGCTATACACAGCCACTTAATCCCAGAGCCATACGTTGGTAGGGGTCGGAGGGATGGATTAATTTGAATGTTAGCATTTCCTGATGAATCTCAATTTCAACGTTCATTGCTTTTGTCTTCCTGATGACTGTGTTAGAAAGGAGTCTTATCATAAATCTCATATAAACACCAATTTATACAGACTTTTACAGCTAGGTTATTTCATCCCACAGTTTAAACCCTCAGAATAATTTCAAAACTTTTTAGGCTGGTATAGAGGAACATTTATGTTCTGGGTCCTGATTCTTTCTTTGACATCATTTCTCTCTCTACTCCTTTCACTCTCCTTGTTCCAGCCAAGTTGACAGACTCTACTTCCAGTTCCCTGAATGAGACATGCTTTCTTTTGCCTCCTGGTCATTGCATGTGACCTTCCTTTGGGATACTTTCTCTACCCATCAACTGGTTAGCTACTCATTCATTTTTAGGTCTCAGTTTAAATGTTACCGCCTCAGTCCTCCCTGATTCTCTAGATGCTGATTTGGAACTGCAAAATTCCCGTATCACAGCTCTTAGTAAACAGTGTTATAATTTCCTATATTTTTTTCCATTTCTCCCTCTACACCAGGGCTTGACAAACATTTTTTGTATAAGAACACATAGTAAATATTTGAGACTTTGTGGGCTACATGGCTTCTGTCACAATGACTTGATGCTGTCATTGTAGCATGGCCATAGCAAACCAGCCATAGACAAAATGTGATCAAATGATTGTGTTCTAATAAAACTTTATTTTTGAAAAATAGACAGTGGATTGAATTTGGCCCATAATAGTGGGAAATCTGTTTTGTTGACTGTTATGTCCCCAGCATGTAGCATAATCCCTGAAACACAATAAGAACTCCAGAAACATTTGTTTTAAGAATAAAGGGCAATCTCATAAACCCTGCCAAGAAAATAGCCTCATTGTGACCGTGCAAGAGTGGCACAATTTAAGTTACCTTTTGTGCATTCTTTCAAAGCAGTCCTCAGTCCTTAAAATCTTTTCATCTTTGCCCCTATCTAAAATCAGAATCCATTTGAACGATCCAACTCAGTTTTTCTCATTTATCCTGTATGTGAGAGAGTTGTTTCATAGAACATGACGGCTGTACACTTCGAGCTGTGACCAGGAATGGTGGATATTTTTTTCCTCTATATGCAGTTGGGATGGAGTTGTCCCTGAGATCGAGTCTGTGCATTGTGGTTATTGGGGATCTGGTATTTATTGACCATTCCTGTCTCTCTGCAGTGCATGGAATTTGGGTAAGCGGTGATTCATTTGCAGAGATATCATTTATTTAGGTTCATTTAATGGAGCTTCATGTGGTTTCTCGGCCATGGTTTACTTCCCCAAACTATGAGCAGGAAATCAGGAGGTTTACGAGAATTTTGGCTTGTACCTTTGCCAGGTAATGAGTAAAACATGGTGTAGGGGATGAGAAGCTATATTTGTGGTAGTCACATCTTTTAACCAGACATTGTCAGGATGTTGAGCCAGATTTGGTCAGATGAGCAAGGTAATCCCTGGGAAGTCTCATTACTTCTGGGTTATTTAAAAGAAAAGGAAAATAATAGAAAAGATGCTTGTATTTTTAAAGTGACCCCAAAACCATAATTATTTCTACTTTTTTCCAGATTTAACTATAGTTTATGTAGTACCAGGGGAGTTCTAGTTGGTTTTGAGCACCAACCAAACCCAGAAGAAAAGGGGCTTAAATACTCCTCCTATCCTTGACTGGCCACATGAGCTACGCATGGGGAAAGACAGGCTCAGCCTGCTCCTGGGGCAGAGATCTGACACTGTGCTCGCCAGCATGAGCAGAACTAGCCACTTCTGGGAGTTAAAGTACTATGTTAGACCAACTGGTCTTTCAACTATGTATGAATTGTAGTAAAAATCCTTCACATTTTAGAGTTAAATGCAGACTAAAGAAAGAAGAAAAGAGGTTAATGAGAAGTTAGAATAAAAGAGTGAGATTCAGAAAAGAGGCATAAGCAGCAGGAAATTTTTTTTAAAGATTTTATTTATTTATTTGTCAGAGAGGGAGAGCACAAGCAGGGGGAGCAGCAGGCAGAGGGAGAACCGGCTCCCCGCTGAGCAAGGAGCCTGATGCGGGACTCGATTCCAGGACCCTGGGATCATGACCTGAGCAGAAGGCAGACGCTTACCCAACTGAGCCACCCACGCATCCCATCAGTAAAAATTTTTTATGATCCCTTTATATTTACATTCATATTTATGTAGTACTTTATAGGGCAAAATAAATTCCTAAATAACTTTTACACTTATTCCTTCAGTAGCCCTCTGAACTAGGCAGGATTAAGCACAGATCTTCCTTTACTTACGATGAGGTTATGTCCTCATAAACCCACTGTAAGTTGAAAATATAATGAGTCAGAAATGCATTTAATACACCTAACCTACTGAACATCATAGCTTAGCCTAGCCTACCTTAAACATGCTCAGAACACTTAGCCTACATTTGGGCAAAATCATCTAACACAAAGCTTATTATAAAGTGTTGAATATCTCATGTAATTTATTGAGTACTGTACTGAAAGTGAGACACAGAATGCTTGTCAACGTATTGATTCTTTACTTTGGTGACCACATGGCTGACTGGGAGCTGGGGCTCACTGCGGCTGCCCAGCCCTGCAGGACAGTATTGTACCACATTACTAGCCTGGGAAAAGATCAAAATTCAGAATTCAAAATACAGTTTCTACTGAATGCATATCACTTTTGCACCATCACAAAGTTGAAAAATCCTAAGTTGAAAGGGTCGTGAGTCAGGGACCATCTGTATTTTTTGCAAATGACAAAACTGGCTTTCAAAAAGAGATTAAGTGACTTGGTCACACCCTGTAGAGATCCTCACGGTAAAGGAGGGACAGGGCCATGCTTATTTTCATTGCCACTCACCTGCACAATTCACTGCTTTCTTCCATAGGATTCACGGCTTTCTTCCAGTTTCTTTTCAAACTCTAAACCTTGAGATATCAGGGTTCAAGGACTGGGTTTCTGTCAGCCACCATTTTCCCTATATCCCCATAGCTTGGTCTGGTTGTTTCTTCCATTGTTTTCCATTAGTGTTATAGTCCAGTGCATCAGCCTAGAGAGAGGCGAATATGGGAGAACAGAGACTTGGTGAAATAGTGTTCAGGGGCGGGAAGAATTATGTGTACTGCTGAGTGAAAGAGGAAGTTTTAAAAGAAAGGAAGTTTAGCAGTTGCTGTAAGAATGTTCATTCCTCACATACAAGGAAACATTACTTTTTTTTTCTTCTTGTATACTGCATAATAATTGACATTACTCAAGACTATAGTCTTTTTATAAAGAGCACAAAGCACACATCCATTTTATAGTGGTCAATTAAAGGTATGTAAATGAACATTTTATCGAGCAGGATCAGTTATAGTTTCCACTTGAATAAAAATGCTACAGACGGTTTTCTTTTGGGCTGGGTCTATGAGCCATATGAGTAGATTTTTCTGCTTTAAGTTTAGAATGTAAATTTGATTCTTCGAGATTTGATCCCTGGTGTTCTCAGATAGCACACATCTAGGTGGAACAAACCTTCCATGGAGATGTTATCTGCTTTACTTTTGTAGCCTGATGCTATCATCCTATATTCACATTGTGTTTGTTTATATTATGTCTTGGAAACATTTAAAATTTGTGCCCATATTTTCTTCACTAGCAGATTCTCACTCAGGATACCCTACTGGAAACTACCACCTTACATTTATGTAAACAATGATCTAACCATGCAAAATGCTTTAGATACAAATCACCGATGCCCTTGTCTGTATTAGGGAAGGTGCCCCAGAGCTTGCTGCAGCCAGACCCAGTTAAACTCATACACATGGAAATGCTGTGCTTTGTTTGCATAATACCTTTGTACTCACGTTTTCTGCTCTGTTTTAACACATGGAGTTAGTTCCTCAGACTTCATACCAATCACTGAATATGGAATTCTTTCATCTAGTAGCAGATATTTAACATTTGCCTTCACATTTTGTGTGTGTGTGTGTGTGTGTGTGTGTGTGTGTGTGCTGTTCCTCAGTTTCAGAAGAAACTCTAATCCTATAGATGCCTGGCCTTGGGTTGTTATTGCCGTTATTATCATCATCCACGTTATTTTCTGCCAGTATTCCAGGTCACTTCTGGTTCACTATCAGAAGAGGAATCAGACTACAGGAAGTTAAATGTTAAGCAAAATTTGAAAACACAGATTAAAATAATTTGGCGTATTCACATGGAAGAGCAGGAAAAAAGAAGGGTACGATTGGGTCCAAGAATAATAATCAGCTTATAGAATGACAGAACTCTGAACCAAGATTTAAAATAGTCAGGTGGCTACTCAGTTCGCCCATCTTTGGCCTGTCATTACCTCCACGGCATCACCACTATTTCTTCCTTTCATAAGCCAGTGGCTTTGGATGTGGGTACTGAAAGAGCAAATGGCCTGGAAGCCAAGAAACCTGGATTCAAGATCTGACTTGGCTGCTTGGATAAGAGACTGAAAGTCTCTGCGTTTGTTTTTCCAGCTGTAAAATAAGATTAATGACAATTGGCTGCCTCCCTTATGGGATTAAGGTGAGGTAAACATAAGAGAATGTGGAAGCATTTAAAAAATTCTAGTTTTATACCTACATAGGGAATTTTTACAGTGAGTATTATTTCTATACTCAGTTACATTAGAAATTTCAATAACCTATTACGCTATGCTCCCACAAATATTTTAGAAGAGGTACTTTACCTGTAAGGGATGTGGCCTTGGGGACAAAGGCTACAGTTTGTCAGCAGCATTTTTTGTACTGTATATATTGAAGATCAAGTGCTGATGGCACCCACCTAATTAAAACAAACAAACAAACAACAACAACAAAAACAGAACAGAAGAATGGAGGTAGATATGATAAATGGAAGGGGTGAGAAACCATGGCGTTCTAGAGAGTTTTTGATAAAATGTGAGTTGAGTTTCTTTCCCCAGGGTTTTGAGAATATCCTTGATTCTTCATAATAAATTTCTCTTTACTAAGGCCAGTTTAAATGGGGCTCAGTTTTTTTTAAATCAGTCCAAGGGGCCTGACTGTGAAGAAAGAGAATGTTGAGTTGGTCACTGATTATTTTTATATTTATTTAGCAAAATTATTTTGTGCTGAAAGGGTGGCTTCACCACCTAGGAAATCTCAAATAATTATTAAGACGTATTACAATCTTTATAGGAGACTTTTGCATTAAATGACATCACCAGCAACATAGAATCATGGAAAGAACATGAACTAGCATCAGAAAAACCTCTAATCTTAGTCTTCGTTCCATACATGTGGTGTTCGATATGCTACTTCATTCACTGGTGTTCGATATGCTACTTCATTCACTGGGGCCTCAGTATCCTCATCTGTAAGATGTGGAAGTTGCATCTGATGAGTTTCCATCCTCTTGCAGCTCCCATAATCTCATCATTCTATGAATGATAGTGCTTCAAAGGTTCCATCACAGATGGTAGACATAGAATAAAAAATTTTGCAGGATGACTAAATGGTAATAACTAATTGTGTAGATTAAAATGCTAACTAGTAGGGACATCTGAGTGGCTCAGTCAGTTGAGCATCCGACTCTTGGTTTCAGTTCAGGGTCATGATCTTAGGGTCATGAGATGGAGCCCTGAGTTGAGCTCCGCGTCCAGCAAGGAGTCTGCTTGAGACTCTCTCTCTATTCTCTCTCTCCCTTTGCCCCTCCCCCAGCTCACGCACTCTCTCTCTCTAAAATAGATAAATCATAAATAAATAAATAAATAAATAAATAAATAAATAAATAAATGCTAACTAGTAGAATCAGATTCAGGCAAATAGCAAAGACCTTTAAACCACCAGAAAATTAAATACATTGAAGGATTAAGGAAACTGAATCCCTAAATCAACAACTATGGATTATATAACTGGCTAAGAGTACTTCCTTATCCAAACTTGAAAATCTGGCAAATCTATGGGACATAATTGAATCTTTGTCAGGTACTACTTCACTAAAAAAGGAAAAATATTTTTACTAAATTTGGAGGATATATTTGGGATAGTTTTATATAATAGAGGTGGGTCTCAACAGTTCCAATTTTCTCCCAAACCATCCATTAGGACTTTCCTTTTCATATCACCAACCCCTTACCAAGCGACAAGGATCCTACTGTCTCTTTTGACAGATGACAATTTAAGAGTGGCTGTTAAAGAAAAGGAACATCCACATGAAGCAGCCTGGATAGGGCTCAGCAAAGCCTATAAATGGGTAAATGTCCTATTGAATAATAATAATATGCCAAGTAATATACCAAAGCTGTCAACATAAGTCCCTTACCCTACAGATATGAAATGAGTAGGTAATGGTGCTACTACAAATGGTGATTCATGGTCTGTAGATATTGACACAGATCTTGTTCGTCTCCTTGGCGCTGGACCTGGACAATAGTCAGAGCCTCCTAATACTCACTCCTGTCTTCTCCTTGTGTTTATCCTTGTTGTTTATTATTTCTAGCCTCCTGACCAAGGTGATACCACATCTCCAATTCCCTATTATCTTCAGTTGGCGTGATTATCATCTATTTCCTTGGGGAGTAGGGATGAAAGTAGGGCAGGGAAGATGAAAAAGCTATTTATGGAATTGTCTGGATTTTTTTCTATTCTCTTCCTATTTCTGGTATTATGGCATAAACTCTTTGCTTTTCTTCCATTGAAACTTCTGTTTTAATTCTCAAGAACCCATTTTGGAAGTTAAAAAATTTTGTCAGTTTCTTTTTTCTTTAAAACATCTCATTTATAACAGTTTTTATTGAGTAACTAACTTGACTAACAAGAAGAGCCATATAAAAGGAAGTCTAGGAAAGAAAAGAACAAAGATTAGTATATTAAGTTAGAGGTTGGCCAACTAAGCCAGAATACCAGCCACCTGTTTTTATAAATAAAGTTTTATTGGGACTCAGCCACATTCACTCATCTATGTATTGTCTCTGGCTGCTTTTGAGCTACAATGACAGAGTTAAGTATTTGTGGTAGAAACTGGATGCTTTAAATACCATTAATATTCTGCTGACTCCAAAATTTTATCATCAACCCTGGTCTCTCCCCTGAGTTCAACTACATTTCACCTTCACTGCCAACCACTTCCGTTCAAGCCACCTTATATATTGTCTGAATTCCTATTTCCATTCTTGCCACTCCCTTCCATCCATTCTCTGTTCAGTAGCCAAAGTGATATTTTTAAAGGCTAAATAAGATCATATTAGTTCTCTATTTTAAAACTATGGCTTTCACTGCCATTAGAATAAAATCTGCCTTCCTGACTATGACCTAAAACAGGGGTGAGTAAACTAGAGCTTACAGGCCAAATAAAGCCTGGCACCTGTTTTTGTAAATAAAGTTTTATTGGAACATTTATTTACTTACTGTTTATGGCTTTTTTAGTGCTACCTACAGTAGCACTAAAATTTAATTTAATAGTTGCAACAGGGACTGTATGTCCTGAAAAACCTAAAGTGTTTACTCTCTGGCCTATTAAGAAAATGTTTGCCAACCCAGATCCATGATATCTTGGTATTGCAGGTGGGAATAGAAAAAAGAAAGAAAGAAAGAAAACAACAGCAATTAAACACACACACACACACAAGTTGGAGAGATTACTTGAATTTCAAGTTAAGAAATTGTGAGGGTCTGGCTTCACCGGTAACTTTTTAGATCTGCCAGGAATTTGGCCAGTCACCCTATGACTTTTCCAACAAATTTGCTGATAGGATTTCTAAGTTGTGCCTTTCTGTGAAGAACTCTGCCAATAGAGTAGATGCATTCTTGAATAACTGCCTATGTTGATGTAATTAGAACACTACTTATGTCTTGGGATGAATATGTTTTCTAGAAAAACAATTTTCCAATTTTTAAATATAAGCGAGAAAATAACTTTACTACTCAAAATTTTGCATTTAATGCAGTTTTTCAGGAACACATCTGCTCTTGTACATAGGTAAACACCAAATTGGTTTTTCCTTCTAGAAATTGTCCAGGTGATCTCAGGCCAAGGAATGCCTGTGAGGCGGTTTAAAATCTCTCTTGCTATATAGTTGGTGCTTCTTGTAGATGCTTTGGCCTTGTAGGATCAAGAAAGTTGTTTAAACTGAGGATGGGCATAAAGAAAGGAAGAAGGGGATTTCCCCAACAATAGAGAGCATTTCATAATATTTACATAAAATTTTTTAGGGGACAGATACCCAGAATTATGTTGCTACATTTCTAAATTTTATTTTACTGCTGCACTCTCAACTCCCTAATATTGATTGCAAATAAATACAGATATCCCTTGCTTTTCAAAGGTTTTCCTTAAGCCACTTCACTTTTATGAAAGACTTACATTAGTACCAGAAGAAATTCAATGAGAATTTTTGGTTTTATGAAAAGAGCTGTTACAGTACTAATTAATGTAGGTCTTTCATAAAAGTAAAGTGGTGAAATGCACTCTTTTGGAAAGCCAGGGATACTCTTTACCCCATTTCAGCTTATAAAAGATTTCATAGGAACACTGTACTTTCAGAGGAGGGCAAAAACTATACTGCCAAAATTTTGAACCTGCACAGGGTATGGTATGCAGTAAGCACATGAGCATATTTGTTGAATAACTATAACACAACACACAATGGTGGAGGTCTTTTTGTTTTGTGTGTGTGTGTGTATGTATGTGTGTGTGTGTGTGTGTGTGTGTGTGTGTTTTGCTTATTTGTTTTTCAGAGTTTTTTTTTTACTGTGATAAAAAACATAAAAAATCTACCATCTTCACCATTTTTAAGTGTATAGTTGAATAGTATCAATCTCCAGAACTCTTTAATCTTGCAAATCTGAAACTCTATAGCAGTTAAACAACTCCCCTTTTTCCCCCTCCCACCTGTCCCTTTTACCCAACCATTAGACTTTCTGTTTTTATGAATTGGACTACTTTAAAGATTTTATTTATTTATTTATTTATTTATTTATTTGAGAGAGAGAGAATGAAAGAGAGAAAGCACATGAGAGGGGGGAGGGTCAGAGAGAGAAGCAGACTCCCCGCCGAGCAAGGAGCCCGACGCGGGACTCCAGGACCATGACCTGAGCCAAAGGCAGCCGCCCAACCAACTGAACCACCCAGACGCCCTGAATTGGACTACTTTAGATACCTCATATAAGTGGAATTACATAGTATCTGTCTTTTTGTAACTGGCTTATTTCACTTAGCACAATGTCATCAGCTTTATCCATGTTGTAGCACGTGAATGATTCCCTCCTTTTTAAGGCTGAATAATATCCCATTGCATGTACACACCACATTTTGTTTATCCATTTACCCACTGACTGACATTTAGATTGCTCCCACCTGTTGACTATTGTAAATGGTGCTGCTGTAACATGACTATGCAAATACAAGACTCTGCTTTCAATTCTTTTGGACATACACCCAGAAGTAGGATTAGTGGATAATATGGTAATTCTATTTTTAATTTTGATGAAAAGTTTTATTTAGACTAATTTAACTTAACGTATTGGGGATTTGTTTGTATAGCTGTGTGGTCTGTTTCCCCGTGTGGTGTGAAGAGTATAAAAGGCATAAAAGATAGGAATACTTTTACTGTGAGCAGAAGAATGAAGTCACAACACAAACAGTAAGAACATACCGAAAATGCTAGGGAGAGTTGAAACCCCAGTTTAGGCTGGTGATCAGCAATTTATAGTGATAATAATATAGGTGGATGCTGTTAATACAGTCACTACTACTACCTCTACCATTATCACTAATACTACATGGTAATATAAATTGACTTTTGAGTTGATAGCTGGGACTCTTTATGGTAGGCGATGAGTCCGTATCACTATCAGCCATCAAATGTTGAGCTACAAATTCAAGCACTTTGTCTATAATATGCTTCTCACTATTTGGTCATAAAGAACAACATGCCCCAGAAGTGACCTACTCAGAACCACCAATTGAAAATAGTAGTTTGGGAGGCAGCAGGAGTTCAGGCCCTGAGGGTGTCATCATGTGTAGCTTTCTTAAGTTTCTTCCTTAAAGTTCGAAGTAATTAAAGTAATTCCTCAGCAGGGGCTCCACTCATGATGCTTTGTTCTGCAGGGGTAATTACCATCAACACTAATGGGAATCCTGTATTTGACTCAAGAAGTAAGCACACACTAGCTCCTGAAACAAAACACAAGAGTTACTGATCTGCATCTAAATGTTGTCGCATAATTTCAAGCAAAAGAGAATTCAGTGGGCATTAGAAAAACACTTAAATAAATTCTTCCATTATCGCCGCACTCATGTATATTTTTTGAGAATTTAAGAATTCATGGAAATGTAAGATATTTTTTAGACAGAACAACAATCATTCAAATGCTTGTTATGTGTGAGGCAGTATGCTTAGCGTTTCTTTTATTTCCTTTACATTTCACTTGTTCAGTTTTCCTCACAGCAGACTTTGAGGCATTTGCCCCATTTTACAAGTATAGAAACTGAGAATAGAGAGGATCAGTAGTTTTTCAACATGTGGCACAGGTTGTCAACACCGAGCGAAGGACTGTGGGAGCATATTCAGGGAGTACTCCTTTTAAGGTCTCATCTGAAAAAATAAATCCATGCCTGTTACTACAAAAGAGAAAGTTAGGATATCATGTACAGCAGTGCAGGCCTGACCCTACTTTTCAGGGTCCCCTCTAGAGTGGGCACCTCATCCCAAGCTCTAGCCACAACCTCTTCAACTCACATTCAGCCATCTCTTAGCTATGTATTTGGCCTAGAGGTGCATGGTTAATAGTCTGACCCACTCTTGGAAAGATGGACATCTACATAGACTGTGGAAGTGGGACTGGGGCATTTGACAGGGAATCCCAAAATCCTGCATGGAGCATGCTCTAGAAGAGGCTTAGTGACACATCCTCTTAATTCCAGGAAAGCCTTACCCTGTGAAGAGGGGTTGGCCAGGTAAGGGCCAAGTCAGGGCCCCCTAAATGATGGACACAATGAAGGGGTCTAAGAGGTCAACTCGACTGTTGGCGTTAGAAAGAAATTAGAATATCAACAGAGAAGTTGAAAATTTTCCAGATTTCCCAGACACTGGGATCTTCTTCCCAGTGCCTTTTTCTCATATAGTCTTTACCATCTCACTAAATGATATCACCATCCCTACAGTTGCCCAGGCCAGAAACCTTGAAGTCATTATCAATTTCTCTCTTCCACTCATAAATTGCATCAAACCCCTCAGAGCAAATTCTGTCGGTACTATCTTTAAAAGGTATCCAGAATTTGACTACTCTTCATTAACTCCAATGTTATCACCCTGTTCCAGCCACCATCACCTCTCTCCCAAATTAACTATTTTCTGTGTTTCCTGCCCCATGCCTAGTCTGTTCACAGCACAGCAGCCAAAAGGACCTGGGGACTTGCTTTTCTCTCTATCTAGAATGCACTAATACAAATATCAAATGACTTGTTACCTCACTTGCTTCCTTCAAATGCCATTTTCTTAGTGAGGCCTCTCTCCTTGAGCCATCTAAAATTGTTACCCTCCTGACACTCCCTATCCTCCTTCCCTTCTTCGTTATTTTTCTCATTGTACTTACCTTCTGACATACACATATTTTACTTATATTGATTGAGTAGTTTCTGTCTCCCTCCACTATAATACAAGCCCATGAGGGCAGGAATTTTTTTGTCTAGTAAAATTATTGCTGCATCCTTGGAATGGTGCTTGGTGCATCATAGTCACTAAATACATTTTTGGTGAATGAATGGATGAATGAGTGAATGAATGAATGAATGAATATCAGTAGTAGTATAAACTTAGCCAACTCTTGGTCCATTGGCTGTAATATATATATATGAGATATGTGCCAGAACAGAAACCCAGGGTGCAACAATCACAGTAGTTTCTAAATCTTGCCTTGGACCTATCCTGACATATACTTAATCCTGGATAATAACCTAGTTGATGCTTGATCAAGATCAGACACTTCATGGTACATCATTTTACATGGTAGATTATTAGAAGCAACAGATTCATCCAAAACCCCTTCTTTGGTACTTGCCCCTAACCATCAGCTGTGCAGAAGGGCCCGGTCTTAGCAGCTACATTTGCACTGTGAGTTCCAATGGCTCTGGCCCCAGTGTAACAGAATTAGATAAAGCAGCAGATTGTGGAAAATTGGAATAAGAGCGGCATAAACAAGGTCAATGTCTCTCTTTCTTCACATAAATTAAGTCTAATGACAAGCAGACTAAGACTTGTTTGGCAGCTGCTAACAAAAACTGAGATTTCTAGTTTGTTCTTCCCCTATCCTCAAGATAAGTGTATACTTCATGGTAAAAGATGGCTGATTAAGCTCTAGCCATCAAGTTCCTATTCCATTTAATAGAAAGGTTTGAAAATTCAGGATGGGTCTAGAATATCCTTTTGTCAAAAAAAAGTGTATGTGCAATGATTTTGGAAGCAGTGTTAAAAATATAAAGGAATCACATGGAGGGCTCCCACCAGTCAATCTGAGCATCAAAAGAGAATAATAATTATGGTTAATCAAAACAAGTAAAATCTAGGATTGGACAAGCATTCAGAATGTTGCCTAAAAGGAGTAAGTTAATAAAAAATGTGTAAAAAGGTAATATAAAAAAGAAGGTGATTATAATAGGCTTTGTTTACATATTATTTTGTATTTAGAATTTTTTTTTTGTATTTAGAATTATTTTGATGAGTTGTTTTTTCTTTAAATATATGTTGATTAGAAGGTATTCATTCCAAGAAATGGAACAGCATATTATTACAAAGGAGAACTCTGGAGCCAGACTATCTGAATTTGATGCCAAGTTCATTATTTGCTAATCTTTTTGTTCTTATTTCCCCAGTTATAAAATAAGAATAGTAGTACCTACTTGATAACATTATTGTGAATTTAAATGAGATAATACACACCAAGAACTTAGAACTATGCTTACATCATATTTAAAAAAAAAATCTATGCTTCTCAATCTACCTACCTACCTACTTACCACTATCTAGGAAATGAAAATGAAATCTTATTTTCTTTAAGAAATACTATTTTCTAAGTCAGCAACACAATTGAATGCCCAAATATTTTATACATCCTGAATTAAATTTTCAAGTGGTTTATTCCGGATATGTAAGCATAAATTCATAATAATGGCAAAACAAGTGATCCATTATTGCTCATCTCAATAGCTCATAAGCACACATTTGACTCGGGAACTGTTCCCTTTTCTTTAAAGATAAGTAAATAGAGAGGTATATAGATAAATTAGATGGATGGATAGATAGATGATGATTGATAGATAGGTTTTTAAAATGGCAACAAACATTAATTTGAATAGGGTTTCTGTCAAAGTCAATAGAAAATTTTTTGACTATTCTAATTATAAATTCCTCAAATGAAGAATCTCCAGTGCTAAGAAGAATGCCTGTTATATAGTGTGTGGTTAATAAGTTGGTGCTGAAATGCAATAAATTGAAAGAGGTTTTCATATAAATATTTGAGAATATATTCCAAATCTTAATATTATATTCCATTAGAGATGGTTTTGTTCATCCTGTGACATACTGATATATATCTTCCTTAAGATTCCATCTTCGTCATTTTATTAATATATCAACTAAACTTATTTGAGGCACTGGGGCGCCTGGGTGGCTCAGTCGGTTAAGGGTCTGTCTTCGGCTCAGGTCATGGTCCTGGAGTTCCAGGACCAAGCCCTGCATCTGGCTCCCTGCTCAGCAGGGGAGACTGCTTCTCCCTCCACCTTTGCCCCTCCCTCCACTTGTGATCTTTCTGTCTCTGTCTCTCTCTCTCTCTCAAATAAGTAAATAAAATCTAAAAAAAAAAACTTATTTGAGACACTAATACATCTAGCTATTGGGCTACATTTGCCAGCCTTGTAGTTAGGTGCGGTTATGTGACTAGGTTCTTTTCAGTAAGCTCTAAATCAAAGTGTGGTGCGGGACTACTTGGAAGCCTCCTTAAAAAAGGAGGTCATGATATTCTTTTCTCCCTTCTTTCTTTCTGCTTCCTGGAAAACAGACATGATGGCTGGAGTTCAGGCAACCACTCCAGATCTTGAGGCAATGCACTGTAAATGATAAAGGACCAAGACAGAGGAAAACAAGACATTGCAGAGCTGCTATGGCATTCTTGGACTGCCTACCTATGTACTCTTTATAACATGAAAAAGAGATATGCATCTATTTCTTTCAGACCACTGTTATTTTTATTTTTTATTTTTATTTATTTTAAGCCACTGTTAATTTTAGATTTTTTATTATATCCAGTCAAATCCAAATAATGAATACCATCCAGTAATTTAATATTCATTTGAAGACCAACTGTGTACAAAGCACTGCACTAGGTACCATGTAAGATACAAAATTGCTTAGGATGTTGATCTCTACCCTTGAAGACCTTAAAATTTAATAAGGAATATAAGTGTATATACACATATAATTACAATATAGTGCAGCTTGTGTTAGTTGCATGTATGACTAAAATATTTTAATTTGTTTCCCTGAGATAATCCTGGGTAAGTGGTTGCCCATAAGTCCTTGGGAAATGGATTAAGAGTGATACAGCAAGTAAGAAGTAAGTGTACAGGATATTCAGATACTAATAAAGATGGGATTCATTCTCTCACAATGTGGTTTTTCCCCCTCTGAGCCATCTCAATGTCAATTACAGATAGTGTGATGAGAAGGTAGGTTCTGAAGAAATACATCTATTAAATTATATTTCATATTTGGCTTTAGCCTAGATTGAATTCAGAGTTAGTAAGACTGCCTTCATTTAAAATAAAACTCAGGGGCCACCTAGGTGGCTCAGTCGGTTAAGCATCTGCCTTTGGCTCAGGTCATGACCCCAGGGTCCTGGGATCAAGTCCCACATAGGGCTTCTTGCTCAGTGGGGACCCTGCTTCTCCCTCTGCCTCTGCCTACTGCTACCCCTGCTTGTGCTCTTTCTTCTCTCCCTCTCTCTCTCTCTCTCTCTCTGACAAATAAATAAATAAAATACTTTTAAAAAAGTAAAAAAATAAAATAAAATAAAACTTAGTTTAGCATTCATTTAGAGGTTTGGTGTTGTATCTGTTTCATGATAGGATGAGGCATGGCTTATGTATTCTGTATGAAATTACTCTTACATCTGGCTGCAGCTCATCATGTATAATAATATGGAAGAATTGAAAGGAAAATGATAAAGGTATATAAATTACATTGAAAACTTACTCATCAGTTTTAAGAGATGCAAATAATCAATAAAACTTCAAAATAAGCTTCCCCGAATACAAGATGACTTGTGGATTCATGCCAAAACAAAATGTGTAAGTGATACAGTATGTTGCCTACTTTGGTTTAAAAGTCCCATTTAAGAATGTCATTAAAGAAATACAAATGGATATATTTTTCTGGATCTATCCCAGGCCCATGAATATGAACATATTAATATGTGCAAGAATGGATCACTCATTTTGCCATCATTAGGAATACATACATGGAATAAATCATTTAGAAAATTTACTTCAGGATGGATCAAATATTTGGCTGCTCAAATGTAAAGCTGACTTAGAAAATACTGTTTCTTAGAGAAAACCAGATTTTGTTTTCATAACCTGTCAGTGAAATTTAGATTTAAAAACAAGAGAGAGTGAACTATCTCAAGTATATTATTTTTGCCTAATCCAAAAGTGTCAATTTTATCTTTGCTGTTTGTAATGCTTTTCACAGTTTCGTTGTTTAACTTTGAAGTACTGTCCTCAACTTTTCAGTGTGCCTAACAGTTAGGCAAAATCTTCACGTCCAGGAATGTCTCACAAAAAGAACTCAATGGGTGTTAATAATTAAGAGTTTGTGTTGTGGGCCTTGTGGTAGAATCTCACTGCCAAAGAAATAATACTTACAAAGGCAGCCTGGTGATGAAGTGGAAAAATATGGGCTTTGAAGTAAAAAAAAAAAAAAAAAAAATACAACCCTGGGACCTGGCTCAGTCTATTCTTTATAACTGTATGATCTGATGTAGGATATTGAACTTCTCTTGAGTCTCACCTTACTAAGTTGTGGGGAAATATTATGCAGAGGTTAAAATGATGGACATTGAAATCCAACAGACTGGATTTTAATCCTCAGTGGCTGTATAATTTTGGGCAAATTACTTAAACTCTTTCAGCCAAATGCTTTTAAGTGTGAAATGGGTATAACAATAGTACTTGTTTCACAGAGTTATTTAGTGCATGGAAAGTGTTTAGAATAATGCTGGTCATGGAGTAATTTTTAAGTTATTATTATTATTATTTTAAAGATCTATTTATTTATTTTAGAGAGAGAGTGCGCACACACAAGCATGCGGTGGAGGGGCAGAGAGAAAGGGAGAGAAAGTTAAGCATACTGTGCACTGAGCGTGGAGCCTGATGCAGGGCTTGATCTCAAGACCTTGAGATCACGATCTGAGCGGAAACCAAGACTGCGATGCTCAATTGACTGCGCCACCCAGGGGCCCCTAAGTTATTATAGCTAAACTTCTTCCTTATTATTTCTATTGCTGTCTATAAAATGGAGAAAATTGTGTGTACTTTATGGAGGATTAGGTTAAATAATATACATACATAGCATAGTGGTGCAGAGTAGATGCTCAATATATGTCAACTATGATCTGTAAAATAGTTTGCAGGTATTTTATGAAGAGTAACTGAGATAATACATTTAAAGCCCAGCATAGAGAACAGAAAGGAATAGATGCTCAATAAATGTGAGTGCCAACATGGAAATATTTTCTGTTTTCACAGATTCAACTATGAAAAGATACAAAAGGAAAATAAAGGAGAAATGGATTTCCACTTGTTAGGAATATTCTCTGTAGTTTCAATGTAATGACATTTTAAGGACAAGTCAGTCTTTGTTCATGCTGACATTAGAGAAAAGCACGCTGATGCCAATTCAAATATCTAAAAGAATCATCCGCCAACTAAAGAGTGAAACTGACCCTCCCCCCCACCATGCTCATGATTCTTCCAAATTCTCCTTCATTGTTGGACATCAGTGAGGAGCTTGCAGAGACTTCCCACTATATCTTCCTTTCCACAAAAGACTATCTCTCTTTGGGACATCCATCTTCCATGCAAAACTGCTGGTGCTGTTTGCCTCAGAAAGAACCTTGTTTCCCACTTTGGATTTGCAGCAACCCAAATCCCATCATTCCTGGTGTCCCACCAGTACTCTTGGGATATAAACACTATCTACCCATGCCACAAATACCTCACCTGGTTTCTGCAAACATTTAACAGGGAAAACCACATTTGGGACAGAACACTGGGTTATAAGCCTTGGGAGTCAGATGGGGGGCTGCTGGAAGAGTTCCAGACAATCTGTTTATTTTTATTTTTTATTTTCTCTGTGAAAAGCATGTACCTCCCAGTACCACAGTATAGATGCTGCTGCCAAAACTATTTATGAACTACCCTCGTGTCCCGGGCTGAGAGTCATACTCCTCCGTTTACAGTGATTATCAACATTCTTTACACCAAACTGCCCTCAGAGCAAGGGACTTGGCAGGGCACAGCAGCAGTGTCAGCAACTTCTCAGCTTTTGGATTTCAGCTTCAGAAATGGAAGTTTTCAGAGCCCATGGATATTTTGCTCCACATCTGCTTCCCTCTGCAGGGGGTGAGAGGTAGACTGGCTGGGAGTGGGGCTGGGTGTCTGTGGTGATTGTTTCCATTGTTTGTCTCAGGCTCCCAGGGAGGCAGCAGAGTCTAACGGAAAGAGCACTGGCTTTGGAGTTAGTCAGATCTGTGTTCACATCTCAGCTATGTCCTTATTTGCATGTATTTGGGCAAATCATTTAAATCTTTCCAAGACCCATTTTAGTCATCTATAAAATGGGTTTCGTGATTACAGAACTTGCAGTGTTGGTGTAAGGATTAAATTACATCGTTATGGGAAGGCTTTCAACAGATGTTATTTTTTCTCTTCAATTGTTGCTTAACCATCATGAGATAGAAACATATGATTCTCTTGGCTACCACATGCAGGGTGTCCTTGCTACTGTGAGTGTCCATCCGAAAGCTTGTGTCTGCCTAAGAAATGTGAGTGAAATAGGTAACTGATCATTATCACAATTATCCTTATTTCTATAGGTCACACCACGCTTGGTGACCACAGAGTATAAGCATCTGACACAGTGGTTTTTAACTCCAAATTCTATCCTCCTAAGTCTCCATCCGCTGCCATCTTCCCATTACTAGTGAAAGTTGATGATTTCTGACTACTATTGCTGGTGGAGTTTCCATTCTATCCACCTCTGGCTACTGCATTCTGTAGCAGCTGTTGCTGCTATCAGAGCCTGTCAGAAATGACCAGTTCTGATGCTTCAGGTGCTATGGCCGTCAGCTTTGCTGATGGCATTTGTCATCACGACTTCACTTCTTGCTGCTGCCTTTATCACAATGACTCCTGGTCTTTCCACCACCTGGATCTTTTTGGCCAGGGAAACCTCTCTCTGTACGGTGATTACAGAGCCAACCTAACTCTAGATTTTAGGGCTCTCCTGAGGAGTTTCCAGAGGCTGGGTGGGTACATTTTGTATGAGAGACACCACTCAGGACTGTATATGAACATACTCAGTGTCCCTGAACGAGTACGTTTCCAAGAATTGGGCCTGAGTCCCTCAAATTGATTCCTTCTTCCCAAAAGTCTTAATCATGGTGTCCAAGGGATTACTTCAGCCTCCAAATATCATCTCTGACCCCCAGGTGTAACTAACCCACCACGGGCAGAAGGAAGTAAATAGCAAAGGCCTCATCTATGCAGCAATCTATCCTGGGTGTGTAGCTTTGTCCTATATCCTTCACATTCAATTTTAATGATATATAATTATATAGCTGCTGATGCCCTGGAATGGGGTACAATTGCACACAAAAAGCACAAATAGAGGAAAGATATCTTGAGTCATGGTGGGGAGTCCTCAGGCAGGTAAATGTAGCCCCAAATCATGCATACGTTTTCACATCTGGAAGAAATTAGGTTACAGACATCTAAATGATAGCAATTAGTAACAGAAATAGTAAAAGCATAAGACATGTACTTGCTGAGCTCTTTGTGGAAAAAGAATAAAGACTTTCTGAAGGATTGGGCTTCCAGCAATTATACACAGAGAAATTCTCATTCTCTTTATTGAGTATATTGAGTGTATTGAGTATATTAATATTGAGTATATTAACATTGCTACTCAGGAGGGTCAGACTGGTATGGCTCAACTAGAGACAAGACATAATAGAAAACAAGAAAATAAGAGAAGTCATACTAAGAGACACCATATCAACCACCAGCATCTTAGATAATGTAGCTCTAA
Source organism: Callorhinus ursinus (assembly GCF_003265705.2). Taxonomy (NCBI): domain Eukaryota; kingdom Metazoa; phylum Chordata; class Mammalia; order Carnivora; family Otariidae; genus Callorhinus; species Callorhinus ursinus. The sequence continues at coordinate 39,707,666 of NW_027397071.1, forward strand.
CGTGTATAATAGCACTATGACAATGAAATGTTCCTAGACACAGAACTGAAACATACTGTCATCCCAGACTTGGATCCTCACCAATTGCTAGTGAGGATTGGCCAATAGACATACCAAATGTGTGCCTGTGTGTGATTTATAATTTATTGTGATTGTTTATACTTCAGTTAGATGTTGGTGAACTCTATATTCCTCACTCCATAGCAAGGATTCAAGTCATTTGAATTAAACTTTTTGTTTTTGTTACACATTTTCAAGCTAAAAGAACCCCTTTAGGGGTTGTTAAAGAGAGATACTTGATCCTATTTGAAATTTGTAGTCTCTATATTTATGCTCAAAAAAGGATTAACATTGACTTTATCATTTGAAATGCTAGTTTACCACCAACTTCATTTTACTTCATGCTCTGAAAACTCTGGAGTAAATGCTGATGACCAAATTGCTCATTGGAGTAAATATTTATATTTACGCAAACTACTTATTTCTGTTCACTACTGAGACTTAATTATGTTAGTGCTCCTTTTAGTTATAATAGATTTTAAAATAAAGTTTAATTTATTTACCTATTTTACATGCACTATACTATTTTGTGGTTAAAAGAAAGTACATTCATCCTTTAATCTGAAGTAGATTAATCTGAAGGAACAAATTTTCATGTATTTTTAGGTCAAGAGACTTCAGCCTGATGCTGTAACTTCAAGATAATACCTATCTCTCTAAGCTAAGTCACTTGCTAATGTGTATAAAGGCATTTAACTTACAAATGCTACATTTGGTCTTAGCCAAAGGCATGAGAAATGATATGCAGAAAGCTGAATAAAGGTACATTGATTCTGACAGCATATTACAAAATAAAATTTTGCTCTTGATTTTAAGAGCCACTGCTTCTTAAATTATTCAGATACTGAGTGAGTAAAATGTTCCAACTTTCTTTATATTCTCAGCTCAGTGGATAGTTTTTCTGCCCATCCTGTTTGAAAATCAATCATGTACTTGAAAGAAGTAAAGATAAAACTCCACACATCTTACTTATAGCAAATAGTATACGGCCTGCTTACCTCTACCACTTCTTCATAAATTGGAGGAAGTCACTCTCTATACACATCTATTGTTGGCATCCTGCCATTCCTAATATTGAATAGATTACTTTACTCGTGGGGCATGTCCTTTTTTCTCTCCTTTCCAATCAGTGTCTGATTGGCTTCCCGGTAACCTTATTCTTAAATGTGTATAGCAAAAATGAGGGCCTACAATTTCCCTCTTCTAGCTAAATTTTATTTAAAAAAACAGAATTTTAGAAAAAGCCTTTCTTTTTTTACTAACCACAAGGGAAAAAGAGTACTTTTCTGACTAAATAATGATCTCTTCTGGTTTATTTGCAATGTATTTGTGATTGGATCATTCCTGCTTGTACCACATTATCCGATGTCACCTATAACATGTTAGTGGCAAGTTAGCTTCAGTTTTTTCTTGAGTTTTGTGAGGACCTGGAGAGATTACTTTGTGTACCAGTGAGTGAAACAGCCATTCTTTGATTTACCTGGGGCTAAGAGCAAGCATGTAAGAACGTTCTTATTCCTTTGTTGGACACAGAGATGGAGGCTTCTGTTTCTCACTTATCACTCATCAAAAAGAATTACAATTCTCAGGAGCAAATTGAAAAGTTAGGAGGAAAAAATATTTTCAAGAGTGCAAGTTCTCCAGGTGCTGAAGGGATTGAACACATCAGATCTGATGGATGTATCAACATTGACATTTGTGAAAATGTACTTGAAGAAATATGCATTGATTTTAAAATGCATGTCACAAAAGCCTAAAAAATAATGCATCATTTTCCATCTTCTAACTTAGATGGAAAAACATGTGTTTTGCTCACAATTTTGTCTAGGGGAAATGTGAACTCGCAGCCAATTTCATTCACATGCAGGCCTGTGTTCTGAGATTGCTTTCAAATGTAAGCATAACATATGTTGTTCTGTTAGAAAAAAATAATAAAGTGAACTCTTATAATGTAAATTCCTAGTATACAGGATTATGGGAAAGGGTAATGTTATTTAAAATAAGGCATAGTTTTCCCTCTAGGTAGAGTCATAGGGATGGGAGGAAGGGGTAAGTGATTGTTTAACCCTTGCATATTTTACATTACCCCATGGTGCTGGTGAATGTATCAGAATGTCTTTCCTCTCTGTAGGGGTGTAGAGAGTCAAACTCAATAACCACATTAGGAAGAATAATAGGCCAATGGCACATGTGTTGACAGATGTTTCTTACCCAGTGGAAAGGAGATAGAGGAAATTAGATGATGAATTTTAAGGACTGAAGCATATATTGTAGTTTTTCTAAATCTCCAAGTATTGTGCTCTTCCTGAGGTCACCAACTATGTGCTGGCTGCCTCTGGTGATGCTGAAAAGTCCTTAGAGTCTAAATGAATGAGCTCTGGAATTGCTCCCATGATGAACTGTTAACCAATTTGTCTCAACTGGCACTTGAATGCAAAATTAAAAATGAAGGTCTTCTGGACTGGACTGTGGCTTGTTGAAGAGCACTGAAAGATTTATTCCCACTCATTTTCTCCACTTTCCATGCTAAAATATTTTTACATGGTCAATAAATTATGAAGGCTGACATTAACAAGATGAACTGTAGATGAAAATATGTGAACCTGAATATAAGAATGTGGAATTGATATTTTACTTTTTCTCAAACCAGCTCTGAACCCATGGGACCTCCGTTAAATAAGGGCATCTAACTTAATTCAGATTAATTTAGTAACAGGTCTTGGAGACTGATGAATCATGGGTCATTAATAATGGAAAAGAAGGTACTGACATCCTTAGGACATTTTAACGAAAGAAGGTGACGTGGTTGGAATGAGTCAGATGGGGCACCCTAACTCCCTTTTTGGGAAGCCTTTGGCATCAAACCACGGAACTTGATGCTGACCTGTGGATACATGAGTTCTGATATGCCAGTGATGTCTACTTATCATCCAAGGAATCGGGTTAGCATTTGGCTGGGGTTGCTGAGGGTTGATATTTCAAGCCATCCCTAACGTGGAGGCATGTTCTAAGGAAAAAGGGAAGGAAGTTTAATTCAGGCATAGTCATTTAGACATTGGAGGGAAACTAAAATGTTCTACTTGAAGAAAGTTAAATGACTCACTCTTGAGAAAAAAATGTTTTGAGAAACCAAAATACTGCAAAGGGATCATTAAGAGATGCGTGTTTTGAGCATATGACGGGTGATAGTACTAGAAGCTAACATCTTGAACTTTACAATATGCTATGCTTTGTACTCATTTTACTTCTGTTAACTCTCAGAACTATACTAGGAGGTGGGCATGTCTAAGATCCTTTCTAATTTTTTGATTATGGACTCTGGCATTTATAGCAATAGCAACAAATGTGCATTAAATCTCCGTCAAACACAAGGCTCCATCCTAAGTCTTCAAGCAGGTAGCAGGCAGGTGATTTAAAAATATCAGAAGAGAAAATCATTGCCAAACACTTCCTACTATATTGATTTATACTTGGATTTTTGCATAAAAAGCTGAAAGCTCCATGTGTTTTTCAGTCCTGAAGGGAAAACCTAATGTATTTCCTGGAATTCATTAGGATCTAAATACTGGCATTTTATTTTAGATGCCAACTTCCTGAGCTCAAAGGAATTGACATGACCAGCACTTGGATGGAGTGTATGAGATGCTTGTGACCTCATAAACATTGAAATGAGAGATGATGAAGCTTATTTTTAGCAGAGTATTTAGAGGGGCCCCATGAGCTAATTTTCGCTTAGGGTTGCTCATGTAACAGTTGAAGATGTGCTAATAGGGCATGCTGCCAAGGTTTATGATTGTTGTTATTTAGCACTTTATTTTAGGAGCTTTAAACATCATCCAGAAATATTTATTAAGTGCATATATGTTCAGGGCAAGGCTGTCTGAGTGCTGGACAAGCTTTGTAGATCTAAGAAGTGATTAATTTCAGCCTTCAGCACATGATGAGGAGTATGGGCCACTATTCCCTATGCCCTGCACAGAAGAGAGCATGATTTGCTTAGTTCTTTCCACAAAAGATATCAGAGTTTTGAAAAGTTGGAATGAAGCCTTTTCTACTCATGTTACCTTATCACACACTACATATTATATATTCAACACTGAGAAATGAAAAATAACCTAGGTGGTTTAATGAGTGTGGCAGGATAGTCTGGTTTGATGAATGTAGTGCAAACCCCATTCTTTGCTCTAGAAAAGGTGTTTGGTGGGTTTTGTTTGGTGAGATTTGTTGGGTTATATGAATAATATTTCACTTTTCATTTCTCTACTTCATTGTGTGTTGTTGGATTTGCCATACTTAGAGAATTACCCTATATGGGCAGATCCTATTTTGATTCCTTTGATCACAGTGGATAGAAGTGCCAAAATAGCAAAAGACAGACTGCTCAAATAATTGTATATACCTTTATTTCTTTATCAAGCTTAATGCTTTGCAATATCTAGATGAAATCCATGTTTCTTCCAGTCCTCTGCAGAACTGTGGAAATCCTCATTCATCAGAATGATCTGGACCCCCAGAGCTAATCAAGTTTATTAATGTGGAGAATGGTGACAAAAAGTTTTTATCTTTGTTGTAGTGAACAATGCTACAGTGAACCTGGGAATGCAGAAGTCTCTTCAATATTCTGTTTTCATTTCCTTCGGATAAGTCCCCAGAAGTGAGATTGCTGGATCACATGGAAGTTTTATTTTTAATTTCTTGAGGATCCTCCATACTGTTCCCCACAGTGGCTGCATCAATTTACATTCCCACCAGTGTACAAGAGTTCTCTTTTATGCACATCCTTGCCAACATTTCTTTTTTTCTTTTTTCCTTTTAATAATAGTCACCCTAACAGGTGTGAGTGGTAGATACCTTATTATGGTTTTGATTTGCATTTCTTTAATGATTAGTGATGTTGAGCATCTTTTCATATATCTGTTAGCCATTTGTATATCTTCTTTGGAAAAAGGTCTATTCAGTTCCTCTAGCCAATTTTTTTTTTTAAAGATTTTATTTATTTACTTGACAGAGAGAGACACAGTGAGTGAGAGGGGACACAAGCAGGGGGAGTGGGAGAGGGAGAAACAGGCTTCCCGCGGAGCAGGGAGCCCTATGCGGGGCTCGATCCCAGGACCCTGGGATCATGACCTGAGCTGAAGGCAGACGCTTAACGACTGAGCCACCCAGGTGCCCTCCTCTAGCCAATTTTTAATCCGATTGGTGGGGGTTTTTTGTTTATTTTTTGCTTTTGTTTTTGTGATTGAGTTGTATGAGTTCTTTATATATTTAAGATATTAACCTCATATCAGATTATTATTTCAAATATTTTCTCCCATTCTGTAGGTTGCCTTTTCATTTTGTTGATGATTTCGTTTACTGTGCAACAGTTTTTTAGTTTGATGTAGTCCCACTTCTTTATTTTTGGTTTTCTTGCCTTTGCCTTTGGTGTCATAGCCAAAAATTTATCACTAAAACCTGTGTCAAGGAGCTTACTGCTTATGTTTTCTTCTAGCATTTTATGGCTTAAGGTTTTATGTTCAAATCTTAAATCTCTTTTGAGTTGATTTTTGTATAGTGTGTAAGCTAGTGGTTGTTTCATTCTTTTGCCTGTGGCTGTCCCATTTTCCCAACGCAATTTATTTATTTATTTATTTTGTAAAGATTTTATTTGTTTGAGAGAGAGTGAGCCCCACATCAGGCTTCTTGCTCAGTGGGGAATCTGCTTCTTCCTCTCCCTCTGCCTCCTCCCCCTTGCTCATGCTCTGTCTCTGTCTCTATCTCACAACCCTCAGATCATGACCTGAGCCGAAATCAAGAGTTGGACATTTGACTGACTGAGTCACCCAGGCACCCCTGTTGTGGTTTATTTATGGTCTTTCTGTTCTGTTCCATTGATCTATATGTCTGTTTTCCTGTCAATACCACACTGGTTTAATTACTATAGGTTTGTAATACAGTCTAAAATCAGGAAGTGTTATGTTCCAGCTTTGTTCTTCTAAGGATTAGTTTGGCTATTCAGGGTCTTTTGTGATTCCATACAAATTTTAGGATTTTTATTTTATTTATTTATTTATTTTAAAGATTTTATTTATTCATGTCAGAGAGAGAGAACACAAGCAGGGGGAGTGGCAGGCAGAGCAGGAAGAGGGAGAAGCAGGCTCCCTGCTGAGCGAGGAGCCCGATGTGGGACTCGATCCCAGGACCCTGGGATCATGACCTGAGCCCAAGACAGACGCTTAACTGATTGAGCCATCCAGGCATCCTAAATTTGAGAAGTTTTAAAATTTCTGTGAAAAATGCCATTGGAATTTTGATAGGGATTGCATTGAATCTGTGGATTGCACTGACTCTGTGGATTGCTTTGGATAGTATGGACATTTTAACAGTATCAATTCTTCCAGTCCATGAGCACAGAATATTTTTCCATTTATTTCTGTATGCAATTTCTTTTATCAATGTCTTATAGTTTTCAGTACACAGTGTACCTCCTTGGTTAAATTTGTTCCTAGGTATTTAATTCTTTTTGATGTAAATGGTATTTTTAAATTCCTCTTTCTGATAGTTTGTTGTTAGCATAAAAAAACACAACTGAATTTTATTTATTGGTTTTGTATCCTGCAACTTAACTGAACATGATATCTTCTTAAGATAAGGTATATGACAAGTAGATATTTTGAAATTTTAATTTCAGGTGTTTTATTCTAATCTAGCATTTGATGTATTCAGGTAAAGAATTCTAGGTTGAGAGTAATTTTTCTTCTGTTGCTTCATGATTTTGTTGTGTTGGGATTTTTTTAGATTTTATTTATTTATTTGAGAAAGACAGAGAGCACGTGCACAAGCAGGGGGGAGGGAAGGGGTAGAGGGAGAAGGTGAGGGAGAAGCAGACTCCCTGCTGAGGGACCCGGGATCCCAGGACCCCAAGATGTTTAACTGACTGAGCCACCCAGGTGCCCCTTGTTGTGTCGGTTCTTTTGGATCTGAGTTGTATCTGGATATATATTTTTAAAGGCATTATCCAATATCTTCTGGTATCTGTAGCTGCTGATGAGAATTCCGATGCCAATCTCTTTCCATATCATTTGTAGTTTTATTTGTCTCTGGAAGTTTTCAGGATCTTTATTCTTGGTGCTCTGAAATTTCGCAAAATGGAAAAAGAGAATGAGAAGACCAATGGTTAGCTTCTGGGAGTTCTGTGCCATGGGAATATAGAAGGTTAGAGGCACCATATACAGAATTTAAATCAGTACCCTTTTCTTTAGCTCCAAGTCCCAAGTCATGAGCCTCTCCAGAGTGCTGGAGGAACATGGACTTGCTTTCTCGATGTCTGTCTGTCTCTGTGTGCTCTAGGCTATCACTTCACCTACTCTGCGTGCTCAGATACTGCTTCTCTATTTTTCTGTTTTCCAAAAATTTTATTGACAAGTTTCAGCTGTTCATGGCTTTTGTACCATTCCTCTATCCTTGTAGTAATATTCTGTTGTATTTTTAAAATATTGCTTTACTGTTATTTTATCAGGGTCTCAAAGACTGAGGATATTAGCCTGTGACTACTCGATAGCATTGATACAGAAGTCTCAAGTGGGCTTCATATTATGGGCCTGTTCTAGTCACCTAATAGTGCTTACCTGGGGCACTGTGTTGAGAAGGATTGTAAAACTGTGTTTGGGCTACATGATGGAGCATAGAAAGGGAGAAGAGTGATACCCATGCAATGTAGTGCTGTCTCTATATGCATCACAATATATACAAAAGTAGAACATAAAAATACAGTTCTGTACAGGATGTGTGTAAAAAGAAAACTTGTAGTTGGAATGGATTAAAAAATAATTAAGGACACAGAATGTCTAATTTAAAAATTTATACCTTTTTATATTATCTCTATTTATTATATAGAGAGAAAAGCTCAGTGAGCCATCAGGAACTTTATAGGTACCCTTGTAGCTTTAAATAGTTCATTTTAAGTTAAAGAACATGGAGTTCTAGAACTGAGTGATTGTCCCCAGAACTTATACAAGCTTAAACAATAAATACAGTTCACCCCCAAGCAACACGGATTTGAACTGCATGAGTTCACTTATATGCAGATTATTTTCAATACATACAGTACTCTAAATGTAATTTCTCTTCCTTATGATTTTAGCTCACCTTACTGTAAAATATAGTATATATAACATACAAAATCTGAATTAGTGGACAGTTTATGTTATTGGCAAGTCTTCTGGTCAACATTGGCTATTAGTAATTAAATTGTGGGGGAATTGAAAGTTATATGCAGATTTTCAAAGGTGTGGGCAGTCGACGCCCCTTACCCCCATGTTTTTAAGAGTCAACTGTAGATTCCAGAAGGGTTTAGATAAGTTTACGAATTGTGGATAAAGGAAATTATAGCAGTGAATGAAGGAAATTGGGGCTATTTACTGATTTATTTACTTCTAAGATAAAAGAACTTACCACTACTGTAAAGGTGTGTCGGTTTGATAGGGATGGGCTTACTCAGCATAACATTTATCATGTAATCACTATCCAAAGCTATTCAACTTCTCAGTGCATTTTATACCCAAGCAGAAAATCATGCAAGCTTCGCAGTGATCTTGAGAAACTGCATGATAATAGAATGAACACTGAAATGAGTTAAAAGACCTGGATTTCAGTATTGGATAAGCAGATAACTCCCTGAAAGCCTGAGTTGGTCAAGTACACTTCTCAGCAGGACTTCATCTTCAAGGAGCGATGGGACTGCTATCCTTCTAAGACTCTGTTAACTTAGGAGAAATCAGACATCCCACCTTTCTTCCTCCACAGGCTGCATACCTTCTTGCTAAAAGGCTTACATCACTTAGCATAGTTCAAAGTAACGCTAACATTTGCAAAAGTAACCAAATGCTCCAATATGCTTATTACAGTCACTTCTTTATTATCCATGTTAACAGACAGAAAAAAATAGAGAATAATCTTTTTTAAGCCAATGGGCTTTAATAAATGTACTTGGCTTTAAGTAGTATCACACTTAGTAGTATTTTTACAAGAATTTTCTTTCCAGGTTGTGTTTTACTTTGCCTAATATAAAAGTTGGTCGATATTTCCTGAGAACACAAGAATTTCACATTTGGAGAAGGCAGCTTTAGAATGCACTCGATATGAAATGTTTTAAACTTGCTGTTAATAATCTCCTGAGAGAATGAGCTGCAGCTGGATAAAATTAGTAATAACAATACCTATGCTTTATAACAATTTGTGGTGGTTTTAAAAGATGTCTGCAATTCTTTGACACTCCTTCTATGAAGAGATGGAGTCTGTGTCCCCGCCTAGGAACCCGAGGAAGACTTTGGTAACCGCCTTAATGAATACAGTGCAGCAGAAGTAATGCTGTGTAACTTTGGGGTTTAGGTTAGGAATGGCTGTGATTCTTCTGCTAATTTTTCTTAGGAAACTAACTGTTGGAGCTTAAGCTCCCAGGTAGATTTCTTAGGATACTAACTGTTGGAGTTAAGCTCCCACGTAGGAAGCCTGGCTATCCCAAGGCTGCCTTGTGGAGCATCTACATGGAGTGATGACATATGGAAAGAAAGAAACAGCCCCATCTCCTCCACTCACCAGATGTTTGATTCATTTTAGCCCAGGCACTGTGAGTGAAGACGATTTAGAGGTGAGCGAAGCCCTGGTCACTGTCTGATTTCAACTCCATGACAGACCCTGAGGAAAAAAAATTGTCTGACTGGGTCTTATCAAAACCCAGATTCATTATCAAAATAATTAGTGGTTATTGGTTATTGTTCAAAGTCATTATTTTGGTGTGTTTTTCTGCAGCAATAGGTAACTAGAACACACTTTAAAAGTCACTTTTATCTCCCAAATTTCCCTGGGCAGCCAAGCCTATATTCTTGTTTCAGAGATAAGGAAACTGAGAGTCAGAGAAATGAAATGGATAGGTACACTTGTCTAGTCCAAGTTCCTCTTTCCACCAATGAGGAAATGAGGATCAGAGAGGTGAGATGACTCACAAAAACAACACAGCCTGTCAGGGGAAGAGCCGAGACTCCTTCCAGTCCCCTTTCCAATAAATAGCTATATGTAGTTTTGCTGCTCCACACCACCTAGACTTGCTTTCCATTCAGGGAAATAGAAGTGGCCAGGATCCTTTCCACATTCGGTTTGTGTTGTCCTTGGATCCGTAGAAATAGTATAAAGAGCATGGGCCTTTTGGTGACAGAAGGATTTTGTTTCAAATCAACATGCTGGCTCTGTGCTCAGAGTTAAGTTCTTTAACTTCTCTGAACCACATCTTCATCATATATAAAATGGGGATCAAAGTGCTTCCTCTAGATTATTGTTAGGAAAACAAGATATAATGAATATAAATTGCCTAATACAACATAAGTACCCAATAGATGCATCTCATAGAAAGTCTCATTATCGTCATTATCATTTTAATATTTTCCAGAGGATCTAATGATAAATGTGATTATATCATAATATAATGATAATAGCAAACTATAGTTTAGCTCATGGAATCCTCACAGTCAGCACATGACCTAGGTAATATTCACATTTTTAGATGAGGAAACAGGCATGGAGAGGTTAAGTAATGTGCCAGTATTAGTTAGGGTTTGAATCTTGGCAGAGCAGGAAGGGAGGAAAAAGTGATCTCTTAGCATGTTGGTAAAAAATGTGTTTTGTTCCTATTTGACCTCCTGGTAAGGCCCTTTAGGGGAATAAAACTAAGTGTAGTATGCCTGATAACAGCCAAGTTTTCCACCAAGCCAGATCATTTCCCAATCTTGCTAGAAAGTAAATTAGATTCTATATAATTGCATCTAATGTTAATGTTGCCTAAGGAAAGGTCTTTCTGGGATGTCTGGGATTGATTGTCTAAAGCCTTCAGTGTAATTTTTGTGCTCCAGATAAGGCTTCTAACTTGAAATTTGCATACTGTAATGATGCGATGAGGCGTGTTTGCAAACTGAAGAGCAAAATACCACCATTAGGGACTATTTCAGGCTCAGGGTAAACCTGGAATGTCTGTTTGAATTGCACTATAATTTTCAGATTCATGATTTAAGATTTTTTAGTAATTTGTCTTTATTGTAATGTTACAACTATCCAGTACATGTGGATTATATTGTTTTTTTTTTGTTTCTACATCATTGAAAGCTTTGTTATTGGTCAACAGTTGTTAGTATATAATATAATACAGTTATTACACTAGTATGCATTTCTAGTACAAAAGTATCTTGTAAAGTTGCACGTTGTCACAAAGTGATTCTAATACTTTTGATCATTTCTCTTAACAGCTCACTAAGTATTGCTCTCTGGGGAAGAGTCAGGGGAAATATGTCATATGTTAAAGCTCAAAGGCACATTTACCCACAAGTTCTTGATTTATTCAGAACTCTATAACGATAGTCGGCTCGTGTTCTATACTTTCTCTCCTGACCTCCACAAACATCTTGAGTCCTTTCCTTATTATTCCTGCAGTTCATATAATAAATGAGAATGCATTGCCTAACTAATGTAATGACGTGTATGCTTTCGATTCAGGAAGGGGGAGCTATCGCTTAGCATATTTGTGAATCAAGGCCAGCCTTTCACTTTAATAGAAACGATTGGTGCTTGTTTGGTATCATCTGAGCGTGCTGCAAGGTTAAGTGTCTACTCTAAATTTTTTCCCAATTTTGGTAGCCATGTCTAAAATTTTACTAATGGAGATGATTTCCTATAGTTTTGATAACAAACATATAGAAATGAAGGATAAAATAAATATACAGCCAAGCAAGCAAAAAAAACCCCAAAAACCTACATATGCTAGAATTAAGAGTGAACAGTAGGGGCACCTGGGTGGTTCAGTTAGGCGTCTGCCTTTAGCTCAGGTCATGGTCCCAGGGTCCTGGGATCGAGCCCTATGCCTCCTTGCTCAATGGGGAGCTTGCTTCTCCCTCTCCCTCTGCAGCACCCCCTACTTGTGCACTCTCTCTCTCTCTGTGTCAAATAAATAAAAATCTTTAAAAAAGAAAAAAAAAGAGTGAAGGGAGTAGACATAATGATATTCATGTGAGCCCGTGAAGCCATGGACCAGAAGGACTTAGCACCTAGAAAAAGACCGAAAATCTACTCATGAAAAAAAAATGCAGACTACACAAAGAAACTATCCATTAGATGGTAGAGAAATAACACATGAAAAGAAGTATTTGCAGCCCAAGAACCTGAGAAGTCAGAACTACCCAAAAGACCCTATAAAATAAATATATTTAAAATTATTAAAGAGACAAAGTAAGGAAATAGGGATCTTTATGAAATTACAAAGCACTATAAGATAAGAACAAGATTATTTGATAAAGGACATCTTAAGAATAAAAAATAGTCATTGAAATTTAATAGTTAATGGCCATTCTATGAGGAAAGTATTATTATCATCCTGTTCATATAACAGATAAAGAAATTGAGGCTCAGAAGGCTAAATAATTTACCCAAGTACACATAGTTTATAAATGGTGAAGTAGACTTGAACTCAAGTCTCTATGACTTCAAAGTGCATGTTTTTAACTATTACATGATGCTACCTAACAAAAGTATGATTTCTATACCTATTATAAGGGTGTGTGTGTGTGTGTGTGTGTGTAAATATATTAAACATATATGTATGCCAGCACAGGGATATAGTAATGTTAATAATGGTGAATTATGGCAGTCGATTTATTTGTGATTTTCTTTTTTTTTCAAGATTTTATTTATTTATTTGACACCCACAGAGTGAGACAGACACAGAGACAGCAGAAGCAGGGGGAGCAGCAGAGGGAGAGGAAGAAGCAGGCTGAGCAAAAAGCCCGATGTGGGGCTGAGCAGGGAGCCGGATGCAGGGTCCATCCCAGAACCCTGAGATCATGACCTGAGCCAAAGGCAGATGCTTAACAACTGAGCCACCCAGGTGCCCCTATTTGTGATTTTCTCTGTATTATAATTTTCTGTATTAAACATCATGATAGAGTAATAATAAACACACCCTACATCTTTCTTTGGTAAATTCATTAGATGGTGCAAATAAAAAATGTGAACAAGACAAAATAAACCTCGATAAGGATAAAAAGCAGATTAGACTCAGCTAAAAAGAGAATGTGTAGTATGAAAAATAAATCAAAGAAATTACCTAGAATGAAGCAGAAAGAAAAGTTATATATTCTATTTATGATTTTTAGTGGCTGCCTTATGTTTTTAACATGAATACCTGATTTTACATAATCTGAACTTAATATCTTTAGCCTCTTCCAAAACAAGTTCCAACTTTTGACTCTGATTATCTTTTTGTTTCAAATATAATTTTTGCCAATATTTTATTTCTGACCTCTTTGTAGGGCTCCATTATTACTATTATTATATTTCTTAACACAGTCAGGTCTTGTTTAGAGTTACTCACTGCTTTTTATGTCTTGAGTTTCCATCTTCTTAAAATATACTGATTGTTATTCTATGGCAGTGTAACAGATTACTATGAACTTAGTGGTTTAACACAACACACAGGGGCTCCTGGGTGGCTCAGATGGTTAAGCATCTGCCTTGGGCTCAGGCCATGATCCTGGGGTCCTGGGATCAAGCCCCATGTTGGGCTCCCTGCTCAGTGGGGAGCCTGCTTTTTCCTCTTCCCCCTGCTCATGCTCTCTCTCTCTCAAATAAATAAATAAAATCTTGAAAAAAAAATAAATAAAACAACATTCATCTATTATCTGTTTCAGTAGATTAGGAGTCCAGATATAGGTAAAAGCTTGGGCATCTGTTCAGTTTGTTACAAGGTTGAAATCAGGGCTGCACTATTTTCTGGAGGCTCTAGGAAAGAATTTGCTTCTAAGGTCATTCATTATATTGTCAGATTTCAGTTCTTTGTGGTTACAGAACTTAGATTCGAATTCTATTGGTAGATGTTGACCAGGGGTCACTCTCAGCCCCTTGAAGTGGTCCACAGTCCCTTGCCTTGTGGCCTTCTCTATATACCCTCACATACTTTGACTGTCTCTGACTTCTGCTGTCTCTGCCCACTAGGCCCAGATTTAAATGACTTATGCGGTACTCCCCCTCTTTTAAGACGAACTGATTTTAGAAGGTCAGTATATCAGTACCTAGATGATTGTTTGATTGTTTGATTGAGGGTGAGAGTCATGGGACCATCTTAGAATTCTGCCTTCCATAGACTTAAATTTTTTAAAGGAGAAATTATAAATAGTAAAATCTGTAATTTTTTTTGTCTTAAAGTCTTTATATAACTTCACTTCTTAAATACTTTATATAACATAACTTCTTACTTAAATGGTTGTTTAGCTAGATATAAAATTCTATGTTGACAGTAATTTTCTCTCAGGTGGAAAATATTATTCCATTGTCTTCTGATTTCTGTTGTTGCCTATAAGTTTGCTGTCAGTTGAATTTTCAATATTTGTAGCCAAACTGTCCTTTTTTAAGAGTTTGTTTTCCTTTAAATTTCTTTAGGTTTTTGATGTCCTGCAGTTTCTCTAAGGTCTTTCTAGTGTGGATTTAATTTTATTTATTTTGCTTCTTACATTTTCTGACTCTGAGGATTCATCTCATTTTGGAAAATTCTCAGCCACTGTCTGTTTGAAAATTACATCTCTTTCCTTATTTCCTTCTGAAACATCTACTAAACTTGGGTTATAGCTTCTCATTCTATCCTCCAAGTCTCCTTATTCTGCTTTTAAATTTTCCATCTCTTTAACTCAATGGAGTGGATTCTGAATAAATTCACAGGTCCATGTTAATTCTCTTTTCAGCTATATTTAATATGTATTTAATTCATCCATTGACTTGTTAATTTTAATGATGCTGTCTTTCATTTCTGGTTATTGTCTTTGGTTCTTTTTAAAATCTCCCTGGTATTTTTTTCAGTTTCTCTTTCTTCCCCTTATGTTGTCACTTCTTTACTTTATATACTAATTTATTAAAAACATATGGATTTACCATTATTTGGCAACTAATATAGAAATAACTGTTTTAGGCAAGAATCATCATTAGATTCTGAAATAAGTGAGTGAAAGTTTGACAAGAATTTGGATATTTACATAGTTCAAAATATCAACCACATGAAATTTATTAATTATGAAGGAGAAATAGTAACTTTATAGTGAAGAAACCTGGCCAACATTACTTAGTACTCAAAGTTCACCTCCATAATAGTAGGGAAAATAGACATCATTTGCCTCCTGATATGATGCAATGAGAAGGATACAATATTACCTCTGTGGCCTACCTGCCAAAAATGCCTAACCTGAATCTAATCATAAGGCTATGCTCCCCATCAATTGTAATTTCCATTTTGAGAGCTATAGAGTTCTATTAATCTATAATGATGTCATATATATTACCTCCTTATTCAGAGCACAGGGTTTGGGGTTATATGGACCTGATTTTCAAATCTTGAACCATCATCTACCTTGAAGATATAAAAAGTTGAAGCTGAAATGGCTGGGAAAGAGGATTACTCTGGAGATAGCTGTTGGTATGTTTTGGATTTCCACTCCTATTGGGTAAAAGGATTCCTTCCTCCTCCCTATTAATCTAAATAAGAAAGAGGGCTTCAAGGGAATTACGTGGTGGGGTTGACCTCTTATCCTGCAGTCTGGAAGCATAAGGATGGCAAGAGAAACTGGAGATAGATTGGCCCAGTAGAGTAGAGCAGAGTGAAAGAGAACTACCTTGGGAATAAAAAACTCGTTTATCAACAGCATGACAGGACAAGGATGGATGAGATTTTCCTGTGGGTCAGATATGGGCCACATGGGAGAGAGGCAATATGGAGCTACTTTGAATTCCACCCCCCACCCAAAATAAACTGCATGGATGGATGTGTGAGCCCAATGAAAGAGAAGACTGTCACATGCTCAGAGGCTGAGGGAAGAATTTTAAGCAGCCAGCAAGCAACAAGCAACAAGTAAGCATCAAGGAAGTTGCAAATGGAGAGATCCATTGGGGATATCATTGAAGAACACACAGAAACATCCCATTAGGGGAAGAATCAGCTTTGGCACACTGCCAACTCAGAGGGTTACATCACAGATTACGTCCATGCCAGTGAAGTAAGATATTTCCTGTTGCTTACCTGTTCTCCTTACTTTCCACCTCCAACCCTGATGCACCCAGAGAAGGCCTAAAAATAGTGAAAGGAGGAGAGAAATAAGGTGAAGAGAAAAGCCAAGAGTTCCCTCCCACCATTCTAGACTTCTAGGCCTAGAGCAATAGTAAGCTGGGATAGCAGGGTAAGATTAGGTCTGGTTGTAGTAAAAAGAATAAGGAGCAGTGATTATGACATTTTTAGTCCTGGGATGAGACTCTGATTATGCATAAAAATGACTTGCATTATCTGAGTATACTGGAAAGATTCTGCCAAGATCCAGCCCACAGAGTAAGTTTGAAGAGATAGCAGTGAACAAGAATAAGTCATTTTATTTGGTTTGTTGTTGTTGTTTTTGCTCATATCCTATTGAATTCAGCCCATTCAGTATCTAAATTTCATCTACAACTTGTCCCAGGTTATGTGGTAATTAGCAGAACTGAAACAAATTCAGGCACTATTTATACTCTATGATAATGACCTTCTTTGAATAAAAAGAGAGCATGCATGAGAAAGAAAGAGAATATTTGGTATTTATTTGCATAATTAGAAAGTTCAGTTACATCTCTGGATAATTTTTAGCCCAAAGGATAAGCACATGCAAATGCTAGATCCACAAAATCTTCTCTCCAAGAAGGACAAGCCAAATCTTGGCTGGCTTGGGTATGGAATTCCCCCAGACGTGAGGCCAAAACTTTGAGAGGCCTGGATTTCCCTGGGGAGCCAATACTCACGGAGAGAGCAGATGGTTTCCAGGGTAAAACCTGGAGAGAGAGTTCCCCAAAGGGGAACAGATCTTAGGTTTTTGGCAGAGATGAGGTTGTTTCACTGGCAGAGTGAAAACATCCCACCTCCCCAATTCCACTTCTCTCCATACACACACTTGTAGAACATTTTCTCCACAATGACAACACACAGAATGGTGTTCACCACTACAGGATGATCATATCTTCCTGTTGAACGCAGTGGGCTTTTCAAACAGATTATGAGGAGCCTGTGTTTTGTCGATAAACTTCTAGTAAGACCCAGAGGGAAACCAGAACACAGACTTGGGATTTGAGGCTGTAGCCTGGCTAGTGACAGGAACCAGGCCTGGGCCGCCCTTCACTGTGGAGGGGCTGGCAAGGAAGGGGGGAGGGGAAACCAGGTGCAGAACGGGGGAAGGGGATTTTATGTAGGATCTGCTTTCCACTCTGCGTCAGTTGGAAATGTCACTCTCACTGGAAACCATGTTAATGAATGACGATCAAAGCATACAGGGTGTACTGTTTTATAAAACAGTATTTGTTTCCCAGAGCTGCTGGCCCAACTATTTGCATGACATTTGTGTTTTAATGTAGTATGGCTCCAATGTACTGTGAAGGGCAGGACACCAGGCAGAAATTAGATGTTAAGTTTTCTACATGAAATTTGCCATCTGAGCACTTTGCCAGCTCTAAAGCTCTGAACACTAGCATGTCCGTTTCTTTCAAAGCAAACTATATGAAGCCTGCTGGAAGCCTCAACATTGACAGGAACTTTGAAACTTTTTTTTCTTAAGATTTTATTTATTCATTTTGAGAGAGAGACAGAGAGAAAGAGCATGAGCAGGGGGGAGAGGCAGAGGGAGAGAGAGAAGCAGACTTCCTGCTGAGCTGGGAGCCTGACGTGGGGCTTGATCCCAGGATCTGGAGATCATGACCTGAGCGAAGGCAGATGCTTAACCATCTGAGCCACCCAGGCACCCCTGACAGGAAACTTTGAAGCTGGGTTTATTGTTCCACTATTTCCTTTTTTATAAAAGTTACATCTCTGCCTCATTATTTGCTCCCCCTGCCAAAAGAAAAAAAATCTGCAAGAAATTTTTAGTTACTTGTAGATATCAGGAAGGGAAGAAAATAAAATTAATAATAATAGGCAGTGTTCTTTTCATTTGGAATTTTAAAATATTCTTCAAGAACACATTATCCCCAGCACTCATTCTCTCTTAATAGCAGCCTTAGTTATTTGGACATAACTTGTTAGAGGTTCAATATTTAACTTAAAAAAATTACCAAAAAAGTATTAAAATATGACATAGAAATTATCATAATAAACTAGAATAATAAAAATTTCTTTCTTTGAATAATGACCCCAAATATATAACGTACCTAATTTCTCTATGCACTCCTTCATTTTCTGCATAAAGTATAAAAAGAATTACCTATAAGATATATTGATCCTATGTTCATCCTTTCTTGCATCCCTGGTTCTGCCTTCATTATTAATGTTGACAGATGATAATCTTTCAGTTTATATAGGTTTGATGTATTTGGAATAGGCGGCATGATGGGGAGATGGAGTTAGGATAATTTCACTGAAATATCCTTCCCTTTCAGACCTGAACTTGGTATGAATGGCTCATAAAACTAACTGTTTATGTATATAGGGCCATAGAATAGTAAACGTGAAGTCTATTGCTTTTCCTTCTCTTCCTCTCTCAGTAATTTTTCAAAGATATCTGCTATTAGTGGAGTGGCCTCCTCTAATTACAGGAGAAATTGGAACAACTTGTATTCTGATCTAAGAAAATATCTGATGAGAATATAAATTATTTTAATATATAAAGATCTATAAGATCTGTACTTAAATTATATAATTGGAATGTTATTTTTCATTTACATGTTCATGTAGTATGTATTTCATTATATTGGTTTCTGACATCTGTTAAAACAATACCCCACTATCAAATATTTAAGGAAGAAATAGTACCAATCTTACATAAACTCTTAGAAAACCAGAGGAGTGAATATTTCCTAACTCATTTTAGGAAGCCCATATTACCTTGAACCTGAAAGGAGGCAAAGACACAAACAGTATAAAGCAAAATCTCCTGTGAAGAAAGACTCAAAAATCCTTAATAAATATTAGCAAATTAAAAACTAATACATAAAAAAATACTATATCATGATTGAGTTGGCTTAACATTTAAAAATCAATCCATATAATTCATCATGTTAGCTGAATTTATAAAGAAAAAAACATAGTTTTAATAAATACAGAAAAACCATTTGACAAAATCCAATTTCCATGACTGATTTAAAAACAAATACAGGGGGTGCCTGGGTGGCTTAGTCAGTTAAACATCTGCTTTAGGATCAGGTCATGATCTCAGGGTCCTGGGATCAGGCCTTGTGTCAGGCTCCCTGCTAGCAGGAAGTTGGCTCTCCCTATCCCTCTGTGCCTACCCTCCCTGTTTGTGCTCTCTCTCATAAATAAATAAATAAAATATTAAAAAACAAAGTAAAACAAATAAACAAACAAACAAATATAGCTCTCCTCGGGGTGCCTGGGTGGCTCAGTTGTTAAGCGTCTGCCTTCGGCTCGGGTCATAGTCCCAGGGTCCTGGATTCGAGTCCCTCATAGGGCTCCCTGCTCTGCGGGAAGCCTGCTTCTTCCTCTCCCACTCCCCCTGCTTGTGTTCCCTCTCTCACTGTGTCTCTCTCTGTCAAATAAATAAATAAAATCTTTAAAAAATATATATATATAGCTCTCCTCAAACTAGGAACAGAAAGGAAGTCCCTGACTTTGACAAAGTGTATTTATAGAAAACCTACAGGTAATATCATACTTAAGAGTGAAAGACTGAATGCTTTCCTCCAGGGTTCTGTTCAGCATTGTACTAGAGTTCCTACTCAGTATGCTAAGACAAGTAAAAGAAAGGAAAGGCATGTAGATTGGAAAGAAAGAAAGAAAGCTGTCTATTGTAGTCACCATGATTGGGTACACAGAAAATCATAAGAAACCTAAAGAAAAGGTACTAGAACTTATGAATGAGTTTTAGTAAGGCCATGGGATACCAAGTCAACATACGAAACCAATTGTATTCCCATACACAAGCATTAAAAACCTGGGAAATTAAAATTTAAACATGAAAAAGTATCATTTACAATAGCATAAACTAAGAAATATAGAGAGCTATATCTCATAAAATAATATAAATCCTATAAAATGAAAACTAGCAAATACTAATGAAATTGAAGATCTAAACCAACTTAAAGATGTATCTTGTTTATAAATTAGAGAACTCAATATTGGTGTCACTGCTCCCCAGATTCAACTATAGATTCAACACAATCTCAGTCAAAATCCTAGCAAGTGTTTTTGATAGAAGTTGACAAACTTGTTTTTTTAAATTTATATGGAAATGCAAGGAACCTAGAATATCTAAAATATTACCAAATAAGAATATAGTTAGATACATGTACAGGATCTGATCTCAAGACATACTGTAAAGCTACAACAATCAAAACAGTGTGGTATTGGCCTAAGGATAAAAATACAGATCAAGAGCACAGAATGGATAATCCAGAACTAGACCCCCACATAAAATCATTTGATGTTCTACATGTTGCCAGTTAATTCAATGAAGAAAGAAAAGTCTTTGCAACAAGGCATGCTGGAGAAGTTTAGTATGTATATGGGAAAATAATAGAACCTCAATCCTTACTGCATATCATACATTTAAAAAATTATTAATAACCAATAAGTACATGAAAAGAACCAACACCTTTAGCCATCAGGGACATGTAAACCAGGAAGAAAGAAACATCAGTAAAGATACAGAAAATGTGAACCACACAATCAGAAACAAACTAATTGATATTTATAGAATACTACATCCAACAATTGCAGGATACACATTCTTCTCAAGTGCCTATGATAAAGGCAAGATAAATTATATGTTGTGCCATAAACAAGTCTCAGTAAAGTTTATGGATCAAAATTAAGTAGACTGTATTCTCTGACAATAAATCAAGTATTTATAAATAATAATAATAAGTATCTAGGAAAACACCACATATGTTGAAAATAAAGCACATATTTCTCAATAATTTATGAGTCAAGAAAAAAGTCATAAGAGAAATTAAAATATGCTTTGTACTGAATGACAACAAAAAATACAACACATTAAAATTTGTTGGAAGCAGCTAAGCAGTATTTAGAGGAAAACATCACTTTAAATGCTTATATTTAAAAAGAAGATTTAAAGTTGATGACCTAAAGTTCCTTATAAGAAGCCAGATGAAAAATCAACAGAGTAAACCCAAAGAGCAGAGTGAAGGAAGTAATAAAGAAAAATAATTAACAAAATGAAAATAGAGCATAGAAAAAATTAACAGAGCCAAAAGGTGATTCTTTGTAAAGATCATCAAAATTGACAAATCTCTACCTAGAATGACCAAGATAAAAGAGAACATAATTTACCAGTATCAGGAATGAAAAAGGAATTATTACCATAGATCCTGAAGACATTAAAAAGATAATAAGTGAATGTATTAACTTCATTGTAACAAATTTGGTAATTTATAAAATGTTTTCCTGAATAATCAAGTTACTAATATTGACACAAGGAAAAAACAGAGAAATTTGAATGGACTTTTATGTATTTAATTAACTGAATTTATTATCAAAACCTTTCCCCAAAAGAAAATTCTGGCCTAAGGTTGTTTAACTGGTGAACTCTATCAAACATTTAAGGGAGTAATAAGTCCAGTCTCATCTTACACAGCGTTTTCAGAAAACAGAGGATGGAGGATCACTACCGAACCCATTCATGAGGTCAGCATAATACCAAAACTTGACAAGATATTACAAAAAGCTGGAAGTTGTAGGCCAATATTTCTCATTAATATAGATGTAAAAACTTTTTAACAAAACTTTAGCAAAAACAAATTCAGCAATTTCTTAAAAAGACAATATATTATGATCAAGTAGGGTTAGCCCAGAAGGAATTCAAGATTGGTTTTATGTGTAAAAATCAATCAGTGTAATTAATCACTTTAACAGAATAGAGGAGAAAAAGCCCACATGATTACTTCGAGATTTTCAGAAAAAGCATCAGTGCTCATTCATGGTAAATCCTTAGCAAAATAAGAAAGTAAGGAACTTTCTTAAACTACCTCAAAGGGCATTTCCCTCCTGAAAATGAGAACAAGGATGCCTACTTTCCACACTTTTATTCCATATTGTCCTGGAGGCATCAGATTTACAGTAAGGCAGGGAAAAGATTTAAAAGACATAAAGCATAGAAAGGAAGACATAAAACTCTCCTTATTTACAGTTGATATGCTATTTATGTAGAAAATACTAGGAAATCCATAGAACAGTTACTAAAACTTATAAATTTAACAAGTTCAAAGAATAGATTAACATACAAAAATAAAAAGCATATAAAATAAATATATAAATATATAGTAATAATAAGTAATGGGGATGAAAGGTACAAATAGTGAGTATTGTCAGTGGTATCATAATAGCATTGTATGGTGACAGATGGTGGCCGCGCTTGTGGTAAGCATAGCATACGTATAGAGTTGTCAAATCACTATGTCATACACTTGAAACTAATGCAACATTGTATGTCAATTATACTTCAGAACAACAAAAAATGTTTTCTTTTTCTTCCAGCTTTATTGAGATATAATTGATATGTAGTACTGTTTAAATGTAAAGTGTACATACAGCATGTTGACTTGACTTACATATATTGTGAAGTGATTACCCACAGTAAGTTTAGTTAATATCCATCATCTCATTTAGATACAATAAATAAATAAATAAATAATAAATAAATTTTAAAAATGAATTCTTATATACTAACAGCAAACAATTAGAAATAAAATATTAAAACTTTTATTTACAAGTATGCCATAAAACAATATATCAAGTAATAAATCTAACAAAAGATGTTCAAGTCCTATATACTGAAAGCAACAAAACACTGCTGGGAGAAGTTAAAGAAGACCTGTATAAATGGAGAGATATATTTGTGAATTGGAAGACTCGATATAGCTTTGCAGATCTGCCAATATTGATCAGTAGTCTCAAAGCTATCCGAAACAAAATTCTAGTAGCAACCAACTGATTCTAAAATTCGTAAGAAAGTGCAGACCATAGAATAACCAAAGCATTTTTTTGAGACGATCGTATGGTTTTTACATTTTCTCTTGTTGGTGTGATGTTGATTGATTTGTAAATATTGAACCACCCCTGCATCCCTGGAATAAATTCCACTTGATCATGTTGAATGATATTTTTAATGTACTATTGGATTTGGCTTGCTAATACTTTGCTGAGGATTTTTTTTTTTTTGAAGGTTTATTTATTTGGGGCACCTGGATGGCTCAGTCAGTTATGTGTCTGACTTCAGCTCAGGTCACGATCTTGGGGTCCTGGGATCGAAACCTGTGATGGGCTCCCTGTTCACTGGGGGGTCTGCTTGTCCCTCTCCCTTTGCCCCTCCCTCTACTCACACTCTCTCTGTCTCTCTCTCAAATAAACAAAATCTTTTTTAAAAAACCCAATTTATTTATTTATTTGAGAGAGAGAGAGAGCAAAATTGGGGGAGGGAGAAGAGGAGGGATAGAAAGAATCCTCAAGCGGACTCTCTGCTGAGCATGGAGCCCAACACAGGGCTTGATTCCAGGACCCTGAGATCATGACCTGAGCTGAAATCAAGAGCCAGACACTTAACCAACTGAGCTACCCAGGTGCCCCACTTTGTTGAGGATTTTTACATGTATGTTCATCAGAGATATTGGCCTGAGTTTTCTTTCTTTTTTTTTTTTTTTGTAGTGTATCTATTTTTGGTATCAGGGTAATTCTGGCCTTGTGGAATGAATTTGGAAGCCTTCCTTTGTCTTCTCTTTTCTGGAATAGCTTGAGAAGAATGGGTATTAACTCTTCTTTAAATGTTTGGTAAATTCACTTGTGAATTTTTTGTTTGTAGGGTGCTTTTTCATTACTGATTTAATTCTACTGCTAATAATTCATCTGTTCAGATTTTATTATTTCTTCCTGTTTCAGTTTTGCAAGGTTATATGTTTCTAGAAATTTATCCATTTCTTCTATGTTGTCTAATGCATTGGCATATAATTTTTAATAATATTCTCTTATAATTCTCTGTATTTCTGTGGTGTTGTTATTTCTCCTCCATCATTTCTGATTTTACTTATTTGAGTCCCTTCTCTTTTTTTTCTTGATGAATCTCGCTAAAGGTTTATCAATTTTGTTGATCTTTTCAAAGAACCAGCTCCTGGTTTCATTGATCTGTCCTATAGGTTTTGTTTTATTGTTTGTTTATTTCTACTCTATTCTTTATTATTTCCTTCCTTCTACTATTTTGGGGCTTTGTTATTCTTTTTCTAGGTCCTTTAAGTGTAAGGGTTGTTTGAGATTTTTCTTATTTCTTGAGGTAGGCCTTTATTGCTATAAACTTCCCTCTTAGAACAGATTTTGCTGCATCCCAAAGATTTTGGACCATTGTGTTTTCATTTTCATTTATCTCCACATATTTTTTAATTTCTTCTTTGATTTCTTGGTTGACTCATTCATTATTTAGTAGCATGTTATTTAGCCTCCGTATATTTGTGTTCTTTCCAGATTTTTTCTTATGATTGATTTCTAGTTTTATAATGTTGTGACTGGAAAAGATGCAGGATATAAGTTCAATCTTTTTTAATTTATTGAGACTTATTTTGTGGCATAACATGAAATCTGTCCTTGAGAATGTCCCATGTGCACTTGAAAATAATGTGTAATCTGCTGTTTTGGGATGGAATGTTCTGAACATATCTGTTAGAGCCATCTGGTCTAATGAGTCATTCAAAACCACTGTTTCCTTGTTGCTTTTCTCTCTGGATGATCTATCCATTGATGTAGGTAGGGTGTCAAATCCCCTACTGTTATTGTATTATTGTCAATTTCTTCCTTTATGTTTGTTAATAGTTGCTTTATGTCTTTAGGTGCTCCCATGTTTGGTGCATAGATATTTACAATCATTATAGGTATATAAAATTGTCAACCAAAGCAATTTTTAAAGGAAAAAACTTCTATCGAATTTCAAGACTTTCTACAGCACTGTTTAATAAAATTTTCTATGATAGTTGGCCTGTTCTATAACTGTGTACTGCACTATGGAGTAGTCACTAGTTACATGTGGCTGTTAAGCATTAAATGTGGCCCCTGCACCTAAAGAACTGAAATTCTAATTTCATTCTATTTTAATTAATTTAAATTTAATAGCTAGATTAATGGCTACTATTTTGAATATTGCAGACATACTGTAAGAGACTACATTAATCAGGACAGTTTGGTATTATCAGAAAGAAAGACTTATAGATCAATGGGATAGATAGAAGTCTAGAAATAGATCAACATATATTTGGTCAACTGATTTTCCACAAAGAAGCCAAGGCAATTCAATGTAGGAAAGGAAAGCCTTTTCAGTAAATGGTGCGGATTGACTCAATAACTTCAAGGGAAAAAAATGAGCATTGATTTAAACCTCTAGAATTTCTAGAATAAAATAGTAAATCTTTGTGCTCTGGCATTGCAAGATCTATTAGATAAGACAAAGAAATACAAAATATAAAAGAAAAAATGTGATAATTTGTACTTCATCAGAATGTAAAATGTTTGCTCTTTGAAAAACATCACTAAGAAACAAAAAGGCAAACCACAAACTGGTAGAACCAATAAACATGGGCAAATATTTAAACAAGTATTTCACCAACAAAGCAACCTAGTAATACTAATATCTAATTAACATAGCACTTATGTGCCAGACACTGTGTTAAGTGGGTTTACCTTTATTAATTAACTTAATAGATTTAATGTCGTATTTAAGTGTATAGACTCCTGAGTCATATCACATTCTGATCCACTCTTTATTAGCTTTGTAAGTTTGGGTAAGTTTCCTAATTACTCAGTTGCACAGGTCCCTCATCAGTAAATGAGGATAATAATAGTACCTACCTCATAGGAGTATTGGGATGATTCATGATACAATACATGCTTTGTGCTTAGAAGGATGCCTAGCATTTGTTAAGAGCTCAGTAATGTAAGCTCTTTCTATTTTCTTTGGGAAAAGGCAATGTTGTATAAAACCTGAGATGAACATTGGTGCTTTTATTTACTTATTTGTCAAATAACCCATAAGATTGTTCATTTATTTATTTATTCACTCACGCACCGTTATCTTATTTACAGCATTAAAAAGAATTTCAGTGAGAATAGAATGCTGGAAGGCTAGAGAAGTAGAAAGATCTGTTTGAGAGCTTCTGTAGGAATCCAGTTGATAGATAATCAATCGTGGCTTAGAACAGGACGTTAACAGAGGTAATGAAGAGAAGAGATGAAACTGACATATGTTTTAAAGTCAATTATTTTAAGAGATGATGCTATAGACAGCCCTAATTCCCAATGTGGCTGGATCTGGGGTAAGATCTTTAGAAAGTACTTAAAATTAAATGAGGACGTAAGGGTGTGGCCGTAATCTGATGGGACTGTAGCCTTATACGAAGAGAAAGGTCTTTCTCTCTCTCTCCTCCTTCCCCTCCCCAGTCCCACCACCACCCTTCACTTCCCCACCCCTGCCATATGAAGATACAGACAGAATGCAGCCATCTGTAAGCCCAGAAGTGATCCCTCATCAGAGAGCAACCATGCTGGAATCCTGATTTTGGACTTCCCAGCCTCCACAACTGTGAGGAAAAAAAATTGCTGTTGTTTAAGCAACCTAGTCTATGACATTTTTTATGGCAGCCTGGGCTGAGTAAGATAGATGAGATGATACTATACTTAGAAAACTGTTAAAATGAGACAAAAAGAATTATTGAGTGTTCCTAGAGAAGAAATTACCTATTTCTTGATACACAGAGTTAAATTGTGCAAGTTTACCCTCCTTTCTTACAAGGAAATAAGAATTTATATTTTAGTGCATCCTTGTCAAAAATGAGAAAATGAGTATGGTACTAAAAAAAAACAAAAATAAAACAACTTTGTAATATTGTATTTTGTCATAATTCACATTTATCTGATCATTAGAGAGGTAATTATGTTTTTCATTTTGCGGATCATTTATATTTTCTCTTTCAGATGGTATTTGTCACTCTTTTCTCTGTTTTGTTATATTGGGGTGTTAGAGATGTATAAACTAAAGGAATGAAGGAAGTAGAAAACCTCCTTTCAGCAACCATAACGCTAATTGTTTCTGTCAAGAATCATCTGTGGATGGTAAAATTGCCCTCTACCAAAGAGAGCTGCCTTGCCCAAGGTTACCCTCTCTGAGGCAACAGTCTTCATATAAAAGCCAAGAGAGTATATATGGGACTGGATCCTGTGGATGCTGAATCAAGGAGATAGAATATAAAATTGGAGAAAAGAGTTTATCTGTAGAGGAGCATTTTCCCAGTCCACACGATTTAATGCCCTGGCAAGGACCCCAGGAGACAGCACTACTAGCTTCTAGAATGGCTGTTGAAAACTTGGGGAAAAAAGGAGAGCCCACATGAAATGAAGGAGAAATGCCCAGAATTGCCTTGGCAGTTGCTGGAAGAAGGAATTAAAAGGTTCAAAGAGGTGAGCAGCTAGAGTACCAGTCAACTATGTTTATCCAGAAGACACTGTCAAAGCAGTAAAGAATGTGCTAGTGAAGGAGGCATTAGGATCATTGAGATCAATGGTGGCTTCCTCTGCAGTCCAGGGCTGTTCCAGAATTAGGTTCCCTAATAGCAATGGGGATAAAGGGATTCTGAGATAATAGAGGCAAATGGCAGCATGTAACCATCAGAAGCAAAATGGGTGGAATTAGCATAATGTGTAGCAAGCTCAGAGTGCCAGCCAAGGGGCCTGACCTGAATAGAGCTGTGATGATAGTTAATAAAACACAGTGTTCCTAAGGGCAAGATAATGGGCAGCCAGTAAGGGTATGCTTAATTTATTTAACCAAAGGAAACAAGGATAGATCATCAAAAGGCTGAGGGCTCTAGCCCCAATTCATGACTCATGATTCATGATTTGGACCTGAACTAGGCAATTTTCAGATTTGCCTAAAAGAGAGACTCTGGCCCCATGAGGAAGGATCCTAGAACAGCAGCTGTTTATGGTAATGATTTCCCTTATCCTTCTCCAAAGGGACTCAGGTCCTTTCCTTAGGTGATTATATACTGGGGAGAGGGGAGTACTGAAACATTTAGAGACTACTGGATGCAATTGTACAAGTTGACATTAAAGGAAGTGTAGCCATAGCCCCTCCCATTAGAGCCAGCGGGGATCAGGTATTAAATAGAATCCTAATCTTGGTCTTCCTCACAGTGGTTCAACTGTGTTCACAAACCCAGTGGCCAGCTCTCCAGGTCTCAAGTGTATAACTGAAATGTACATACTTAGTAATTGGCAGAACCCTCCCATGGATTCCTTGGTTCCTTGACCTGTGGCATTAGCATAGTGACAGATACCACAGAACAGCTTCTGAAACTGCCCTATCCCCCCAGCCAAGAAATCAAAAGTATCATCATATTCTGGATTGGATGTTTAATGGGATGGAAAAATATAAAGCAATTTCAGAAGAGGTGACATTGTTACAATACTCATTCTTCAGTTGCCAGAGAGATAAATATACCTTTCCATTTATTCAAAATTTTGTTTTGTTTTAGTAAATGTGGTTTTCCTAACTATAAATATCACACATGAGAAAGTTATTTCTAAATATTTTCAGATTTAATTGCCACCATGAATAAAAAGTTTATTATATTTTCTGAATGTTACTGGTTTCTGGATAGCTATTCCTTAGTGCAAGGCTGGGAACTGTCACTTCTGTGTTTCAGAAAAACACTTAGTTGAGGAATGTGCATGAGGACAAAGTGGCCAATTCAATTTTGTTTTGTATTCAGGAAAAGAACAAGTAATCATTTGTTCAACAAATATTTATTGAAGGATAGAACTGGGTGCTTTGTAGGAATGCAAAGATGATTAGGTGGACCCTGTCCTCAACAAGTTTGTAAAAGAGATAAATCATATCATTAATAGTAAAAATAACAACATGACAAAAAAAAGTTAAGGAATTATTAGGGCAGAGAGAGGGGTGGGAGGAGGAAGGGAGAGAGCAAAAGAGAGGAACAGAAGGGGAGGGAGAGAGAAAGGTAAAGAGAAAGAATAATGGGGGTTGTAGGAGACGGACTTGTCTTCTGAATGATGGAATTGCAGGGCACACTGTCAGCCTTGATAGAAGAAGGGCTGCAAGGGTGAATTCAGGAAAAAAAGAGACACCTTCTTAGTGGTTGTCAAAAGATGAAAACTAAAAACGTTCACCTTATTACCTTGTTCTCTGTAAAGTAATATGCAGGGTCATCTGTAAATAGTGGACATTGGAATTTAAGAAGAAAAGAAGAGGTTGTCAAATGGCAGCATGGGAGGTAGTATTGAGAGCAGTGAAAGATGAGTGAAAGCAGGATTTCACAAAGAGTGATCTACACAACACCCACAACAGAATCACCTGTGGGTGTTTGGTAAAAATGGAGAGGCTTCAGTCCCACTCTAAACTGAGCATTCAGATGAGGTCAGGTAACTTGAATTTGTATATGGAACATTCGATTAATTTGAATGTTGTATTAAGATCAAGAAATAAGAAATAAAAGCTGTCTTTAACATTAATGGCCAATAAAAATATATTTACTCCTGGATAAAGGCCCACTTGTTAGTCATTACTTATGAGGAGATAACAAAAAGGTGGGAGGTGGGAGGAGAGAAAAGGTAAAGTTAAGAAAGAGTGGGAGAGGAAGAAAAAAAGAGGACAAAAGGTAAATATTGGGGAAAATGAGACAAATACAAGAATACAAGATGGAAGCAGAATTGAAAGCAAAAAGGGAAAAGAAGTACACAGTTACACAGGGAGAAATTGAAAAATGTGAGGAAGGTCTAAGTAGATTTTAGGGTGAATATTAGCATAGACTGCTTTTTATTTATTTTTAAATTTTACTTATTGATTGATTTCTAAATTTTTTAAGACATCTATTTTAAAGGGAGAGAGAGAGAGCATGAGTTGGTGGAGGGGCAGAGGGAGAGAGACTCTCAAGTAGACACCCCACTGAGTGTGGAGCCCGACATGGGACTCAATCCCAGGACCTTGAGATCATGACTGAGCCAAAATCAGAAGCTGGCTGCTTAACTCACTGAGCCGCCCAGGCACCCCCATAACCTACTTTTTAAATTAGCCTTCAGAATCAGTTACCACTTTGCTTCTACCTTCTCTGCAATTCTGGTTATCAAATTTGCTACCCTTTCTCATAGGTAGGAATTTCAGCTAGCAATGTGTTGGCTAAACCACAGTGTTTCTCAGAAGGAAGATGTTTTTCTGCAGCACTTTTTCCCATAGGATGGCAAAATTACCCCAATCCGGTGTTTTCATATAGTTTCTAATCTGACTAACCCACAGAGCTCAAATAACAGGGGAGACTGGAAAAACTTGAGATAGGGGCTGTAGACAGTTGTCCTGTTTGGTAACTTAACTAAACTTTGATCACATACAAATCATCAGGTCACTATCTTTCCTGTTGTTAATCACTTGTTACCTAGGTAACTAATCAACTCACTCTCTAATCTGGATGCTTGATCTCTAAATACAACATCACACCTGGTTTATATTCTTCTGTAGAATATGTGGAAACTAAAACTCTTCCTTGTTATAAGCCCAGCACTCCTTTGTTAGATCTACAGCCTAACAGTGGTTGATGACCATCACAAAGAACTTAGTGCCTAGTTGTGCAATGGTATGGAGGCTTTCTTGGAAATTCCTAAGTGAGGGCTCAAAGAGCACAAGTGAAAACAATGAGGGAGAATTGTTCTTTTCGGTGCTAAAATTTCATATAAATAAAATTGTGTATTTATGTGATGACTTTCAGTGGAGTTGGATGAGATTCAGAGAGGCACCTGTTAGAAGAGAAAGAGGAATTTCTTTCAGCAGGAGCTAGAGAAGGCTGGTGGCCTCTGTTTACTTCACAGTCATCCTGACACTCTCACCTCTACCATGTCTGTGACCAACAAGACATTCTCCTCTTCCCCCAAACTTTCAGTGTGTACTTTCATGACTTTTCCTCCCCGACATTTTTATTATCATTTGATTTAATAAGTATCCAGATGCTTCCAATGGAATGGGGAAGCTGGTACAGTTCTTTTTATTTCCCCCCCAGACATGACCTCCTTATCAGCCCCTGAGCAATGTTCTCCCTTAAAAGTTTGTTTCTAGATAGAAGAAATACTAGGCTGTTGCTGTAACTTCATAGAAGATAGCAGTCTTGGACAGAGCTAGATTAATTTTTTAAATGAATCCTAATTATGTATTATTATAAAGTTTCTGAGGCCAACTTGAAATTGTATCCATATCCCCATATTATATTGTATGCAAAAATAAAGCATAAAAATAATATGAAAGTATAAAAACATGCATATGCTTTGGCCCAGAAATTCTCATTCCAATTAGATATCCAAATAAGACTGGGATGCCACTAACAACTGCTATTTATCTTTCTTCCAGGGCCCACAGCTCATATTTCTCAATCTCCTTTGCAGTTAGGTAGATTCATGTGACTGAATTCTGGGTAATGAAATGTGGAAATAAGTGAAGTTCACCACCTTAAGACCTGAGCTATAAAGAAACCTTCCATACAACCCTGTAAATATTCTCTTTCTCTATGTGGACACTGAAATGTTACATTTATTATGTAATTTAGCCTACTTTCACAAATATACACTACCAATACGTTGTAACATTGAGAAGGAGCACATAGGAATTAGAAAGCAGAAATAAAAATGGTTAATTTTTGCTGATGTGGTAGTCTGTGTAGAACATCCAAGAGAACTGACAAAGTATTCCAAACCATAGCAGAGCTCAGTTATATTGCTGAAAATGAGATGAATATTCAAAATCCATTTATGCAAGCATCAAACTATAAAATGAAGTAAAAAAGCTACTGTTTATGATATCAATAAACCTATATGGCAGTCAACACTAAATCTAATCAAAGGTGTAAAAGAAGGATTTATATGGGGAAACATTAGAAAAGATGACCCAAATAATTACAGAAATAGGGCATGTGTGTTAGGGTGCTCCAAAGAAACAATACCAATAGGATATCTGTATAGATGTAGACAGATATAAAATATTATATTATATATTACATATTATGTGTATATATTTATTTTCTTACATCTCTGTAGATTAGAACCAACACAGGTCTCACTAGGCTAAAATCAAAGTGTCAGCAGGGCTGTATTCATGTCTGGAGGCTCTAGAGGAGTAATTTCCTTGCGTTTTCCAGCTTCTGGAGAACACTGGTATCCCTGGCTCACGGCCTTCTCCCTCCATCTCCAAAGTCAGTAATGTTCCATGTGCCTTCTCAATCTCCTGCAGTCGGATCTTTCTCTTACTCTGATCTCAGCTGGGAAAGGTTCTCCCCTTTTAGGGACTGGGCATTAGATTGGTCCCATCTAGATAATCCAGAATCATCTCTCCATAGCAAGGGCTTTAATTTAATCATATCTGCCAAGTTCCTTTACCATGCAAAGTACCATATTCACAGGTTCCAGGGATTAGGATGTGAACATCTTTGGGGAGGCATTTTTCTGCCTACCACACCACATATCAAATTTTAAGTTACATTATATCAGACAGTGTGGTATTGGTATGGGTCTATCAGGATACCTAGGAAAAAAAGTCATATATATTTAGAAGCTTAGGCCTTTAGCTTTTCATGGAAACTTTAGGCCTTTTGTTAGAAGACTTGGAAATAATAGGGTAAGGGATAAATTATTTGATACTTGGCACAGGGGCAAGCTATAAGCAGATTCCCACTTTAGATTTTATGCACAAATAAGTTTCTAAAATAATATGAAGGGAGAAGCTAAATCTTTTAAAAGAAAATACTAGAGAGTAATTAGAAAATACCTTTATGGTTTTTAAAGCATCTTTAACAGGATACTAAAAGCAAAAGCCATAAAAGAAAAGATCAGTAAGACTGAGCACTGTAAATGTGAAAGCAATTTTCATGAAAAAAACATCACAAATAAAGCAAAAAGACTGACAGGGACATACTTTGCAAACTATATCTTAAAAACCAGTAAGAAGAAAAAGACATACAAGCCAAAAGGAAACAGGTAAAGGGTATAAACAGACAACTCACAGAAGGAGTGTAAAGAGTTGATAAAAAATATTCTCAATATCATTAGTAATCAGGGAAATTAAAATTAAAACCTCAATGAGATATAATTTCACAACCATTAAATTGACAAAAATTAATTAGTGGGATGTGATGATGTAAAGAAACAGCAATTCTTATTTATTGCTGATGGCAATGTAAACTGTTAGAAGCATTTTAGAGTACAATTTGGCAATACCAGATAAGGACAAAGATGATCATTCTAGATTTGACTTCTAGATTTCCCCTCAAGGCTACATGTACAAAAAAGTTCATTTCAGTGTTGTTTGTAATAGTAAAAAATAAACAAGCAAAAACCTGCCATCACATTTTTCTGTGACTCTCATACATATATATGTTAATAAAAATACTCAATTAGAAAAAAAAAAACCTGCCATCCTATTAAATGGGGCCAGCCAACAGTTACTGAGGACTCAAACTGGTCTCTTAGAAGTGGAATGGGTTAGGTACACATGAAGGAATGCTATATTACTGTTACATGAATGAACTAAATCTACATGTATCAATATGAATAAATCTTAAAAACATGTTAATTGGAAAGTTGCAAATGGATAAATACAGCATAATGTATTTGGCATGTATGAAAAATAGTTAAATGAAATAATAGTACTTACTATTCTGGAACACATATTTATGTAGTAAAAGTACAAACATATGCACAAAAGTGATACAAAATAATTTCAGATAAGTTTTTACCTCTGAGGAAGGGTGCAGATGAAGGGGTGAAGATATATCTATATAACATTGTATGTCTATAAAAGAGAGAGAGATCAAACACATATTGAAGAATGTTAACATCTGCTAAATCTTGGTGGTGGAAAACAGGTCTGTTATATTGTGTTCTGTACTTTCCTGCATGTTTTGTATTTCATATGAAATGTTTGATAATTTTTTTATAAAGGAAAAAAAAAAACAGGTGGGCAAGAGTTAAAAGAAAGACCAACCAGTGAAAGAAAGCAGTTCCTTGAACTGAAAATCATTCCCTATTTTTTTCAACAGGCATTTGTTAAAGATTTGCTATGTGACTTATTTTTGTGCTAGGAATTTGAATGAAATCTTATTTTTTAAAGCCATGCCAGTGGTAATTATACCAGTTTTACTTAATGGTGGAACACTGTGCCTGTGACTTTAACCAGCTGAAGTCAAACCCAGTAGGGATGCTTCGTTTTGCATAATACAGACCAGTCCAAGTCTTTAGTAACTGCTAGATTGTTCCTGGGTAATTGGATGGCTGCTCAATCTTTTAAGGACATACTGCTGTTCATTCACTCAGCTTCTTCCTCATCATTCAGTGAAAACTAAACCATCTGTTGTAATGAATATAAGGCTTCCTGCTCTCAATTCTATCTTCTGATTCCTCCACTAAATGCTGGTTGTCACTTTCAATTTAAAAAAACATCATTATACTTTCCAATTCCTCCTTTAGAATTTTCCCATGAGGATCTCAAAGCACTTCATGCATTCAAGGGAAGCACTGCAATTTGTCCAGGGAATTCAATAGTGGCTTTAGCTCCATTTTATAGACTGGACAAGTGGAGATTCCAGAGAGTTTCAGAATTTTGCACCCATCGTTTTGAAAGTTAGTGCCAGTCAAGAAGCAAAGTATGAGATGCTATTCTTAGACCTAAAATATCAACACCAAGCAGTACGCTGTGGAAAAATTTCAGAAAATTTTTCACAGCATTAGAAGCTAACCTGATGGACTCTGTGTCAGCTGTAGTTGACAGGTTTTTAGCACTTCTCCACCTGTAGGCTGTGGGTGGTCTCCAGGATGCAGACGCTGGTGGAGCTGACTGGTGAATTGGATGGGACCAAAGAAGGAGAGAGGTACTCAGGGTAGAAGGTACACTCAGATGGTGAGCTGGAGGTAGAGAAGGTTTTCCCTGATGAAACTCGATGTCAGAGTGGAAAATCTGGACCTTAGACGGGGAGGCATAAAACAAACTATTAATTAAGGTGCTGTTATTTACTGTTGTAATAGAAAAGGCAGAATATCTCTTTTGGGCATTGGAAATGGAAAATTTCACCTAAGTGACCACAAAGCAAGGACTTTCAAAGTGAGTTAACCAATTCCCTTGATAGTTTTGTTTCCCTTCCTTCCCCAGGTTCTTCTCTTCCTTCCTTTCTTTCCTTTTTTTTTTTTTAAAAAACCTCTCTACTCTCCATTAAAGATGGTCCATGACATATTGTCAAGAGACAGCTCAGTAGTCCCACCTTCTCAGTTCCTAAACCATGAGATGCTGTCTGTCATCCATTGTTCTCTTGGACCAAGTAACATGATTCATTCCACTCAGTTAAGAAACTTAGCTTTTCATTTTCCACTCTCTGTGAAGACAGGAAATCAACCTCTTAGCCATCTGGGGCATACCTGGATCTTGAGCACTGAATCCAACTCACTCTTTTTAAGAAACTGTAACCTTTATAACATGTTTAGATGTTAGCCTAACAAACAAATGAATGAGAATATATTAAAGAACAAGACAATCAGTGGCTTGACTGTGCAAGCAAAAACTTCTGATTTGTTAATGAAACAAACTTTTCATTCTAAACGACCAAATGCCACCCTAATTCTTATTCAAAGAATATCTTAATGTGGTTTACACTCTAAATATGGCCACTCACAAGAAACTGTGTGAGGTTCTGGCTTGCCCTTTTATTGACAGTTTCAGATCTCCACTGTATCAAGCCTATATCTTAAGTCTCTTTGTTAGGGACCAGCAATAAATTACCTGAGGTCAAGTTCTGTTTATACAGTGGACTGTTCTGAGAGAATTACCTTCTTGACTTAATAGCTTCCTTTTGGGTGACATTTCTCCCTGAAAGAAGACAAATTGTCTAAGGTCAGCCTGCAGATCAGCTCCGAGTGTAGGAGGAAATTGTAGTGGATCAGCCAAATTGCACCAGCTCTACCCACCAGCATCAGGCAGCACGCCGCAAGTCAGAGGCCAGCCCTGAGGGACCACAGCCCCCGCAGCCAGGCTGCTCCCTCAAGAGCAAACTTTCAAACCGTTCTCTCTGGGCTGCTCGTGGATTTATCTCTCCCCCCACTCCACCCCAATCAGCAATAAAATGGTTCAGAGCTGAGTTGCTTTGAAAGCGCTTTATTTCCCTCCATCTACTAAGGCTAATTGGGGAGTCTGAATGGGAAATAAGGGTGAGTCTCAGACTCAACTTGAGCTTGAATCTGTTCGGTTTCATCCACTGGAATAGTGGAGTAAACTCCAAATTGTCATTTTTACTAAAGGGGAAACTTTAGAAGTTAGAAGTGGACTCAGAGCAATTAATAGGTTTCAGGGCACTAAAAACAGAGTAATTTATTCTCAAAGGTGATTGCCTTCTACATGAAACAGTTCAAAAAGACAATTTCTTCTTATTTACCTACAAAGGATCTGGTGGTTTTTCCAAGTAAGTGGGTATTTTACTCCTCCTTTAAAGGAAAAACAGAGAAAGGGAGAAAAATAGAAATACAAGTCTCTTTTTAATTAAGCATTTTGTCCTTTGAAGTTATTCTGATTTTTTTCACATTGATGATGTAATTTATGTAAATAATCATCTATCTATGAAAGGAGTGTGTCTGTCAAAAGCTGAAATAAAAAACATCCGTCATTTTGAAGTGATTAACATTCTCCAGATGTTTAAATCATCAGATTTCAGGAGTTTCTCTTTGTTGTGATAATGATATAGTATCCAGAACAAGAATGTTTACTTTTTTGTATGGGTCAAACGCAGATTTTTCACAATCCTATTAAGGCATGCAGTTCATTGTAATTGTATGTGCAGATGAAAGCATATTCAGTTATTATTATTCCCCTTAATTGTAAACTGCTGCTGGTAATTTTACTGTAAAGCTCAAACAAAAGGAGTGTACTTGAAAGGACCACCACTGCCCACTTATGTAATCAATTTATATATGTCAAGTTTGTACTGGGATGGTTATCCCCTTCTGTTAGCAGACATGTGACATGCTACCACCCTGCAGCTCAGGGCAGGCACGCATGCTGCTGGCTCCCTTTGCAGGCTGCTTGGAAACACAGTGTATGTCGGTCATAATGTTAGATGACAGTTCCAAACTATTTCCCTTAGGCCTGTTTGACCCTTGAGTTCAGGGTAAAACGGGAATGGTTCCGCTTACCTTCAAGGACTGAGCATCCTCACCATTGGCAGATTGAACTTGGAGGCTTGGAGAAGCTCCCTGGGGGCCCAATTACCCCTGTTAGGGGACCTACTGAAACATTAATGACATGTAGGCACTTCATTCATAAAGTTGGGCTCAACTCATGTCTAGCCTTACCCCACAAACACCCTTGCCAGCTTCAGATCTGAAATGTTTGTAGGGATTTATTAAAACCTCTTGACTAGGGCACAAACTGACTACATGCTTATTATGTGCTACCTAAATGCATTCAAGGCTGGGGGGTGGTCTTAGATACCCATGTGCCCAGTTCAGTCTTGTAGAACTGCATTACTTAGGAACAAGAAATACCAAATAATTTCTCAAGAACTATGCATTAGTAATAATGTCTCTGATCTTTTTTGTCTATTGAGCCCTTGATACATATGTTCAGGAATTTAATGTGATATTATTCTACCAGTGACCACACAATTCTATTCTTTTGAACATCAGAGAGATCTCTTGGTATCAACAGAGGGAGGAAATGTCTTCCTTTACAGTTCTTACAAGAAATCAAAGCATTACAAGGGGTAGATGATGATGAGTCAGACATAGAATACTTTCTTTCTTACTGGACTGAAGCCTTCGTAATTGGCTAATAATTAATAGTTACCATCTGCTATCCCTTGTGCCCAACCTTCAAATCATTCTTCATTTGTATTTGAACACACACATTCCTTTTAATCATTCCATGGCTATTTAAGTACTTTGATAAGGCTTGGGTCCCTAAAATGTTTCCAAATCATCCCCATCTGACAGAGACACTTGAATTAGAACTTTATTAAAGAGGAAGTATGTATAATAAGTGACAAGGAGTTGTAGCATGGGGCTGGGAATTGGGTAACTTGGGCTCTCTTCCTTGTTATATTTAAGCATCAAAGCAAGCGCTGAGCCAGTCCGTTAGCATTCTTGCCCCTACCTTTTCTAAAGAATTTTAATGGCCTCTGTGTCACATAAAACTGAATGTTTCAACCCTTCTCCTTTTGTGTCCTTCATCTTTCCTCCATCCAGAAGAATATTGGGTCTGGGATTATCTTGGGACCTGAACATCATTCTTTCTCTAAATTAGAGAAAAAGATTTGCTTCCAGAATTTTATACATTTTGATTCTCTTTCCTCTGAATAGTCAAGGGTCCATATTTTTCTGAGTAAAATAAGAAATGTACAAGAAATCTCAGGATATCACAATACCATTTTCTATTCATCACATTAAGTCAATGTCACTCTTAATATTGATAGAGCACATTTTATCTCTTCGTATCAAATTAAAATGAGAGGGAGATGGCTACATAGTAGGTCATTTCTGACTTTGCTCCCCCTCTCAAGAACAGGTAACAACTATTCAAAAACAAGACACTGCTGAGAAAATTCTAGAACACAAGAATGAAGCTGAAGAATGCCCCTGCTTCAGAGACCAAGACAGATTTCATTAGCAGGGTAAGAAAAGCAGCTAATGTTGACCACATTGACCCTCCCCAAGGCTAGTGCAGCAACATATGGACAGGTCTCCCTTGAGCTTCTGGTTCCTTCAGTGGGAAAGAAGAACCCAGAGATGGGGTGCCGGGGTGGCTCAGTCATTAAGCGTCTGCCTTTGGCTCAGGTCATGATCTCGGGGTTCTGGGATCGAGCCCCCACATTAGGCCCCCTGCTCATCTGGGAGTCTGCTTCTCCCTCTCCCACTCCCCCTGCTTGTGTTCCCTTTCTCACTGTCTCTCTGTCAAATAAATAAAGAAAATCTTTAAAAAAAAAAAAAACCCAGAGAGGACAACCAGCACCATGTCCCCCACCCCAGCATTGTGGGTCACTTTCTAAGAGCCCCTACTCTGATCTCCAACCATGGGAATTGCAAGGAAATCTTCCTGGTCAACCACTGGGAATCCAACTGTGACAGAGAACAGAGGAAGGACTTACAACAACCAGCACACAGATCTTGGCAGATTGAGTTCATACCTGCAGAGCCCAAGTAGTAATCCCAACCAGTGGTTTGGTTCATCTGCAGAACCAAGGGGATGCATTCTGACCAGGAAATTCAGTGGGATACAGATCTGCCTGATTGGGATCCTCAAATGAAGCATTTTGCCAACTTAAGAGCCCAGTTTGCCCACACCCAGGCAAGAAGCAGAATCGCAGCTCCACCCACTATGGAAAGTGTCTTCCAGCTCCATCTAACCAGAAGGGCTGGCAACAACTCCTAGAAGCAATGTGGCTCAGTGACATTTGAGCCATGGGGTAGGTGGGCAGAGCTGATGGTTTGCAGAGCAGTTAGTGGCCCTGTTCAGTTAGGGAACTAGAGGTATAGGTTGACTTGAGTGAAGACAACAAAGAGCTTACTGGCTTTAGAGCTGCTTCTCCCACTGCACTCAAACAGGGAATCTAATTCATCACCCTCCTTATTGTTGAATACAGCCGTCAGCCTGTCTGACCAGGGAACCAGCCAGAGTACATGGAAAACTGCATAGACCAGTCAACAGCTCTACGTATAGTAGCTTAAACAGAAAGCACAGCCTGTGGCTTCCCCCATCTGCAGAGCAAAATGGGTGGTCTCACCTGACCAGGGAATTCAGTACACACTGTGGCCTGATTTGGGTCCCCAGGCAATGAGCTGTGCAAGTTCTGAGTCTCATCCTGGCTGTCCTAGTTGGCAGGGAAGCTAATTCATACCTACATCTGCTACTTAATATAATACCCTGTCCTGACAATACCTAGTAAAACTGACCACAGAATCCAGGTAACTGCAGAGCCCATCCTACATCCTCATTTTGGTAGGGAAGCAAGCCAGCAGTCGTATCCAACTATTCTCAGTCAGTGGTACCACATCTGCATCCCTGTCCTCAGAGCTTGACCAATTGCCTCACCCCAGAGAAACTATATCAGTCTCCACTTGCCCAGGGACATTACCAGCAAATACATCCAGAAACCCAAACTGAGCTGACTGAAGAACTATCTCTGTCAAAGCAAATCTGTACTCTAAAGGAGGAGCCCAATTACTCAAATGTGCAGATACCAATGTAAGGAATCAAAGATCATGAAAAATCAGGTAAATATGATACCACTAAAGGAAAAAAATAAAGCTCCAATAACTGTCCCTAAAGAAATGGAGATCTATGAACTGCCTGACAAAGAATTCAGAATAACCATCTTAAGGAAGTTTAGTGAACTACAAGAAAACACAGATAGACAACTAAACAAAGTTAGGAAAATGATGAACAAAATGAGAAGTCTGACAAGGGAATTGTAGCCATCAAAAACAAACAAACAAACAAACAAACAAACAAAAA
Source organism: Callorhinus ursinus (assembly GCF_003265705.2). Lineage (NCBI taxonomy): Eukaryota > Metazoa > Chordata > Mammalia > Carnivora > Otariidae > Callorhinus > Callorhinus ursinus. The sequence goes on from NW_027397071.1 coordinate 39,748,279, forward strand.
ACCCCAAATGTGAGAGCTGAAAAATAAAATAAGTGAACTGAAGAATTCAATAAATAGTTTCAAAAGTAGACTTAACCATGCAGAAGAAATAATCAGTGACCTGGAGGATAAGACATTGGAAATTACCAGTCAGGGGAGCAAAAAGAAAAAAAAAATGATAAAGAATGGAGAAAGCCTACGGGAAGTATGACACACAATAAAAAGAAACAATATTCACATTATGAAGATTCCAGAAGCAAAAGAGAAATAGAAAGGGACAGAAAGTATATTTTAAAAGATAATGGCTGAAAACTTCCTGAACCTGGGAGAAAGATAGACATCCAGATCCATGAGTACCAGCGGATCCCAAATAGGTTGAACCCAAATAGGGCTATAGTAAGACACGTTATAATTAAACTCTCAGAGTCAAAGACAAAGAATTTTAAGAGCAGCAAGAGAAAAGAGAAGTTATGTACAAGGGAACCACCATAAGGCAACTGCAGATTTCTCAACAGAAACTTTTCAGGCCAAGAGAGAATGGGATGATACAGTCAAAATTTTGAAAGAGTATAGCTCACAGCCAAGAAGTCTATATCCAATGAAACTGTCCTTCAGAAACAAAGGAGCGATAAAGACAAAAACAAAAGCTGAGTGAGTTCATTACCACCAGACCTGCCTTACAAGAAATGCTAAAGAGAGTTTTTTGAGTAGAAGTTAAAGAGCACTAATATGATAAAAACATAAAAAGTGTAAGTCTCACTGATAATGATAAGTATATATTAGATTCTGTGATATGATAATGTGGCACATAATTCATTTACAGCTCTAGTTTGAAAACTTTTTAAGAGATAGTGAAAATAACCATAACTACAATAATCTGTTATTAATTACACAATATAAAACATGTAAATTGTAATAGCAATAACTTAAAATGTGAGAAGGAGGAGAAGTAAAAGGTAAAAGGGTGAAGTTTATGAATTTTATTGAAGTTAAGTTGTTACCAGTATAAAACAGGGCATTATAAGTTTAAGATATTTTATGTAAGCAACAACAGTAACCAAAAGGGACAATCCTGTAGTAATTACACAAGAGAACACAATGAAGAAATCAAAGTATACTGATAAGACATCAAAATGTGAAAAAAGATAGCAGGATAAGAAACAAGGAACAATAGATTGACAGGACAACCAGAAAACAGTTATCAAAATGGTAACCAGTAGATCTTTATCAATAATAACTTTAAACATAAACATTAAATTATCCAATTAAAAGACATAGAATGGTTGAATGGATAAAAAACAAGATCCAACAATATGCTGACTTTAGCCTTAAAATCACACATAGATTGTGAGTGAAGGGATGGAAATGGTATACCCTCCCCCAAAAAAAGCAGAGGTAGCTACACTTACCTCAGACAAAATAGACTTTAAGCTAAAAATAGTAAAAAGATAAAAAAAGACCATTATATAATGATAAAGAGGTCAATACATCAAGAAGTTATAACAGTTGTAAATATTTTTGCACCCCATATTGGAGCACCTAAATATAAAGAGCAAAAACTAACAGAACTAAAAGGAGAAATAAATAGTAATACAAAAATAGTTGAGGACTATACTATCCCACTTTCGACAATAGATCATCCAGACAGAGAATCAGAAGAAAACAGTGGATTTGAATAATGCTATAGACCAGATGTATTTAACAGATACATGCAGAAGATTCCATCCAACAATGGCAGAATACATTCTTCTCAAATGCACATGGAACATTTTCTAGGATAGAGCACATTAGATCACAAAACAAGTCTTAGCATTCAAGAAGATTGAAATCACACCAAATATCTTCTCTGAACACAATGGCATGAAACTAGAAATCAATAACAAGAGAGGAAAACTGGAAAAATCACCAACACATGGAAATTAAACAACACTCTTCTGAACAATTAGTGGATCAAAAAACAAATTAGAGGGGAAATAAAGTTTCTTGAGTTGAATGAAAATGGAAACACAATACTAGAACTTGTGGGGTACAGCAAAAGAAGTTCGTAGCAATAAACACCTACCTTAAAAAGCAAAAAAGATCTCAAATAAACAACCTAACTCTATGCCTTAAGGAACTAGGAAGAGAAGAACAAATTGAGCCCAAAGTTCATGAAGAAAAAGAAATGATAAGATTAGAACAGATATAAATGAAATAAAGTACAGAAAAACAATAGAAGGATTAACCAAAGTAAGAGTTAGTTCCTTGAAAAGATAAACAAAATTGACAAACTTTTAGCTAGAGTAACTAGGAAAAAAAGGGAAAGCACCCAAATCAACAAACATAAATAAAAAAAGAGACATTACAACTGGTAACACAGAAATTCAAAAGATCATAACCTGCTATGAACAACCATATGCTAACAAACTGGACAACATAGAAGAAATGGAAAAATTCTTAGAAACGTACAACTTATCAATACTGAATAAGGAAGAAACAGAAAATCTGAATAGACCAATTGCTAGTAAGGATATTAAGCCAGTAATTAAAAATCTCTCAATGAAGAAAAGCCCAGACCAGATGGCTTCACTGGTGAACTTTACCAAACACTTAAAAAAGAATTAACACCAATCCTTCTCAAACTCCTCCAAAAAATTAAAAAGGAGGGAACACTCCCAAATTCATTTTGCAAAGCCAGCAAATTAAAGCACGGATGTTACTTAGAAACTTGAGAATAGATCCAGATAGGGTAAATGACTTACGTGAGGTCTCATATTTGTTCATTCATTTGTTAGCACCTATAATTGCTGGGCACTGTGCCCCATGCCTGTAATAGAGCAGGAATAAAAAAAGATGCCCTGTCCTAAAGAAAGGAGCGGAGCCAATACTAGAAACTTAAGAGCAACGAAAAAACCACTTCTGCTTCTACTTCCGACACTGTCTCATACCTGGGCTCACTGCTTTTAAGTATAAAAAAGATTTTCTGTCATGTTATGGTTCTATTTTGACAATGAATTCCATGGCATAGATTGCATGGTACAGCCATACTCCTTCAGGTGGGTTAGAGGATAGCTGAAGAGAAGAAAGAACACACAATTTATTTTTTCAAAGTGTTAAGTCACCACATTATGATAATTATTTTTGCTTGGGATCCACAACTAATGTTTTTGCTGACATTAAAAACCAAATCATGCCATTGTTACAACAGATTTATTTTAATAAGCCAAAAATTCCTCACCCAATTTTAGGTTCATTGAGAATTTTGTGAGTTTTCAGAATAGTTCTGAATAGGTAAATGACAAACTTTTTATCTTGAGCAGTTTCTCACCAACAAGCTAGAATCATGGACCAGTGATGCCAAAGAGCTTCAAAGTTCACAAACATGTGAAGTTGGAAAAACAATGGGGAAAATCAAGATGTTCTCAAGACTGGTTAATACTCCTAGATCCCTAGGAAGTAAGGTAGCAAGAGACGGAGACCAACTTGCTCATTATTACGTCAAGACCATGTTAAACACATTTCTTGCCAAAACCTTCAGTTGTTCCCGTCTTTGGCTTTTGAGGCTTTTAAATTAAGGTAGTAAATTAATGTAGTCTTAGGCAAATCTTCCCTGCTTCATTTCCTTGATACAAAAAATGTGATGTTCAGTTTAAGCTCAGGTATTTTTAAAATTTCAGTGTGAGTGGCTACAGCCTGTTGACAGAATATTTTTGGCGATTTGTTTTGTAAATGAATCCAACAAAATCCCACACCCCACACCCCCAGCCATCCCTGTATCTTACTGTCTTTCCCCTCTTCCTCTCACTCGCCCTTCTTCCCACCATATGTTTTCCTTGGTATGTTGCTGATACAGATCCACTGACTCTTCCTCCTTCGTCTGTATTGAACCTAATTGTTTCTCTTATCATAGCTAGGCCCTAGAAAACACTTCTTAGCTCTTAGCTTTAAGTTCATTTTTTCATTCCCTGAATCACTGCTGGATTAGTCTTCTCATATCCCATTTTTAAATTAGTAAATATCCACCAGCTGTTATAAAATCCAAACTCTTTTTCTTGATCTTTACAAAGTTTTCCATCATCTCACCCTTTCAGAATTCATTTTTAGGTTTGTATTATGTAACACTCATAGGTTTCAATAACTATAGATGGATACACTAGTAGATACAGATGTAGATAGGTGTATTCCAGCAGGCTAGAGAACAATGACACACCAATAATGAGCCCATCTACCTCCGAGATCTTGGCTTTTACATACCACTCTCCACTAAAAGGAACCAGGGCTTCTTGAAGAAATGGCTGATTCCAGGACTGGGCAAAGAAACTACGAGATGATCCCAGACCACATTGTGACAGAAATCAAAGTACCTTGACTGATGGCAGCATGTCACAATACACACAGAAATCAGCCTGAATCAGCTTCTACTGCTCAAATAGGAGATAAACTCAACACCCAAATAAATAATATTATTAATAAATTAAAATAAAATAGGAATCCATGAATCCTTAGTGATATAAATTTAAAAATTGAAGGATATTTACATAGTCCCAAAATATCTCCCTACAAAAATACTTCTTAAGGGGCGCCTGGGTGGCTCAATCAGTTAAGCATCTGCCTTCAGCTCAGGTCATGATCCCAGGGTCCCTGCTTAGTGGGGGGAGCCTGCCTCTCCCTCTCCCTCTGGCATCCTCCAACACCCCTCCCACCCCCCACTTGTGCTCTTTGGCTCTATCAAATAAATAAATAAAATCTTTTAAATAAAACTTCTTAAATACAAATGAGGAAAGAGTAGTTTTACATTGGACAAACCTGGGAGACACAACTTTAATGAAATGATTAGAATGAACATCATTGTAACGCTGGCAAATCAAAATAATGAGCTACCTGATAATGATGCAATGAGAACACATGATCACTTTTAGACATTCCTGCCACTGATGCTTAGCCAGAATGTAATCATGAGGGAATACAGATAATCAGTAATAGAGAGACACTCTACAAAAATCAATGGCTTATAAACTTCAAAAGTGTCAAGATCGTGAAAGTCAAGGAAAGACCAAAGAACTATTCCAGAACAAAGGAGACTAAAGGGACATGAGAATTAAATGCAACATGTGATTCTGAACTAGATTTATTTTGCCACAGTATGCATTTTGGGGACATTTGGTGGAAATTGAATGGGATTGAGGACTAGATGGTAGTATCAATGTTATTTTTATGATTTTGATAGTTTTATTGTAGCTATGTATAAAATGTTCTCATTTGTAGGAAATACACCCTAAAGTATTCCTGGGTATTGGGGCAACATGTTGGCAAGGGACTCTTAAATGGTCCAGGAAATAAAATTTTTTTGCACAGCACCTATACTTTTTCTGTAAATCTGAGACTGTTTCAAAATTAATACACATTTTTTAAGTTAAAAGAAAAGAACAAAAGTCACTTCTGAGTTCCTCATCTAGATATATATAACCATTGGTAACCTTGGCTTATAGCTTTCCAGCTTTTGCTTCTATATATATACACACACACACACACACACACACACACACAGAATATATATGTATATATATGTGTGTATATATATTTAAATATTATTTTATTATTTAGTATTTAGTGAATCCAATCATACCATTCTTAATATTTTAGTTTTCCTTTTTCACTTAACAATAAGCATGATAATTTTCCCATTTCATTTGATGTTTTCATTACTAAATAATGTAAAATGCCTGCTAGTGTTTCATTATTTGGATTATAACAATTTATTTAGCCAATCTCTTACTTGAGAATATTTAGGTTGTTTTCCTTTTTTAAAATTATATTTATTATTTTATTGCTACGTTAAAATGAAAATAAACTGTGGGAAGGTGCAAACACATGCCATTTCATGAAGATCATGGAGCAATGGTGGCCCCCACTGTAGAAAGTGGCTTATTTTACTTAGGGGCACCTGGCTGGCTCAGTGGGTGGAGCATGGGACTCTCGATCTCCAGGTCATGAGTTCAAGCTCCACATTGGGGCTTTTTTTTTTTTTTTAAGTGGCTTATACTGTAAGGGGTGAAAGGACTTCTCACACAAAGGTCATCAATGATGAGATTATTGATAGCATTTACCAGGTGGAGTTTATGCACCAAAGGAAAGTTTAAAAATGAACATAAGGGAATATTGGCTACTTCTGACCTCCTAGCCAGGGACTATGGGTGAAAAGCCAACAGAAGGTGCCTAAAATCTCTACAAACACATAGGTTTACAAAAAACAAGTAAAAAACCAAATACTCAGGCAATGCCGAAACTTGCTCTTGGGGGAGGATTCCCATTTTATAGTGTTTGAACACTTTCTTCTACTGGATAGTTTCCTTTGAGGGGATAGTATTTTTGTTGTTATTGTTCAGTTTTAGTTTTCTTCAGTTTTGACCTGTCAGACTTTACTTCAGACAGTCAGGCTTATCACTCATCTTGACTAAAAGAAAGACTGAAGGATTGAAAACCACCAAAGGGCAACTGTTGGACTAACTAGGCTCTGCACCCTGAAGGAGGTTAGCCTACCACGCAGAACCTTCTAGATTATTTTCAATTCACTTCTGGTTATTTGCATGTGGAAATTTATAGAAATAGAATTTCCAAGGGGAAGAATATGCATAATTTTAGGGGTTTTGATGCATATTGAAAATTACCTTCCAGAAAAGTTAACTCCAATTACATTACTCTTATCAAACATTAGTGCCCATTTTCCACAAGGTCACAGATCATGATTATTATAAACCATTTTATCTTTTAGGAAAGAGTCAAAACAAAATATTTTAATTTTCAGTTCAATTTTAAGTAGATTATACATTATATTAGTCATTTGTATTTCTTCTTTTGGAAATTTTCCTCTTTGCTTGTTTTCTGTGATAGTATCCTTTTCTACTGTGTTCATTATTCTTAGGAAACAAAACGTTCTCAACTGTGATTTTTACATTGCCATTACTGTAAAAACAGTATTGTTACATTGCCAAATGTATTTATTTTATTTAGAGTCAAGTTTAAAAAAGCATTTACCACCTGATGATCTATTTATATATATTCATCTATTTATATATATTTCAAAAGTTATTTAGTCTGGAATTATTTAAGTATACAGTGTAAAAGTAGGGACGTAGCTTTTTCTCAGAAAATCACATGGTGAAGATCCAATGTTAGTCACAGAAGACAACAAAACTGCAATGAACTTTGCTTACTTTGGTCTGCTCCTGGACTCTGAGGCTCTCCCTCAACCAATATATGCCTTGTGTATAGGCCTCATTTCTTGGAGCAGGAGCAGGAGGAGCAATTGTTGAGCTCCAGAAATAAGAGTATGTCTATACAGTTTGGGGGATTCAATCAGGTACAGTGAAGCTTTCCACGTGATGGCCCTGGTAGTTTTCCTGTTTGTCATCTCTATCTTGAAGAAATAAAAATCTATGCTTTTTATAGTGCAGCAGGACAAGTAGAATTGCAATAGTTTAATTTTTTAAAAGAACACATCTATTCAATAAAATGTTTATAGTATCAAGAGGCAGAGGTATCTTGTGTACCTTGTATGTTGAAAATCAGTGATTTGTTTTCCAATAACTTCTCCCCAAATGAGGCTTAGAGGGGTCCAACGTCTGAAACAACTCTGGACAACAATAATTAAGATTAACTCTTTCTGAGTCTAGATGGCACATTATTTTCTTTCTTAGATTTAGTTTTTATGTTTATCAAAACAAATTCATAGAATAAAGAGTCAAACACTGACAAAAACAATAACAAAAGTGGTAGCCTTTTTGCCAAACATTTCTGGTTCTCTCCACTTTTGAATTCATGATAGAATTGCATGTTTTTGGTTCCCTTATAAGTTGAGTGGAGCCAATGAGTTGTAAGCAGAAATAGGGTGTGTCACTTCCAGGCTGGAGCATTTGATTATGAAAGTGAGACTCTCCAGAGCTTTATTCACTATGATACAGTGCCTGGCAACATTTAACATGGTAGTAGCTGCTCCATTAGCCTGGGTCTATGGGAATACAACGAACAGAGGCTGCTGCTGTCAGCAATGGACGTTTAATGTAAGCAAGAAATAAACATTTGTGTTTATAGTCACTGAGATTTTGAGATTTTTTTTTTTTTGCAACATAACCTCATCTATCCTAATTGATATAATGATAGTAATGCATTAATTATTTTTTATTTTGTGTTATTTATCACAACTCTTCAATTATGTTTATTTACTTTCATTGTTTTATGTTAATTTATATTACTTATTTATATTTATTAGTTTATCATGATAATTATTATAAGAGTAAACACATAGTTCTTACTATGTGCCAGACACTATTCTCGTGCTTTACATACAGTTCTTCATTTAATCTTTAAAGTTATTCACTAAGATAAGTACTATTATTATCCCCATTTTATACATGATGAAACTGAGGAACAAGGAGGTTGAGTAACTTGTTCAAGTAAGTGATAGAACTGAATTTTGAACCCAGGCAGTTGTTCACAGAGACCAACTTTGGCCAACAAACCTGAAAGCCTAGAAGTGTTGGTGTGGAGGCTTGACTAGAGAAGAATTCACTTCTAGGCTTTCAGGTTTGTTGGCCAAATTTCTTTGTGACTGTATGACAGAGGATCTGGCTTTTCGCTGGCTTTGGCTGGTGTAAGCCTCTCTGGTCCAAGAGGCTACCTGCAATTCCTTGTCATGTCAACCTTTCCATAGGCAATTCACAACCTGGAAGCTGATTTCTTCAAGGTCAGCAGGAGAGTCTCTCTAGTGCGTGTTGGCAAGATGAAGATATATATGTATATGTATATCATAATGTGACATTGAATTATCAAGTTAACATTGGAGTGACTTATTACCTTTACCATATTACTTAACTTACTTATGGAAGTGTCAGCCCATCATCCTTGCCATATGATGTATTCTAATCATAGGAGTAACATCCCCATCACCTTTGCCGTATTCTATTTGTTAGAAGCAGGTCAACATCCCACTCACACTCAAAGCTGGGGATTTTATGGTGTGAAGCACTGGAAGGTGGTCAACCTTTGGGTCTGTCCACTATAAATGGCAAGAGAAAATGGAAGTGGAAGGACAAATAGGAAATACCCATGATATTTTCCAAATAATATGTGTACAGACCTCTATAAAAAGGGAAAAGACATTCAAAGGAATAAAAAGAGACCTTGGATATTAAGCATATGATTGAAGTTTTTAAAAATTAAATCACATTAATTTCAATTAAAATTAAAATTTAATTTTTTACATTTTTAAATTAAAATATAATTATTTTATTAAAATATTAATATATATATAATATTAAAAATCTGTAAAAAAACAGAAAGTTTTTTTAAAGCCTCTGTCATATTTTTTAATATCCAAGGGACTTTTCTTTGAATATTCCTTCTCCTTTTTACAGAATTCTGTGCATGTATTATGGATGTAATAAATAAATAAAAGCTTCCTTTTATCTCAAAGAATTTTAACAATGGTTATATTTTTCAATGTTTCTCCTTCCTGAATAGCTTTGGTTTTTTTTTAAGTTTCTTTTATTTGTTTTTTGGGGTTTCAACCTTCCATGTTAGGTGCTTGCCTCCAAGATCTAGTGATTGTTAACTCTTGAATTGTATTTAAGAGTGTGGAATTAAAAAGCTGAGTGGCAGCTCTGTGATTGTGGGTGGGGTTTGCCTACTGGATTCTTCTCCGTAAGATGATCTCACTGGGTGCTTTCATGCCCCTTCCACTGTTAGCATTTTGGGATCCATTTTCTTGCACTGGTGAGTTCCAGAAAAGACTCTTTCAATCATGTGTGGAGGGCATATGTTTAGCTGTACGCTTTTGGGATGCTGAGAGATGGGAGAAGCCTAGAGACCTCAAGATTAAGTGAGGAAATGTACCCTGGATCCCTGAACTGTACCTGGTATCCCCCTGTCCAGAGAATAAACCTCTAGTCTCTTCAGCTGAGTGGAATGCAGGAGGGAATCTGATAAATTAACCGCCTTCAGTGACGTCCCCCAACTCAAGCCCTACCTTCATCTCCAATTCCAGAGGTAGGAGTGCTGCCAGTTCCTGAGACTCTTCAGGTTTCCTGGGCATAAATCATATTGCCTCTCAGCTTTTCCACCAAGAGCTTAAGGGGCTGTTTTCTCAAATCTGGAAGGTCAGTTACCACTCATCTGCATGTTTTCCAGCTTCTGAATTTGCTGTTGCTGCCTTCTTTCCCATTCTCTCTTTGTAATTTGTCTGTTTAAAAACAAACAACTCAACAGGTTTCAGGGAAGAATTGAATGCAAATGTGTATATTCAAGTCACCATTTTTCACCTGAAGTGATGGCTCTCAATTTACATTATTGATTTCATACAGTATCAAATTTTATATTCTGCCATATTTCTGACAATTTCATTTTTTTTCTGTAGGAATGACAAGATGTTACACTGAGATATCATCATTTCCTCCCCCCCCATCTCCTCCTCATCTCACCCTCTGTCTGAACAAAACTTCTAAACATGCTCAAAGAGTCATCTTTCTCAGATCCACCCCCATACTGAGGAACATGCTCTCCCCTTTCTGACCAAAAAAGGATTATTGGGATCTACAGCTTGTGTATCAGGTATCTTACTACAATGAAGACAGCTGGTCCTTTAAAGGAGGGTTTAGACATGCATGCAGTATGGAGAAATGGCAAAAGCAAAAAACCCTCTTGTTTAGGATCAGAAGAGCTAACTTTGAGTACTGGGTCTTCTCTGAGTCTAATTTTTCATTCATAAAAGAGAATAATACGATTTACTTCACAAGGTTGCTGTGAAGTTTCAAAGGATAATACATGCAAAGTATGTAGCAAAGGTAGATTACAAATTTAGGATGGTAGATTAAAACTGTACCAGAGAAATATGTCCCTTAGAGGAAAAGAAATCCACCACAACAACCAAAGAACAATATGGTCAGTAAACTGGGGCGCCTGGGTGGCTCAGTCGTTAAGCGTCTGCCTTTGGCTCAGGCCATGATCCCAGGGTCCTGGGATTGAGCCCCGCATCAGACTCCCTGCTCTGCAGGAAGCCTGCTTCTCCCTCTCCCACTCCCCCTGCTTGTATTCCCTTTCTCACTGTGTCTCTCTCTCTCAAATAAATAAATAAATAAAATCTTAAAAAAAAAAAATATAGTCAGTAAACTTCAAAATATAGCAACTGTGAATAAGAACTGCATTCTGAAAAGCCTTAGCTCCCAAACAACCACCCTTCTATCCTGTTTAAAGACCAGTTTGGTAACTAAACTGAAATGAGCCAAAGCCTGAGTGTGTCTCTCACACATGAATGGAAAATCTCCCCCAAGTAAGCCTTATGGAAGGCATTTGATAAGGTCTCAGAAAAGAGACAGGTGATAGATCAGGGTCAAGATAGTGGATGGTAGCAGTGGTAGCCTGAAAGATGATTAAATTTGGGGTATAATTTGAAGGTAGAGCCTATAAGATTGGCTGTATGAGAGAAACAGTGCAGTCAAGGATAATCCCAAGTTCTTTTGGTGTGAAGAACTGAAAATATGGAATTGCCAATAGTTGAGTTAGGGAGGATTATAGGAGAGTAGGTTTAAGTCGGTGTGTGGGAGAGATAAGAAGCTGAGTTTTGGACATGTTTGAGATACCTATTAGACATTTAAGTAGAGTTGTCAAGTCAACTAAGTTGGATATGGAAGTGGTCTGGGCTAGAGATATAAATTTGACAAGCATCAGAATATACATATGTGTATTTGTGTATATATGAAAGTGTGTGTCATGAGATTGAGTGAGTTTGTCATGAACTCAAAGAATAAGGGCAAAAAGAGAGGCATTCTGTACCTAAAGAAAGAAAGTGATAATTAAAATATTGTGAAATTAATGGATAATTATAAAGGACAATGAACAGAATAATAATTGCCATAAATTAAATTGCTAACATAACAGAATTATTTAAGATGATAAAAAATACAGATAAAAAAGATTAAAGCAATTAGGAGGGGCTAATTAATAGGTATGCAAGACAGAGAAAGATAATCCAACATATGGATAATCAATTTCCTAACAATAGAGAAGCCAAATAGAACAACTGAACAATATAGAAAGTATAAACATGTTTGCAGAATAAACTAACATTTGAATTGGACCTGTAAAGATTTTATACTTTGCTTGCTAGTTTGAGTAGTATACATAATTGACATCCCTAATGGAGAGTTTTCATTTATTTAAAGCACTACTTTTATGTCAGTATTCTACAGGGTCAAATTTGTTACAGGTAATACAGAAAAATCTAGTGTGTGTGTGTGTGTGTGTGTGTTTTTGTTTTGTTTTGTTTTGGCTGTTTGAGAGTTCTCTGTAACCCACTTTAAAACCTATTTGCAGATGCCCATGTCATAAGTACTTGAAGCTAATAGTGCTCTTGCATTTCTCTTTCTACCAGTTAACTATTGTGTTTACTCAGATTTAGTTTTGTCTTCAAACTGATCATGACAACTATACAGTTATAACAATCACCTCACTTAAGTGAATATTATATAAACCTATGAAATATGAAAGTAAAGGAGCATTTTTTTCCCTCGAAAACCAAGGTGGGGAGATTTCTGGTTTGGATATAAAAGGTGGTAAGAAACCTTTGCTCTCTACCTAATTACCAAAAACAAGCTGGATAAGATTTAGAAACCACTGTAGAGCTGAGAACACAAAGAAACCTAAATTAACCATATTCCAGAAAATGACATGCCTTTATAAAAGAGAAGAGACACATGGTTGTTCTCATGCCTTTTGGAAAGCAGGGGGAGGAAGAATTTACCAGAGATAAGGAAAAGGAGAAAACAAGCTTTTAAAGAACTTTGAATGGCTACAAATGGGCAGATAGCACAGGTTGGAATTACATGGAGCCACAGCTGCAGACAAATCAGCATCCACCCACCTCCTCTTCTCTGAGGTCTTCTGGCAGTGCTTGGGGTAGTAAACCAAAGCCTGAGGGCAGAGCAGGAGAGCTGGGAGAGTGTAAGGCAGGCAGCCAGAGGAGAACAAGCAATAGGGCAGGAGCACTGAAGAGACCCATTCAAGGTATTCTGCAATTTCAGTGACTGATGTTGATGAGTGAGGCCCGGAGCTAAGAGAAAGTTTTCCAAGTCATTCTGGACCTTCACAGAATATAAACAGGTACCCTTTGAAGTTAGCAGCAAGGCAAGAGGGAGGAGAGAGATTTCAGGTGCATAAATCCTAAAGCAGGACCAGAGAGCAAAGAGAACTTCCAAGCAATTCCAAAATCTGACATTCTTACTGTAAGCAGAGAGAGAAAGAGAGAAAGAGAGTTCACATAGTTCAGAAAGCTTAAAACATCGTTCTAAGGCATGAAGAGATCTCAGGAGCCTCATCAGTGCTCAGAGCCTTTTTTCCTACTGATAGAAAAATCTCAGTCTCATCCTCAAAACGTTTATTTATTTTTTTAAAAGATTTAAAAGATTTTATTTATTTATTTGACACAGAGAGAAAGTGAGGGAGCACAAGCAGGGGGAGCAGCAGAGGGAGAGGGAGAAGCAGGCTCCCCCCTGAGCAGGGAGCCTGTTGCGGGGCTCGATCCCAGGACCCTGAGGTCATGACCTGAGTGGAAGGCAGATGCTTAACTGACTGAGCCACCCAGGTGCCCCTCATCCTCAAAACATTTAAAGCCAGTTGTGAATTGAATCAAACTAACGTTGCAAAAAAGACCAGATCCACCTCGACCACAACTCAGAATCACTCAGTACCCCAACCCCACTCAAGCATTTTGGCAGGAAAAAGAGTGTGCTCTCTTTGCTGGAGGCAAATATTATTTACTTTATTCTCTATGATTCTTTTAGTAAAAAAATATCTGGAATAAAATAGAATTTTACAAGATACAGAAGCAAGAAAATGTGCTTAAGAGAGGAAGCAGTCAGTAGAAGCAGACTCAAAGATGAGCCAGCTGTTGGAATTATCAGATCAGAACTTTACTTAACGATTATTCAAATACTAAAGGATCTCATGGAAAAGGTAAAAAACATGCTTGAAGAGATGAGAAATATAAGCATGACACAGAAACTATAAAATAGAACCACAGCTAGGATAGAGGAGCAAATCTGAGTACTCTATGTGTGTGGTGCTTGGCACTTAGATTTATGCCCAAACAATCCCATGCAGAGGGGGCTGTAAGTTAGAAAGAAGGAGGAGGAGGAACAGTGATGTTTTGTACGTTGTGATGCCTAATAGAAGCAGCAGTGAATGTCCTCGAATATGCTAACACCCCAAGGGAACCAGAATAGCAAACATCTCAAGATCACTCACTCAGTTTATTCATAAAAATACAGTGTATTCTGGGGACTCCCAAGAGCATATACTGAGGTCCTTGCAGGGCTCTGAGGTCTTGCAGAACACATGGAGATAAAAAGCAATGATACCCGGACGATTACCATCAATATTATGCCAGCTATAAAATAGGTTGATGAGGCCTGCTTGAACTCAGGTTTTGATAAATTATAACAAACCAATTTCCTTTCTTCCAGAACGTTCATGACAAGGAAAGTTGCTTATTTCCTTCTGCATATAAAGTTGCTCAGTTGATATAACACATTTACTTAAGAGTTCAAAGAATATTCACCTTGTTTTAGTGTAAGTCCTATTGATCTAAACCACAGGTGTTCTACTAACATTTCCATTTGTTCTTGGGAGAAATCAATAGTCTTTCTCTCCTTTTGTTTGGCATTCTTCTTTTCCCCAGAGCACAACTTATTGTGTGAGGCTATGCCTTTTCTATTTTCATTTTATAAAAGCTACTAGGAGCTGTTTTAGTTACCTGACATTTATGTAGACAATGTCTTATTCTCAGCTCCGCCATTTCTCTTTTTGGTGAAACTTGCCTATACTTAGTAGACCTTTTCTACCTTAATTAATTGCTTATTAGCACTGCATTTCAACTCCACTAGGTTGATTGCCATCAATAGTTTTAACTTTACCAGCCTTCAGTTCAGGTTTCGGTGTGATTTGAACAAGCATACAACCTTGTCAAAAATGGATTAATAATGGATAAGTAGTTAATCCAAAAATGGATTAACTGTGTCCTTAAGACTCATTATATTCTTAGCAGAGGCTCAACTGAAAGCCACTTTTTAAAAAGGTAATACAGGTGACATATAGTACTAAGTTAAGTCTAAAAATAATACAGATACTGACTTCCTTCTACTTATGTGCAACAGAATCTCCTAGAAATATTTAAGCCGTGTACCACTTGCGATTTTTTTTTAGATTTTCTTTGTTTGTTTGTTTGTTTGTTTGTTTTAGAAAGAGTGTGTACATGAGCAGGAGGAGGGGGAGAGGGAGAGAAAAAAATCTCAACTCAATTCCACGCTGAGTGCAGAGTCCCATGCTGGGCCTGATCTCACAATCCTGAGATCATGAACTGAACCAAAATCAAGAGTCAAGACCCTCACCAGACTGGGCCAACCAGCTGTCTGACCTCTTGTGACTTTTAACCCTATATTTGCAACAACACTTGCATCTATTAGATAAAATGTAACAATGGTAGTTACTGAAAGCTTAGTTGCATGTATCCAGAGTTTTGGTTTAAAAAAAAACACTCTAAAGTTTACTATAAATCAAATAACGGTACTCCTCAATATTTGTGCAAGTATATGTGCCTTTTGAATATTAATGGCTAAATTCATACCAGTACAAAGGTGGGGGAAAAAGTGCGAGGCATCTGGGGCAACCAAACTGCATTAGTCTTGTTTATCATACTTAACAAATGCCAGATAGAAATCTGAACTTACAAAGTCAACCTATTAACAGTTGATTAATATTTAATTTTCTAAAGGATTTGCTGCTGGGCACTTTTAAATTGTAGGCCCTGAAAAGTATTAAAATACTTTTAATATAAAATACTGCCAAAAGAAATGTACGTGCACCTTTGCCACACTAAAGCTGAGCCATGGGTGTAACAAGTTCTGGGTATGTCTCACAGGCAAATTTCTTTTATTTCCTTTTTCATTCTCTGCCACAAGGAACTTCTAAACAGATACAGTTGCTGCTAACAGTTTTATCCACATCTCAACCAAATTTGTCTGGGAAACTTGGCATTTAGCCGTGGTTGTCAAGCTGCTGCCACCACTAGTCACCCCTGGGGGTGTGCCTGAGAAGAAGACGGCTCACAAATCAAGGAAAGCAGTGCGCCTGAGAGGATAGAGTTCAGGCTCTCCTGCCCCAGTGTTCTTGCAGCCTGACTTTGCATCCCGAGTTTTCTTCTTCCATTTATTCAGAGGTAGAAGCACAAAGAGTAGAGTTTGTGGCTTCAAGTTCATGTACATATGTGCATTGTTCCAACCCACCCATTTGTGACCTGGGCAGGGCTGAATTTCTAATTTCTGTGACCCTAGGTAAGAAAAGATTCAAATGACCCACAAGAAGTTAGCAATGAAGGGTTTTAAAAACAACAAACACACACAAAAAAAACTTGTTCTTCTAAAGTGAAAAGTTTCAGATTATTTTAAAATAAAATGGATTAGCAAAACCGTGTCTTCTTTTCCTTACGCCGACCCAAGTATAATTAGGGATTTTGTTTTTAACCTTTTATTTCCCTTTTTCTCTGACTCTTTAAGCGATTATATTCAGAACTGATGGAACGTTGTGCTCCATTAAGAGTTAAAAATAAGGGCACCTGAATGGCTCATTCGGTTAAGTGTCTGCCTTTGGCTCAGGTCATGATCCCAGGGTCCAGCCCCACATCGGGCTCCCTGCTCGGTGGGGGAGCCTGCTTCTCCCTCTCCCTCTGCCTGCCGCTCCCCCTGCTTGTGCTCTCTCTGTCAAATAAATAAAATCTTTAAAAAAAGAGTTCAAAAGAGATTTGCTCAAGATTAAAAACTTTTGGGCTTCAAAGATACTATCAAGAAAATGAAAAGTCAACCCACAGACTGGAAGAAAATATTTGCAAATCATACATCCAGTAAGGGATTTGTATCCAGAATACATAAAAAATTCTTATGGGTCGATAAATAGAAAACAACCTAATTGAAAAATGGGCAAGGGCGCCTGGGTGGCTCAGTTGGTTAAGCGACTGCCTTCGGCTCAGGTCATGATCCTGGAGTCCCGGGATGGAGTCCCACATCAGGCTCCCTGCTCAGCAGGGAGTCTGCTTCTCCCTCTGACCCTCTTCCCTCTCGTGCTCTCTATCTCTCATTCTCTCTCGCTCAAATAAATAAATAAAATCTTTAAAAAAAAATGGGCAAAAGATTTGAATAGACATTTCTCCAAAAAGATACACAAATCGCTAATAAGCACATGAAAAGCTATCATTAGCATCATTGGTCATTAGGGAAATACAAATCAAAACCCCAGTGAGACCAATTTTTCACCCACTAGAATGGCCATAATAAAAAAGACAGACAGTAACAAGTGTTGGCAAGAATGTGGTGAAACTAGAACTCATACATTGCTGGTGGGAATGTAAACCGATACAGCCATTTTGCGAAACAATTTAGCAGTTTCTTAAGTTAATCAGAGATTTACCATATGACTCAGTAATTCTACTCCTACTCACAAAAATCGAAAACATATATCCATATACAAACTTGTGTACAAATGTTTGTAGCAGCATCAATAACAATATCCAAAAAGTCAAAACAACTCAAGTATCTCTCATGAGATGAATGGATAGTCTATATAACAGAATACTATTCATCAAAGAAGGGATAACACTCTGTAACATGGATGAACCTCTAAATCTCAAACATCTCAGTGAAAGAGCCTGACATAAAAGAGCACATATTCTATCTATATGAAATGCCCCCAAAAGGCAAATATTTAGAGACAAAAAGTAGATTATTGGTTGGATAGGACTGGGAGTGAAATTGAGGGCGATTGTAAACAGGCACAACATTTCATTTTCGGATGGTGACAACATTCTAAAATCAGATTCTATAAATTCACAAGAATTTATTGAATTGTACATTAAAATGAGTGAATTTTATGGTTGATAACTTATATCTCAATAAAGCTGGTGAAAAATATTATTATGAGTTCTAACCCAGATCTTGAGGGAATCTACCACTTACCAGATGGTATTCTTAATTTTGGTGGGCTTCACTTCATTGTACAGGTTTATTAAGACCCAGACTTGGTCAGTGTATTTAGAAAAATGCAAGTTTGGTATTTATTTTATGGAAGTTATCTGGGCATTTGGTTTGGGGAACCAGGAGCAGAACTGGGGTGATAGGGCACATGCTCTTACATGGGCTCGTTATTTGATGATGACTGACAGGATCCAGGAAGATGTCCAAGGTGCTCATCTAATTCCAACTTTGAAACTCCAGTTTCTTCCAAGGATTCTCTAACGAATTCCAAGGAGAAAGATGCACTGAACTTAACTCCTGACAAAAATATTTCCTGACTGTTGTCAACAAGAAGAGATTGTCTTAAATTAGAGGATGTATTAAATAATTTTAAACCTGACAAAATAGGACTCCAATTTCAAGAGCTTTTAATAGCATCTTCCTATAGACCTTAAATTTGGTGAATAACTTGTGAAGTGCCTTCCAGAACAAAGGCAAAGAACAAAGCTCTTGTTTCTATATCATTTCCCAGAGAACAAAGACTATGCTAGTGCTAAGTAAAGCTAAATGCCTTTGTGTCAGCTTTTACCCCAACACCTGTTTTATTTTCTGGTGGGATAAATAAAGAAATGGAAAATATGCCCTAACAACCTTCAAGTCTCTGTCCAAACTTATTTAGGAAGTGTAGAGGTCCAAGTTCCAACCTGTTTGTTATTTTGAGAGAAAAAGTTTTCTCTGAAGATGTAAAATAGGCACATTAAGAAGCCAAATGTACATTAGTTACCTGCTTCCATCCTCCATTCCCTGCCCCCCTTTTTTTAAAGGTTATATTCTGCATGATGGAGGCTAAAAGGTGGCAGCTGTGCCAAAGTAGTGGACCCTAAATCGCTGAGCAAAAATGAGAGAGGAGAGGCTCTGATTGCTCACAGTACAGGAGTGAATATGCACTCTCAACCACAAATCAAGCGAACTGAAAAAAAAAAAAAAAAAGGCCCAATCAAGGCAGTAATGGCCTCCACTTCACAATCAGACAAGTGCTTCTTACTTGAAAAATCCTACCATTTATAGCTGATTGCTAACCCTGGCCTCATTTCTAATCTAAAGGGCGAGTAATAATTTGGAAAAGGAATTATAACAACTTCCCAACAATTTAGCAAATTGTTATTATTTCAGGGGGAGGGGAGGCAGGGAACAAGGAGTTGCTTTTGTAACGTGTTTCTCTTATGGGCTACCATTTTCATGACATCAAATCCCATTGCTTCCATGCTAAAATAGCAACTAATATATATTGGAAATATTTTTTTAAATGGTGATATTTTATGCCATGTTATGTATTTTATTTTTTTTAAAGATTTTACTTATTTATTTGTGAGAGAGTGACAGAGATTGCAAGAGAGAGCATGAGGCAGAGGGAGAAGCAGGCTCGCCGCTGAGCAGGGAGCCTGATGTGGGGCTCGATCCCAGGACCCCGGGATCATGACCTGAGCCGAAGGCAGACACTTAACCGACTGAGCCACCCAGGTGCCCCCAATTACATATTTTAATATGGTCAAAATTACAGCTCTCCAAAGAAAAAGGGAAGAAGTGGAGGTGTCAGTTCTTCTGTACACATTTACCTACAATATTCCCAAATACGTTTGAGTGAATGTCCTTGAGCATCACTGTTTTAAAAGGGATTTTGACCTTTTGGAGAATTTGACTTCATAAAAAAATAATACTTTTAAATGCTCCACTGGGTTTTTCCTTCAGTATTGTAGTGTTGGTGGACTTGGTTCAGGTGAGGTTTCTGTTATTAGAAATATAGTAACATATAGAGTCATCTACACTCTTATTTTTCTATATTTCTACATTATAATGAAATAGAGAGATATCTATCTATCTCTCTATATCTATTTGGCATAGGTACTAGTTTGGAGATTAATTATTTTCTACTGTGCAAAACACACACATATGTGTGTGTATATAATATTCTCTTCACAAAGCAGCTGAGCATACATATCATACATATCTTATGTAATATTGTATGAAAGAGGTTAGGACCATGTTGCTTTCTGCAAAAGAAAATTCATTGATAAGACTATAGGACAGAGGTTATATTGAATCACAGAGGTAGAAAAGATAGAGGAGACCATCCTATTCAGCCTCTTAATTATTATTCAAATGAGGAAACACAGGCTGGGTAAGGGTAGTAACTTCCTGAAGGTCACACAGCTACTAAATGACAGATTAAATTAAAACGTGGATATCCTTACTCCGATCATCACACATTTTGCATTAATTATATCCATTCTTCCAAATGGCTTTAAATTATGTGGGGCTTTTTTAGGAACGGGACATGTTAGCCTCCTCTAGTATAGACATCAGTGATTTTTGTAAGAGAATATGTTTTTGTGAGCAATACCACTGTTTCTGCATGTTTCACCACTTTCCATGAACCCTGTAATGAAACTTCTTTGTAGTTTAGAACTCTTTTGCCCTTAGGTATGAGAAGATTAAAATGTCACCTATTGAAAATATATTTCATTCTCTTTTATTTTCCAAATTAAGACCAGTTGCCCACAATAGAATCGACAATTGAGTAGCAGAACCAAGACACAGTATTGTTCTTTCATTTCTCTCTTCAGGTGGGCAACCAACAGAATTCTGTGGGCAGACTGTAGGTCTCTGCTGTTGTAGTATACATGAGGCAGCTGACGTGTCTGGAAACTCAGGCGGTAATTCTGAATCTAAGTTAGAAAAACTGGAACTCCCTGTCATTTGAATCAATGTAAGCATAATGAACATTTATTATTATTTATTCATTTTCAGTGGAAAAAATAACTTTCTTTTGATATTTTTCATATGTTGTCTAGCAAATATTAGGGATAGAAAATATATCTCAAAGGAAATATTTTGATTTAAAATTGAAAATGTGAACTACGCTATGCTTTTTGAAGCACAACAGATTTTAAGCAGATCTAAAAATTGGATTTGGAAAAACAAATATAACTATCTTTATTTATGTGTGTAACTAGAGTAAGAAGGCTAAATTTTTCAGATACCCAGAAATGATTTATAGCTTGCAATTACCCACTCCATTCAATATAAACAGGATCATAATTCATAATACATAATCTATAGCACATTCTAAAATATATAATGCTACTCTGAAAAAAAAATTTCCTTTATGTCATCTCTCATGTCCACCACCATGACCTGAAAGTGATTTTTTAAAAAAGATATAAAGATTTGATATTATTAAATCCTAGAGACAAAAAGCAAAGTATTTTTAGGAAGGAGCTGGGAATTTAAAAACTTTTAAGAGTGGAAAATCAGATATTATAATGGGAGGTATTCATTTTGTTATGGGAAAGAAAAGCCCTGTTATAATGGATGCGTTTGCTGTACTTCACAGATGTTTGAAAATTAGCAAAACTAAGTAAGACTTTCACTGTGGCTGAGGAGGATCAGAATGTAAATGCTTAAAGAAAAAGACTAGCAAACCCAAAAGTGGACAAAATTTAAAGTAGTGACCATAGGCAAAATTACAAAATGAAGCACCATGCCCTCAAAGTAGGCCAGATATTTTAGAAGAATTAACAAAAATGAACTTTAGATAAGAAATTCAAAGCATACTTTTGTTTTATAGTTTTAAAGTAACAGAATCTATTCACAGTCCAACTAGGAGAAAAATTTAGGGATCTAAGCTCAGGAAAATGTTTTTCAAGGATAACACTCTTCTAGGAAGGGTCATATTCCTAGCCTTCTGTTTTATTAAGTAAAACTAATATTGTAGAATATTAACACAAGCTAAAATGACCCCTAGTGTTAGGAAATAGATTCTTTAGGGTGAATCATAAGCACCAAATATTGTTATGAACACAGTAATGTTAGCACACACATTTTGTCACTGCCTGTAATACAATTAGTAACAATTGTGTTGCTTTAGTCACAAAGTGTGCAATAAAGGAGATCTCTTTCCTCTTGCCCATAAAACAAAAGAGTAGCTTATCCTCAGATTCACTCAAGCAGTTTTAGATTTTTATCATTCAGAAAAGATGTTTTCTCATTAGGAAATATATGTTTATAGCTACGAATTAGAGCAGATGTACCTACAAGGAGAAAAAAAAAAGGCAAGATTTTTAAATAAAAATTCTGGTAGCATCATCTAGGACAATGCGTGGAACAATTTCAAGGCAGGCTTCTTGAGTAGTAAAGTTACCTATATATGGGAAATCCTAGCCTTTATGGGCTAAATGGAAAAGTACTCAAGTTGTTTAGCTGTGTAAATCGTTAGACACATTATAAGGAGACTCTAAAATGTCTAAGCATTTAAGAGCACTTGTTTCATTAAACCTGCACAAATGAATTTTGTGGTAGCCACTTAACAGTTCATTTTTATATCTTGAAGAGTGAATTTTGGAGGGAAAATGTAACGTTAAGGAATACAGTTCCCACAAGGCATCAAAGAAGTGCAACGTGTACGTAGTAACAATATCTCTTTCCTAAGAAAAACACAACCAAAAGAGGGTTGTGTTAAGATTCAATAAGGAATAACTAAACTCTCCTATGATTTTTGTGTGTTTGTGGCAAAGAAATGAAACTACTAAATACCAGTGTGGTTTAGAGAAGCAAGCAAGGATTAAAACAAAAATCAACAAAACCCTTGTATTTATTGTAATAAATGCAAAATGAAACATTATATAAAACATAGGCATATGGTTAAGCGTTTTAGAAACTATTGATTGTAAATGATAGATACTTCTGTTAAAAATAGGTTTTATCTGCACTGTATTATTTATCAATAATGATTAGAAAAAAAGTGAAAGTAAGAGCTAATAAAATACAGATTTACGATATAGATTAAGAAATAAAAATTGTTTAACCTAACATCCAAGCACAATGTAATTAATTTCAGAAAAAAATTAATACCATATACCTATGCATATTAAAAATACACAAAACCATTTTCAAATATATGTTTTGAATTCGGTGCTGAGCTTAATTGGAAAGCTTTCTTGGAGGAAAAAAACAAGAAGCTTCTTCCTATGCGCTTATTGCTACCACAGTAATTATCTACAAAGAATATGCCATGATGATAAACTTCATTATTCAATAACATTAGTAAACATTAAAATATTTAAAGAATATTGTACTGCATTATGGTTTATTCTATTTAAATCTCACAATTATAGCAGCCTTTTCTTCTTGTATTTCCCTATGGGATGAATTGCTAGGATTTGATAATCTGCTGCTAATGCAAGCTGATATTACAGTCATATGACCTAATTAAACATCAGAATTCATATTTAAAATATATAATTACCAGACTGTCATTTTTAAAAATGTAATTACTAGTTTCTACTTTAATAGCAAAAATTGATGTGCATGTCAACAGACTATGGAAAGTTTTCTGGAAAATGTTTTTCTTCTCTGATTGTAAAGAAACAATGAGAAATATCAGTGTTGAAACCCAATCATTAATATTTTTTTCATGGAATAAATTCCCTTGTCTTTCAGTTTTCAAGGGAAAATTTCGGCTTTCAGAGGTATATTACATATCACTTCTTATTGTCACTTGGAATCCATTCATCTTTCTTTATAGGAACATATTTTCATTTTTGGCTTTTAAGAAATCCATGCACAACACTAGTGTGATAGGTAAGTGAAGAAACAAACTTCCATTATTTTAAAACAAAATAGACTCAGATTTGGGGCTTTGGGGAGGAATTTTGCATTTCTGAATTGCACAAAATCATTTATAATTACCTCTTAGTGATTTCAATATCACAAATCCTTCTGATTAGCCCTCTTTAAAAAAGAGACGAACTCGCTTTAGAATTGTTTGGCCCTGTTGGAAGCCCTGTCTTAGAGAAGGACAGATTATGTAATTAAGTTGAATCATGTATTTTCCATAGAAACAAGGCATGATACTGGAACTGATGCAAGCTATATGCTCATTTCTATTTTTAGGCTGCTCAACGTCAACAGGGCAACAGTCCGCTGACCTACCAACCAAGAGTTAAGGCATCATAGGTAGCTTTTCAATTTTAAAAATATGGAAAGACCAAAAAAAAAGAATGACTATAGAAATGGCTGATGAAACGTAACCCTTTTAAGGAACTATTCTTCGTTCCTTGAGTGAAAGAGTGTCCCCACAAATAGTATTTTCCCACTTAGAAGACTGATTTGCTTTGAGCGCAGTATAGAGAAGTCTGGGGAAATAGTTAAGTTTAGCATCCAAAAAAGAGATCCAGGCAAGAAAGCGAAAACGTAAGTTCACAGAGGAACACATGCCAAGTACCTCCAGAAGTTTGTAAGTGAAAATGCAAATGCAATATTTAAGAAAAATGCTCCTTTGTTTTTTCAAATACGAAGTGTAAACTAGAGATTACAAGGTTAAACCAGACGTTGCTGAGACTACATCTAACACACAATAGCAATAGGAAAGAAACAAATCACTGAAGATTTCTCAGCTTTTGATTAGCTTTATCTTTGAATTAAGAACACTATTTCTTACTGGGCTTTACCTTTGGATTCTCTTATTTCCATTTTTTACCACCAAACCACAGTTGTAGTCCTAAATACCCAGTTGTGCTGTGTTTTGAAACCCACTGCACTACACTCTAAATTGAAAGTGTACTATGTACATTCTACCTATGCAATCATTAAGAAAATTCAGTGTCACAAGAGCCCCTCAAAACAAGAGATCAAAAAAACTTGTAAATGGTTGTACAAGATCTAGAATATGTTGTCGAGAATAAGTCATCAGGAATCAGTGAACCTCCATCTTACAATGATTCTTTTAAACCAATAGCAATGGACTATTTATAGACTTGGTGATTGTATATTTAAATTTTGTAACTAATTGCTGTCTAGGTGTTGAACTTACATTTAACATAAAGAATAGACAGGACCACATGAGGAATAGTAACATTAAAAAGACTAAAGAAAAAAATTTGACTTGGAAATCTATAATCCAAATAAATGCAATTATAATTACTCACTCTTTCTCTAGGATAACTGTAGATTTAATACAAATATACAGAGAGACACAGGAATTTTCTTTGAGGCCTATATAGAGTCATCTATAAATATATAGATCCATCTTTTGAATTTGTACAAAATGATGTTGATTGTTAGCTCTTTACACATACATTTTACTTACGTGTGTGTGAAAAATATTTAAAGTTATGAAGATGATCTTACAATTCTAACCCCGTAGATTTTAGATTCAAGCCAACTAAAAATTTGAAGTAAAACTTGTTCCCAACATTTCTTTCCTTTTAAGCCATAGGCATCATTTTAATGGCATACTGGAATAGCAAAGGTGAAAACTTTGGAGAATATGGCTTTTTTATTAAGATACCAAATATCATTTGGCATTACATGATTTCATTTTTAGAAGAATAAGTGGAAGAGTCATTTTTTCTTATGTTACTTTTTCTTAAAAATAAAAACATCAAAATATTCTGGAATTGGTTTTATAAAGAAAAGAAAACAAACCCAAGCCCACACTCACCATTTCAGTTTTGAACGAGGCTCAGGCAGCTCTGCTGAGTCTACTGTGTGTAGTGTTCTGCCACCTGGTGGCTGCTTGTAAAAATTCTAGACAATGTGTTTGGGCGGTCTGTTTCTTTTTCTTTCTTCATCCTCCCCTTTATAGAACTGATGAATTAAACTTCAATTTGACAATATGCCTGATGCTGTGGGAAACACTGGCTAGTTCATGGGACTTACTAATTAATTCTCTTTTGCCTCGTTTCAAAGCATAAGTACACATTAGCCACAAGATTAACAGGAGGTAAGTTATTGGCAATTGTTTAGTGAAATGAAATTAGCCAGAATTTCTTGATTTCTGCACAGTGCTTTCTTTACGCAAGGAATTAAAAATAGTTTATTTAAGTCTTACCATACCCTGGAAAATAGTCACGAAATAAGTCATGAAAAACTGAGAAACAAAGGAATTCATTAAATGAATATAATGCGACAGCATTTCTGTGTATTACTGTGAATATTCCCACTGCTACATTACAGGAAATAAACTTAGTAGAGAGTCTGAGATATCATTTCTGTCCATACATCTCATGGATGCTGTAAACTACAAGATCCAGCCTTTGAATAATGATCACTTACTGATTATTATACACTGATGAATCATTCCATAATTATATGTGTTTTTGTTTTGTTTTTTTAACTTGCTGTCATGAGCACACCTAGTGTTCAGAACATAATTGCTAAATGTCAAGGAACTGGGGCTTTTCAGCTGATTCTATGATTCTGTGGCAGCACACAATGAACCTAGAACATCTTCCTGTGAAAAATAATAAGGAAATGTTTAAAACCTGATGGGAACATGTGGAAAGAACACAGGAGCCAACTTGAAGTGACTCCCACTGTTCACATCTGGGACAATAAAGAATGATAGCAACAGATTGTAATCCATTGAATAAAATAAGAATATTTGAATCCATCTCTCTCTCTCTCTCTCTCTCTCTCTCTCTCTCTCTCTCTCTCTCACACACACACACACACACACACAGTGAGGAGGAAACTTTCTCTTGAAGTAGAATGCCAACTAGTAAATGTAGAAGGAATAAAGGAATGGTGAATTACCCTTTTGCAATCATCATGGTAATAACTGATTCAAACAAGAGTTATGCTAAAACTACAGGTGAAAGTTTGATGAAGAACAGGTCGTTTACATACTCTTAAAGTATAGCGTCCTACCAATTTCTTATTAAATATAAAAGGAAAAAATATTACCTTAAGAATGGAGAAATCTGGCAGACACCACATTAACCAATCAAAGTTAATGTCACCAATAAGAGAACCTGAAGTCACATGCCTCCTAAAATTATACATTGACAAGAATTCCTCATTATGTAGTTTTCTTGCCAAAAATGCATAACTTGAATCTAATTGTGAATAAATATGAGAAAAATATAAACTGATAACTATTTTTAAAATCCTCTTCATGTATTTCTCAAACATGTCAGTGTTATGAAAAACAAAGACTTGCTAACAGTTAATGATTAAAAGAGTCTAAAGAAATACAGAAACTAATGCAATTTAAGTTCCTAAATTGGATTCTGGGTCAGAAAAACGAATTACTAAAAAGCATATCATTGAGACAATTGATGAAATTTGAATACAATTTGTAGATTATATAATTAGGTTGTATAAATTTCAGATTTCCTGATTTTTATATTTGTGTTGAGATTATATAAGACTGTCCTTATTCTAAGGAAATATATATTGAAGTATTTAAGGATAATGAAGCATGGTATCTTCGATTTACCCTCGAATGGTTCAGAAAAAATGTTTATATTTATGGGTATGTATGTATGTACCCATATGCATAAAAAGAGAGAGAACCAAAGGGAGATGGAGTAATCAATCTGGGTAAAGTATATTCAGAAGTTCTTTATACTAGCATAACTTTTCTGTATATTTGAAATTATGTCACAATAAAAAGTTTTCAAAAGGCTTTCTATAAACAGAGACAGGACCTATGACCTTTAGTCACAAGATGTATCTTGGAATCTTGGAATGCTGGATCTGGAAATTTGGGTATCTTATCATATATAAAACAATATTATGCACACAGTGTCCTCTAAGCTTATTTTTTTCACCCCAGCCCCTTGATTTTATCAATCATATAAAGATTTTTCCAAGAAATGTATAGTAATTGGATTTGATAAGGAATTTGTCATCTGTCTGTAAAGTAATATATAATGCTCTGAACTCTTACACATACAGTGTGTTTATAAATTGAAATAGTTTAGAAAGTTCTTGTTAAAGGGACGCCTGGGTGGCTCAGTTGGTTTAGCATCTGCCTACTGTTCAGGTCGCGATCCCAGGGTCCTGGGATCCAGCCCAGCGTCGGGCTCCCTGCTCCTCTCCGAGTCTGCTTGTCCCTCTCCCTCTGCCCCAGCTCATGTGCTCTCCCTCTCTCTTGCTCACTCACTCACTCTCAAATAAATGAATAAAATCTTAAAAAAAAAAAGTAAAGTGCCTGTTAGAAACCAGTAATGGGCAAGGCATCGGAGATACAAAAATGATAGAAATATACCTTTCTCCCTCAAGTTGTCAAAGTTTAATAGGGTGATGTTGGTGGATGTATCAAGCTACTCCTTAATATGTTTGATTCTAGAGATGTAAACAAAGTGCTATGGAAGTATAACGATCGGAAAGTGCTATGGGAAAACAGAAATGGAAGAAGTTAATTCTGAAATGGGCTACCAGGAAAACTTCTGAGAAGAGGCAACATTTGAACTGGGCTTGGATTGATGAGTAGACTCTAAAGAGCACAGAAGATCCTAGGCAACTCTGTGATGGTGTCCACAGTACGGTCCTTAGTAATGTTATGAGATGGGAAGCTCTGCCAGGGAAGGGGCTTTGTCTTGTCTCTATGTGACTGACACATTGTTAGGTACTCCTTACATATTGTTAAGTAACTATGGTGCAATTGTTGTATACACGTATGAATGGTAAGTAAACAATTTGATCATTGAGGAAGATTTCACTTTCCTCTTGAAAGACTTATATTTGGAAGAAAGAGTTTCTCTTTAATTAGTATAGCTAAAGAAAATAGGTCATTTCTATGATATACAGACGTAGGAAACTTTGTGTTAATAAATTCGACAGAAATATCTGGAAAAGGGTATATGGAAAGGGAAATAAACTTCTGGAAACGTTAAATAATCTGCCATCGACTTGGAAAGGAATCAAACAGAACTTCTAGAAATAAAATACAGCCTTTGAAATGTAAAACTCAACAGGCTAGCTAGACAGAGTTGAAATGAGAATGAGGTTGCTGGCAGATAATCTGAGTAAGTGATACAGAATAAAGTGCATAAACATAAAGAGATGGAGGGGAGGGGTGGATGGAAAGATATGGAGAATAGATAAAGTCGGTCCAGTATATGACTAATAGTTTCAGAAGGAGAGACCAGAGATGAGGAGAGGAGTAAACTATGGACTTGAGGTAATAGTACTGCATCAATATTGGCATATCACTTGTAGCAAAAGCACAACACTGATGTAAGATGTTACAAATGGGAAACCGAGGTGGGGGGCAGAGAGGAAGGGAAGCGTATGACAACTCTCTGTACTTTCTTGTTTTTTATTTTTTAATGATTTATTTCTTTATTTGAGAGAGAGGGTACGCAAGGATGAGGGAGGGAAGGGGCAAAGGGAGAGAATATCCAAACAAAATCCAGATCCACAATGAGCTCAGAGCCCGACCAGGGGCACGATCTCACGACCCTGAGATCATCACCTGAGCAGAAACCAAGAGTCGGTCCCTTAACCAGCTGAGCCACCCAGGCACCCCTGTACTTTCTTCTTGATTTTTCTGTAAACCTAAAGCTGCTCCAAACAAATAAAATGTATTGAAATAAATTAATTAAAAATAATAAGTAAAATAAGTAAATAAGTACACGTGCAATGAGTTAAAATTAAAGTTCAAACCATTTTGAATGCAAAAAGAAAAACGGCTGAGAGATAAAGTCTCAGCAAGAATCAAATACATAAAAACCCAGTACATTAAATGGTTGAGTTTAAGAACATAAGCATTTATGGGTATTATAATTCTTTTGCACTAAGAGAAACCTGCATGTTGAGAGGAGCATAGTAGAGTAGGGAAAAGAGAGAGGCTTGAGGGTCAGAGCCCATTTTTAAAGGCCAAAAATCTTAACCAAACTGATATCCCTTATTACACACCCTATAAGGCTGTGTTAGATTTACTCCCCCTCCTCAAACCAGATTCAAGCCATTCGGGGGCCACCCACAGAAGGATGACACCAACCAGTTCTCAAGGTTCTTCACCCTTCACCCATGAGCTTCCACAGCTCCTGGCAAAATGGGGAAAGCCTTTGTTTTCAGAACATGGAGCTCCTGGCCACCT
Source organism: Callorhinus ursinus (assembly GCF_003265705.2). Taxonomy (NCBI): domain Eukaryota; kingdom Metazoa; phylum Chordata; class Mammalia; order Carnivora; family Otariidae; genus Callorhinus; species Callorhinus ursinus. Next base: position 39,778,177 of record NW_027397071.1, read on the forward strand.
TTGCCTTTGAAGTCAGGTGGCTCTGGAAAAGGCTCCATTTCACTTGATCTGAGTTTAGCCACTGAGCCTTTTGCCTTGCCTTTCAAAACATCAGTGATGAGTATTCAGTCCTGGTATGCTCCCAAATGGCTGCCCATGGTCCAGCCACCTCAGGGGTGTTGTGTGAAAGCCAGCACCTCGACCAGGCCCATCCCACAATCTGTAGCACTCTGACCCTTTCCTAATGGGGGGAGGCGGGCTAAACACCCTGACACTCATTCCCGTCTTCAACTCCAGAAACACCAAGACTCCAACCTAGGGCCAGCCTCATGGGTCTCCAACCTGTGCAACTGCATGGGGCCCCATGCTTGGAAGTATCCTGCACTTGACTTTATGCTCTGTTGTTGCCATTTTGTCATTGAACATTTTTCAACAAGGTCTCCTCTCCCCATCTTCATTTTTGCACTCTCCTCTGCAAATTATGTAGCCAGTCCTGCTCTGATCTCTTGTTTATTGTGTAATGTCATAACTAACATCGTTGTGTAGGTTAATTCTCCCTGAAGTTCCACTCAGTGGTGACCAATGCTGGTGCCCACAGGTACAAGCCCTGAAGTGGGAAAGATTGCAGCTGGTGGTGAGTCAGGGAGCCAGTGCAGGGGCTGCAACTGCGGTGAGCAGAAAGGCTTGGTGCAGCCAGACCTTACCTCCGCTAAAGAGTTGTCACTGGCCCAGTAGAGTCCGATTTTCCAATTTTTAAAGAAAAACTAGAGATGTACTTCAAAAACCTCATCATGTTTTAAAATATTGGCTCAGTGAGGAAAAAATATATTCTGTGTCGGCCAAAACACATCTGTTTGGCCATACTTGCAACCACTAGTTTATGACCTCTGGCCTCGAATATTAAAAATAAAAGCACATTTTTAAATTTCCCTTCCTATTTCTCAGTAAACTTAACAATCTTTTTTTTTCTCTTTTAGAACAAATAGTTGTAGACTATAGGGAAAAATGAATCCAGGTGTTAGGAATAAATGTGTGCCTCCATCCTGGGGGAAGAGAAAGAATTCCCTTCATTTTGGTTGGATCAACAACAAAGACAACCTGCATATTGAATTATTACTGATTGCCCTGCTGCAGTTACTAATATTCTTGATCAGCACGTGAATTGAATATAAAATAATATACCACGCTAAGGAGTGAGTGGGATTCAATGTCCTTTCGAGTTTATGGCCAGCACCTGGACTCTCTCCTCTACTAATCTAAGAGGTCCAGGATAGTTCTGTTACCTTCGATAAAGGGATTAGGAGGCATCCCCTCTCTTTCTGATTCTATGCATGTGCTCAGTTTATAAAATTTGGGGATATATATGTCCCTATGGGCTCCGTTTAAATGAGTGAAGGATTATGAAAACCAATGGATTATGAGTTCTTTAGAGATATTTTTAAACAACAGGATGCAGAATCATTCCACCACAGGATACCTCTCCCCGTTTCTCCCCCTCCTCCACCCCAACCCCCCTTTTCCTACAGTTCTTATTTTAGGGTTTGTTTTTTAATTGTTTCTCTTCTCTTTTCATCTACCTGCTAGCAGATATTTTCCACATTTTATTCATTAAATTAGAAGAAATGTTCCAGACATTCTGAGACCATAAGACTTCTTTCCTGCCCAAATTCCCCTTTGGCAGGACTGCTGTGTATGTTAGTAGATAATGTGCACCGCACACTTTTTAAGGGGTGCCATTCATACTGCCATCTGTGGGGATGTCCCCTCCTGGAGTTGAACAGAGTTCAAAGGGCACAGCTGTACATATTTTCATTCCTCCTGGCTTTAGATCTAAGGATAAAGACAGTGACTTAATATCTTAGAACCTCCTCCTTACCTTCCTATAATGTGTATACACAAAATCTGTGACATAGGTATATTGCAACATCTGATCATGTTACGTTTTGTCATTAAAAAAATGTTTAATTTTTCTCCAGTGCCTTCAGGATTAAGTCTGTTACCAGTGGATTCTAAAAGCATTGCACCAATTTTATCATGATCACTTGAATGAGTTTAAAAAAATAGAGTCCTAGACCCCAGATTGAAGATTCTGGCTGGAAAGGTCTCGAGTAAAGTCTGGGAGCAAGTGTTCTAAAAAGCAGCCCTCCAAAACACTGCTAGCCTGGGAATTTCCGATGCATAGTCATGTCTAGGCAACACTGGTCTGTGTCCATGGTGGACTGGAAGGCCCTTCACAATTGGGCTTCAACCACCTTGACTCGTTTCATACCATATATTGCATTTCAGCTTTTCTGGAATATTCACCATCACTGAATATACCAAGCTCTTTGATGCCTCAATTACATTACACATTCTTTCTGTCTGCAAGAGTATTTCTTGGATTTTTTTTCAGTGAGGTAAACTTGTTGGCATCCTCTTGAATTGGATTTCTAGTACTCCCTCACCTAGAATCAATTGTTCCTGTCTCTAGGTTCTTACAACAGTATGTATTCTAGAAATGATCCTTGGGGTGCCTGGATGGCATCCAACTCTTGGTTTTGGCTCAGGTCACAGTCTCAGGGTGGTGAGATCCAGTCCTGCCCTGCATCAGGCTCTGCGCTGAGCACAGAGTTTGCTTAAGATTTTTTCCCTCTCCCTCCATCTCTGCCTTTCTCCTGCTCACTCCCTCTCTCTCAAATAAATAAAATATTTTTTTAAAAAAGAAGTGATCTTCAAAAATTGTTGGTCAGATACTCACCCAAATTAGTTTTAACACTATGTACTTAACATCGTAAGTTTATTTGCATCATGTTTATATCATAAGTTTTAATCACTACCAATGATATAATTTCTAACATATAAAACATCAACTCTTTATATTAAGTGTATGTCATCACTTTAAAAAAATAGATCTAAAGTAATCTCAATACCTGTCATAGGTTAGGTTCTTGCAGAAGACACCATTCTAGTCCAACGGATTTATTAAGCAGGCGCTCCAAGGAGAAACGGGTAAGGAAATGGGAAAAACATGATAGGAGTCAGGTGAAGTCCCAGCTTCAGTCTGACACTGCTGGGAGCTTAAATGGCAATTGCATGTCCAAGTTTATCCCATGTCTGTGCAGCAGAGCTGCCTTTTGAAGCTCTGCACTTGTCCTTACTGGCTGCGAGTCAGTGGGTGTTCATGTGGCAGCAGGGTGGGAGGTGGACAGGAAACAGACTTCCAGGCTCGTTCTTTCTTTTAGAGTGGAGAGGCTCCAGAAGCCTAAAGCAAGAGCAACAAAGCAAAGGAGCTGGAAGATGAGGCACAGCACTAAATAAAGGGAACTGTGGCTTTGGGATAGGTTCCAAAGGTGTCAACAATATCCCAACAAGGTGATGTTACCAATAATTTAAAAAATACATTAGACTTCGGATTCTGGAAGATGGAGTAGAGATGCTTTTTCCCATTCCTTCCACTAAGTACCAGTAAAAACTCTGGACATTATATATAAAGTAAACATAAGAAGACTGAAAGTGAAGAGGGGAAGGTGGACAGGCTAGGCATCTCGGGACCTAAAGAACAACACAGTGGTAGGTTCTCTGGGGTTTCTTCTGACCTCACATATGCTGGACGGGGAACTGGAAAAAAAAAAAACAAAAACCAGAAATGCCAGTGGGCTCAGACCAAAAAAACGTCCCAGTAAACGTCTGCTCTCTCTAGCCAAGGAACCAGAAGACCGTGTTACAAGAGATCTTAGGAAGGAACAGCTGTACTGGAGAAGCCCCGCAGTTAGCTGGAGCTTAGCAGACAGGCAGGTCGGAGCAGGAGATGGGAGTTGTCTCAGAGGTCAGAGCTGCTGAAATGGGTGAAATGGCTGGGATGGAGAGAGAAATGCAAGAAAACCAAAGACAGAAATACGGGAATGCCTACACGTTATTGCCCTTTGGTTTACAATTAGAGAACAATTTGGTAGCTTTAAAAAAAAAAAAATACACATGCTTACTGTCCCTCCCTGGAGAGTCTCAGATCCTTTCTGTATTTTTCCAAAGTTCTAAAGATGATTCCAAGGCACAATGAATGTTGAAAACTGTTAAAAGGTTTGAGAGCAAAAGACTTGAGGATTCGCCACAATCAGGGCAATTCAGAAGAAAGCATTCAGGATGCCCATGGGCGCAAGGTGATTGACAGCACCAAATGCTGCAGGTGGCAGAGGGATTGAGGACTCAAAGGAGCTTCTTTCTGGACCAATGGAGAAGACCGTGTTGGAAGACTTCCTAAATGTTGTGGGGATGCTAAATTAGAAAAGTAAATATTAGAATCTTCTTATAAAGGCCTAATAGGGAGCAGTTCAGAGATATGATAGAAAAAGGGAGCGAAGATAAATCTCAAGAACTTTAAAACTCCTTGGACATCATCCCTGATGAATTTATTTAGAGGATAATAGATGTTTTTGAAGTCCATCTATTTTAAAAAGGCGAGTGCAAAATGATATGACAGAAGGCAAGCATGTGGGATGCAAATCTAACCATAATTTACATAAAAGCTTAGACAACTTATAAAAATATTAGGAAAGGCCAAAATCAGAACTCAATGTTTATTATCTTATATAATTTTTTCTTGGCATTCTGATTTTATCCTAGCATTTATTAGTTCTAGGGCTAACTAATAATTTATTTTTAAATATAACTTTAATGATTTGATACTTTCTGAAGATACAGCATGAAAGCATCATTTTATAATGAAAATAAATGAGAGATGAGTAGTAACACATATGCAAAAGTCTATTAATAACTTTATTTTTATTTGATGTGAAGCTGTCAGTACTCCTGTCGTGTAAATACAGCAGGTGTCAGAACTATTATGTAGAAGAGGAACTGGAAGGCCTTGGAAACTCAATGATTTGCTCAAGGACCACCCCAGCTTCTGGGTAGCCGCCAGAACTCGGACCCAAGTCTTGTGATTCCTTGAAACTTTCCAAAATAGTGTATGAGGATTCTATAAGGATTCCTAGGTCTTAAATGATCATTTTTGACCAGGTTTAGTGAAAAACCAGGCCCACCCGTGTGGCAGAGACCATGCCAGTGGCAGGCTCTGGTTTGTGAGAAATAATGGGAAGAAAGGGTTCAGGTATTTTGTCCTGAACAAAAAGCGTATCAGTTGTTTTCGCCACAAAGTCAAAAGAAAGGGAAGGACTTGTTATTGGACTTCATGGCAACAAGAAGCAAGCTCATTCCCCTTTAAAGGCTGGAGATTTCAAAGTGAAAAAAGAAGTAAAATGTTATATGACGATTTTTACTCAAACATTCCCAGTGTTAAGGTTCTCTTGAAAGAGTATTATAATTCTGTTTTGCAGAAGTAGAAATTGAAACTTAAAAAAGAGAGGCGTTAAAAAGTCAATTTTAATTTTGCAATGAATCACTATGTGACTAAAACAGATGGTATTTAATAAGCAAATATTATACAGAGCTATTTTAAAAAGCTAAAGATTTCTCTCAAATATAGAGAAAGAATAAATCTTGCTTTTCTGAATGGCTCATATACTCAAGAAACTAAAATACTCTTGTAAAGAGCAGCTTTGTATTATCTATTAGAAACATTATTCTACCAAGACTGAATCTTAGTAATCTTCAGGGAAGATAGTAACACTGATTCCTAGGTCATCATCATTTTCACATTCTTTAACATTTTCTTCAGTAAAACATTTGCTGTGTGCTTCTTCTGGGTTTCTTTTCTTCTTACGAGTATACGATGATTTATTTTTGTCTTTGATTTTCTCTTTGGGACGTGCGTTAGTAATGTTTTCTTTTTCCAAAGCATGCTGTAGGCAGTTATAAAGCCTGTAAAGAAATAAGTACTACTGTTATATCTGTGTTCTCAAACAGAATGGCTGAAATACATCTAGAACTTATAAATTTGATAATGTTCCATAGTAACCTTAAAATATAAAATGAAGCAGAGAAATAATAGGCTTCTTGCTTTTATAAGATCATTTAATTAGGAAGTGTGTTTTCAGTTCTTCAAGCACACTCCTGAAAATTGAGTTGGAAACATCTCCTGACAACCTGTATTCTACCTCAACTACTATTCCAGATGTAGGAGTCAAAAAAGAAAGGTAAAAACAGAAGAGAAATTATTTTTCTTTATAAAAAATCATAAATGTAATAAAATCTCACTTTAGAGAATTTGGCAAATATATGAGGTTACAAATATAGACTACCTCTACAGAACTACCTAGAAATAACCTCTCGATAGTTTTTTTTTAGATGAATTTCTTTTTCTTTTTTTTGAGATTTTATTTATTTATTTGACAGAGAGAGACAGCAAGAGAGGAAACACAAGCAGGGGGAGTGGGAGAGGGAGAAGCAGGCTTCCCGTGGAGTGGGGAGCCCGATGCAGGACTTGATCCCAGGACCCTGGGATCATGACCTGAGCCGAAGGCAGACGCGTAACGACTGAGCCACCCAGGCGCCCACCTCTCAATATTTTTATTCTTTCCAGTTAATTAATGTATTCTGAATTAATATAATTTATACATGCACCCAAATGCCTACTATCTTTTACAAAATTATTATATATAGTTTTACATTGTTTTATCAAATTTAATATTTATTGAAAACATTTTCTATATCATCAGATAAACTACAAAATAACACTTTTTAATGGTAGTGTAATATTATGTCATCTAGGTTGGCCTTAATTTACTTTCAAACTTTCTCTAATACAAACAGTGTGACAAACATTTTTAAAAAACAATGTGATCTGAGTTTCTAGCTACTTTTTTAGGACAGATCGCTAGAAATGTAATTACCTGGCTAAAGGATATAAACATTGTAAAGCTCTTTATAAATACCACCTGTTTTCCAGAATAGAAGCAAAAACATGCTTCTAATAGCAGTACTTGAAAGATCACTTCACCCATACGTTGAATATTACCATCAAAAAACATACTTTACTTTGATAGGTGACAATGGTATCTTATTATTTTAATTATCATTTTTTGTTTGCCAGTGAAATTGTTTTTCATGTGTTCATTAGCTATCTTGATTTCTTAAGTGTAAATTACTCTTTTCCTTTCCTCATTTTTCTACTTTAGTTTTAGTGTTAATTTTGTGGTACAACAAACTGTTAGCTCCCCGAAAATTGGTCTTCATGTCTTTTCTACTCCCATGTTAACACCTAATACAATCCTCTGCCTGACACAGCAGCCTTCAGCCTATGTGGGAGGGCAGCGAGGTGGCATGGGGCATCACATGCGCTTCAAATGCCTTCCACTGGGAAAGCTAAAGGTAGGCTAATTTCAACCTTACTGAGTCTCGATTTCCTCATTTATCAAACCGGACATCATCCTGTACTGAGCTGGGTTGTCAGAAGGTTACAGGTGATATATGTAAGTACCTAGCGCAGTGCCTGGCACAAAGTAAGTTCTCAATATGAGAGAATTTTTATAGAATATAAATTCTATGAGACCAAGGACCCCATCTATATGGTTTTCTGTTACATTCTTAGCATGTAATACAATGCTGGCACACTCAGTAAAAAATAAGTGAATAAATAACCACTGAACAAAAAGGTGAATATGGATGTGTTACCCTAGGTCCCCAGGTAGAGGAATCTGGAAGCTGAGACCTCCCTTGCCATTGTGGGGATCTCATCATGCTTTTATATTCTATTATAATGGCAAAGTGTGACAGGGAATTTTTGGCACCTATGGAATAGATTGTTATTTGGACCAATTTTCTTCTTTCTTTAATTCAGTGAATAGGCTAAGTTCTACTTGTAAAGGCTCTAAAACTGCCCTAAAAAACCAAAGATATTCACCTGTTTCCAAATATTCCACACAATTCTAATACATACCTAACACTACATATCCTGTCCATATTTTAAGAACTTATGTACTCACCACTTAGGTATACCTTGATATCCAGCACTACGCTTGGCAAATAGGTGCTGAACAGATATTTCTTCGGTGAATAAATCCATCTCAAAGACGAGGTACAGTACGAGGAAAAGCAGTATAGTAGGAGGTACAGCAAAAGGCTTTGAAAAATACTGATGTATAATTTTTTAGACCCTATTCCGTGGTAACAACCTTTTAATTTAATGCACCCCTATATCTTTACTTAATTGAAACCTGGTTCCCCCACAAAGACACCATCTGCTCTGCATTTCTCTCAAGTGGAGATGCCTACTCTTTCTATATCCCACCTAACAGCTGGGATGAGGTCAGAACTGAACTGGCTCATCAACACTTTACCAGACTAAACTCTTTCATCTGCCCCTCATGCCACCTACCAATATTTCGTTCAGTCTCTTACATTCATGAAAACTTCTCCACTTGGCATGATCTTTCTCCAGGTCCTACCGTCATCCCTGATGACTTTAATGACTGGTTTTCTTCTCATCTTTCACCCTGCCTATTTAGAATAGCTTAACAAAATGACCCAGTAGAATGACTCATTTTATCTAAAACTTATAAGTCCAAAACTTCATGCCACCAAGTGGTGTGAATCACCCCTATCTGATCATAAGAGGCTATCGTGATGTGCAACTCCATTTTCTACCATTCTCCACCCAACCCTGAACTTCAGAATCAGGCCAGAAGTCTTTTTTCTGGATTATACTTTATTCCTAGAAAATTAAAGATAAGATTAAATTGCTCTCTTATGATCATAGAGAATTAATAGCTTGAGAAAAAAATATCTTGTCAATCATATAAAAAAAGTAATTAAAGAGGAACAGGTGCCTTACTTTAATCTTCCGTTAAAGGACCTAAGAATTCACAGCTACATCCTTGGGGTACCAAAAACAACTGGTAAAATGCAACAAAGACCCTGTTGTCTGAAAGCCAAGAACAAATACTTCAAATACTTTTTCCTTTTGTTTTTCAAAGGGAATTTTTAAAAAGTTCTTTGGGAAACTGTCTTTCTCAATAAGTCAGAAATTTGTTTTGCAATCACATGCTCTCCCCTCATAAGATGCCCCTTTATATAGCACTCTGAAGCCCAATTCTCAAAGTGCAATTTTCTCCGTTCTCACAGGCAACAAAAAGAACTCAGAAGATATTTTATCTTCTGAAATGTATGCACAAGCAATTGCCTTCCCCACCCCCAAAGAAAATCAAACTGTCTTCAGTTTCTCTACTTCTGCAGTCAAGATGATCATGCCACGGGACAACTTGTACTTAGCTCTCTTCGTGACAGAACTTTTCAGACCCGCTCTAGGAAAATGAATTCTTGTTTTTCAGGTCAGTTAGAGGACCACTTGATATTTCTCTGACTTCTGAAATAGGAACATAAAATTAATGAAATCTAGCCACAATTTCATACCCTTTTAGGGTTCCATTATTCACAAATAACAAAGAAGGCTATTTTCATGGATATGTATTTAGATTTTAACTTGATTAAACTCTAGCATTTTTATTAAAAAACAGATATGTGATGGAGCCCATGCCAGGCTCTGGAAAGAGAGGTAAAGAACCTGGTTGTGCTCTCAAGGAGCTCAGGGTTTAATGGGAGCAGCAGAACTGTAAAGACACATTCAGCATGCCATGAAGAAGACAAGAGGAACGGGGAGCATGGGGGGGGTACCCTGCTTCAAGTGAGATCATGAAATGCTCTTTGGAAAAAAACCCAATGCCGGGGCTGAATTGCAAGGACGGACGGAAGTTGGCTAGGTATGGGAGAGGAAAAAAATGAGGGAACCGAATATCCAAGGGGGAACTATGCAAAAATAAAGTTATGTGTTTTCACTTTATATTATTTGCTTCTTTGATCTTAAGTAATGGGGAAATGTGCGAGTTATTATTCACCTGTTTTAGTTCTGTTTTAAAAGTAAGACTAGCAACGCTGAGGAGTCTAAGGCATCTGTTATCCTTGCCTCCTCCTCCTTTCTACCCCCATTTCTAGTCTGTCACCACGTTCTGTTTACATTCTGCACTATCACTCCCATTCATCTTGCTACTCAAGCTCCTGTTACTTCTCACCTTGAGTATACAGCAAGAGCCTACACCGCTCACTCTTATCTCTAAGCCATCTTATACATCTTCCAGAATAATCATCTAAGGCTTTGAAGCCTTGTAAGTAGCACTAGTGATGGAAAAAGTCAGTTAGCAAATTTAGCAAACATTTATTAACTACTATTCTCACACCAGACACTCAGAAAATGATAAATAAGAAACTGTCATTGCCTTTGGGGAACTCAATTTAATGGGTTAACTTTTAAGTTCCTTTATTGTTTATTATTAATTCAATAAACATGTACTGGTTTTCTACTATGAGCTGGACACTATCTTAGGTTTTGGGATAAAAAATAGTTAAAGCGTGTATGTGTATGGTTGGTGGCAGGGAGAACTCAGTCCTATTTTCAATGTGACCACATTGTAGTGGAAAAAAGGACATACATGCAATTAATTAAAGTTTCAATGTGGTTCATATTTCTGTTTTGCATTGAGGAATTAACTGTACCAATACTGGTAAATAAGAAGAAGAATCTGAACCAAGGAAATGACTATGGGGTTGAGACTAGGACAAGAAAGTTAATCAGGAAAGGCTGACGGGGTATTCTAGTTAGATACATTCCAGCGGTTATTAGATATCTAGGTTCAGGACCTGGGAGAGATTTCGAAGACCTATCATTACACATGGGGAAGTAGCTGAAGCAATGGGCCAGGAGCGGCATTGTAGAGAACAAGAATATTTAACCAACAGACAGACTAGTGAGTGAAATCCAGAAGGAAGCTAAGGAGGAGCACCATAAGCAGGAAGGAAAGCAGCAAAGTAATAACAATTTCATATACCTGCCAACAGGTATATGAAAAAATGCTCCATGTCATTAACCATCAGGGAAGTGCAAATCAAACCCACAGAGATACCACCTCACACCTGTCAGGAGGGCAACTATCAAAAAAACCCACAAGAGACAACAAGTATTGGCAAGGATGCTGAGAAAAGGAATGCCTGTGCATTGCTGGTGGGAATATAAAATAGTGCAGTTCCTGTGGAAAGCAGCACAGCAGTCCTTCAAAGAATGAAACGTGGAACTACCATACGATGTAGCAATTCTACTTCTGGGTATACACCCAACAGAACTGGAAGCGGGACTCAAACATCTGTACACACATGTTCATAGCAACATTATTCACAAAAGCTTAAAGATGGAAAAATCCCAAACGTCCATTGATAAGTGAATGGATGGATAAATAAAATGTGGCATATAAATACAGTGGAGTATTATTTAGCCTTAAAAAGGAATGAAATTGTGATACATGCTACAACATGGATACACTCTGAAGACCATATACTAAGTGAAACAAGCCAGACACAAAAGGACAATTATTATATGATTCCACTTATGTGAGGAACCTAGAATAATAGAATTCATAGTAATAGAAAATAGAATAGTAGTTACCAGGGGCTGGGAGTCTGGGGAATGGGGATTTATTGTTTAACAGCTACAAAGTTTCAGTTTAGGATGATGAAAAGGTTCTGAAGATGGACAGTGGTGGCTGCATAACAATGTGAATGTACACAATGCCATTGAAATGTACAGTTAAAATTGGTTAAGTTTTATGGTATATATATTTTACCATAAAAAAGAAAAGTTTTAAAAAACATAACCAACCATTGGAAATAGATTCATTTACTTTTCTCTCCAATTTGCTTTATCAACAGTATTATATGCCAATGTATTCAGCCCTTTTACTCTTTATTTAGCATTTTCTTACTACACAGTTGGTGAAGAGAAGAACATGGCTAATTTTGTTCTACTCATAGTCACATGGTGGTTTCTTCTGACCAAGTCAGTCCCGATCTCTTAACAGTCCAAAGATAGCCTTTCTCTTGGTAAAGAGATCTCCAGACTTTGTATTTTTTAGCTGGAAACCATTATATATAAAATTATCTCCTTCTTTCCACTAAGAGGTGGGCTTGGGAATTGTTTCACACAAACCTTTTTTTGTATTAAAAATGTTTTACTTCTTAACTTTGATTTTTACATTTCTAGACTATTTCTTATTGCTGAAATGTTACTGATTAGGACTTGACTTTTAAAAATTCTACTATAGTTATTTGAATTGTGAACCTTTGGTCCTGTCACAAACAAATTTTAGTACTCAAAGTTTGATTGCAGAACTTATCACCTCCAGTATTTATTATTTTTTCACTTTTCCACATCAGAAGGGTAACTTTTTCTCTGCATTTGGTTGAATGTACAGCTGTTCCCAAAGGAGCTCTCTAATTTGTTCCCCCTTTCTGAATTCACATGTAATCTTCTAATCAGTATCTTAAGACACTTTTTACCCTTCTTTAATTTTTCACTGATTTTATATGATGAGCATGGCTCTCTTGATGGCAGCATGCACACTATAATCTCCAAACATATTTTCGAGTCAATGGATTTAAAGTATAATTTGATTTTATAGCTGGTGAACGTGGCTCAATTAACTTCACCAGGTGTATAGCTAGTTGCTCTTGGGCTATATTTATAATCTTGTTGAAATTCAAGTAAGGAAACAGAGAAACTGATTTGTTACTTCCTACATTTCAGCAAAGAGCCTCACTGGAATACAATCTAAGAAACGTGGTAAACTTATGGAACGGTACCAACAAGTACCTACATGTAGTTCAAACTCTGTAGTTTGGTGAAGTGGCTGGGTGCTCCTCAGTACTTACTGGAAATTATCACTTCATTTAGAATGTTTGCTCAAAGCACCTGGCAGCCAGGCAACCCCTCAGCTTTCTTCAACCAGTGTTGTACTAGAAAATTAAGCTCCAATGCCCTAAGCCATCCATTGTCTATAATGAGTTAACTTATCTCCAATGTATCTAGAATGGAAGATATATACCATTGTTGCAAGAACTGAGAAACAGTCCCTTGAATAATTTTGTGAATTCTGTTGTTCAAATGAGGAGTCCTGGTTAAGAAAGCCTGGATGGTTTGTAATGATGTGATCATAGGTTTATTTTCTGTATGTGTCAATGAAGAAGGAAAAGAGCTACCCTATCCTGAGAATCCATGACATGACAGGGATAGGGCCAGTCATTATACAGATGGTATTTATACTAAAACTGTTCTTTAAGACAGGTATTTCTCCCAAGTTAGATGGAAGAAAAATGAAGTCAAGAATGTTGAGTAAGTTGTGGTGGAACCTGGATTCAAATTCAGTTCTGCCTCTGGAACCAAATTCTTCCTCTTTCCACCATCATACACTGCTACCATTGGCACCTGTAGCCTTAGCTACTTTAAAAAAAAAAATTGTAGGTATTAAAGAATTTTAAGCAGGCAAGTAAAACACTAGGACTCCTTTGCACTTTACAGACAGGATTCTGATGGTGCTAATAGAGAATGGCTCGGCAGAGAGACACACTAGAAACATTCTACTATGAGACCAGCTAACAAGGATATTGCAGTGGTCTTGAATAAAGAAAGTGACAGTACAGATGGGGAGAGAAGAATGATTTAAGAATTATTTAGGCAGTGAGTGACTCGTTGTGAGGTAGCCAAGGAGGTGGGGAGAAGGGGAAAGGACATTATAAATGACAAGTTGGCCATCACTCCTTGACAAACTCAGAAGCATGCATCTTGCTGATGGCAGATCCAAGCATTCCTTTCATATAAGAAAGACAGCAGCATCATCACTTCTTTATGTCAAAAACTCTGTTTTTATGAAAAAGTTGAAAAGAAAGTAATGTAAGAGTTTTATTTACCAGGAGATAAAATTTAAGGAGAAGAGAAGGTATAAAGATATAAACTGATAGTCATGATCCTGGGATAGTCATGATCCTGGGATCCATGATCCCTCCTGGGACAATTATGGCAATTCTAGATCTAATCCATAAGAATCAGCCACATATGTAAAATATTTATTAGGCAAAAATTAACCAGGTTGCTTTCCTCAAAAGGAGATTCTAGATAATCACCAGTAGATCACATTCAGGGGGCAGTGTGTACCTCTTCCCTGGCTGCCTTCAGCTTGGTCAGTTATGGTCCCCATTGTTGTTGGGCTCTCTTACCTGAGGGATTATGTTTCTCTCCCTTTATGCCTGTTGTTGCTGGTAGTCATGTCCCACTATCCTCCAAGTATCTTCCCCTTTACACTGCATTTCGTACCCTTTACTGTCTGGGCTACTCTCATCCGTTACTTTGATCATTTTTTTATTATCTGTGATAAGACTACAAATAGAAAAGCAGTTGGGCACCTAGGTGGCTCAGTCGGTTAAGCGGCTGCCTTTGGCCCAGGTCATGATTCCAGGGTCCTGGGATCAAGCCCCACGTCAGTCTCTCTGCTGCCTGCCGCTCCCCCTGCTTGTACTCTCCCTCTCTAATAAAAAATAAAAAATCCTTAAAAAAAAAAAAAAGAAAAGTTGTTGGGAGTATAAACTGAAGACGGTGTGTATCAGTATTTTCAAATATGACCTAGATATATAAGAATAACATAGAAATATCCAACTAACATACCTTTCAATTCTCTTCTTGTTTTCCTCCATTTTTTGATTTGCTATCTTTAACAGGAAGTCAATATATTCCTCAGTCACCATCAGTTTTCCCTTATGGCTTAATGGAACTTCTAAGCCATGTGTGCTCCGGATAGCCTACAAGGAACAAACAATTTTAGATATAACAACTTACGTACTAGACACACTGAAAATAACTAAAGAAAAGTCCCAGTCAGGGCTGTGTTTAAACATAATTTGGTTCCATTACAGGATTTAAGTTTATGCTTTAATATACTTTAGCTAAACACAACTGAATCAAAGGAGATTAAATAGATTTTCCCATCACATAAAGTTATTTCTTAAGAAAGTCATTCTACATATTGTCTTTCGGGAAGGCAGATAATATCCAAAAATCCAATCACTTTAACAGTTTCAGTCTCACTAAAGCTTAGAAAGCTTTAATACGCTATTTAAAGAAAAGAAATAAATGAAATCTCAACAGAAGCTTCAAGGGAAAATCAAAATGGACTGGATGCGGAAGAGCCTCTTAGTGCTGCTTGAGCAGAGTGAGGTTATAAACCATGCCTGTTCTATCTCACAAAGGGGCTGCTTTCTCCATGCTTTAGGGTTGCCAATCTTAGTAAACCTCTTGATGAAACAGTCAATGTGTTCCAAGTAAATCCAAACAGTGGAAATAGGTTAAGAATGGCAACAAAAACTAGCATGAGAAATAAAAATTCTTTCGGTGAACTTTTACTGAGCATCTACAGTGTTTTGGCCCCATGAAAGGTATGAAGACACAGAATAAATATAATATGATCCCTGCCTTTAAAAGCTCACACTTTAAAACAGGAAATAAATAAGTGAACAAAGAACGACAAAACAACATAGGTGCTATGCCAGGAGAGACACACACACACATACACGTGAACGTGTCCAGGCCTCGGTTTTATGGGAAAGGTAGCATTTGAGTTAGGATTTTAAGGATAAGTGCAATGTCACCAGATGTAAAAATGGGGGCAGGGGACATTCTGGCCAGAGAATGACTTATCTATAGTCATGGACACGTGAAAGAGCATGATACATTTGGGAAACAGCTAATAGTTTTCTATCTCACTGGAGCATAAGTATGGTAGAAGGAGATGAGCATAAGTAAGGTAAATGGAAAATAATTTGGGTAGGGCCTTGAATACCAGGGGAAATATATGGAGACCCTGACTTTTTTTATTTATTTTATTTATTTATTTATTTATTTTTAGGATTTTATTTATTTATTTGACATAGAGATAGAGCCAGAGAGCACAAGTGGAGGGAATGGCAGAGGGAGAGAGAGAAGCAGACTCCCCACTGAGCAAGGAGCCCGATGTGGGGCTCGATCCCAGGACCCTGGGACCACGACCTGAGCCGAAGGCAGACACTTAACCATCTGAGCCACCCAAGTGCCCGACCCTGACTTTTTTAAAAGGGGGATTCTGATAGTATTGGTTTGGGGGGCTGAAGGAGAAGATGGTAGGAAGATGAGTCAGGAGACCATTGTAAAGGCTGAGGGGAGGGATCATGACGGCTTAAGCAGGGGCAGTGACAGAAGGCTTAGACAGGTGGAGTCGGGCATAAGAAATTAGAGGCAGATGTGATAGGACTTGTAACTAACTGAATACGGAAGACAAAGGAATGGAAAGTGAATGAACGGTTCTGTTCTTGCTTGGGCTACCAAATGGAGTGTATGGGAAGGAGACAGGGACATAAACCAGTACCGTGGCTTTGACTTTCTATTTAGGCATGTTTTTTTAATAAGTGTCTTCTTTTGTAAGCCATCTCTATTTGGGAAATGGGCAACTTGTTAAAAATAGATAGAAAATAGGAAAGTCTAGGAAGCCAGAATGGAAGAAAACCTGAAATAGTTAAAAAGCAAAGAATACATACCATTACAAATAATAAATACTACAGAAGATCAGAAGAGGGCAAAATCACTAGGAGTTAACTCGGCCAGGAAAGGACTCAGAGAGGCTGGAGGCTTAGAAAGGGCTTTAAAGATCATCTAGTCCAGGGTTGGCAAACTTTTTTTGTAAAAGGATAGATAATAAATATTTCTCACTTTGTGGCCATACAGTATCTGTCATAACTACTCACTTTTGCCATTGTAGCACAAAAGCAACCTGAGACAAGAATTTATCAAGTGGGAGTAGTGGGATCTGACCTCCCGTGGACTAGACTTGGTCCCAAGGCAGTAGTTTGCTGGACCCCTGATATGGCCAAGAAAATTGAGACCCCGAAGGATTAGGAGCTTGCCCAGGTTCATACAGCGCAGCTGTGGTGCAGCCAGTCTCTGTGTAGAGGACTTCAGACCCCCTGTCTATGATTCTTTCCACTGTATCATGGTGCTGATTACAGTGAGCTTTGACTATTTAGGATGAGGAGGGCACAGAGAATCAGGTTGAAAGTAAGTAGAGGAAGACACTATAAAATAAGAGCTCAAATGCAAATCTAAGAACTCTAGACTTTGTAGGAAAAAATAAAGTACTAAAGATTTCTGAGCAAGGGAATGGCAAGATTTGAGTAGGGAGAGACTAAAGACAGGAGTCTAATGAGGTTCTTCAATAATCTGAATCACTTCATGCCCAAAGAATTGCTTTTTGCCAAAAGTTATCTTACCAACATAGTCTTTCCTCTCTTTCCTACGGTTATGCCGGAGTTCCTGAAACCAGAATCTATTGCCACTGAATGCTGTAAAAAAAATAAATTGGTTAAATTCTGATAATCTGGCTAATCAAATAAACTGATTAGCTCTAAAAATTGCAGAAACACATATAGCCCCAAATCTATAATTAAATTTAAAAACTCGTTAATTAAACTAAAATCATATTATTTTTTTGGTAGATTTAAAGCTTAGAATTAAATCTACCCACATACCTATAAATTCAAGTATAATCATAAAATGTTACCAGAATCTGTGCATCCTGCAACTGTCGACACTGCACATGAAGAACGAGTGGTTCAAATTTCAAAATGGCATCACCATTTGCTTTCTTCAGAGCTGCCATCTAAATAAATGAGAAATGTTAGCATCAGACACCAATATATGATCCTTTGCTATGCTGACCCTTTACCATATGCAACTTCAGTTTTTCCCAGAAACATTCAGAACCATCCAGCATCCTTTTTCTGCAATAACTTTTCACTCTGCTTTCTTGGTCCTCTTCCTCCAAACACTGATTAATCTGCTTATTCTTTTAAAAGACCTGATCCCTAATTCTCCCATAAACCTCTGTGTCATTCTTTCCAGCCATACCTGGGAAAGTAAACTACTACTCTATTTAACTCTGTAACAGATTTTCACTAAGGAATACGGTATGCGGGTGTCTGGCTGGATCAGTCCGTAGAGCATGTGACTCTCGATTCTGAGGTCATGAGTTCAAGCCCCATGTTGGGTATAGAGCCTACTTTAAAAAAAAAAAAAAAAAGGAATATGATATGAAAGTTCTGTTTAGGGAGCCTGGGTGGCTCAGTTAAGCATCTGCCTTCGGTTCATGATCCTGGGGTCCTGGGATCCAGCCCCACATGGGGCTCCCTGCTCAGCAGGGAGTCAGCTTCTTCCTCTGCCCCTCCCTGCCACTTGTGCACATGCTCGCTCACTCTCTCTCGCAAAAATAAATAAATAAAACATCTTAAAAAAAGGAAAGTCCTGTTTAAATGCTTTGTTATTAAATTGACGTTTGAGACGCATATATGTCTGAGCTAGAATTTATACAAGGTGGTTGTTATTTCTGTCCACCTAGTGTCCTTGGGCTATATCCTCCCTTTTTCACACCATTTGATTCTGATGGGACTGTCAATCATGACCCTATCACTCATGACTCCTGCTATAATAATCTCAGAGATGCCAAGTGCCTAGGTCTGATCGAGGATAGTATTCCATTCTACTGGCAAAAATAACTGATCTCAAGGGGAGAACATCTAACCCAAGCAGGATGACTCAGACTCCTCTGGGAATAATACCTGGATATTAGCAAGAAGAAGTCCTTTTCTAATGGGGCTGTTGGCAGCTATTTTTCCTACTACAAAGACTGTCTGCAGCAGAAGAGAATAAGGGCCAATATGCAGAAAGAACCAGTACCCAAAGAAAGAGATGAAGAATGAGTGAGTATCCTAAGACAACATTTGAGCACCTGAAAGGTAATGTAAAGTGCCTGACTAATACAAACTTATATGAACTCTTCTAAACATTTTTAATTTCTGAAACTAAATAACCCAGGACAGATGGGAAGACTTATAAGAAGCAATCCAGATAAATAATGCATAACTTATTTATGTCAGTATGTTGGTAATATATAGATAGTACCTTTCTCCAAGCTCCCTTCTCCTTGTATAATTTATTCCAGGTTACAGAGTTATCAAATGGTAGAACTGAAATTCAAATTTTCAATCTACTATGTGTCCAATACCCATGAACTCTCTATGTTGAAGAGGATGTGTTTTGTTGAGCAATAAATAATGCTTATATACATATTTATACTTTTATTTCCCAAATCAAAAAAGCCACTATAATGAATCTCCTCAGGTTTTTTAATCTTCAGTCCTTATAATTAAGCACATTAATCCACCTTGAATGTTCTATTTTTTTCGTATGTATTTAATATGATTCTGAATTAAAAGTTTATTTCTAAGTTTATATATAAAAACTTACCACATCCTCCTTTACACAAGGTTTGTGTGTAACCAGTAGCCAGCAACGGTTTTGCTTTTGAACCTCAAAACCATTTATATCCTAAAATTAAAAAATAAACATAATTTAATCATATAATATTTACACAAATAATAAGTACAATGCATAGCATAATTGTAAGCTTTCTTAAGATTAATAATTCCAAGTGGTTATTTTAAGTATTACTGGGAATAATTCACTAGGTTTTGGGTAAAGTTAACCCAAAACAAAAATGAAACCAAATTAGTTGAAATATAAAGAAAATAAATTGTTTATTAAGGTATAAAAATATTTTCCGAAATATGATCACGATTTTGTCAGGAGAAAAGGGATTATTGTAAGGCGTTGTACGTTAGCAGCCTGAGTTATACTCTAGTTGTTTTATTTGGCTTGTAATTTTTTTTTTTTTTTTTTTTTTTTTGAGGGAGAGAGAGGAGAGAGAGCATGATTCGGGGGGTTGAAGGGGCAGAAGGAGAGGGAGAGAGAGAATCTTAAGCAGGCTTCACGACCCTGAGATCATGACCTAAGCTGAAATCAAGAGTCGGATGCTCAACCTACTGAGCCTCCCAGGTGCCCCTTGGCTTGCACAACATTAAAAAAGCAAACAAAAGAACTTGGAATTTCCTTTGTAAAAAAGCACTGTCCCAATCCCACACAGGACCTATTACTTTTTACTGACAGGTGGGCTGTTCACACCCTTATGTCTCTAGTTTCTAAAGGCATACATTTATAACATCGGGATTAGACTATATATACAGACCCAAAGGGCAGAGCTAGGACTGCAAGGTCAAAGCTTCAAGAAGCCAATACCTTAACATCAGGTTTTTTTTTTTTTTTTAATTAACTTAAAAAATGTTTATTTGTAAAGTTCTTTTAGATTCTTTGGATATAAACAGATTCTACCCTCAAGGAGGCTGGAAAGAAGATGCAGGAAACCATACTTAAGTCTAAATCACTATACTTCTACAAAGTAACTATTTTTACAATGAATTCACAGGAGACTTGGCTGTCTAGCTTTGGAAAGAGGAAGAGCTGTGCCTGTCCTAAATAACTGGTTTGTTTTCACTGAATGACCTCAGTGACATTTACCTGATCTTATGTTGCCTGCTCTAAATGTTAGAAGGAAATGTGTGACTCACCTCTAGCAAATGTACAGAATCTAGGGGCATACTTAGGAACTAATGCCATCTCTAGCTTCATCTTATCTATATTCCCTTCATCCAGATTTTCCCACTTTTAATTTTTCTTCTTGTATTACTTTTCTGTAAGTTGATGCAAATCCTTCCCGAAATAAGACTAAATGAAAATAAATAATACACATAAAATGAAAAGAGGTTCTGAAAAAGTCCTGAGGCAGTTCAGAAGAAGCAGTCATTACTTACAAGTGGGTGTGTATGCTTGTGTTCAGATGGGAGAGGGGAGTTTTGGGAGTCACATCTCAAATATACAGAGATGGGGGGAAACATTTCAGGAATAATAAATATAAACAAAGGCAAAGGCAGGTAAATATAAGATGAAAAAGAGAATAGGGCGCCTGGGTGGCTCAGTTGGTTAAGCGACTGCCTTCGGCTCAGGTCATGATCCTGGAGTCCTGGGATCGAGTCCCGCATCGGGCTCCCTGCTCAGCAGGGAGTCTGCTTCTCCCTCTGACCCTCTTCCCTCTCGTGCTCTCTCTCTCTCATTCTCTCCCTCTCAAATAAATAAATAAAATCTTTTAAAAAAAAGCTATTAAAGAAAAATAGTTCAGTTTTAGTAAAGAGATAAACATGAAGAGAAGTAGCAGAAAATATCAGAGTAGCAGAGGGGTCGGAAGGTATACTAGAATAGGGGTTTGGATTTTCTGATGTTGGAAAAATGTGTAATAAAAGATTTCGGCATAGATGAGTGACATGCACAGAGTTGTCTTTAGGAAGGTGAATCTGTTAACTGTATGTTACATGGTTTGGAGTAGAGAGAATGGTAGATCAGTGACCTGTTAGGAAAACGCTGCAGAAATCCAGATAAAATAGGGCAGTAGGAGAGAGTAAGTCCAGCTAGAGTGCCACTGCTCAGGAGGCAATGGTGGCAATATAAAAATATACAGGCCCTGCTAACCTGGGGGACCAGCAAATCAGTCAATGAGGGATCTAAAAAATGAGCTTATGAGTGTGCTGTCTTTCATGCTCTGAATTCAATCCTAATGTTAAAATTGACATGCAGCTAACTTTTATGGCACACTTAATATGGGCCAGGCATGTGCTAAACGTTTCAAATTATCCCATTTCTACTATGCAAAATCCCTATGAAGCCGATACTCCATTATCCTCAGTTCATAGAACAGGGAGGGGCTGAGCTTAGATAACCTTCCTAAAATCATATAGCCAGTAGGTCCCATAATTAGCTTAGAATCTAAGCAGTATTACTCCAAAGCCTGAGGGCTTGACTACTATCTCAGACTAACCCATATTCAGCGTAATGTAAAAATTACCAGAGCTGTAATAACGGAGTGGGCCACCAGGAGGCAGTAAACGCCTTAACCCTGGAGACGTTCCGTCAAGTAGGTGATTTGGTAAAGGCGGCTGAGGAGAAAAGCCGCCTTGCCCTGCTGGGAGTCTTTAAATTCCCCCAGTATTCAGAATCATATTCTCTAATCCTTGCAACTCAAGAGCATTCTCAGGCCAGCAGTTTCGCCATCACTTGGGGGCTTGTTAGAAATACATAGTATCATCAGCTCCATCCCAGAATTACTGAATCAGAATCTGTATTATAAAAGAGCACCTGGTGATGCTCTTTTATAGACACATTAAAGTTTTAGAAGCACTGGTCTAATTCAACATTTAAGTTTCATAAAGAAGCAGAAACCACCCATCAGAAGGACAAACACAAGCTGGATTGGGGTGTTGCACTGGGTGGGCACAGGGCTCTCGGTGTTGCACACCACAGGGCTGGCACTGAAACAAATAGGGCCTCACCCCGTCTAGGAGGATGATGCGCCCAGCGCAGGAACTGGTGGTGAAGTACGGTTCTCGCCCATTCAGGAGCTGCACAAGTTCGACCACATCCTCGTCCACACTGCCCTTCCGGCTGAGGTCAGCTTTGCTCAGACACTGCGCCTTCCATCTCCTGAACTCTGCGGTATGATCCATGAGAGGAAGGATTTAGTCTATACTTTGACGTTAGCCCACGCCTCTCCCTGGGGGAAGCCATTTTGAAGCGGGTGGTGGCCGGAAAGGCCCAAACTTCCTCCTCGTCCCGAGTTCGGGAGCTTGTCGTGCCCTCCCCTGAGGGCGGGGAGAGACGCGCGGGGGAGGCGGAGCCAGCAAGTGTAGAAGACGCCCAGCTCCGTCCCCTTTTCTGTGGAGTCTGAGTGAGCCCTCGCAGGTTTTGCCTCCCCACTCTAGAACCGGGTAAGTGGTTTTTAAAAAAAGTTCCCTGTAGTTGTTCAGGCAGCGGATCTCCCCGCCGCTGGTCCACAAAGGAGTGCGTTTGATTGGGGTCGCGCTCTTGTCCCGCGTTCTGTCCTGGAGAATGTGAAAAAGGAGCTCGTGGCCGAAGACCTTTCCCTCTAGGGGTTACTTATTCCTCATCCGTAAATCACGCAGGGACTTTCACTTGCTGGCCGCGAGCTCCCAGCCCTGGTCTCCAGTGAGATCTGCGTTTCGGCTGCACCGGGCAGGCCGCCGCGGGCTCCGCGGGCTCCGCTCCCGCCGCCGGGCCCGGGCTTGGGCGTTCCTGCTGCAGCCGGTGTCGGCCGCGGGCCCTGCGCACAGCCCCGCGGGGGGAACAGGCTTCTCCTCTGCGGTTGCCGCGACTGCGGGGGCTCTGGAGCTCCACCCGCCCGGTCTTAAGTCGCCTCTGCCATCAGAGGTGCTGTCTTCCTTTGGGAGAGAAATGCCTAGTTTCTTTGACACCCCCACCCACCCACTCCGGTGACCCCCACCTAGAATAATTTTCAAAGGAAAAGAAAATTATAAAACACCGCGTAAACACATCGTTAAATGCTCACTTAGTTCCCAGATGAGGCTTATCACAGTGACCAGAGAATGCGTTCATGATTGAACTATTTAAAGGCTCACGTTTGGACTGGTAGTGGAAAAGTTGTGCGATTCCCACTGAAGCCACTGGCACGCTCCATGTAAGTCTGGTCAGCATTAGCAAATCCCACTGAGCCCTTCCCGAGCACGGAAGAGCTGCCGGCCTAGTTCCATCCAATCTTTACATCCAAGAACCTGGAGGGGTTTAGAATTATCTGTTCCACTCCTCCTCCACCACCCCCTCTTATCAGAAGTGGGCACTGAGATCCAGACCAGGGAAGTAACCTGACAAGGTCACCCAGCCAAGAAGAGACTTTTCTTAGGCTACTTTTAATTGTTTGGTTTTTTTACATTTCTGGCTTAAGGCTAAAAAAAAAAGGCTTACGTGAGTCATTCTTGATCGACAGCGGCACATTTCGTAATGATGATTCTCTTTACAAGTTCTTATTTTTTTTATGTCTTGCTAGAAATTCTTACTTAATTTTACTTATGCCCTTCTCTCATAAGTGCCCTTGCTCTGCCTTTGTGACTTGATTTCTTCATTCTATATTAAAATATAGTTCTAACATTTTCCCTGTCCCTTCAGTTTTTATTTAAACCAAACGGATTGAAACAGAGCATAGAGAAGATCACTGTTTGAGGAGGAATTTTAGAATTCTGTATTTCCTAGATTTCCAAAGTATTCTTGGCAACTTTTTATAGGTCAAAAGTACAACCAAAAATTAAACCAGGTCCTCTAATTTAAAGCTTATACTTGATAAATAGAAAAATCTATTTAAAAACACTAGCAAGGTGGCAGGCCTGCTGACACGCAAATGATTTAGACTGAATAATAGAGCATATTGCATGCTGGGCATGCTGTGAAGCACTCACACCCCCCACTGTTGCAGTTAATCTTCACAAGGATCCTATGCTAGGGAGTACTGGCCCCATTTTACAGATAAGGAAATTATTAGTTTTCCTAATAGAATCTTGTCCTCTGTGTCACTACTGGATCCTCCTAACTGACAGACATTTGGAAAATTTCACACTCTGAGCAGATGCCTTAATCATAAAATATGTAATCCTACCTGCAAGTTAGTTGAATTTCAGATTTCTAGCTGAGCCTGTCTCACTCATCGTCATAAAGTATATTTTTAAGAAGTTAAAGGATCTTCTATGCCAACATTTCAAAGGGTAAGATGAAAAGGATTGTACAGTAAGGGTACATCACCAATCAACATTTAAGGTAGAGGACTTGGATTCTAGCTCTGCTTCTGTGTGACCCTGGTGAGTCTCTTACCCTCTTGGGATGTTTTCTCATCCATAACATGGATGGTGATTTTATTTCCATTTCTGCATACAATTAAATGGTTGCTTTTCTACCTCTTGTGAAAAATAATTATACTAATGGACATAAAAGGTGTGCTTTTTAGAAGAAATCAGGTATTAGGGGTTTAAGAATTATAATTACAATTTGTGTGTTATTTTATTCTTTTTCTTATTCCTTTTGACATATCACCTTATGTGTTATGTATTGTGAAGCAGTTGATGATCCTATGGGTAGTTGAGGGGGTTTTCAAAGGCAGTTTGTACAGATTGAAGCCTGATCGATCATAGTGGCAAAGGCTCAGTGGGAAATAAGATGGACAGAAGCAAAGTAGAAGACAGCGCTGTCAAGGTTATGCCTGGTCTCCTTACACGCTCGGTAGGATAAGATGGTAGTACTAGGCAAGGCAGCAGGGTCGTCTAAATCCGGTATTAAGGATGAGAATCCTCCTTCCTTTGTTCTTTTCTCCCAACTTAGCAGATATCAAAATGTAGGGGGGAAATGTATGTGTTAGATAATTTTGCCAGATCCTATTTCGGGATAATTTTGCTTTTATTACTGCTACAGTTCTTTGAGGATAATGATGTCTGTTGGTGAAAAGGTAGATGCAAGTGCTTGAAAGAAATAAATAGGTAGGAAGAAGGTAGAAAGTGGAAAAGGAGCTGCAGATCTTATGTGGTGTGTGTAGCTGTGTGAAAGAATGAGAGCACAGAGTGAACTGGAGCTAAGAGGGGGGCTGGGGCATTTTCTTTTTGCCCTTTGTGTTCTATGGGGTTAGCACAGGGCCTCGCTTACAGTTAATGTTCGAAGTATACATGTCGAATGAATAACAACCAGTATTTTGATATTAATGTTTTGTTTAAATGATTCTCCAGACTGAGTCCTTTGAGGCCAAGGTCTTGTTTTTATAATCTGAGTCCTGTAAATATTGTTATGTAAAATCAAAAGTGATTATGGAATTATAGAATCAAGAGTATTTTAATGAATAAGAAATTGAAAAGGAGAAAAGAGATGGGAAAGGAATCATATCTACTATACATAGGAGTGAACACTTGCCAGGTTCAATGCTTGATGCTTGCTGTCTCTAGCACAGTAACCCTGAGTGGGAGCCCAGTTTTCAGATGAAGAAGCTCAACAAAGTTGACTGCCTTGCCCACGGCCATTTGGCTAGTAAATGATGGAGCCGGAATTCATACTGAAAGTTGTCAGATTCCATAACCGTACTCTTTCCATAACACCGTGCTGGCAACAAAAAGGGAAAAGAAAGCTGTGTTCTTATTTCCAGAATGAAAAACTCTGAGCTGGGCAACCTTGGTGGTGGTGGTGGTGGTGTCGTTTCTCTTTTACTGTCTTTATATTTTCACTTTCTTGTCTAAGAAATACCCAGCTTGAGTGAAGAGCTAGATCAAAATTCAGCAGTGAGACTGTTGGCAGGTAGGGGGTGAGCTGCCTTTTCCCAGTCCTCACACCACACAGGTGTCACCCTCAGGGACTGCCCAGCTCCTCTGCAGTGACCTTAGGTTTATGTCTTCTGCCTGCTTCTGCCCCCGTGTATTTGAGGTCTGCCCTTCAGGACATGTCATTGCTCAACAACCTTCTAGCAATGGACAATTTACTTTCTCCTCTGTGCTAGGTACTACATGGCATCACTTAAAATAAAGGGTTTAAAATAATACAACTTTGGATTAATTGTATCAAGAACTTTCTACTAATAATACTATCAAAATGCTTTCAATTACCCCCTATAGTTGGAGGGACATTTTATAGTTAGCATGTGTTCTCTTCTGAGTAGCCCTGTGTTGAGCTTCAATATAGTAAAAGTGTGAATTCTTTCATCTCAAGTCCCTAGTTTCTACAACTTTTTGATCTTTCACCTACTCATTGTTGATGAATATAATTATTCCAGACATTAGCAAGGATGTTCTGGGTGGTGGCAGAGTCTAACTATTTGACGTGGTTAATTTCAAGAAATTGTGATAACCCGCAAGCAAAATTATGGAGATACAGTCAAAACCCTTTCATTACATCGCTATAGGTATGGAAGATTTCCATAATTAGCTATTTTTATATTCAAATGTTCTTTAGACCTTTTCTAAGAGTTTAACTCTGAGTTTTCATTTCAATGATAGCAGTGGTACAAAAAAAAATAACAGTGGTAGGACAGAAAGGTTAACTGTAAATGACCCTTGTAATTTATAAAAGATTACATACAAAGCATTGTTTTTAGTTTTTAATGTTTTCCTCCTTTGTTAAAATGAGTGAGCTTCATAAAGCTAAGTGTTTCACCATTGATAAATCTCAAAAACTTAATGTTGAGAAGAAAAAGCAAGTTGCAGAATTAAGTACAGTATGATCCAATCTAAATAAAGTTTGAGAACATGCAACACAATGGCACATATTGTTGAATGAAGTAGTGATATGACATCATGCCTGGGAATCATGAGCGCTGAGTTTATGGTAATAATTACCTCTTAAAAGGGTGGGCCAGAAATGGGATTGGAGATGGGTACAGAAGGCTTCAGTTATATCTATAATGTTCTAGGTTTTTAAAATGTTAAGATTTATTAAAGCAGGGTGGCAGGTAAATGTGTTCATTATATTCTTTATGTTTCTCTCTATATTTGAAATATTTCATAATCTAACAGAAGGTCTATTTCTCTAATGTTAATAAAACTTAACAAATTTCTAAGATGTGGCAGCACAAACTTGCACAAAAAGAAACCTAAGATACTGTGTCATGCTATGTCTAGCCAGATGTTTTTGTTTGCATGTTTGATTCCCTTGTGGAAGGCACTGAATCCCTACAGGAAGTAATATCAAGTATTTTGCTTTGTAGCTGAAGAATTTGTAAGATGAAAGGCCCTTAAACATGAAATGAGATCTGTGTAAGCTCATGATTTAAATTGTTGTTTGAAAAATTGTTTGATCTGCCTCCTCCAGGGGAAAAAACATAGTGATATAGCCTAGATACCATATGACAGTACATTATTTTTTTTTCTTTGTGTCTAGATCACCATGGCGACTGGACAGAAGTTGATGAGAGCGATTCGAGTTTTTGAATTTGGTGGACCAGAAGTGCTGAAACTCCAGTCGGATATTGCAGTACCAATTCCAAAAGACCATCAGGTGGAAATAATTACATAAAAACAGGCAATAATTACACTGAGTGTGAGTCTCCAGCACATGAGGTTAATGTTCAAAAGAAGCAGACTCACAATAATTCGTAGAGACACTGAATTAGAACAAAGTTTATAGTGATGATATATGTGAGCTCTGACAAAGAGAGCATAGTTATAACAGTGAGGTAGATCTATAAAAAGGAAAAATATCTTGCTATAAGAACATTTTTGAGGTTGAGGATCACCTGTGCAGGGCAATAATTGAATTTTTCTGCACGGAGTCATAAGTAGTTTTGAACAAGTTATTCTATTACAAACTTTCATGATTTCTATTTTGTGCACAGTAGGAAAATGGTTTTCTTCTGCATACATGCCCTTCTATATGTGATTTAAGAGAATTTAAATGAAGAGTTTAATCATTTCCGGTGACTTTAATGATATACTTTCTCATTAAAAATTATGTATTTTTATTACCGCACCTTCCATGACTCCCAAGTCTCATTTCCTTAATGAACCTTGAGCCTCTTGAGAGTTTTTACAATTTGGCCATAACCTAACTTTAGAGATTCATTTCTTACTGCTCCTTTTCAATAGACTGTGCTGTAAAAAGCAGCACTATCTGGTTTCCCCAAGAGGCCCTTTTATTCCTTCTCATACTATTCCTTCTACCTGAGATATCCTTTTCTCCCATTCTTTTAGGGTCTAGCTCAAATACCACTTTCTTTGTAAGGCCTTCTCTTAACTCCCACAGCAAAAGTAATCATTATATATTAAGTAAGGTAAAATTAGCTTCTGTGGTAGATGTAACCTCAAAATCTCAGTGGTTCAACAATAGAAAATTATTTCTCATTCACTAAATTCCAGAATTCTAAAACATTGGTGGGTAATTCTCAAAGAGTGATTTACGGACCTAGCCTTCCATCATGTGGCTCTGCACCTTCAACACCTCTGTCTTCTGGGGTCACTTCTTTAAAAGGGTGGAGGCACAGTGTGGATTGCCTAGAACATCTTTATGGGCCCTGACAGTGACTCTGATCACTTTTGTTCACATTCTATTGGCTAAAACTCAATCATAAGGTACCAAGAAATAATATTCTTCCTATGTACCCAGGAGGAGGAGGAATTAGATTTGATGAGCACATAGAGGTTTGTGCCACACATCCTCTCAAGTACTTCCACTACTATTGTCCCAAAATGTTTTTAATATAGCATATAATAAGCCTTTCTGTCTTATCTTTTTTATGTATATGTTGGTTTGCAAAACTGTAATGTGAGTCAATTGAAGGTGAGGTTTTCCCCCTCCATTTTTATAATTCCCATAATCAGTGGAGTCCTAGCATAATGCTGAATGAATGCCTAAATGTTCCGTGTGAACAAAAGTACATTGTCATTGCAGGTTCTGATCAAAGTCCACGCATGTGGTGTAAACCCAGTGGAAACATATATTCGTTCTGGTACTTACAGCAGAAAACCACTCTTACCCTATACTCCTGGTTCAGATGTGGCTGGTGTAATAGAAGCCGTTGGAGATAATGTATCCACTTTCAAGGTATTACATTTTCAATTATTTCCATTTTGGCTTAATATTTTTTCTCAAAACATTTTAACATGGCTTTAAAATGTGTTGTTATTTAAGTCTTTAAAAGGCCCTATCACAGATTAAGGAGTGCACTTGCTGTGATGAGCACTGGGTGTTGTTATGGAAGTGTTGAATCACTAGATTGTATACCTGAAACTAATATTACACTGCCTGTTAATAAATTGGAATTTAAATAAAAACTTCAAAAAAATGAAAGGCCCCATTATACAATTTCTGCCACTTGGGGGACTCCTCTATTCAAAAAAGAGATTGCCTTTTATCTGGAGGTCTTCCTTGTTTCCATTGTTGGAGACAAGTGCTGGGTAAATTCTGTATCTTCACATCCTCACAGAATTCAACTGTGATCCTTTTGATGTAGCAGAAATATGTAAGGGCAGAAAATAGGCAAGGAAATTATACTGTTTCCTAACTCTCAGTAATACACAAGCCAACATAATGTCTAATTCTTTTTATAAATTTGGTTTCATAAGATAAAGGGAAGGCCAATTCTTTTGAATAATAAGTAAAAGATGAAAAAAATGCCAGGTCAACTATACATTTTTAGAGCTTTGCCTCAGATCAAGGTGACTGAGTCAATAAAAATGTTACGATCAGGGCTTTTGTTATTTATATGCCAAAAGGAATCTAAAACATGGATAGTGTATTCATGTTCTAGCATCTTTCCTCATAATTCCTTGACCTGCTCCACTTTGGCAGCACATTTACCAAAATCGGACTGAGACAGAGAAGGTTAACATGGCCTCTGCGCAGGAAGACTGTCCGATTCCTACAGCGTTGCTCTCCTCAGCCTGTGGCTGTCTGGCTTCTGCCCTCATAGCTCCACTGAAACATTCTTGCTAATGTCACTAATGGCCTCTCGATTGCTGGAGTTAATGGGCCCTTTTATGTCATTATCTCTCTTGACTTCTTGGTGACATTTGACACTCTTCAGCCGCTTTTTCTTAAAAAAAATTTTTTTTTTTCTTCGGCTTCTATGACATCATTTTCTCTCGTCTCGGCCCCACTTCCTCCTAGGCATTGTTTTTCAAGCTGCTTTTTCTCGGGATGCTCCTCCAATTTCAGTGTTGCCCAGTGTTCTCAGTCTTCTTTACACTCTGGAATTCTGTGCCTTCATCATGACCCCACGGTTTCCAGGATCACACGTGACATCTTTACTTAGAACTTTCCACCAAGCTGTGGACCTGTGCTGTCCACTAAGGTGCATACCCCACACTCTTCCTTCCCTGTCTTCGCTCGTGTTGGTTCTTCTGCTTGGCAGAATGAAACTGAAACTTACAAACAGAGGTGCGGGGGCTTTTACCCTCCAGCTTTAGTTCCTTTTCATTTTATCTCTGAAACTATTACCTTCCATATATAAGACTACTTACTCATTGGGCACAAATGCTAGCAGTTCCTCAGCATTTATTCCTGCCACTGTTCCTTTGTTTACTTTGTTCTCTTCACTCATAATGACTCTTGTCAGTTCTAGTTTCCAAAATCTTGTCCAATTCCTCAAGACCTACCTTAAATATTGGCTTCTCAGTGAAGCTATTTTTGATTCCTTCAACTTAGAAATAATTCCTTTCTTTTCCTGGTTACTTATCTTTGATGGTTCATCATGTTTTCTTGCATTGTAGTTACTCCTGTCCTTTCCTTTTCTCTCTTCCCAGGGTTTAGGATGCTTTAGATGGGGGAAGTTGTTTTGTTATTAATATCCATCACAGAACTCAAAGTCCTGCTTTCCATAATGAATTCTTAGAATGTGTTTGAATTATATTGCAATCTGTGCAACACCTTTTTAAGCTATTAAAGCAGGATTAATCTTAACACAGTCATAGCTGCCCATTTGCAAGTGGCACTGTTAAGCAGTGATGAGTCTGACCGCTGGGTGGATGCCTTTTGAATCTTTTTTGTTTCTGTCCCACCACATAGTGCTATTACTTTTTTAGATCTTTTTGGGGGGGGGCAATTTAAGTATCCTGAAAGTTATTGCCTTAATATTTTGCTTATTCCAAGGAATATTTACATTTTTTTCAAGAAAGAAGAGTTCGGGCAGGTGTCTGTAGTAGACAGTCTGATTTCCCTAGCATGCAGGTCACATTGGGCAGGCGCTAAGTCTTGCATCGTGCCTTACCTCACCCTCAGTTATGCCTCTGCTTTTCAATAGCAAGGACCCAGCAGAGTTTACTGAGAGTTTACTGTGTTTCTGATGCTGTAACAAGTGAAGAAGCCTGTCCCAGCTCATCTTGCTGTCAGGATCCAGGCATAGTTTCCGGCTCTTGGTGTTGTATTAACTGTCATTTACTAACTGCTTAATCTGAGCAAATTATTGAACTTCTTTGTCCCTCAACTTCCTCATTTGTATAGTGGAATTAATCTAAAGTGGTGATAAGAAAAGTGCTTACCTCATAGGTTCTTGAGAAGATCAAATTAGACAATACTCATTAGACTCCTAATACAGTGTCTTGCACAGTAAGCTCTCTCGATAAAGGCAATAAAGGTTAGTTGTTTTCTCATTATACCATTCTGGAGGTTCTCTTTCCCTTTTTTTTTTTTTTCCTATTTTCCTTAAGTTTTCTTCTTCTTGGTTTCTATTAATAAAACCTTTAAAAATGTTTAATATGCTGAAGATAGTTTTATGAGACCGTAAGATGTAGAAAACAATATATAAATACTTGTTGTTATAAAAGTTGCATTATAAAGGATTATACCCATTTGACATTTTTAATCCCTGGTGCATTTATCAATTTATTGCTTTCCCTAGAAAGGTGACAGAGTTTTCACTACCAGCACCATCTCTGGGGGCTACGCCGAGTTTGCTCTCGCAGCAGATGACAGTGTTTACACACTGCCAGAAAAACTGGACTTTGAGCAAGGAGCTGCCATCGGTATTCCCTATTTTACTGCTTATCGAGCTCTGCTCCACAGGTAATGACACACACGGCCAGTCATACAGCCGGTATCGCCTGCCTTCCTATCATGCATCCATATCTCTCCTATCCGGTTACTATTTAGTTACCATTAAGCATTTATGGAGTGGAAGCTGTGCTAATTTGGGAGATTATTCTAATCACTGGGGATACAAAGAAGAGCAAAATGCTGTCTTTGTCTTTAAGATGCTGACAGTCTGGTAAGAGACACAGACATAAGGGTTATAATATTGATGTATAATGTGGAAAGTACAGTGGTGTAGATGTGCATAGGGATTTATGGGATCATAAGGGATGTAACAGTGGTGATGAGATAGGGCTTCCTGCCAAGATGTAAGGCTTGGATTATTTTAAAGTCATGGTTCAAAAAATCTTGTTATCCAGCCCTAGAAACTAATTGCTGCAATTTAAAAATACCATGTAGGGCCCTACCCTAGACCCACTGGTCAGTTTCCATGGCTGGGATCTGACAATGTGTGTGTGTGTGTGTGTGTATATATATATATATATATATGATTTTTTTTAAAGATTTGATTTTTAAGTAATCTCTATAGCCAACATGGGGCTTGAACTCACAACCCCAAGATCAAGAGTCACATGCTCCACCAACTGAGCCAGCCAGGCGCCCCTCTGAAAATATGTACTTTAATCAGGGAGTTATCTTGGGGAAGGATAGCTGGGAGGCGAGAGGAAACTCTAGACAATGGGAATAGCCTGGTGTTGTGGGGGAGAATCATGATATTTAAGGAGAGCT
Source organism: Callorhinus ursinus (assembly GCF_003265705.2). Classification (NCBI taxonomy): domain Eukaryota; kingdom Metazoa; phylum Chordata; class Mammalia; order Carnivora; family Otariidae; genus Callorhinus; species Callorhinus ursinus. The sequence goes on from NW_027397071.1 coordinate 39,810,953, forward strand.
GTAGCAATTTGGTTTTGTTGGATGGAAGGTTTGAAGGCAAAGAATGGCATGGAATTAGGTTGGAATATAGTAATCTTTTAATAAATATTAGCTGTCACATGAAATAGGTAGGTTTCAGATTGTAAAAAGCAAGATGATAGAGCTCGCACACTGTTCCGTAAGGGATTGGGGGTCATGAAATATTTTATTCGGGAGAGTGATACTGTTATATGAGTGTTTTATTAAGATCGCCTATCAGTATGTGAAGGATGGATTTGATGACAGGAGTGGGTGGGTCTTATACGAGTATCCTTTAGGCAAAATACCTAAGGACCAGAGCAAGAGCCATGGTAGAAAAGGTGGAAGGGAAAGGACAACTATTAGAGGGTAAAATCAGGTGTGTTTGGTGACTGTTTGCATGTAGAGAATGAGAGAGAAGATGAACTTAACGGATACTTCTAGCTCTTGAGGTTGGTAAATGTTTAACTCTGACGAAGAAAAGAAGGAAAAAGTTTCAAAGGGAAGCTTGGTCCAGTTTTGGAGTTGAAACCAAGACAGGCATCATGTTGGAAAAGACCAGCAACCTGTTGTGTGAAAGAATCTGAAGCCTGAAGGGTAAAGATGTCAACATGGGGTTATCATCCTGTGGGTGGGAGTTGACAAGATGAAAGTGACTGAAAACCTTCAGGGAATGAAGAACAGTGGAGTGAGAATAGAAAGAGAAAATCAGCATGGAGGAGTATAGTCAGAGGTAGGGGGCAGAGTCCTAAGAGACCAAAGGGAGCGTTTGCCAAGGCCAAGGGTGTCTAGAGGTCATGGTGTCTGTTAAACACCTAAGTTCATGGTCCTTGAAGACAGAAAGACTTGGGTTACAGGACTGTCTTCTCCTACTACCAGCCATATGACCATGGTCCAGTTACTTCCCTGTCTCGGCTGTAGTTTAGTGGTTTGAAAACTGTGAATACTAATAGCTCCTCCTTCCTAGAGGTGTGGTGAGAATTCAGTGAAGTCATACCTTGTGAAGCTCAGTGCAGACCTTGGCACAGAGTAAGTACTCTGTTGGTGTTGGTGGTGTTAGGGGCAGTGGTTGATGTTGCTACTGAGAAGGGAAGCTAGCTGTCAAATGCAGCAGTGAGATGTGTTTGGAAAAAAAAAAAAAAAGAACAGTTAGGATTAGCAATTAGGAGGTGACTGGTGACTTGAGTCCAGATCACTTTCCCAGTAGAGCGGCGGGACAGAAGCTTGATTGAGTGGGCTGAGGAAGGAGGTGGAATTGGGTTCCTCGAATGGAGCTAGGGAGGAGGAAGTAGAAGAGTACTCGGGAGTTTGTGGGGACAACAGGTTGGATGGGAGCTGAATATGTTTATAGCTGAGGAAAGATCTAGCAGCGGGAGCGACGGAAGGTTTGGAAGAGAGGGTGGAGCGGCAGATGGCAATATGGAAGGAGGTAGGACGTGTGGCAAGACTGGCCTCAGATATTAAAGGGTATCTCATCTGCTAAACCCAGAATAGGTAAAGATGGTATAACTATGGAAAAGTTTGTGGGTAGGGAGGTAGAGTGTTGAAGGAACTCATATGAGATTGCCTCACTTTTCATAATTAAATGGGAGGCAAAGTGATCTTTTGAGAATCAGAACAGAAGTGGCACCAAAATGCATGGTCACGTGATTTTTTTTTTTTTTAAATAGTACTTCGTCATTTGGGTAGATTATCAAGGAAGCTGGATTTTAACATTAACCCAGGGCTGGAGTGTTAGTGACAGAATGGAGTAGCATGAAGGAAATGAGAGCACAGGAGAGGAAGAGAGAGGAGTCGGGGTAAGCTGCTGCGGGGTCCAGGCTGGCTAGTGCAGGAAATGGAGCCAGGAGCAACAGGTGGGCAGGAATTGAGCAATCCAGAGACGGCAATCTCTGGGAAGTTGAAGAAAAGATTTTGAGAGAATATGGGTTTACAGAATTAGGATTGGAGATTACTGTCATAACACTGGTTATTAGGGTCTGATACTTCTCTAGTAGAGACTTTGGGGGTGGTTACCAGGTTCCGCCTTGGGAGAGAGTGGCTAAAGGGGAGAATTCAGGAATTGTGATTCAAGGTTTTCTTCCCAGAGAATGTTGAAATCTTTTAGCTTAGGGCTGGCTTTGGCGTGGAAGAGAAAGCCAGGTACTAATGTGCCAGGTACTAATCTTCAGTGACTGGGAGGAAGTCTGGAACAATAGCATGGAAGGCCAGGCCAAGGCTCGAGCCCCTGCCACGAGCCCCCAGGGGAGCTAACTGTATTAGTCAGGGTTGTCCAGAGGAACAGAACAACAGAATGTGTACGTACATATGTACGTATTACATACATACATATATACGAGAGAGAGAGAGAGAGATTGATTTGTGGAGGCTTGGTGAGCTTAAAGTCTGATAGGGTAAACTGGCAGGCTGGAGACCCAGGAAAGAGTTGCAGTTTGAGTTCAAAGGCAGTCTACTGGCAGAATTACTTCTTGTTCCAGAAGTCAGTTTTTGTTCTTTTAAGGCCTTCAGCTGATTGGATGAGGCCCTCCACAGAGACATCCAGAATAATGTTTAACCAAATTCTGGCCCCATGGCCCAGCCAAGCTGACACATAAAATTAACCATCACAATGACTGTGTAAGGGTAGAAGGATCATAGCAGGGGGACCCGCGACAGGGTTAGCTTGCTTTTTCACCACCCGCCCCAGGCCCAGTGGTTTAGGAGAATGTGCTCTTAGTGTTTGAGGGGTTGTTTGAAAGATTCTTAAAAGAACCATTACTGGGAAAAGTATTTCATATCCCATAGGATGACATCAGTAATCCTATTCCCTTACATTCATATTTTACTTTTTAAAATGTCAGAGTGTTTGGTGATAGTTAATCATTTAGACTCTCCATTTAACTCACTGCCCTCAGTCCCCTCATCTCTAAACAAGAGTATTGGAAGAGGTTTCATTTACTGCTCGTAATTGCCATTTGTCAGCTGTTGGCACGCAGCCTTGAGCATGACTCTGGGTCATTGTGTTCTTACTCCCAGATTGAACATAACGGTCTGTACAGTGTGGCCACCCCTATTGTTCTAGGAAGTAAGAGATCCTCCCTGAGAGTCCGATCCGGATCACAGAACAGCTGCTGGATTGGGACATTAGCATTGTCCACCTGGAATAATAAAGCATCTCCTGTCTGTCTTGCTGCATGTGCCTTATTTTCCGTATAATGGAAAAGTAGTCAGATGAACCAGAAGTAGAATATGTCATTTTACCGGAGGATCTAGACATTTTTTGGTGTGACATGGAAACCTTTGTGACAGGATTGATCATATTTCTTAGTCTCGTACCGCTGCTGATTCAGCATTGCTCTCTGAAATGTGGGCTTAGAGGCTGCACGACCTGATGTTCAAAGGCATGGAGAAGGAAAAATGTTTTCATAAATCATCTAACTTCTGCGTTTTCTTGGGCATTCCCCTGGGTCACAGAACCGAGACTGGGCTATCATAAGCCTGTTTTGAGACACTTTCTGTAGGAATGAATGAGAAACTCCAGTTCCTCTAGGTTCAGCTGTTTCACTTCACGTGCCTCCAAAGACTGTAGCCTCCCAGAAGGAAGGTAGCACCCTGATGTGCTACCAGCATCCAGCACCGTGCCTGGCACGTAATAGGTTCCCATTAAATGTTTGTTGAACGAACAAATGAATTTCATGTTTTCTTTCGTCTATGGCCCTGAAGAACCCTCATTTGATCCTGTGAAGCTTGGAGAATATTTTGGGCTGTAGGGCAGGATGAGTTTCCTGTTTGGGGACGTGTTAGCTGAACTGAGGGTAGAATTTCCTTAAGAAGAATGACACACCTGAGCTTCATTACCTTCGACTTGAGGTGATGAACCCTTGTCCTGTTTTGCAGTGCCCGTGTGAAAGCTGGAGAAAGTGTGCTGGTTCATGGGGCTAGCGGAGGAGTAAGTATTTATTTTTAAGTTTATGTTTAAAGGAGCTTATGTGTGTGGGTTTCACATTATATTTCTTTTCAGTCATTTTTAAAAGCCAAGTTAATAAATATGGTCAATATTTGTAGTCAGTACATATATTCCTTTTTGTAGTATAGCTTCTTTAAATGCTGTCTTCTGAAGGTGATTCCTTGTCATTAGTTTAGCATTTCTTGGTTAATACATTCAGCAGATCACCCCATTAAAAATGTCTGGGTTAGTTTTTCCACCTGTGTCAGGTGCAGACCAAAATGAACTGGCTTTGTTTTTGCCTTCAAGTAGCATATGTTGTAAGAGTATTTATTTGGAATTTTAAACAGTTTTTTAAAGTTAATATTAATTCCATATTCCCTTAGCTAAGGAAACTAAGGCTCCTTAAAGCTTTACCTGTGTTGCCCCAGACAGCACTGGAAAGCGACTCTGTGAATTCTCAGACCCTTCTATCTCCCTCCCACTGCTTGCCTGCTGCGCTTTAAGGACATTCACGGAATGCACGGTGTATGGCTGTGTCCTTAACACCACAACCCGTGGCTTAAATGCTAATGGGGGGGGAGGGGACTGAGAACTTTAAAATAAGCCCTTCAGTGAAATAACCCAACACAGGGCTGTCAGAAGCTTCTTCAAGAAACCGGCTGTCAATCTGCCTCTGAGGAGCTTAGAGGAAAAGTTAGAGCTCTGAGGTTGGAATTTAACAAGAAATCCACATGACCTCTATCCTGCATATAGAGGCTTTAGAAATTTTGGAGATGAGATTTCGCGTTTTTTTAAAATAGAGGGCCTGGGGCTAGATGGCTCACCTTGAGGAAGCTGGTTAACCCTTTCAGAGCACTGTGTATTCCACAGAGTAGTTGAAAGGAGTAGCCTGTCAAATGGCACATTGTTCTGGAATAATGAGTGGCATCCTAAAAATGTGAATTTACCTCTAAAGGTGGCCAGGGACTACAGAGCGTTCAGCCCATTGTGTTTCTGTTACTTCAAATAGATGAAGCACAAGGTTCCACACTTAGCCTCCTGTCTACCTCAAATAGATCAATTCTGAAGGATTTCACAGATCAGAGTATTTACTAAAAAGACTAAGATTGTCTTTTTGGGGCTTGAGAAAATATGACAGATATGCTTTGTCAAAAATTCCCATTGCTTAGCTTCACCAAAGAGGCTATTTTTGGATTAAATTAAATTTAACCCAAAATAACTAAAGGATCTGTCAAACTTGCATTTATTTAAATTGCTTTGGCTTTCTGAGAGCTAACCTGGTGCACTGTATAAAAGGGAGAGGTTTCAGTAGGAAGGGCAGAGAAGAATTTAAAGAAAATCTCTTTTTATTCCCTTTACCCGCTTGTAAAAAGCCCAGTCACTTCACCATGATTTTTTTAATTTTTTTTTTTTTTTTTAAGGCAAAATCCACACTGTTCTCTGAGCTGGCTGAGTTTGTTAAATCCTTGGCTGGCAGGGATAGGCTGGTGGCCTGGTGTGAGAAAGCTTCTGATCCTCCCCGCCCTACCAAAGGGAAATAGTGCTGGGTTTTGTCTTGCTTCTCTTTGTACTTTCTGTCCTCATTTAATTCAAATTCCTCTGGGATTATGTTGTGTATTTAAAATGGTGTGGAATTTGTGAACACAGCTGTTATCCAGATACGTTGGTGGGGAGTGCCCTATTTTAGTGTCAGCAAAGTAAATAGAAGAACAATAACTGACACATAATGGTTGTATAATCTATTGAAGTACTGTTCCTGGTATAATTGTTGACAAGAATGGCATAAACAGTACCTTCAGAATAGCTATTAAATGCCTCTTTAGAGCAGAAGGAGATATATTTACATTAAACCTTTAGTTTAGATGTAGTTTTATTAAAGGCCTGTTTTGTTTTTTTTTAAAGTAGCAAAAATCAGTAGTGCTAACTCCATAGTATTTCGTGGAATTGAATGTCTCTCTGACTCAGGAGACTGTGAGTCCTGGGCATTTGTTTGTTTGTTTTGGTTAAATCAAACAGGCCCCTGCCAAAACCCAACTGAGTTCAGGCTCATCACTCCCATATGCCATACAGTCTTTAAAGTCTATTTCAAACCTGGGAGTCTGTGATTCTGTTACAATTTTAATCAGTTTCTATCATCATTTTTCATTTTAATTCTTTTCAGTCCATAATGATTTTACCTCCCTCGAAATCATTGGTTATCATTGAGGGGTGGGTTGGCATCATCCCTCCTCCCCCTTGAACATTTGGGGCAGTGTCTGGGGACATTATTGGTTATCACTGGGTGGAGGGGTTCTGGTGTCTAGTAGATAAATACCAGACATGCTGCTAAACATCCTTCAAAGCACAGGATAGCCCCCTGCAACGTAGAATTGTCCAGCCCCAAATGTCAGTAGTGCTAAGTTTGAGAAGCCCTGCTCTAAATGTATGTGACACTTACCTGTACCATTCATGTGGCATGTAACCAAACATAGATTTCCTAGTATTGCAATTCAAAAAACTGTTTTTAGCTATATTCCTTATATGCTTTTATTTCTCCTTTATCCTAAGTACATTTATTTAGTGATCTAGTGATTTCATGCAATCCGTGGCTTTATTTTCTTACTTTTTTTTAAAGGTTTTATTTATTTGACAGAGAGAGATAGTGAGAGCAGGAACACAAGCAGGGGGAGTGGGAGAGGGAGAAGCAGGCTTCCTGCCGAGCAGGGAGCCCAATGCGGGGCTCGATTCCAGGACCCTGGGATCATGACCTGAGCCGAAGGCAGACATTTAATGACCCTCTTTCAGTCCTTTGAATGCCCTAAGCTCATTCCCATGTCACCAGGTGAGCCACAACCATTCTGCCAACAGCATTCTCCACCAGGCTTTCCAGATACTCACACAGCTCATCCCTCACTTCACTCAGGTCTTTCTTGGTGACCTCACTAGTCCCTCTCCCTATCTCCAATAGGCTGGGTTTTTTTTTTCATAGCACTTTTTCTTTTCTGAATGTACTTTATTCATTTATTTGTGTATTTATTATTTTCCCCCTTTCTCAGAGTATAAGTTTCTTACATGAAGTACCATGCCTAGCACATAGTAAACACTCAGTAAATGGTCATCATATGGATGAATGGATTAATTTGCTCATATACCTATCTCTTCCACTTAAATGGTGTCACATTTGTCATTTAGCATTTCATATGTACTGTTAAAGTATGAAGTCAGTGAGCAGGTTTTGAATATCTTTAAACCCCATACCTTCTGCACAAAGTAGATGCTAATAGTAAGCATTTTGATACCGTGGTTAAAAGCTCAAGCTCTACAGACTGAATTGGTGCAGCTCTGTGATTTGGCCATGTTCCTATCTCTGTGACCTGGGCATATTACTTATATTTTATAAGCCTCAGTTTTCTCATCTATGGAATATGGACAATAATAGTATCTACCTCCTAGGCTTATTGTGAGGCTAAAATAAAGCAATGGATAGAAAGTCTTTTGAGTGGTACCTGACACATTATAAATGCTCAATATAAGTTAGCTATTGTTGTTCTTATTTCTTCATTTAGACTCAAAATTCCTTAAGGATAGGGTAGGACCTAGAAGAACCTTGTTTATTACATATATTTAATAAATATTTGCAGGGATGCAAAGAATCTAAAACTAGGCATTTATATTTTGTTTTTCAGGTTGGACTAGCAGCATGCCAAATTGCCAGAGCTTATGGCTTAAAGGTTTTGGGCACAGCTGGTACTGAGGAAGGACAAAACATTGTTTTGCAAAATGGAGCCCATGAAGTGTTCAATCACAGAGAACTTAATTATATTGATAAAATTAAGGTAAAATTACTCTACAATTTTATAAAAGTAGATTTTATTTCTTGGGAGACTTTGTTTTTTTGTAAGTTCTTTTTTCTTATCAACCACTCTCTTAAAGTTGTTTGCTTCTTTTTTATGCCTATGTGTTTTACAGTTTTAATAAATTAAAAAGCAGAGATGTCTAATTTTCAAACCTTTACTCTCGTCTGTCTTGTTTATGTTTATCAAATAAAACCTAGCCTTTCCAGAGTCTTATAGCTATAAAAATTGGTACTCTTTAATGTAGTCACATTTTAAGTAAAGTCATAGCTCTGTATTTAGAGCCCTGAGTTGTTTTGTTTTTTTTTTAACATTTATTTATTTTTTGTTTTTTGGGGATTTTTTAATCATTTAAATTCAATTAACATATAGTGTGTTATTGGTTTCAGAGGTACAGGTCTGTGATTCATCAGTCTTATATAATACCCAGTGCTCATTACATCATATGCCCTCTTTAATGTTCATCACCCAGTTACCCCATCCCTCTACCCCTCTCCCCTCCAGCAACCCTCAGTTTGTTTCCTATGATTAAGAGTTTCTTATGGTTTGTCTCCCTCTCTAGTTCTGTCTTGTTTTAGTTTTTCCTCTCTTCCCTATGCTCCTCTGCCTTGTTTCTTAAATTCCACATATGAGTGAGATCATATGATAATTGTCTTTCTCTGTCTGACTTACTTTGCTTAGCATAATACCCTCTAGTTCTATCCACATCGTTGCAAATGGCAAGATTTCATTTTTGATTGCTGAGTAATATTCCATTATATATATATATATATAATATATGTATCACATCTTCTTTATCCATTCATCTATTGATGGATTTATTTTTATTTTAGAGATAGAGCTAGTATGGTGAGGGGAGTGGGAGGTATAGAGGGAGAGGGGCAGAGAAACTCAAGCACACTCTGCTGAGTATGGAGCCCGATGTGGACCTCGATCTCATGACCCTGAGATCATGACCTGAGCTCAAACCAAGAGTCAGACACTTAAATGACTGCACCATCCAGGTGTCCTCCTTTTACTTTTTTTGATATTTGTAGATATTGTGAAATGATCACCACAGTAAATCTCACTAACATCCATCACCATACATAGTCACAAAATTTTTTTCTTCTGGTAAGAACTTTTAAGATCTACTCTTAGCAACTTTTAAATCTGTGATACAGTATTAACAGCTGTGTTCGCCATGCTGTACTTTACATCCCCGTGACTTATTTTTTTTTTTTTATAACTGGAAGTTTGTACCTTTTGACCGCCTTCACCCATTTCACCCACTTCCAGCCCTCTGCCTCTGGCAACCACGAGGTTTTCCTAATATAATTTATGTTGGTGTGACTTTTTAGTGAAAAGTGAGGTATCTACAGATTACAAACTGGATCTGTCTAGCCTAGGGAAAAGAGTTTGTTTTTAATTGGATGCCGTGGAGGAATAATCATTACCTCATCCAGAGCAGTGAAGGTTTTGGTTAGTTGTTGCATATATTCCATTGTTAGAGCAGAATTCAAGCAGATTCTGAAGTTCTCTGTTTGTACTATAGTAGCAATTTACTAAGTACTGATTACTTTGCTAAACCTCAAATTACTTGCTTATGTTGAGAAAGACTTAGAATTTTCCAGGTACTGATTACTGTGTAACCTCAGTCATTAACAAATTGAGGAGAATATGAGTGAGAGTTTATTTATTAGCACTAAATCATACTGCCAAAAAACTGAGTAAAGTTACTCCTTTGTATATGTCTAGGAAACCTAAAATTAATTGAATATTTACTCCTGCTCCCATCATCCAACAGTATTTACAAAGATGAAAAATGGCCAGTTAATTTAAGAATATGTTTTTGTTTTGCAGAAATCTGACTTTAAGACCCTGAGGTCTTGTGGCTTCTTTCTCTTCTACTAGCTCCTTCTGCTTAAGTCTCTCTTATTCTCCAAATCATTCCCCTAACCTTTTATCAAACCCTCCATCCCCTCTACCACTGCACTTCTTGAAAAAGCAGTGAATACTTACTCCTTTTACTTCCTTACCTCCCAGCACCTTCCACTGCATTTTGCTTGTCAGAGGTCACCGGTGAGCTCCTACTTACCCCTCTGCTGCTTTTGGCTTAGCCTTCGTACTGTGTGATTTTTTGGCAGCAGCTGACCCTGATCACATCTCCTGGCAGCTGGTTCTCTTCTTACTTCCCTGAGTTCATTTTCAGTCCCCTTCCTCCCGTATTACTTAAGTGTTGCTGTTCCTTAGCCTTTCCCCTTGGTCTCATATCTTCCTGGTGCTAGACCTTCCCCCGATCAGTCTCATCTACACCTATGGCTTCAGTTTGTGCCCACATCCTGCTGATTTCCAGCACTGTCTCTGGCCTGCGTTCCCTTCCTTCGTGCCGTCAGCCTGCTGGACGTGACCACTCATCTGCTCACCCGAGACAGACCCACATTTCATTTTTCATTCCTATCTTTTAATCACTGTTCTCCTTCCTGCCCGTCAAGTCTGCCACCTCCCTCTGTCAGTTTCGATTCTGACATGCCTTTCAAATATGTCTCCCTTTGTTCTCGTCTCTGCTGTGACTTAGTTTAGTCCTCATCTTCTCCAGCTTTGTCTGTTATTTATAACTGACCTAATATCCCCTTCTGTCTTCACATTTTCTAGACTTATTTGGTTCTCCTTTAAAAAAAAAAAAATCTCCAGAAATAACTAAAATGGAAGCTCCATGAGAGTAGGAATTTTTGTCTTTCTTGGTCCCTGCTGCACCTTCAGATCTAAAACAGGGTCTGGCACAGAAATTAGCACCTGCCTCCCAAAAGTCTAGCTCCTTTAACATGGCATTTAATACGTGTTCCCAGTCCATACTGATATAGTTGACAGTCGCCTCTCTACCTCTTCCCTGCCGCCCGCCTTCCCAAACACGTGCCTCAGCTCCTCTGGGCTACTTTCTAATCCCGACTCGGACTCTCAGTCCATAGCTGTTCTGTTTTCTCTTTCTCCCACCTCAGGTGCAGCTTCTGCTGGCTCCTCTTCCTTCCATTTTGCTTAAAGAGCTCCTGCTCACTCCTCAGGGCCCAGGTCCTCCTCTCTGTTGAACTTTCTCTGATCACTACAGGTGATCATAGTTATAGCTTTGTTTTTCTCTATAACCTATAGTTTATTTCCACTAACGCAGCACTTAGCCCATCCCGTCACAGCTATGATTGCGGTAGGTTTCCATCTTTCTCCCTAGCTTTGTTTTGAGTTCTCTGTGTCCATCTTTGAATTCCCAGTACTTAACAATGCCTGACACAGGTATTCATTTTTTTTGTTAAATAAAATCAGTATAAGGTATATATGTATAACTTATTTAAGAGAAGAGCCAGTTTTGGATATTGCAAACCAACATCTCTGAAAACCCAAAAGAAAAGTAGTATGCCAAGCTGATTGTAAACCACTTGGGACAAAATTGAACGCACACAAAAAAAAATTCGGCAACACCAAACAGCCAATGATTTTCTTCTTTTGCTTTTTGTTTTTTAACAAAAGTGGAAGTCTTTTTGGGATTTGGGATTTGTTTACTTCTCTGTGAAAATACATTTTGAAGACAGAAAATTTTCAACTGAGGAAAAAGTATTTTATAGTCAAGTTGAGTCGAAGCACTTGAAATTTACTTAGTATAAATCTTTATTACTTTAAATGTTGTGACTGGTACCTTGGAATTACATCAATACTATATAATTAGATCATTTAAAATTTGTATTATTAGTCTTAAAAATGTAGCATTTTATGTCTTTTGAAACACATTTCTATAATATATGGGACTGTGATAACTGTTTTACAGTTGTTTTTTTTTTCCACTTGTTATCTTACTCTGCATTTTTTTATTACATAGAAATCTGTTGGTGAAAAGGGAATTGATGTGATCATTGAAATGTTAGCTAATGTAAATCTTAGTAATGATTTGAATCTTCTGTCATATGGAGGACGAGTAATAGTAAGTATTTTGGTTTCTTCTTACCACTTTGAAGCTTTACCATAACTTAATACTATTTTGCAGTAATCTTTAACTATAGAAAAGTTGTTTTTCATACTAGGTTGTTGGCAGCAGAGGTCCTATTGAAATAAACCCACGGGACACCATGGCAAAGGAATCTAGTATAATTGGAGTTGCTCTCTATTCATCAACTAAGGTAGGAAAATAAGTGACTCTGATTTTGATAACTTAAAACATTGATACAGTTTGCCTAGTCAGGCAGACTGAAAATTCCAGTAGATGTTAAACTTTGTTATCTGACTGGATGGGTATGTTGAGGATTAGTCACTACAAGATAACTAGGGGGGCAATGTAATTTATTTTCCAAGGCAAGACACTTTTGAGAGAGAAGGGAGATACTATTAGTAGTTGCTTCAGGACAATAGGCTTTTTGTAAACTGACACTGCCTCAAATTGGACTTAAGGTTACTATATAGAAAACTACTTTTTCTCTAGTTCTGGACAAGTGACAAAAGCCACATATTTGTAAGGAACTGTTTATGTTCCGACTCTTATAATCTGAAAATTTTTCTGAAAATTAAGTCACGAGTAATACAAAAAGACCTTTTTCTTTCACTTAGGAGGAATTTAGGCAGTTTGCAGCCGCCCTTCAAGCCGGAATGGAAATTGGTTGGTTGAGACCTGTAATAGGTTCTCAGTATTCACTGGAGAAGGTGGCCCAGGCTCACGAAAATATCATCCATAGCAGTGGGGCTCGTGGGAAAATGATTCTTCTCTTAGAATGATTAATTCTTTCATGTATTTCCTATGCAATTAGAAGTTTCCTGTCCCAGTTTTACTTACACTACCTTTGCTCTATTCAGCATTCATTTGATTCAGTGAGTTTCTTATATTAAAAAACAAGATTTGCCTTTAGAGATCTGAGCATTGGAGTAGAATTTATTTTATAGCTCACAATATTCTTTATGCCTCCCACCTGCCTCTAATCAAGGAGTCATCATAGTAGGAAATAAAATGTCAGTAGTCATTTGGCATTGGGTGCGTTACAGAAATTCCTGGTGCTTGATCATTAATTCCATACCTTTGACTAAAAGAAGCTAATTCAAAATAAGACTGTGTGATTTCCAAACCTACTTGTCCTTGTAAAGGTTCTTTAATACCTGATTAGCTCAGAACTGTATTGGACTCTGAAGATTTTCTGGACTAAATAAGATCCCTTTTCTAAGCTAATCTCATCTGGATCTACAAGTCTCTTGCAAGGGCAAGATAAACAATGTCCAGAGAAATGTGTTTTTTAACAAATAGTTTTCCACTATTTCCCCAATATTAGAACATCCACTGTATTGATGGTTGATTACTCATTATCCACATATTCTTTTTTTTTTAATTGTATATTTAGTGCCACCTTTTTTTAAATTGTATTTTATTATGTTAATCACCATACATTACATCATTAGTTTTTGCTGTAGTGTTCCATGATTCATTGTTTGTGTATAACACCCAGTGCTCCATGCAGAACATGCCCTCTTTAATACCCATCACCAGGCTAACCCATCCCCTCTAGAACCCTCAGTTTGTTTCTCAGAGTCCATAGTCTCTCCTGGTTCGTCTCCCCCTCCGATTTCTCCCCCTTCATTATCCATATATTCTGTGAAGAGAGCAGCCTTATTTTTGGCATAATGTGATAGGTAGGTACCTAGTCTCCTGAGAGATACTTCCTGATGATTTGATTTTCCAAAATAGATTTAGAATTATCTGAGTGATGGGAGTTCTATGTTTTTATTTAAATTACTAAACAAATTTGATACATTAAGAGTGATCTGCTTTTGTCTTCATTACATGATAACCTGCAGTAAATTCTGTAGAAAAATAAAACCTGTGTTTATCTATTTGGTCTTTATATAGTATTTGCCTTACATCTCTTTTATGTAGTTCCTAATGGTTAATTTCTAACAGTGTTCTGTGCTGGAAGTCCTTATCGAAACTAAATAAAGGGATGATTACTTAGAAATCTTGCCATCAATGTCATGCACAAGGAAATGAAGTTTGATTATTTTTGTTCTTGTTTTCCTTCCTACGAGCCTAGCCTCCTGTGTACGTACAAACACGCACCGACACACACACGTGTTTATAAAGAGATGGGGGCTGATAAGCCAAATCAATAGGGTGGGCCAGCAGGGTTTCTACATTGCAGAATTCTTTCTCTGAGAAACCTCAGTTTTCAATATGAAGGCTTTCAACCCATTGGGTGAGGCCCACCTTCATTATTGAGGATAATCTACCTGAAGTCACCCGGTGACTCTTCGTAAACACATAAACAAAATGTGATATTATGTTGACATATAAAACCAGTCATCCCAAGAAGGTGACATAGGGACACAGATGAGAAGCACTTAGTATAGCTTGGGATTTCCAATTACACATTTAATATTTTTGATGCATTTGTTAGCTGCTTCCATCCAGAGTAGCTTTGGCCATGGAAGTTCAAAATAACATACATGCTTCTGAAGAGGGAAAAAAAAAAGGGGGGGTAACATTTTATAATGTCCTTAGCTTAGCTTTACTGAGGCAAGAAATTCTATGTGTGCCAAGGGGTTCCACAATTCACAGTGTAAAGAGCATTTTCCTGTGCAAGATAACGCTCAAGAATAGCAAAACCTGTCGGGTCTCTTTGACCTGGCTCTCTCTGCTTCCTCAACTACATCTCACAGGAAAACACCTCAGCTCAAACCTTAATTCTTTTTCCAACACTACCATTAGCATAGTGATTTTTTAAAAAATACATCTTGAAAATTGTCATAGGATAATTTTACTAATCCGTAGGGCCTTAGGAATAGCTCATATTTTGGGAACTTCCTACATCCAATAAAAGAGCCCAGAAATGTTATATCATAAAAAGGAATCTAGATTCACTTTGGTCTAGAGTCAGACTGCTAGGGGTTGATGGGGGGACAGCCTTAAGAGTGAGTCTAAATCCCAAACCCACCGCGTGATACAAATGCTTGTCAAATGTGTTAAACATGCCAGAGGTTGGCAATCCCTGGTTACCCTTTCCCAGCTTCATGCAAAAATACCCTCAAAGATTGTAACAGTACTACAAACTAAAGATGAAACCCTGTGCCAAAATCCACTGGGAATTTATATTAACTCCAGTGCCCATCATTTGATTCATGGATCCAGATTAACTGGAGAGAAGTTAAGAAAAAGCCCCAACTCAAGTCACTAACTCAGGACGCAGGAGCTACACCACCTTGAAAATCAAATCCTTGTTGCCCAGCCATCATCCGAGCTAGCTAGAGTTGATGTCTGTGCCCACTCCTGCAGTATTCCTCAGCCCCTTTCTTTCACCTGCATGATAGAAACTACAGATTTCAATTTTTGGTACAACTGTGGATTGAGGAGTGAGGGGCACTTTGTACCCCTGGATATACAGTCACCACAAAGAAGTCTTGCAAATGGATCGAGAGTGGAGGATCCCTAGATTGTAGCAAATGCTGAGAGTGTATGACACTTGTTCAAAGAACATTTGTCTGACTGTAGCAATTATCTACGCAGATTATCTAAGAATTGGAGCAGAAGTTGCTCCTGCCTTAGTCCAGCAGGCACTGGAATTGACACAGGTACTTAGGAGGCCACCTCATTACAGATAAAGATCTGAAAGGAACCGAACTCCCCTGTGAACAGGGAGGAGGCCCAAGGGCATGTGGAAACCTGCTTGCAGGGTTGTTAAAAGCAGGGGTTATGGAGACAGAAGGCCTGGCTTTAAATCCTGGCTCTCCTACTAATCAGCTGTAGAGTGCAGGGCAAATCACCTAGTCATCCAGAGTTTCAGTTTCCTCACACATTACATGGTAGTGATATCTACCTCAGCGTTTGTAGGAAGTAAGCAAGTTAAAGTGTGAAGTGCTTAGTGCTCTGGCTTGCACAAAGAAGTGTTTAAATAATTTCATTTTTATTAGCCATAAAGAAGGAATAGATTGAGATAAAGAGAAGGAACGAAAAGGGAGCATCCTGAAATATGAAAAAAAAAATAAAAGGAAACTCCAAAAGTAAATTCCCATAAGAGGGACTAATCAGCATAATTGACACTACTGAAAACTTCATAGGTCATATGGGTAAATTTGATCACTCTCAAAAAAAAAAAGAAAAAAAATTAAGATATAGCAAACGAAAGAAAAATACGATTTTTGAATTCTGTGTATGCCAGCCCAAAGAAAACAGAAAAATGAAAGAAGTAATAATTAAAACTTTCCTGGGCGCCTGGGTGGCTCAGTCGGGCTGCCGCCTTCGGCTCGGGTCATGATCCCAGGGTCCTGGGATCAAGTCCCACATCGGGCCCCCTGCTCCGAGGGAAGCCTGCTTCTCCTTCTCCCACTCCCCCTGCTTGTGTTTCCTCTCTCGCTGTCTCTGTCTCTGTCAGGTGAATAAATAAAATCTTAAAAAAAAAAGAAAGAGGACGCCTGGGTGGCTCAGTTGGTTAAGCGACTGCCTTTGGCTCAGGTCATGATCCTGGAGTCCCTGAATCGAGTCCCGCATCCGGCTCCCTGCTGCTCAGCGGGGAGTCTGCTTCTCCCTCTGACCCTCCCCCCTCTCATGTGCTCTCTCTTTCTCATTCTCGCTCTCTCAGATAAATAAAATCTTTAAAAAAAAAAGAAAGAAAGAAAACTTTCCTGAACTAACCCAAAGAGCTTAGTTTATTAATTGACGGTTTTTATTAGGTCTATGCAAAATTAATGAAAGCTGCTAGTAATAAGACATATCCTTTAAAATTTTTAAAAGTCACACATACAGATAGTGGAAGGGAGCATACAGAAGAATCATTATTTGCAGTTACGTTGTTCAAGACCTGGAGAATGCAAGAGAACCAGTGGAAAGACTACTAATAAGTTTAGAAAGGTAGCCAATTGCATAATAAATATACAAAGATTAATATAAACCTGTTGATTGGTCAGAAAATATAATGGAAAGACAATCTATTCACAATAGAAGTACTACTATTACCAATTTAAAAAGCAGTGAAATATAAGTGACCCAACTTAAAAGAAACGTACAGGACCCTTAAAAAGAGAACTGCGAAATTCCTGGGGGACAAAATGGAATACTCAAAAGATTTCTTGGTCAGGTTCGTGTACAGATTTTTCCCTCATACTCTGGAAATTCAAAGTAATTCATATAAAAATCTCAATATGACTTTTTAGAAACTTGAAAAAAAAATGTTTCTAAAGCCTTTTTTGTGGAAAAAATGGGCAAGTAGCCAGACAATTCAGAAAGGGGAAGGGAAAAAAAAGGTTGGAATGAGTCTCAGCAGATACGAAAATTTTTTTCCAGGGTAGAGTGACTAAAATATTAGTCAAAGATCAGTGGAACAAAAGAAAGTCTAGAAATGTTTCTCACTTTTGGGGGTGATAAAGATGGCTTTTAAGTGGGGAAAAAAGTTATTTATTAAGACATCTGGCTACCCATTTGGGAAAAAAAGCTAGGATCCTACTTCACATATAACATCAATAGACTTTGAGATGGTTCACAATTTTAAATATAATAAAATTATATAAAATGAAAACATGGTAGAATATTTTTTTATAATCTTGAGAGGTGAACAGCCCCTTACATCGTTACTCAGAAGCCCAAACTATCAAAGAAAGCAAAATAGAAAAAGTAGAAAAAGATCTGTAGTAACAGATAAAGATTAATAATCTTAAAAAAAAAAGAATTCTTCAAATTAATTAGTAAATGATGAACACCCCACAAGAGACATGGAAATGAGAGGATAATCCATGTAAGAGAAGATGCATATAGCCAGCAAACTTAGGGAAAGGGTTGTTCATGCTTATTAGTAATATAAGAAATGGGCACTCATGGACTATTGATAGAAGTATACACTTCCTTCCCTTCTGGAGAGCAGATAGACAATGTCTTTAAGTTTAAAATGTGGATTCCCCTTTGACCCATTAATTCCACTACAGAAATTTATCCTAATGAGATGGACATGTCTGTAGAGGCATATGTCAAGATTGCTTTCCCTGCAGTCTAGCTAATCATAGTAAAATATTTGGAAATAACCCAGATTTTCATCAATTAAGTGATTAAAAAGCTGATATATTTGTACAGTGCAATAGGGTGTAGCTATTAGAATATCATGGAGATATATAGCTACTAATATGGGAAGATGTTCAGGGCACAGTATTAAGAATATTAAGTTTAAAAGGCAGATACAAAATATGTGTAATTCTACTTCTAGTTCATTGTGTTTACCTATGCATTTCAAGAGATGCCTGTTAAATAGTTTTGATTTAGTAGTACAGTTATAAAGATTCCTCCCAACACTTTTATTTTTTCAACATTTTCAAATATTTTTTAACAAAAGTTATTTCTAGGAAATCAGCAGCAAAATTTTATTTAAAAGAAATGCTTCCTTCAAATAATAAATACTAAGATCTAAAGAGTTTAATATCAAAAATCAAAATAAATGACTTATTAAGTTTCAGAGTACATATATATATATCTTGTCTTGAATCCTCTGTAATTGTATGTCTGCATATTCAGAACTAGTTTTTTACCTGTGTTGGTAATTTATGATTTATTCTTACGACATGCTCTGTAAAAAATTATGGCAGTGCAATGTGTTAAATTTGTACTAAGTGGATCGTAATGATTTATTTACTTTATTCTTGTTTTTGAAATATTAAATTGTCCTCAGAAAATACTCCATTTTGTTTTAAAAGGATAAAGTATTCTTCAGATGATGAAAACTATCTGATCTTGGGAAAACTCTGTATGTACATTTCTAGTAATGAACTCCAAGATTTAACTTAAGGTTAATAAAAAACCCAAGATGAACTTGGGCTTCTCAGTTTGTCTTGGATGTTTATTTTGATTGCAGCATCACATCTGAAATCCAATTGTAAGCATCACTTGTAATCAAAGCACTGTTAGTAGGTGTGACAAATGCATTTTAACAAAATTATATCCATGTTTTATTTGGTGAAATATTATTTTGCTTAGGAATTAACACTGTAATTGTTTCACAGTTTATCCATGTAATTTGGGTTTTTACATGTCTTGCAGTTTCTTTTATCCTAAAGTAGGTTTGAGTTTATTAGCTGGTTTCACATAGTCTTGTTTATAGACCTATCACTATAGCTTCTAAGTGCTTCTCAGATTATGTTCCCTTTTTTTATGTCTATCAAACTACATTTCCACATAAATGAAAACTCTTAAGTTGCTAGAATTCTTTGCCTCTTTATCGTCAGCCCGCTGGTTATCTAAATGAAGAGCACTGTTTTCCAGTTTTGTTCCACCCGGTGGTAGGCAATTTATCTGGAATTTTTATTTCACAATGAAGAAAACACTAAGCTGTTTATACTTACAAATTTATTTGCATCCTTTTGTCTTCATCCCCTATTTCATTGGAAGTGACGACTATCCTGCTTATTAAGCATTAATTTATCTTTTCTCTGGATCGCTTTGCTCTGGCCTCTTCATGAACTTTGCTCTATCAAGTATTCCCTGAATCCTGTAGCTTCATCATCTCCCTACACATAGAAACACCTCAGATTCTTTCCTATCCTGACTTCTAGAACAACATTGTCCTGATACCCCTGCCCCCTTCTTAGTTTCCTATGTAGACATCTCTTCTTCCACTCACCTTTTAAACGTCGGCCTGCTTTACTTTTGGATTTTCTTCTCTCCCCGTTACTCTTGACTGGTATCGGAACCCAGGCATCAGTATATCCTTTGTATACTCAAACCTTTATCTCAAGCCTGTTCTAAGGCCCATATAGGGACCATCCACTGGACAGTGCTTGGCTATTGTTCCACAAACTTCTGAGAATCAGTATGTCCAGAATTGAATTCTTCCCTAGGTCTGTGAATGACAACAGCTTGTACCTGGCTACCCAAGTCCAGCAGCCATTTTCAGTTCTTCCCTCTCCCTTATCCCCAGTACTGCATCCTGTTGGCCACTGACTTGGATGGCATCTCCTTTGTTCCACAGAACCTGACTCAGTGTCCATGCCTGGGTCTCAGCCCTCATTGCTTCCGGGTTGGCTCTCCGTCCTGGCATTCTCACTGGCTGCTCGCTCTTTATTCTTGCCCTACTTTGAATCCATTGGCCACACAGTACCAGAGTGATCTCTATGAAATGTCTGGTTAAAATCCCTTAATGTGTGGCATTAAGTTGAGGACAGAATGGTTTGCAGCTAGCTGTGGGGGCGGGGCGGGGGGCCTTTCCCACCAGGTGGGGGCATATCTGCCAAGAGTAGGGAGCTCACAGCTAAGCCTTTAGGGCCTTGTGAGTCTCAAAGATATGACGGCAGCACATGGAATTTCCTCCCAGAGGAAAATCTTTCTTGACCACCCCTAATCAGAGTTAGGCACCCTTCCTCTCTGCTCCTAGAATAAATCTGAATGCTTGCCACCCTGCCTAGGATATTAAATTCTTTTTAGAAGAAGATGGGTACACACACACACACACACACACAACACACAAACACAGAAGCAAAAAAAAAAAAAGCACACCTTGCACCATTGCAATTTACTATTTATTTGCCTGCTTTCCTGACTAGAGTGGTGTATATTTCTTGAGTGAAGGGACTCTGTCTTTCATTTCCTAAACCCATCTTCTGTGCCTCACTGGTGGAAGGAACTTAGCAAACATTTATTGACTAAGTTAATAAATATTTATTACGCACTGATTTGTGGAATGTACCTTAACTTCTGCATGAAAATGTATTCGGAATGCATTTGTAAAGTAAAAATTCCAAACACTGTGGTTTTACCAAGGAGTGGGGAATTTGCAACCAATGGGTTCTAGCTCTGTGCCCATTTTTGCTAGAGGCCCGTCAGAGGCTGAGTGGGGGACAGGGGTGCACAGAAGAAAAGCAGCAGCCGTAGGACCAGGGAAGGAGCCACAGTCTAGACAGCTTTGGGTCCCCAGAAATTCTTGGGGAAGAGTTTTCAGGGAGTTGATTGCCCTAGACCAGACATTGGACTCACTGAAATAATAGAATTTCTGTTATTACTATTACTGTGACTTCCTTTGCTTTCCTCCCAGCCCCCCGAATGACGAGGACTGGGAAAAATTTAAGTTAACACACCTTTCTGAAGTGATCAGAGAGTGAAGAAATCTGCTTCAGAGCAGAGGTAGTTTAAAGTCCTTTTTTTAACATTCTGATTATACCTGCTCTTTGACTGGTTTCAGTCCTTCGGTTCATCTCATCCCTCGTTGCTCTTCAGCCCATTAGCCTGAACCAGCCCTCACACTGCACCAGGCCTATGTGGTCACTGGAATACCCTCAACTAGTGAGAACCACCATCCTCGTACAGAATCACTCAATGAAACCTAACCCCGCATCAAACCTGTAATCAACCTCCAGTGTCCAACCTTTCGGCATTGAGCCAGTCAAATGTAGCATGTACTGCCGAGCCGTCTCCTCTCGTTGGCCTTTCAAACCCAGAACTTTCTGCCTGTACTCCTACATGTCATTTATGCCCCATTTATTACCCTTTCTCCAGATACATTCAGAAATTAAGCATTTGATTAATTATAAGATGATCTTTATATATCCCCGTGTGAAGTATTTGGAAGATGAGCAAGTCATTTTTACCTCTAGAAGTTAGGTAGAATTTGGGAGTAGCTATGAATCAGATGTCACTCAAACCGGTAATGAAAGCAAATTGCTGTAAACCACATGATGGGAAGGAACGTGGAATGGCTGAAGCTTAGTATGATAAGCAGTTGCTAATCAGGAGGAGTGAATATTTTCATCTTTTGATTGAACTTTTTTGCCTAAATAGAATTTAGGCTTCTTGAGGTGAGGAAGTAAAACCTAACACACTGCTGTCGAGGATAGGCATTCAAGTGTTTGAGGAGTGAAGGATTATAATGGTGGGTTAGGTTTTCCCACCTGTAAACTCCGCTATATCAGGTTCTATTTATAGTGCCATTTATATTTATTATGATTATGTATTTTTAAACTTTTAATTTTATTTTTCCCATAAAGACAACTTTTATTTTTTCTTTACATATCTGCTTTGATATGTTTTTATCTAGATATACCTTACCTAGATTAAGAGAAGACAAGGACTTGGAAAGCAGAGTATCCCTTTCATTACAAGTTCTTTTTACATAACCTTTTTAAACTAAATTTAGATAACTACCTGTCTCTCCTAGCAAAGGAGAAGAGTTCTGCACCTTACAACAGGCACAAAAGGCTTTTAGAAAGTAAAATATTTTAAATTGATCCATTACAATTTTTCAGTTTTCTTGAGTACATCGGAAAGTGGGGCAAAAAGACAGGAGAGGGGGAAAGTTGTACTTCAAACAACCCAACTGTAATAGCCTTAGTCAGGTTTAGTATACTATTTATATTTTTTCTCCAGACAGGTACAAAGGGGGTTCACGTGCTCTATGTGCCTGCTTTGCTATACCTTGATATTACACACACACACACACACACACACACACACACATATGCATATGTGTGTTTGTATATATTTAACTCCCAGTAGTCCTGGCCAGTGTTTTTCTAAACTCTTTGAAGCATATGAAGTCCCAGTTATGCAACATAACCCTGGGCAACCACAAACAAGGCGGAAGCACATCTCCCAGAAATAATACTTGTCGACCAAGTATTATTACAAATAATGCTGTATCCCAAGTATTACACACACACAAACATATATAATGTATATTATGTATATATATTTAATTTGAAGTTTAAATTGTATTGCAGAAGAACCCACAGAGATAGGTAAACATATTGGTACATTAATTGTAAATTGCAGATTTAACATTTGGATCAAGTACAAAAAAATTGGCTTTATATACTGTCAAAGCTCAGCTCTGGGTACCTGCCATCTTGCTTCAAAGAAAATCTCACTTTGGATGGTTAAGAGGAAAAAATCATGGAATTTTAAAGAAAATAAAAGTAAAACCTATCAAAACATTTGTTTTCCTTTGTTATTTTATTTGAATGAAACAAGCATCCAAACTTCTAAACCTTTTTTAATTTTAGCTTGAAAACCTTTAACAGCCTAATTCTTAAACTTATATTCTAAATATAGAAAGTGCATAACACAGGTAAGTATTAATTTTTAAATGTCAAATCAACTTAGTAGGAAAAAAGCAATTGGTGTGCTTCAGTAATAACTTCCACTTATCTTTAACTTGTTTTATTAAAGCTTGCAATTCTATTTAATTGGCATGTAATTTAATTGCCACATAAGTTATTTAATTATATGCTATAAATGGAAAATGTTGTTTATAGGCAATCACATCTCTTTTGTTAAAATCTGGAATACTAGATCTCCCTCAATCTTGTGTTTATATTATTTCTTCATGCTGATTAGTTGCATTGCATGATTGAGTTATATCACATATTTAATTGATTTTGCTATTGTTTATAATGGGGTGTGTATGTGTGTGTTTGTATTTTTTATTCTATTTCAGTAATTCAGAGAGCCAAAATTTAACCTACTTTACTAATGAAAACAAAGGCCCAGATGTTTGCTTCTTTATGGAAAGTACAAAGTCATGCTGTCCACCCAGCTCAGCATGCCTTACCCTCCACTCTTGCCCAATTTTAACCCATTACTTTGAAGGTTTACCTTAGGTGTTACTTCTGCTTGGAAGGCTGTTCTGACCCCACTAATAGGTTAGATGGTTTTTCTCTGAGTTCCTTTAGCAGAATAACTAATACAGAGTTAGACAGACCTAGACCTGGTCTTGTCTTCCTCTTTCACTAGTGTGGCGACCTTGGGTCTTTGTAAGTTTCAAGTTTCATGGTTCTAAATCAAGGATAATAGTTACCTTACTGGTTGTTCTGAAAAATATATTAGATGCATCTTTCTATGCCTTTGCACAATATTGGCACATAAAAAGCCTGCAAAGAAACTTAGCTCTCTTCCACTAAGTACTCAGTAAATATATGTTGAATGAACGGATGGATTACAGTCACCTGGGGTTTTTTTTTTCCCCAGCCTTACTGAAGTATAATTGACAATAATTACCAACTGACTTGTCTGACTCCCACTGCTTTGTTTACCCAAGGGTGGTCTTTTGTCTCATGAAGGGAGGAGAACAGTACCTGCCACATAGTACATGGTTGGTGAATTGATTGAAAACCTCTAGCTTGCCCATCTGACTAAAAACCTAATAAATACTTCAAATAAACATCATTCATTTAACGTGTTTGTTAAGCACCTACTCTGAACCAGGCACTGTTCCACTCCCTGGCTCTACATCAGTGACAGCCTGTGGTTTCATAGTATTTGGATTTTAGTGGAGAAAGGCAATGATAAGTACATGGACTGTTGAGTGATAAGAGCTATACAGAGAACTAACGCAGAATAAAGGGCAAGAGTTTATTGAGAGCAGTTGCTATTTTATGTAGTGTGATCAGGGAAACCTTCCTAGGAACGAGGGACCTAAAGGAAATGAGGGAGTCAGTGGAGCAGATAGATATCTGGACACAGAACTTTCCAGGCAGAAGAAGTAGCAGGTGCAAAAGCCTTGAGGAAGGAATATCCATGGTGTGTTTCAGGAAGAGCAAGGTGCTCTGACTGGGGTGGAATGAGGGAGTGGGAGGGTAACAGAGGTTAACACTAGCAAGGTAACAGGGAGCCTTGCAGATCAGTGGAAATGTTTAGAATTTAAATCTGAGTTAGATGGAAAAAACATATCCATTAGCATTCGGATACAGAAGTAAAAACGCTCCGCTACCCAAAGCTGAAAGTGGTTTATACAGGGAGTAAGTGCATGCCCTTGTCTGATAGTCAGTGGACACAACGTATTCCTTAGATTTATTTTGACAGCCAGGGAAATCATGGCCTCTTTTGCATTATATTTAAATTCAATTTATAATTATAGCTGTTCATCTAAAAATTTCAAACCTTCCTTTGAAAGCACATTATAGTGATCCAGATTTCCCAAGGCCCTGGGTGTGTTTTTTATGGAGTATTTAAGCACTGTTGATACAAATTGGTGTCTCTGGGCCCTTGTTTCCAAATTGCATTCATTAAATGTTTTCAGGTGCGATCAATATTTTTTGAAAGTCTCCAAATTTAGTTTATAAAATTGCATGCTTGGATTGTGGAGCAATTATCCTCTCATGTTGAGAAATATTTTAACTCTTTCCTAAGACCACATACAAAGAGAAGGAAGACATCTACATTAAAAGGTGGGGTTTTCTCTCTCCGTTTAAGGAAAAGAAATATTCCTTTTACTTTGGGCCGTATAAGCATAAAACATAATCCTTTTTTTTCTCAGAGTCCACATTTAAACGTGCTCTTATACTGGCTGATGATGCCCTTTCCTAAAACACTTTGTCCTCCACCCATCCGCATTCCCTGCCCAGTTCAGGTTCTCTTCCATTTTAACAGCTTCCTACTTGACCAGAACTTTAACTAGTCTTCCTCCCTCCCTCCACCCTGGAGCCAGGCTGATTTTTCTAGTGGAAAAATCTGATCCTATCACTGGCATGCTCACATCTTCTAATGGGTCCCTGCAGCCTGGATCATGGAACACACACTTCTTAAGCTAAGTTTCCAAAGCCCTTTTGGGTTGAGACCCTGTGTGGTCTCTAAGCCACCCCTCTCTCCATGCTCTGTCTTCTCCAGGTACCTGAAATAACTTCTGGTCAGTAAACACACACTCTCAGCCTCTCAGCCTTGCACGCTTGCTGTCCCCTTACTTTCCCGTATGCGACTTTCCCCCACTGCATGCCCACTTCCTACCTTGTTGCCTCCCCAAAACTGCTCATCGTTCAAGACTTCAGCATCCCTGCCCCTGTGAGGCTGTCCTTGATCCACGAGGGCGGGTTGGCTCCGTGGGCCCCCCGTAGCATCTACGAACACCCAACCTAACTCTAGGTGCCGACATCCTCAATTGTAATCTCTGTAGATAGGTGTGAAGATAAGAAAGAGCTCTTCCCCTGGGGGTGGTTAGATTGTTGTATGTAAGAATCATACTTTCCCTGTCAGTAGCGCTGGGGCCTGTGGCAGAGCCTGGGACGACATCGGGTATTCACAAAAGATGGGTTTGTTGGAATAAAAGCTATCTGGAGGACCCTTGTCTGAATTCGTTTTTTGCTGCTGTCGACGAAATGCAGTTTGTTCCTCACCAGAAGGTGTCACACTAACTCTATGTTTTCAGCACCGTTTTTGGCTTTCTGGCTCTGCTCTAACGTATTAATTGGGTTGTTATGGGAAGGAGATGATAATTTAGGCACTGTTTACAGAATAAAACTGATTTAACCTTCAGTTTTTCTGTGAATATTTTTTTTTCCAAACCCAACGTTCCAACTGAAATTGCCAAAGTAAAAAGGAAGACTTCAAATTTAAAAAATGATTAGAGCGAAATAAAAATTCAAGATAGGGCATCAAGTGAAGAACACAGGAAAAATGCGAAGCACAAAATCCACACCTCAGAATGGTCATGGTCCAATAATAGCTACAGCTACACAACTGTTTCTTTCCATCTCAAGCAAAACGCAAATTGTGTTTGGTATTTGAGCAAAAGTGCTGAAAGGAAAAACAAGGCCCAGAAGGAAATGTGCCTTGTTTGTAGGGTCTCTTTAACTTTGAAGAGCTCAAGTTCCTGAGTAAAGAACTCTTAATCCTGGATCCATGAACATTATACATGCAACGCTTTTATACACAGGACTGGGGGAGACGGAGAAGCAAACAGGAAGGAGACATGAGGAAATGATAAATGCCCCTTGAAGGTATGAAGACATAAGTTAAGAGAGGTTGTTTTTTAAAAAAATAAGATAGAAAGTGCCCAGGTCCACATCGCTGAATACTTGCAGCTCAGAGCAATAAAGGAGGAAGAGAGTCCTTGGAATCAGAAGATCCGGGTTATGGACTCTAAAATGTACTGGCTGTGTGACCGAAGGTCCCATAGAGCTGACCTCTCAGGCCATCCGTGTTTCCAAACAAAATAAAGCTTATCTCCAGTGTTGTGAGCGTCAAATAAGATAACTCATGTGAACACAATTCGTGTTCTTTAAAATGCTACATTAACATAAAGCAGCCTTACAGGAGAAAAGTCAAGGTAACGTGTATTGAGCGTTTCCCTGCGGCAGGTGAGTGCTAGGCACCACACATAAACACGCCTTCGATTCCTTCCAGTGGGACGAGACTGTCTCCAAGTCAATGAACTGCAGCCACAGCCCCCTCCTGCCTGTGTCCCCTTTCTTTCTTGGCCCTGTCACCGTGTTCCAGTAAATATCCCTTAGATACAGAAATCATGGATATCGTTACCCGTCCCTAAGCACTGAAGGATCTTCACAAGGGGTGAGCTTTATTAGAACTGGTAGTGTTCAGCTTGCAGTTGCCTTGTGGTGGTGGTGGTGCTGAGTTAGAATTAGTGCTTCTAAGAAAGCTCTGGACGTGTTTGCCAACAAATGCCTGGTGGAAGATTTCTTTTGCAGGAAAAAGACGTAAAAGAATTTGCCGTCAGATCAAGAATGCATATGACTTTTAGACCTTATCCAGTGAATAGATGAGACTGTTTTCTGAAAAGGTTTCTTCTATTACAGGGTAAAACCAATTTTGGAAGATAACACTTGGATACAGCAGGAAGAACCTTGCCCTGGATGTGCTCTCAATAACTGTTTACCAAATAAATTAAGATTAGTCCCTATACCTGACAACATTAGCAATCTATATTTCTAAGGTTATTGGTTTCAATACAGGAACAGAATTATAACGTTTAGTAGTTTGTGATTTTCATTCCAAAAAATAATTGGATTTGGACAGGCAAAATAGGTTTTCTTGCGTGTACATATTTTTGGATGCACTGGAGTCAAGAGCGTTATTATTCTAATGAACATCATGTGGCCTGGGTAAAAAAGAAGTAGCAAAATAAATAAATAAATAAATAAATAGTGAAGAAGTAAGGAAATTCCAAGATCTTACTCAGCTTAAGGTGTAGAAAGCGAACCCTTACAACAGTATGTGTCCTCAATTCGATCCTTTTATTTGGTCTTAGCCCGTATATGGGTTATATTTGAGGTATTCGCTGCTAAAAGAAACCAAATAATGCAAGAAATTAAACTTTCATCCTAAAAAAATTGTAGAAGTTTGGATCAGTATCACACAAACACTGTTGGAATATTAGCTAATCTCTGCAATGGATTATAACTCCCAGAGGTTTTCTTGGGCACATCTGCAAAATTTCATTATTTCCATGACTGTTGAACTGAAACTATCGCCAGTTACTAAAAAGACAGGGCAACTATTATGTCAGTTGCTGATTAGTAGCTCTACTCCTTGACAAGTTTACCAGTGTTGCTATTTGATGTTTTCTGCAGAGTGGAATTAACGTTCTTCCAGGAGGCAATGGTAATGAACTAAACCACATCCACAGAGGAGACTGGACAGCAGGGCAGTCTTTCACTTTGGTCTTTATCTGTAATCAGATGCTTTATCTCCAAAAATCTTGTTTGTCAGGTTCCCCCAACTAAGCTGGATTTATTAATACAGGTTGTTACTTCTTGTTCTGATAATGAGCTGCTTTACTGGTGGTTGCTCAAAGAACCACAGAAAAGCAGAGCAGAGGACCTGTCATTCGATAGCGGACTACACAGGCAGTGGGAATTAGATATGGCTTTTAACTCCATGCCATTGATGGTAATTTTTGGTTGCTTGCCTGATTTGCCTGGGGCAACTAAAAACATCACCTTAGCTTTATTCAGGCTAATTGTCAGCTTGTACAGAGGCGCCAAATTTGAGAAATGATTGACAACTGGGTATATGTCCTCGGGTATATGACTTTGCAGTTCATAGTCGTTAGCACTCAGTCACTCGGGGCTGACCTGCCCCCAAAGACATTAGTGGAGGCCAGCCATCTGATGAGACCAAAGAGCTCTGGGGAGGAGCAGCGGCTCTTCCTCACCCGGGTGTCCACCATTCTTGTTGCATCATTGACCATCCCTGTGCGGGAAAAGCTGGATGGCTTAGGGCCTATTGGTGACCTTGTCTGACACCCATTTGTGTGTGGGGCAGTTCAGGCTGCACGCCATCTGGCCTGATTTGGCCAGCTGTTTCATCATGTGGTTGTTATCCCCGTTGATGGATTTCTCTGAATAGCAGAGTGTGTCAAGCGCGAGCTAAGTAAGTAAAAAACTGTGTAAACCCTGATGTTGCTCATCACATTTCTTCTCCATCTAAGAGAGTTGTAAAGACTGCCTGTCTGTGACTTGTCTGTAATTTTAGGAAACACACGATTATAAAATACATTGCTATAATACCTATATATTACATCCATCACCTTTACAATCCAACCATATCTCAAACTCTGTTCTTTGTCCATTTATTCTTTTTAAACACATTTCCCCACACAGTGAAACAGTCATTCTGTGCCTGTCACTTTTTTCGGTGCTTCTAGTGATCTGTTGTTTAACCAAACTTCTATCAAAACTAAAATCTATATGAACAAGCCGTCGGGGCTTGCATCTAAAAACAGGGCTGCTGTCAGATGTACTGTGTACTGAAGTCTGATACCTTAGGGAAAGACAGTAAATTATACAGGAAACAAGACTTTCCCCCCAGTGTGAGGGAAAAAATCCGAGTCATGAAAGCACCCATGAGGGTCTTCTGGTGGTCTTCCCATCTCTGTCTTTGCTGAACTTCCCTTAGATCTCTGCTCCTTTCTAAGAATGCATCTTTCTTTAAAAATTATTTTCCTCTTTGGCTTTGAGAATTTTTGTTTACCCTTTGGGAAAAATCTACTCCCTTCTGTGGGACTGGAGTTGCCTGAGGATCCAGGGGCCTTCCCAGGTCTGTGACGATGTCCAGAAAGGGACACCCAGGAATTCCAGAAGGACAGGGAGGGGCAATCTCTCATCCTTCAAACCCTGCTGAGCAACCTCATGTGGGGGCAGAAACCTTCATCCAGTCTCCCTTAGATCTTCCCACCAACCTAGTTGTCTGTACTTTCTTTATCTTCAGTTGCTCAGTAGATATCTGCTGGCTCACGTGGAGACATAAATGCATGCACGGGCTCCCCACCACCTTTCTGGGAAGGACTAGCCTTCCTGCAGCCAGAAGCTAGAAGCCAGTGGGCAGATTTTTAACTACAGATAATTTTTGTTCAGCCTGATAATGTCCTGAAAATTAGAAAGTTTCACCAAAAACATCTGGCTTTTTAGCTCCTTTGGAAAAATAAGATATGGCAATTCTAGAAAACATTTCTAGAAGGCAACGAGCTGCTGGACTCGGGATCAACTGCCTTGTAAGACTGGACTTTTAGACTCTCCATGCAGTCTCATCTGCACGGGCCTGTCACTCCCTAGCGTCTTACATTTTTGTTTCTCTTTTTGAGTTTTTGACTCCTGGTTTAAAACCATAAGGAGGAACAAAAGCATTCTAGATTGGACGTCTCTCTCAGAGTGGAGTTGGCAGAACTCATTAATATACAGATCATTGTTAGATTTTGTATTTCTATTCTCACTCCCTTTTTAAATTGTGGTTCTTGGATCATGAAGGAATAAAAAATAAAACAGGTCTTTACTGTACCATATACTCTCTGGGGCTATTTGCTTAGCTACACAAGACCTGAAAGGAGCTTTGAAATTTTCACTTGTAAAGGTTGGGTCAAGCACCTTATATAAGGCCTCATCCTCCTTTAGAGGGAAGGTGAAGGGGTTTCCTTCTTCCAGGGCTGGTGGAGGTTCATAGCCAATTGTCACAGTCTCTATCCTAGAAGAGGCCTTGTAATCCATTTAGTTCAATATAACTCTATGTGAAGATCCCTAAAACATTTGATTCCCCTTCTTGATCATTTCTCAGGTTGATAAGGAACTGTCTACCATCAAACATTGCCTATTCTATTTTTGGAAACATTCTCTATAATATGGGTGTAAAGTATGCACTTATTCATAGGATTGTTGCAATAGAGTCTCCAATTGTTGATTGTTTCTAGAAAGTTCTTTTTTTTACTGAATCAAAAATCATCTTATAATTTCTCCTAATTATCTCCCATGAAACTTCTGAGTCTCTTCTCTCTTCTGCATCAAACCCTTTTAAACATTTGATGGCGCTGATACTTTCCATATTCATATCATGCTTAATTTAGATGTCACCAGTTATTTCAATGGTTTCTTCTATAAAATGACTTGCAGTGTAGTCCCTGTTTTAATAAACTTATACTTGAAAATTGCATTTTTATTTTTTTACCTTCTGCAATTATTTAAGCTTTTTTTTATTTTTTGGAATGTCTCAAGTTTTTATTTAAATTCTAGTTAGTTAACATATAATGTAATAATAGTAATTTCAAGAGTAGAATTTAGTGATTCATCACTTACATACAAAGCCTGATGCTCATCACCCATTTAGCCCATCCACCTGCCCACCTCCCCTCCAGCAACCCTACGTTTGTTCTCTATAGTTAATAGTCTCTCTTATGGTTTGCCTCCCTCTCTTTTTTTTTTCTTTTCCCTTTGTTCATCTGTTTTGTTTCTTAAATTCCACATACGAGTGAAATCATGTGGTATTTGTCTTTCTCTGGCTTATTTTGCTTAGCGTAATACACTCTAGCTCCATCCATGTTGTTGCAAATGGCAAGATTTCATTCTTTCTGATGGCTAAGTAAATATTCCATTGTGTACATATACCACACCTTCTTTGACACTTGGGCTCTTTCCATAATTTGGCTATTGTTAATAATGCTGCTATAAACATCGGGGTGCATGTGCCCCTTTAAATCAGTATTTTTATATCCTTTGGGTAAATATCCAGTAGTGCAATTGCTGGGACATAGGGTAATTCTATTTTTAAGTTTTTGAGGAACCTCCATACTGTTTCCCAGAGTGCCTGCACCAGTTTGCATTCCCACCAACAGTGTAAGAGGCTTCCCCTTTCTCCACATTCTTGCCAACACCTGTTGTTTCCTGATAATTGCATTTTTAAATATAACTCTTTTCTTTTGAAATGTTGACTGTAATATCCGGGAGTAAGTGAAACAGGTTTTTTCTATCTTAGTTTCAGCAGAGGTTCCATAGGCAGAGAATAAAACAGTAGGCATCCGTAGGGCTGCTGAGTTGTACAACTAACTGCAGGGGGCACCATTCACGTCATGGTGTACAGGAGCTGTATACCCTGGAGTCCTGCATGACCCTGTGCGACTCTGCATGAAAGTTCTAGACGCTTCCCAGAGAGAAGTGCTGGACACGCACATACGTGTTAGCCCATCACTTACTACCAGAGTGAAAGAAAGAAAATTCATTGCAAGAAGGAAGAAGCTGGTGGTGAGGATTTCACTGGAGAGAGCTGTAAGTATGTTGATTTCGCACACCTACCTGTCATGGATAAGAGGCAATGCTTTCCCCTTAGCTTAAACCAGATGAGAAAGGCTTTTAGAGCACACCTCAGAGAGCTTTGGCCTCGCTTCTGAATTTGGAAAATGCAGTGAATGATATGTACATGGAGCTATGACTCATGGAAGCTCAGTGTTCCAGATGTCATCCTATCAAAGCAAAATATTGAAGAACTTGCACATCTGAGAATGTAAACCAGTATCACACTGATCTTTTTAGTTTTGAGACCACATTGATCTCAAAATTACCTTATATTGAGTTTCCAAGCAACCATCCAGGTATTTCTCATACAGACTGTAATTCAGTTAGATATCTTGATATTTTAGATGTGCAAAGAATTTTTTGAGGTTAAATCAGAACCAGCTTGCTACAGAGGCAGATTATTCAACGAGGATTTAGAATGCCTTAGTTTATATCTTATTGTCTTCTTTGTTGGCCAACCCATTAATCTCTTTGAGTCTCGATTTTCTCATCTGTGCCATGAGAATAACGGCACCGCCTCACCTTGCCCACCTTCAGAATTATGAGAATTTAATGAAGTAATGTGAATGTATTGTTAGCTCTTTGGAAGGACTCCATAAATGGTTCCCTTCTGCCTTCATGATGACACCCTCAATTTGTATCATTCCCAGACACCCTGCAGGGGACAGTATAACACAGGGGCTGAGAGCCATTGCTAAGGAGGTGTCATCGCTTAAAAAGCAGGTGATTATGGGCAAATTACTTCAATCCTTTGCGTCTCAGAAATTTTCTCTGCAAAAGGGGAAATAATAGTATTTGAGTGTAAGATGAGACATGACATTTCAAGTATTTTAGCACAGAGCCCGGCACATGGCATGGATCCAGTAACTTTTTTAAATTGTCATTACTGCAGCAACTATAAGGGTTTCTTATTTTCTTTGATGACAGGGCCTATAACTGTCCTCCAGAAATCTGAACAAAAGGTCTCTTTGAAACACCCTTGACCACTGTGCTTGCTCTGAGGACAACTGAGTGCCTTTAATTTAGTCTGAAAATGGTTGATTTCCAGCAGAGGGAGGTAAAGGGAGGAACGCCCACAGAATGCCATTTTGCTGGTTTCTCATTCATTTTGACCCACATTTTTTACTAAAATCTCTTGCCAATCCTCTGAGATGCATCCCCCCCAAAATTCGAGGTGTGCTATGTCCCCCAAAGTGACAAGGTTGGTTTGATTCAGTCACTTTTATTTCATTCATCAGCTCTTTGTTTTATTGAATTAATAAAAAGTCATCTGTGTTTCTGCTGTGCTGCTTCTCAGAACCTCTCTGGACTGTAGAGGATAACCTGGGTTATTAGGAGCTAAGTTGCAAAGAGAGAGAAAAAGGTTAATTTAGGCTTGTCCTGGCCAAAATTTGAGATTTGGGATATAGCAGTATTTAACAACCTTTACATACATTTTTTTAACTTTGTACTGGTAGAAATATTTATTGAAACAATTTCACAAATCTATATAAAATGCAGTTTATTAATGTCATAGATACAAAAATATTTTATTTGAAATTATTTTCAAGTTTAGGCTTAACACCATAACATTTTTAGATCTACTTTTTTTCCTTATCAATTCATAAACATCAATAGTGGCCCTTGTAAATCATCATAAATGGACCAAAGCATATTGTACATTGTAGCAATGTACAAATGTACCACAATGAAACGACCCATTATAAATTCTGATAAAAAAGAAGAAAAAAGAAAACATTTTTATTTAGCTTTGGTCATCTCACCCTCTGGAAATATATTATTTCTTCTAGATACATGGAAATCCTGAGAATAGCTTGCAAACCATATTATTACCTTAATAAACCCTTAGGAGTTGGGAACCCCAGATTAGGAATTGCCAGGTATGGCTTTAGCCGGGATCATTAAAACCAAATCAGTTAGTAGGGAAGATGTTATGTGTATTGAAGAAAATGATGATTTTAAACTCCAAATGATTTATTCCTTTCTTACTTGTTTCTTTAAATCTAAGGTGTTTATCTTAATTACTAACATACTATTAACTAAGTTTTCACTTATCTAGAAGTGAAATAACTACTTTTAGGGGAGGAAGCAAGAGCTCTGGATCAGAAAGATCTGGTTCCACTTACAAGTTGGTCGACATTCAGTGAGCTAGTAAACCTCTCTGAGGCCTGGTTTCACCATTTATAAAAAAAGATCAGTAACACCTAACTTACCAGATTGGTTTGAGGATGAGAGAGGATGTAGGTGTAGAGAAGATAGTGACTGGCTCGGTGTAGGTAGTTCTTAAGATGTAGATTATTCTGAAGATGAACAAGTTACCATATTCTCAGTGCTTACTCTATACCAGGCCTCCCTCATTTTCTGATGAGAAAACTGAGGGATAGCTACTATCAGTAGCTTTCCCCAAGTCACGGAACTATTATATAGCCTGTTGATCACTATAGTCCAGCTTTGCTGTGATAACCAACAGCCCCCAGATCTCGGTGGCTTTGAATAGCAAAGGGCTCCTGTCCATCTGGGGCGTGGAGCAGGGCGGGGGAGGGGGGCTCTGCTCCATGCTGTCCTCACTTGGGAGACAGGCTGAGAAAAGTGCCACCATCTGGAAGGCTGCTGGTTGCTGGGCCCAGGGGAAGACAGAGAATCCGGCACAGGCTCTTAAAATAGTCTACCCAGAAGTGACACATCATTTTCCACTCACATTTCATTAGCCAGAGCAAGTCCTGTGGCCCTGCCTAACCTCAAGGTGATGGAGACGTGCCAGCCTCTCTTGTATCCTGAAGGGGACAAGAACCAGACGTTGGTGGCCAGGAACACCTGCCGCAGTGTCAGAACTCCAATTCAAACCCAGGTCCCCGACTTAAACATGGACAAAATAGGGGAGCTGGAACCTCTTACCTCCTCTTAAAGCTGTTCTTTATAACATGGCCATACTGGTACATCTAAGGAAAATGCTCACAATTTACAGTATCATCTAGGCGTGACTACTGAAGTCCAAGTGCGAAGTCATGAAGCCAAGCAAAATGAAGGGGATTTATGGGTTTTCTACTTTTTGTGATTATGGATAACTGGAACTGAGTGAGTACCTTCCATTTAAGACTTAGCCTCTTTCTTTGTCATTTAGTTGCCTTTTAAGTCAGTAAAGCTGCATTTTTCTCCTTTGACCTCCTGTCCCTTCTTGCTAATGCTTCTCTACATCATGGCAGACCCCGGTGTTAACAACTTTGCTTCCCCTCCCCCCACCCTTCGGCTTACAGCTGAGGAAATAGCCTCAGTTGCTGTGTGTGACTATAGGGCACATCGGAGGGACAAGGCCATGACATTTTGTGCTTCTGTTTCCAGTGTTGTGGAACTTGGGCTCAAAAGAGCATTCTCCAGCCTCCCTGCCCGACCAACCATTTAGCTCAGGGATAAAAGCTCCCTGTGGAGGCAGCCCTGCACAGGTGCAGACAATCAACCCTGCAGTCACGATTCCTCCTGCTTAACCTAAATGTGGAATCTGAAGTGGTCTTTATTGAGTGAGAGAAAAACTTATTTAAAAAAAAAAAAACGTGAAGGAAGGGAGGAATCCCACAATTCTGATCTTGGGTCAGCAATGGGGGCTGTGTTACTAAACTGTACATATCCCAAGGAATTGCCACGTTTTTCTTTCCAAATGCATTTATACAGCTCAGGAGCCGTTTTTTCACTGCATTGGGTTTTCCTGCAGTTGACGGGCGGATAATCTTGGTCTCCAGCTCCCACTCCAGAATGGTTTTCCCGTGTGCATGTTTTGCATGTTTTTTGACGCTTCATCCACACTTCCGTTTCTTTTGTCACAGTAGGAAAAGTCTCATTAATTCAGAATTTGTGATCCCTCTAACAATGATGAAACTTTTTTTTAACTTTTGTGCTCTTAGGGAGAAACTGTTGGCTTGAGCAATCATTAGTGAAAGCATACTCAAACTCCTTTAGGGGTGCTTATTTACATGAAAATAATAGATTAATTACCAAAAATATCTTTATCTAGTCAATATTTCTTTAGGACCCTATCAGGTAGCACTTTCTTAATCTGAGTTACAGTATGAATTTGTAAGTAAGAAAACTACGTTTTTATTTTAAAAGTTACTATAGTTCAGATGGTTTGTTCTGTGAGCTTGACTATCACCTACCTCCCATGTGGACAATCCCAGTCTTCTGCTCAAAGCCGTGAATGTACTTCTACCCTGAGGTTAAGAAGTGCAGTTTTGTTTACAGGACCCAATGCAAGGAGTTACAGTTCCCCCTGTCCCTCTAGCTGTAGAGAGGAGGAGAACAAGATAATGCAGTCAGCAGTTTGCGATGCCGGCATTCTGGAAGACAAGTACTGTTCTGCTTCCGCAGAAAAGCCAAGGCCATTGTCATTTAAACCAAATGAAGCTGTAAAGTTTTTTAGAGATGGGTGCTCTTAAAGGCTAGAGGATGTGGAATGTTCTATTTGCTCTGTCGGAAAACAGATGTGCAGTAATAAATGAAATTCCTGCTCTTCGGTTTCTTTTCACCAGTCACATTATTGAGCTACTGTTCTTAGAGAAAGTTGGGAAGAGAACAGTTGGTACAACTGAGAACAGTCTTCCTTTGGGATCAGTGACCTTACAGTTATTACCCTCCCCATTGTGTGGTCATGCTTCCTTGCCTCTGGCACGTGGGGAGGAATCGAGCAAAGTGTTCAGAAGGGGAGGTGACCCTGCAGATGGGGCTTGACACAACAGAGCCCTGTTCAAACCCCATTTCCTTGATGAAGCCATTACCTTCCTACCTTTTCTCCCTTTTCTCCTCTTCCTTTTTTCTGTTCCAGATCTCAACCTCCATTAATGTTTGGGCTACAGAAATGAGAACAGGGTCTGTAGACACTGACTAAGTCCACTGTTGCTCGAGAAGCTTAAGCAGGGAGGTGTTAGCTTGTTACATCTTCTCCCCAGGCCCCATCCACCTGGCCAACTCCTACACAGCTGTTAAGGCCCATCGTAAGAACTGCCTCCTCCGTGAGTTTTTCTCTGACTTCCCTAGCGAAACTTTTTTGGGGTAGGGCTGGAGAATGTATTTATCAATAATATAATTACTTAAAAACAATAAAAATAATGAATACCCTTTATTTTTCTTGCAGATTTCTTCATGGTTATGCCTCCCCAATAGCCTTTATGTTTCTCCCTTTTCCTTCTCTTCTCCTCCATTGAGGCCAATCTTTTCCCTTGCCTGGTATACAATACCTGGGAGAGGGTGGTGAGGAAGAATCGGGGTGTCAAGACTAGAGGGAATAATAATGTGATTCCTTGAGAAGTGATATTCAGCATCACCAAGAGTGGGAACGTGGCTGGAAGTGATGGGGGACAAGGATAAGACAGGAGCCTCAGAAGGCACCGTTACTGCACCTTTTGCACACTTCCATCAGCACTTAGCACTTTGCCATTCTTTGCCCACATGTCTATCGAGCCGATAGCCTTCAAGCTTGAGGGCAGACGGGAGTTCTGGTCATCTTTGAGACCTCGGGTGTAGTAAATACCACTGATTTCCCGTGGCCACCACATAAGTTCATTGACTGCAATACTGGCATGAAGCTAATTAGGGAAGCTTATTAGGGATGGTTGGAAAACAATTCAGGTTTGAAATCAAATCCTTGTGCAGGTGCTTTTCATTCTCCAGCTTCTCAGTGTTATAGCTTTGAGTCACCTAGGCTAATGTTGGAGGATGTAAGGTATCAGGGAGCTCTCTTATAAACTTAACCACCTGCACAATTGTGACCTGATGAAATGCTTCCCTTACTTACTGTGGTGTTGTATGGGTTGGTAAAAGAAAGTAGCCCTGGGTGACATTAGATCATCATGCATAGTAATTATATATGGGAAGAAGTCTGGATGACTTCACCTTTATTTGTGGGAGAAAGATAAACCCGTGGGAAGATGTGTTCCTCCCAACTATTTGTGGATTCCTTCATTTGCTTCTTGAGCACCTACTCTGTGAGAGGCACTGTGACAGGTGCTCGGATAAAATGGTGAAAGATGTGGTATCTGTTCTCAGAGTCCGTAAAGGTCAATTACCTTTCTGGTTGCAGTAACAACGTAAACTTTTGCTGTAATGGGCCAGATAGTAAATATTTTCCATTTTGTGGGCCATGAGTTGATGTTGTAACTACTCAGTTCTGCCTTCATAGCACCAAAGTGGTCACAGATGATTCATAAACAAATGGATGTGGCTGTGTTCTATTAAAACTTTATTTAAGGTTATGGAAATGTGAATTTCGTGTAATCTTCATGTACCATATAATAAATATTCTTCTGATTTTTTTGAACCATTTACAAATATAGCAACTCTTCTTAGCTTGTGAACTGTACAGAAACAGGCAGGGGCTGGATTTGGTCCTTGAGCCATAGATCTCCCACCCCAACCTAGGAGATGGTCACCGGTACTTTAGATCTGTGATTCCCAAGTCTAGCTCCTGTTCAACCGAAGTGGAGATCTGCTTGTCTCTTGCCCCAACCCCAACCCCACAGGTCTTCTACAAAACAAAAATCTTTTTATAAATTTATGGTACTACTGGGGACATCTGGGGACTTGTTTACCTGCAAGAAAATGAAAATGACCCCAGTGACTATTTGGTCTCTGAAACAGTTTTAGTTTTTTTCTTTTTTCCCTTTTTTTCCCTTTCTCTATCTCCATACTAGAAATGAACATAAAAATTCTTTCTAGCTAAATTCCCAATTCAATTTCACAGTGAGCATTTTCTGAAGTGAAAATTAGTAGCTTCCTTGCAGTTTTCACCAGGGATGTGAAACTGTGCAGCTCACAGGGGTGGGGGGTGGAGAACTCAAACCCTGTTTATGAATTGGTACATGCTGCCAAGAGTACCTTGCTGTCTGCTGAGTGCCGGGGATTCCTTTCTACAGAATCCTGAGTATCTACATAGTGTATTTTAATTTCCTTTCTCATTCCACCAGTGAGCAAATACCATTTTCTATTTGCACAAATGAATTAATATGTAACAACTAGTACCTCTATGAGATTATATTATTTACACCATCCTTAGGGGTTGGCAGCACTTGGGCAAATGATAATGTCTTTCTCTAGTACCCCCTCCCTCCTGGCCAATTTTTATCCAGGTGAAATGTAGTAACAGGGAGCAAGAAGGACACCATCAAACAGGAACCACAGGCAGTAGGAGTAGACATCTATGGGGCAGATCTGGCTCAAGTCCCATTGGTGGCTGCACAGTGATTAGGTATCTATAGAACTTCCTTGTTGAAGCGTAAGATGCCACTTTCACATCTCACATCTTTTTTCTTTGACAACCTCTGCTTTTCTCTAGCTCTAGCCCTGGTCCCCAAAGCAGCCTTGAGTCCTCAGTCTCAGGATCTAAGTCATTGAACTAGAACTCTTGCTTTCCCCCTGCTGGGATGACTCTGATCTTTCAGGTCAGAAAATTCTGATGGCGGAGGAAATTTGACTCCTGCGGCAACTCACAGGAATCATGGGGGAAGGAATGTTGTCATTGTTAAAAAGCAACACTGAGGGCTTTGGAATCAGAGAGACTTGGATTTGAATCCTGGTTTTTCCACTTAGGAGCTATTGTAGAGTTCAAGCAAAATAATTAGCTCCTCTGTGTCTTAGTTTGGATAGCTGTAAAATGGAGGAGAAAACCTTCCTCACAGAATAGAGAGGAGGATTAAATGAGATAATGAA
This sequence comes from Callorhinus ursinus, assembly GCF_003265705.2. Lineage (NCBI taxonomy): Eukaryota > Metazoa > Chordata > Mammalia > Carnivora > Otariidae > Callorhinus > Callorhinus ursinus. The sequence continues at coordinate 39,850,649 of NW_027397071.1, forward strand.
CAGTTAGTAAGTTCTGATAAAAGGCCGAGGAGAGCATCGAGTAAGTGGTCAATAAAAAGACTATCACTTTGACAAGTTTTAAAAAATCTGTTTCCTTCATTTATTTGCCAAATGTTTGTTGAATTAGTGTTTGCTTCCAAGAAGATCGAGAAATAAAATCCATGTACCATGTGAAATAGAGGCGCTCACGTTCAAGTAGAAGAGACAGCCATCTGCCAGCAAGTGCAGTCATGCAGAGTCGGGGTGTAAAACAGAGGTACGTCAGGTAGAGCGGGGCCCCAGACGTAGGAGTCATCAGCACACCCGAGGATATCAGAGAAGGTGGTGTGCAAGCTAAGTGTTGAAAGATGCATGGAAGTTTGTCCAGGGATTAAGGGAAGAAGTATGTTCCCATTCACAGGATGGTTAGAGATTTGGTTTTGCTAGAGGTCAGGGTAGCAGAAGGGGAGAAAGTGGTTACAGTGGGACTGATGACGGACTCAGGGGTCCAGTGATGAGGGACTTGAATATCAAGTGAAGGAAACCGGACTCTGACATGCTCAGTGGGTCTTTATGATGTGTGGGAAAGCAGAATGCCTGTAAGTGTTTGAGCTAGAATGGAGATCCATGGAGGGCTCAGTCACCATGGATGTGTCCAGCCTGTCCCTTACGCAGGAGGAACCTGAGGCCAGAGATCAAGTCCTGCAACAAACAACCTGACAAAGTAAAACAGGACGCAGGAAAGGTCATCTAAGTCCAGTGCTTTAAGCTTCCTCCACACCAAGGGCCTCTCCTGTAAATCCAGGCTTCTTCACGGAAGCCCTGCCTTCCCTGTGCTGGATTCACATACAAGTGCAATTCTAGCATGCTCCTGAGAAACTGCACCATCCCACCTTCTGAACTTCAGACCTATGGGCACTGCCTGCTGGGAGTGGGGACCTCAGTAGGAGCAAGGATGGAGATTTTCCAAAGAGGAAATGAAGGGATTGCCATGCCTTCGAGATCAGAATCAAAATCAAAACGCCAGATTGAGAAAGACCTCTTTCTTTCCCTTGAACTTGCAGTCTAGGGACTGTTTTACAACTGAATGTCCATGCATCACCGTGGAGCAGCCCTGGACTTCCATTACCCGACGTGTAGCCACCACCCAGCCCTTCCTTCCCCAGGGCCTAGCAGGAAGCACAGCAGCCTAAATGGGTGTGCCTGAGTGAGTGAGAGAGAGAGAGAGAGAGAGAGAGAGAGAGAGAGAGAGAGAGTGTGTGTGTGTGTGTGTGTGTGTGTGTTGTTTCCAGATTACAGGTGCCTGGGGAACCCGCACCCAGGGCAACAGAACAGGGGCCTGGGTCTCCTCCCACATTAGCTGAGCTGCCCTTCCAGCTTCCCTAGGCTCCGCTCCAGCAGCGCCCCGGGCCTTTCCAGAACCTCCACGCTCGCCTTCCCTCCTCCCTTAGCAACCGCGAGGCTGTGGATACCGCCAGCGGGTGGGGGCCCGGGAGGCACGGGGCAGCTCTGCGGCGGCGGCGGCCCAGCTCCGGTGGCCCGCGCACGGGCGACCGCATTGCGGAGCCACCCCGCGAGCGCAAGTGTCGCTGCGCCAGCGCGCACAGGGCCGCGCGCACAGGGCCCCGCGCACCTGACCTCCGCACCTGCCGCGGGTCCAAAAGGGATGCTGCAAAAATGAGCCATTCTCACCCGGCTGGGTAAGTGACAACTGGAGCTTTTCCACCCCGCGGCAAGTGGCGGCTTCAGCCAGCGGCCCCTCCTCCTCCCTCCCGCTGCGGGGGAAGGGGCGAGAGGGGGAAGCGAGAGGGAGGCTGGGGAAGAAGAAACAAATAATACGGATTCTAGGTTGCGCTGAGGATGGCAGAAATCCCAGGCTTCCTATCTCCTCCCTCCCTTTCCTCGCTTCTTTTACCAACGTTCGCCTCTTTGAAATTTTCACTCTGGAAGGATTAAAAAATGGATGTGAAAAACGCATACATTAAGCAGGGACGTTAGCTGGGATCAAAAAGATCCCGTGGCATGGGACATGTGTTTGAATGCAAAAGTAGAGGTCACCAAAATACGCATTCGTTTGGAGCTTTGGGAAGGAGAGATAAATTTTCACTGTGGCGTCTTGCAGAGAAACGAGGTGTGAGTTGACTTAATGTCGAGGGAGGTTCTATTTTGAGGGGTGCCCCTTATTTCAGGGTCATAGAGATCCTTAAAAGGGTTTTGACCAGGGAAGGTGGTATGATACTGAAGAGGAAGGAGAGAAGGAAGGAATTGTGTCCTTGTGTGTTTACACATGATCTGTTGCTTTGGGCAGGGTGACTCCTCAGAAGATGTATTTGGCAATTATTTAATCTATTCTAGAAAGTTAACACAGTCATTATTGGATGTTGTTTAAAAAATAAAAGGTCTTGGTCCTTTTATTGGAAGGGAGAATATCCAATTTCCTCCCAAATTAAACAATGTAATGCATATTAGGTGGTTTTTTTATTATGATACATCTAGTAAGCAGATAATATCCTAGTTGATCTTGCAACTAATTTGAAAATGTTTTCCTTTTTAATTGGATTTATTGCACCTTTTCAAGAGCAGCAAATTAGTAGAGGACAACATATTTAAGATCATTTGGAGTTTGTGATGTCTGAAATACCACATTAGTCATTGTGTTTAGGATTTATAGTCGAACTTAAAGATTTTATTTTTTAATGAATTCACTGAGTGTAATGACGTAAACAGAATGTTTAAAAAACTGGAGGTATACAAGGTGCCATGTTGGAAGTCAATTTCAGAACTTTTTTTGGAAAGCAGTGTAGCTCCAACTAAACAAGCTTCTCATTTTATCTCAAATTGAATTTAGTTTAGGTACTTTAACACTTTGATGCTGAACTCCTGTGCAATTTTAGTTAGCCGTGGGTCATGTGGGATGTAAATGGTCCTATTTTTCTGCAGCTGCTGTTTGCAGTATGTCCACATTCGGGAAAATGAATGTGTCAGTCATGGTTGTCTTCCTGTTTTTCGAGTTTTTGGCTAAGTTAGAATCTTATTAGGCCATTTAATCATCCATTTTAAAATGTGGAAAAACCTGTAGCTGCTTATTAAATTGTGCATGATTAAGATTTCAGAAACTGAAGGGAAATTTTTCTGAAGCTCCGTTAGTTCCAAGCACATTGGAAAAAAGGAAAATTTATATCTAGGGAAGGAGTATGCTTTGTGGTACTCTTCGAGAAAAATATTAAGATGGTAACAATAATTTTGCACTAAAATTGTAAGCTCCTGGAGAGTAGGCACTATGTCTTATTAATCTTTGTGCCTCCTTTACCTAGGACCATGTTATGCGTAAGGTAAAGCTCAGTAAATGTTTGTTGAATGAATGGTGTGTTCTGACACTCCCTCCAGTCTGGAAGTGGATGTATTCACATATGAAAAGCATACTAGAGCTGAACAAGTGTTTACCATGTGCCACGCTGTAAAATAATGCTTCACATGATATACCTCGTTTAATTTTCCCACCCATTTCATGAGGCAGGTTCTAGTCACCCTCATTCTCACAGGGAAGGAAACTAAGATCTGAAAATTTCGAAAGGTCTCACAGGTAGGCAGGTGTCAGGGCTGGAAAGCAAAACTAGGCCGTCCAGTTTCAGAGCTTGTGCACTGTACAATTATACTGCATTGCGTCTCATGGCCAATAGCTGAGATGTATTGGAGCCCTAGATATATAGAAATTCCTATCCAGATCAGACCAACATCTGACAAGTGATTGCTTTACATAGCTATCTAGCATGTTGATATATAGAAAATTACTTTGTAGTAACGTGTATATGTGTATTATTTTGTTTTTAGTTCATCAAAAGTAAATGAAAACAATAAACGTAAGAATAACAACTCTAAATGCCTTAGAATTCATCCAAGAACAAAATTATTCAAATTGCTGAAGTTTCTTGTCAATATAAGTAGGGTTTATTTTCTTGCCTATGCCACCATTTGGAAATAATAAAAGATTCAGTAGCAAATAAAAGGTTTCATTAAAGCTGAGAAAGCTTTTCCATCATTGCTGAAGTAGTTTGTACTTATTACATTTTAAGGATAAATGGTAATGAAGTGCAGTGGTACAATAAAACAGAAATTTCGAATCCCTAAAATTCCACCAATCAATAAGTGATGCCCTGATGCTTTCTCTTGGTGCTTCCTTGGAGTTCCACTGCTCACTTAAGTACAGCATGAAACACTTGATATAAAAATTGCAAAGGGCCTGTGCTGACTTAGTTCAGATAGAGTTTGGAGTAAATAAAAATGGTCTTAAAAACTTCTGCCAAAGATTATAATAGAGACTTTGAATCTGAGCTGCATTGTAATTTGGGGGAAGTCAACTATAAAACATGGCTCCTGGCACTGCCATCTCTGATGCAATTGTTTTAGAGTGGGAAATTTCAACTGATAGTCCCTTAGCTTTGCTAAATCTCACCCTGGGTTGCTCTTTCTGTGCGTGTGCACGTGTCTGTGGGTTGCACTCTAGTCCTGGAGGTGGAATGGGGATATTATACCCCTCAGTCATGCATGAGGATGAAATGATACGGCTCTTCTAACTCCTTCAAAGGATCGTCAGTGAATCCATGTGAAGCTGACTCCCTGTGTGAAAGATAAGCTTGGCTCTAAGTAGAGATAGTCACACTCATCTGTAAATTTGCTTTGAGGAATTGGAAGAATGGGGAGCATTATGGTTTATGACAAGATAAAAATGCAGAAGATGTATGCTTGGAAAGATTGCTCCAAGGTTTAGACACACTTTTTTAAAATTTAGACCTATTATTGTAAATCTTTTTAATGTAAACAAATGTTTCTGTACTGACAGAGTACAGATCTCCCTCGACTTATCACGGGGTTACGATCCAATAAACCCATTGTAATGTAAGTCCAAAATGCACTTAATACACAGAACCTACTGAGCATCATAGCCTTGCCTACCTTAAATGTGGTCGGAACAATTACGTTAGCCTATATATTTGAGTAAAGTCATCTCACACAAAGCCTATTGTATAATATAGTGGTAAATATCTCATGCAGTCTATTGAATGGTATACCGAAGGTGAAAAACAGAATGGCTATCTGGGTACATACAGGGCGGTTTAAGTGTATCAGTTTTTTATCCTGGTGACTTAGAGCTGACTGGGAGCTACCACTGCCAGGATCACCAGAGGCTATCATCCCCCATATTGCTAGCCAGGGAAAAGATGAGAATTCAGAATTCAAAATGGTTTCTTCTGGGTCATATTTAGGTACCATCGTAAAGTCAAAAAATCATAAGCCAAACCATTGTAAGTTGGGGACCATCTGTATACTGAAGTGTGGTATAGAAAGAATTAACACATCCCTAGTACTTGGCTGATAACTCAGTCCTTCTTCATCAAAGGCAGGTGAAAACTGCTGGGAGTAAAACTGTCAATTTTTAGATAGTGGATATATATATATATATATATCTCCAAAAGTGACAACAAATTATCAACCCACCATGCCATTTACAATTGGAGTTCTCATTGTACTTTGTCTCTGCCTTTTTTGTTTGTTTGGTTCAACAGGGTATTTTCTTAAAAATTGTGATAAAATTAACATATAACACTAGTTTCAGGTGTACGATATAATAATGCGCTATTTGTTATGTCCCGCAAAATGATCAACATAAATACTGTATGATCTCACTTATATGTGGAATCCAAAACAATAACAACAACAACAACAACAAATGAACTAATAGAAACAGAGAACAGAACAGATTGGTTGTTGGCGGAGATGGGGCTGGGTGAAGGAAGGGTGGTGGTGAAATGAGTGAAGGGAGTCAAAAGGTACAAACTTCCAGTTGATACATAAATCATGGCGATGTAATGCACATCATGGTGATAATAGCTAATAAGACTATTTTTTTTTAATTTGAAAGTTGCTAAATCTTAAGTTGCTAAAAGTTTTTTAAAATTGAAAGTTGCTAAATCTTTTTTTTTTTTTTTTTTAATTTATTTTTATTTGAGAGAGAGAATGAGAGATAGCACGAGAGGGAAGAGGGTCAGAGGGAGAAGCAGACTCCCTGCCGAGCAGGGAGCCCGATGCGGGACTCGATCCCAGGACTCCAGGATCATGACCTGAGCCGAAGGCAGTCGCTTAACCAACTGAGCCACCCAGGCACCCGAAAGTTGCTAAATCTTAAAAGTTCTTATACACACAAAATTTGTAACTGTGTGGTGATGAATGCTAACTAGATTTATTGTGGTGTCTGCCTTCCTAGCAAAGTGTAGTGATTTATATGGCTGTAGTAACATTCTAGTCTGTTCGTTGCTCACCACTCTCCCACCACCAAAATTATCTCTGTCACACAGAAAATCAGAAGTCATTAAATATTGAATTCAAATTGAGTAGTTTCTACTCACCCTCCTGTTACATAATAACAATTTAACTTCAGGAATAAATTGTTTCTGATTAAACGAGGTGAATTGAATATGTTCATTTGTCTTGACTTCTTCTCTGATCATCTGTTATAGAATCTGCTCTTTTTGTTATAGATGGGATGTCATCTCTTATTCCTTTGCTTAACAAACTTGTTCACATACATAGATGGGATTGGAAAGGGATTTGTTTGTACAACATCACTCAATTCTTTGAATTTCTTCAGAGTTATATTGCCAAAAATCACATAGTGATCTATTGCCAAAAAATGTTTTCAGTGATCTTTCAAATGTGATCCTTCACTTGTGTTGAAAGCAAAGGGTTGGACAGTACTTGCAATCATATTTGTTGCCCAGTCATGAAAGCACTTGTTGTATTAACATGTATGCAATACTCCAGGTTGTCCTTTTACTTTTCAGATATCCTTCTAAGTTCAGTGCACCCTAATAAGACACCAGGTGGTGAGGGGTGTGCCTTTCTTTTGTAAACATGGAAAGGTGATTATAAAAGGGAAGGGGGGTGTGGATCAATATGATGTGGAAGTGCATTTTCAGTCAGATCAGTTTTAGGAGAGCACAGAAGAAACTAGAGGGTCTAGAAATTAATTCCCCTAAAACTGTCCTTGCCCGGGTTCCCTTAGGAAAGTCTTTAGGTATCCAAGGAATGTGCATATCCCAGTATGTACACTTCTTGTGTAGAGAACAGGGTACTGTCAGATGCAGTCTACTGTAGCACCCCACTTCCTTTCTCAGAATCTCTGCTGAAGGAAGGTCTCTCTAACTGCGAAAAGTGGAGACTCCCCCAACTTATTCTGATTATTAATAACTACAAACAGTTTTTCAGGGAGATAAGAAAACAAAACTTCTGTGACCTAATTTTCAAACTCAGAATCAGCCTCAAATAATCTGGGTCTGGTTGTTTATGTATCTTCAAGACTTTAAGTTTCCAGAGGTACCATTTTCAATGAAAATTTTAGATTCTGGAAGATAGTACTGAAATAATCTTTTTAACTTTAATAAATAATTTTGGTACAGACCAAGAGAAGTAGTATGCAGATTGAATTATTGGATCTTTCCTGCCAATGATCTACTCAGTTCTCCCCACAAATAGTTGAAAATAGTGTAGGCTTTGGAATGATTCCATAAATGTCCATGGGTTTAAAATAAACTGTTTAATTAGGTGGGGTTAAAATCTGTAAAAAAGAAAAAAATCTAGGATTCAATATTCATATAGATTTGTAAGCATCTTTGTCACCTTTCCCTAAACTTGAAGTCCCAAGTGATATATTATGAATATGATTTATATTTTTCAAAAGGAGAAGGGAAGAGGGACAATCAATTGAGTCACAGTCAAAGTAGAACCCTTGGGCACTACAAACAAAAATAAATATAGTGAACTGACAGATATTATGCTTTCAGTTAAAATAAACTATTTAAGGTAAATGGATTGTATATAGTTACCTCATTAAATTAATTTTTGGCTTGAATGATCAATTACTGGTCCTGATTGCATGGAATAAGACTTGGGCAATGCCCTCAAAGGCGACTTACTTGAGTGTATAGACACTGCATTTTGATTTTTCTTTAGTTCCTTGCTTTGGCCTATCTCTGTGGTTCTGAAACTTATGCATACAAAGAATTACTGAGTGGTGCGGCATACACAAAACCATGGCTATCGTACTTTATGGATTAAGCTCATGATTTTTAAGAATATTTTTTACCATATAAAACATTTGCATCTTGTGCTAACTAAAAAAGTCAACCCAAATGTTAGGTAGGATTCCACTATACCTCTGGTTTCTAACTGATCAGAAGCCTTTTGGTTTTTTTTCCTAGCTAGAAGCTCTAAATAACTCTCTTCTTCCAAGAATTCCAATTAGGGAACACATCCTTCATTGACAACATCATTGCTGCAGGTTGTTATATTAGAAAATATATTGAGATTAAAGTAATTCACCTGAGAGCTTGCCTTTCTGGATTAATGCCTTTCCAGAGAAAAGAGGAGAAAAAGATGTTACAAGTTCAGTAGATGCAGCTTGAAAAATCATGCCTTACTGAAATTCCATCAATATTAGGATTAGAAGTTTTTTGAGAGTCGTTGTCAAAGCATTGCTTTTATAGTGAGCCACAAGACACATACTTTAAAAGTGAAGAACATTTCAAAGTGTAGATGTATGGGTCAGGCTTCCTTAATAACTTCTCATTCTCTTTAAAGTCTCCTCTGACCCTCACTCTTCTTGTCTCCCGGTCTCTTTTGTATGGTTAACTCTTTTTTGGTCTATGGGCAGATTACCGTGAGGTGCAATTTCTTCTTCTGCCCAGTGCTTTGGGGGATCTCTTTGGAGAGCTTCATTATCTGCTCCATATCCATCCAAACTACCTACATGGATATGGTAGGATCCAGAAGTATCTGTTCCCCTTTCGGATGGATCATCACTGACCCATCTCTGTTTGCCAACACAGATAATTTGGAATCAAAGTGTGGGTTTCTTTTTACTCAAGAAATATATTCCTTGTTTCTATCTAAATCCAAGTTACATATGTCAACTGGTCGTCTTTTTCACTGTGCTTGTGTTATGGGCCGAATTGTACCCCCACCCAAATTCATATGTAACATGCCAACTCCCAGCACCTCAGATGTGACTGTATTTTGAGATATGGTCTTTAAGAGGTAATTTTGGTTAAATGAGGTCAGTGGGGTCATTAATCTCATATGACTGGTGTCCTTATAAGAAGAGGTTAGGACATAGACACACACAGAGAAAGAAGACCATGTGAAGATAGAGGGAGAAAAACGGCCATCTGTAAGCTAAAGAGCGAGGCCTGGAACAAATCTTTCCCTCGTGGCTTTCAGAAAGACCAACCGTGTTGACAACTTGATCTTGGACGTCTAGTCTCCAGAACTGTGAGACAATAAGTTTCTGTTGTTTAAGCCCCCCAGTCTGTGAATCTTCATTATGACAGCCCTCCCGCACTAATACAAACTGTCTGTCACTGCTGATGCTCTTTATGCTTGGTTCTGCAAAAGTTAAAAATGGCCTTTATGAGAAATGTAGTCATTGGAGATAAATGATTTAACAATATGAGGCTCATGAAGAGTGAAGATTGGAAGCCAAAAGTTGAAAAGGGAGATAAAACTCAAAGCAAACAGAAAGTATGATTAAAGCACTAGTGAGGAGAAGTAATTAAGATAATAACTCAATGGTCTCTACTGGTAAGTATTGAACTTTTCTGTTTAGTCTGATTCGTAATCAAATTACTCCCTACCTCTCAGCATCTTACACTAGTTGGGATAGAAAATTGAACATTTTAAGCTGGTGATCCATTTTTCTGTGACTGTTTTTATTTTCTTACAATAGTAATAAACATTTATAAATTGATGAAAATTCTTAGGGCAAAATATTGAAACAAAGGAAAAGACAGCAGGGAACTAAACAGACAATATAAATTGCACACAGTAGTTATGAAACAGCATTAAAAACTAAGGATTTTAAATTGAATTGAATCATAGTGTTTTATAGTAGCAGTTAATCTGACATTCTCTATATGCCATGGATTATAATATTTTATATTTGTGAATATTATGTGGCTCTCATATTAAGAAGTTGTCTCTCTTCATAGCTTGCTCCAAGAGTTTACAGTAATATTGTTTCTGTTGTTTAGATTCAAATAAAAATAATCTGCTCTAAATGAGAATAATAGACTTAGAGGGGATCTCAAGTTTCTAGGTACTAGGGATACAAGTTATTTTTTATTTTCTTCCTTATACTTATCTGTATTTTGAAAAATTTCTACTTTGAGCAAAAAATAAAAGAAAAATTTCTTGAAATCCTCCCACTAATGATCATAGTTAGGTTTTTTTGTCATTTTATTTTTTCTCCATTTTCCTATGTATTATCCTACTTTTAAAGCTATACTGATAAAGCTATATTGTTTGAAAAGCTGTTTCTAAGACAGTATTGTTTTTAAAGTTACACCAACAAGTACCAGGAGGGCAATTCCCTCATAGCATTCCAGTTGTCTTCATATTTCCCTTGTAACTACAAATGTTTTGAGGGTAGAGACCATACGTCTCTACATATTTTGGTCCTTCATGTACTTCAGGACTATGCCTTGCACTTAGCTCAGTCATTGCTGACATAAGTCTCCTATGTTAGTGATCATTTGTGATTAATTTCAAGAATACATTTGCTCATTCATTCAATTAATATTTACCAAGTGCGAGTATGTACTAGTTACTAAGCTACCATTTTAAGCACTTACTGTGTTCCAGAAATTCATCTGAGTTCTTGAAGAAAACCTAAGTAGTGACTTTTTTTTAAAAAAAGGTTTCAAAAGTCACTGAACGTCATTGAGTTTTGCTGTCCAAGGGCAGCAGGGTAATTGTATCAGTTAAGAATACATTTAACTGGAAGTAACAGAAAACCAAATGAACAGTGCCTTAAACCATAACAACATTTATTATTTATTTCACAAGTAGTCTGGAGGTAGGTGATTTAATTTTTTTTTTTTGTAATATCAGGACTTGGGTCCTTACCTGTACAATTTTCTTGGTCTTTTCCTTATGGTAGCAAGACGATTACCCTAGATCCAGTCATTATATTTTTATAAAAGCATCCAAAACAGAAAGGAAAAAGATGGCTGAAAGAAGGAGTTTTTAAAAAGATTTTATTTATTTGTCAGAGAGTCAGAGAGAGAGAGAACAAGGGGGGGGGCAGGCAGAGGGAGAAGAAGGCTCCCAGCTGAGCAAGTAGCCCCATGTGGGACTCAATCCCAGGACCCTGGGATCATGACCTGAGCCAAAGGCAGAGGCTTAAACAACTAAACCACACAGGCGCCCCAAGAAGATTTTTTTAATCAAGGAGGAAAACATTTCCAGAACATTCCAGCACTTTCCTTTAATATCTCATTGACCAGAACTGCATCAATGGGCATGCCTACCTGCAAGGGAGTGTGGGAAAGAGTGTATTGACCTTTACAACCTCAGTGGGAGACAGACAAAGGAGAAGGTTTGGGAATGGCTTCTGGGACCAGTCCACAGTATCCTGCACTGTAGTGCGTTAGTAGTTAGCTGTCTAGCTCCAGGCTATGGTCTGAGCTCAGATTTGCGACTCAGCTGTTGTGTGGCCCTACATGAATTCTGCATAATCCCTCTGATTCTTGATTGTTTTTTTTTTTCATCCATGTGGAAAATATGTCTGTTGTGTAGTTGTGAGGATTAAATGAAATCCTCTAAAACATTTAACACTGGGCCTCCCATATAGTGTTAAATATGCTGACTTAGTGCTTGGTAGCACTGGGATAGGTACTAATGTACATAAATAAGCCCGAATTTCTGTAAGAGAACTTGCACACCGAAGTCCTGAGCTAGATGTAGAGTTGGATTAATTGGACAAGGCATTCTGGAGAGATTAATTTTGGGGAAATATTTTGGATACATATATAAAAGATACATACAGATACATACAGTATCCGGAAATATTTAAAGAGAGTAAAAAGTACTCTGTAAGTGCATGGTACAGATATCCCTTGCTTTTCCTAAGTTTTCATTAAACCACTTCTCTAAAGACCCACAGAGGACCTGTTTTTGCTAACAGAAAGAAGTCTGAAGAAGACTTTTGCCTTTAGAAATCAAGGTGAAAAGCAAAACAGCGTCTAGCATGTGTTTGCAGCGGGCCTTTTGGGAGGCAGCACACATTCTAAGCAGCAAGAGTGGCCCCGCCAAGCACTTTCTCTGGGAACTACACTCAGCATGTCGGCATTAGCCACCACAGCTTTGAACTCTGTTGGTATCTGTGCTTTGTATTGATTTAGTTTGCTCATTCATTAGCAAGATGTGTTCTAAGGTATCAGAAATGCTTATGGGAGGTTATTTCTGGGAATACTCAAAAATGTTTTCATGTAAATCAATGACGATTGCTTCTTTGCTTTACGCCATTTTGGTTTACGAAAGACTTCACAGGAACGCTCTACTTTCGGTTAGCAGGGAGACCTGTATTATCATTGTAGTTGTCATTGCCTGTTATGACTTTGAATAAGTGAGAGGAGACAACATTTGCTTATTTATTGAGCTGACATCTTCTTAGGAGCAGGCAAGGATGCTATAAAACCAAGTGAAAGCTGGCCTGGCCTGAGAAATTGATACCTCAAATTTGGTTTTGCTGTTAGGTTCCACTTATTGTCTCTTGCTCATTTTTAGAAACTCAGATACAACACTAAATATACACACTAGGTTTGTTTTGGTTTGGTTTTGGTTTTTTGGTTCTTTTTTTAAGTGAAAGATCTTTGCCTTTAATTCTAAGTCAGATTAATTTCAGATTTATTTCTGTTCATCTTATAAACCTTTATAAAGTGAGTTTGTATATTTCTTCCCCTTGAAATCAGTAGTCTGGAATCTCTCAAACTACCAGCAAATGGCTCTTTCACCATAATTCATGGGGATTTATATAAGGTTATCACTGTTAAATTTTTCTTTCCTACAAATTTTTCTTTCCTCTCAGTCAAACTTGAGACTTAGAGCTTTGGCCGAGACTGGAATCTTCCAGAATAGGAAATGGGCTTAGAGAGTGAATGAGGCTGACCTGAGGCTGCAGTCTACGTAGAGGTGTATTGAGGTTCCAGTCCTTGGTGAAGAGATTAGCCCACAGAAGAAAAAAAGGTAAAGTCTGAAGTTTCAGGACCAAATACAAGAACTTGGGGGCAGGAACCAGATATCCCAAAATCCTATTTCAGGCAGTAGGGGAGCTCAAGAAGCAAGCTGGGAGACAAGGTCCAAGGAAATTTAGAAACTGTCGGGGGAGTGTGGACAGAAGGTTAGAGCATTTCATAGGGGGCACAAACAAGGACTTGAAGTCTCTGAAAGTTTGGAATGGTCTGAAAATCATCTTATTGTTGTGTGTTCTTCTAAATGAAAAGGAATGATATTCCACAAGGAAAATCAGTGTTTCATTAAAAAAATATGAGATGAACATGCTATAGTAGAAAGAGGAATATCTTTGGGGTCAGAGAGACATAGGTTGGAATCTCTGTTGTGCCTTATGGGGCCTTAGGAAAGTTAATTTCTCTGTGCCTCACTTTCCTCTTTCAAAAATTGGGGCTAATAAATACCTTCCTTGCAGGAACATTGGCACATAGTAGAGACTCAGTGAGTGGCAGCTCTTGTGTGTTTATATTGATCTTCGTGAAAAGCATATGTTGCTTAAGTCTTTTTTTCTTGTTTAATTTTTCCAGCTCTATTGAGATATAATTGACAACACTATGTAAGTTTAAGGTGTACAGTGTGATGGTTTTATATATGTATGTTTTATGAAATGATAGGTTAGTTAGCACATCCTTAAATCTTTAGCATCTAATTCTTAAAGTACATCAACTCAGTGGTAACTTCCAACATCCACTGAGCATTTAGAATGTGATAGGTAATTTGCTAAGTTTTTAGTATGACTCATTTAATGCTCTAAATGACTTTAGAAAATAGCACTATTATTATTTCCATTTTCAGAGGAAAATATAAGGCACAGGGAAGTTAAGTACCTTGCCCCTCTTTGCTAATCTACTCAGTAGCTGAGATAGTTAAATAGTTTAAGATTCAAACTCAGGAAATTGGACTTGAAGCGAAACTCTCAACTACCATACTCTGCCTACTCAAGACACCGCAGGAGGATGTTGGTGGTAGAATAATCTAGTCATGCTGTTTCCATGCTTAAAACCCTCCATGGCTATTTGAAAACTGGCCAGTCTCAGGCCCGTTGGGCATACCATCTTAAAGGCCACTCCTTTGACTTTTAAACAGTTGTTCCTTTTGTTAAGCCAAACTGTCCTCTCTGTACTTTCCCCCATCATTTGGGATCATCCTGCCTTCTTAGCATCTTTCACAGGTCAACCATTCACTTATCTGACCCCCATATGCTTTCTCTTCTTTGGGCTGAGCTCTTCAGGACTGTCGACTGTACCTTGTAGAACACAGTTCAGCTTAGTGGTTAAAGCAGAACAGTCCCTGATTTGAATTGTGGATCTGCCTTTAACTAGTTATGAGCTGCTCATCCAAGCACTCTATGCCTTAGTTTACTCTTCCGTGAAGAGGGTGGATAATAGTACTTTGCTGGGTTGTTTTGAGATTTAAAACATATAGCTCATATTATATAGAGTGTTTACTGTGTGCACTATAAGACCGTTCAGTGATCCATAAATACTAGTGATGAAAATTATTGGTTTCTAGAACTTTCCCTCCTGTCACCTTTTCTCCAAATAGCCTCCTTAATCTCCCTTGGTTTGCATACTATTTTTCTATTAATGCATATTTCTTTAAGTGGCCACAGTTTATTTTTTTCTGTCCAAAGAATTGAAATTCTTAAGTCTCCAGAGAAGAGCTTAGAGGCTCAAACCTCTTCTTTTGGGAACTGTCCACCTTAGGGAGTCCCAGGCCTACTGACTTCCCACACGCTGTTTTCCTATTGCCTCATCTGTGAACACTGCAAAACTATCTCGCCAGCAGTCAGCACAGTTGGAGACAGTTTTGTTTTTACTAGTCACTTCAAACCATCATATTAAGGCTATAAATAAAATAATATTATGGTTCTCATCTGTCTACATCGTTGGGATAAGCTGAGAGAAATTGTAAATCAATATTTAGCATAATTGCTAAGATCTGGCAGGTTTGGATACAAATAAAAAGAATGAAGAATGTAATATAAAATCATTTATATAATATTAGTTCAATCACCCTCTATTAAAGTGGCAGGCAGCAGAGGCTCATGGGCTAATTTTAGTTGGCAAAGAATTTTCTTATTAAGGGTTGGAAAATAATTGACCCTTATGTCATTTACTTTTCTGTATTCGTCTTTCTTCAAGTTTCCTCAAAAGGTTTTTCTTTTTTTCCTACCTCCTTAGGAACTTTTCTTTCAATGCAATTTTGTATCACACTGCAAAAGCATTTATTTGACAAAAACAAAACAACAAAACTAACATTGTCAGCATGATCCTCCACACTGAGCGCTCTGAATTTTTTTTAAAAAAGCCAAAATATGTAAAGTGTGCTTTTGAACCTCTTTTGGCATAAACTACTTTCAGTTATTATCCTGAAGCAGAAGAGAGGTTATGATCCTAACACATGGATTTTTTTTAAAGGATATATGTCAAGGAATTGGACCAGTATATTTTGTTTACATTAACTGACTGATAATCTCATTCATTCAACAAGTATTGGTGAAGTGTTTACTGTAGATATGGCACCACCGTACAACTTGTGAGAGGGATACACAGAGGGATCTTATATGAATCTAAACGGAGTGATCAAACATGATGAAAGAAATTCTGGTGCAAGGTAGCGAGACAAGGGCCCAAGGAAAGGGAAAGGTACAATTCTATGGGAATTCCTGTGACATTCTGGCATCTTCTTTTTGAGTCCTTGGATCTGAGTTTACTGATGAGCTTTGCCTACTTTTATAACCTCAGTGTCCTGAATGTAAAATGAGAGAGTTGATTAGACCTCATGTGGTCATTTCTATAATCCCGTGGATCCAGGTAAATACATTTCCAGGCCAGTAAACTTAGATCATCCACTTCAGGAAGCAGTCACAGCATTTGACTTCATGGTGATACCTGCAAAAAAGAAAACTGAATTCACTAGGGTCATGCGTCTTGTAAGGGGTAGAATTAGGATTTGACCTCAAGCCTTCTAGCCCCAAATCTCATCCGTTTCTATCTTATCAAATTTGCTGTGGGCTGAAGTATTTGATATAGATTTATTTGCCTTAAATAACTACAGGAAAATCATTGCACCTATTAGGAGTTAAGGTGTCTATTCTTAAATTTTCTCACTCTTAAATGGCAGATGTGCAGTTTTCAGTGATGGGAAGCTACATAGTTTATTTTTTCTTTATTTTTTCTGGTTATTTGTGCTGCTTTCAGTTATTTTATTTGGAGAAGTTGTTCCCATTTAGATTTTATTAATTTCTTTGCTAAGAATCTTGCTGAGATTCAAAATCTTAGTTTTAGTTGGTTGACTTGAGTATGATGAGTTTCCTCACAGAGCTGAAATTCTGTGGATTCTTACAAATCTTTTTGATGGACAGTGAGAAAGGCATATGAGTCAGGAGGTAGAGCTCCATTGCTTGTGAATTGTAACATAATGACAATCAAACCACAATATCCTATGATTATTTTAACTTGCTTTCCCAATACAAGGACTTGGTAAGTGAGTTGCAGAAACATTTCATCTGGTTGTCATTGCTAGAAGCCTGGCTTGGCAGTGGAGGTTTGATGTAGGCCCTCCTTGAACACTGTCAAACTCTACAAATTGCAGATTTAGTGACCTCTGAAATGCAAAGCACCTCTCGATTAGGCTCTTCATCTTCAGTAATAAAACTGTGCTCATTCACCTAAGTCTCATTTGATTTTGTTGAGCATAAAATGATGTAATCAGTTTTTCCACATTGGTAGCTGAGTTGAACCTTTCCATTTGTGGCAATGTAAAGAGATATCTTGCATAAAATTTCTTGATTGAAATGCTACTGAAAATGTCAATGTATTTGCTAGAGTCCTCATGTTCTTTTTGTTGGCGATAGGAAATGGTTGAATGGGTATATGAGCCCCTTTGGTCAAATACTGCATCTAGACGATGAATTTCTGGATAAAACTATGTAAGGCATACTTCTGTAGGTTCACTCATATAATCAATCAATTTTATTTAATAGCTCCTGTGATATATCTTGCTACTTTTGAAATTAGTTAGTGGTGTGCTGGTAAACTGGCTTTTCAGAAAGAGAAAAAGCCCTGATTCATAGTGTTTGTTAATTTCTGTGGTGTAAATACTCCCACAATGGCCAATTTCAAGCTAACAATGGCTTGCAAAACTCCTGAAAATTTTAACAGTTATCTCATTAGAGCCAATGTGAGTCTGCTCCAACACTCCACAGTTATTACTTTTAAAATATAGTTTTGTATGCTTTCTAATTGTTTTATGTGTAAAATCTTTCTCTCTAACCTCATTTTGAGGCTTTTAATGGTAGGGACCCTGCCATATTCTTTCCTCTTCCCCAGATTTATCTATATATGTGCAGTAATTAAGCATGCGTAGTAACCTATTACATCAATACTAAGATGATTTTTTTTCACATTTTAACATTACTAAACTCATTTGTGCTTACATCAGTGACATGCTATAGCGTAATTGGCAAAATTTTCTTCTTTCTTAGTGTTTCATATAATCATCATTTGAATTTAATGAAATATGTTCAGTGCTGATTAATCCCTGGCAACCATCATTCAGTATTTCTGTTAGTTCATTAAAAAAAAAAAATCCACATAAAAGTGAGATTGCCCGGTATTTGTCTTTCTTCTGACTTATTTAACTTAGTATAATGCCCTAAAATCTATCCATGTTATTGCAGTTGGCAGGATTTCCTTTCTTTAATGCTGAATAATATTCCATTGTATATATATTCACCACATTTTCTTTATCCATTTATCCATTAATGGACACTTAGATTGTTTCCGTGGCTTGGCTATTATGAATAATGCTGCAGTGAACATGGGGGTGCACATATCTCTTCAAGATCATGATTTCATTTCTTTTGGATATATTTCCAGAAGTGGGAGTGCTGGAATTCTATTTTTAGTTTTTTGAGAAACCTCCATACTGTTTTCCATAGTGGCTGCACCAATTTACACTCCCACCGTAGCACACAAGAGATCCCTCTTCTCCACATTCCCACCAATACTTCCTCTTATCTTTTTGAGAATAGCCATCTTAACATATGTGAGGTGATATCTCATTGTGGTTTTGATTTCCATTTCCCTGATGATTAGTTGAATATCCCTTCACATACCTGTTGGCCATTTGTATGCTTTTTGGGGAAAAAAATGTATATTCAGGTCTGCTCATTTTTAATTGGATTATTGTTATTGTTATTATTGTTTGCTATTGAGTTGTATGAGTTCCTTATATACTTTGGATATTAACCCCATATCAGACATATGGTTTGCAAATATTTTCTTGTGAAGGGATTTTCCTGTGATTCTGGTGAGAGCTCAAAAAAGAAAAGGGAGCTGGAGAGAAAGCTTCCTTCATCTTAGAGAACACATAAATAGTCATGGACAGAACACTGGTAGAAATACGGATGGTGAAGGCCGTTCGGATGAGGTCTGAGATGGAAATGAGAAACATGTTATTGGAAACTGGAGGAAAAGCGATCCTTGTTATAAAGTGGCAAAGAACTTGGCCACATTGTATTCATGTTCTAGTGTTTTGTGGAAGGTAGAACAATCGAGGTATAGTTAAGTCACTTGCTCTCAGATATGGAGCCAGTAATGGTGAAGCCAGGATTGAACTGGAGCTGGAGTCTTAACCACTACATCTGTCTCTCCCACCAAGGACAGACAGTGTGGGGACAGGCAGTTCTGGGAGAGGGGTTAGGTTCAAGAATGCTGAGGCCAGAAGAAATTCTTCTATCACTGCGATCATGAAGAAGTGTTACCTTAATCAGGCTTTTCTATGACTGACTTACATTAAATGATAATCTTGTTTTAGAGCTTTTCCATTTTAGGAAGATGGAAGAGCTGTAATAGCTTTCATTCCAGGGGCCTAAAAGAAATCAAATGAGACCATGTACGCGGAGGTGCTTTGTAATCTGCTAATGGGATGGGGATACTATACTTCTTGCCCAGCTTACAGCACAGTATCTGACATGGAGACACTTAAAACACTCATTATCTATTTGTGAATGAATCAGCCTATGACACAGGAAGAAATGAAGTATGCCCACATGCTCACACACACACACACACACACACACACACACACATTGTATGTACACGCATACTTCCCCCACTAGATTGGGAACTCTGTGGGTGCAGTGTCTGTGCCCTCTCTGAATCCCCAGCATCTTACAGAATGCCCTGAAAGGAGTCAGTGCTCAGTAAGTGCTTGTGATTAATAATATTATAGTGCTTGTCTTTTCAGATGGGGTTTTTATGAGATAGATTCTCTTTGGGGGCAGATGGAGGGATTGATAGGAATCACCGACTTTATTACTTCAGAGCCCCATTTAGATATTCTACACAGTGGGAGGCAGGGGTCCGAGGGTTAAGTGTTGAAGGACTGCAGCTGGGAAGGCAGCACTCCCGGGGACTCAGCAGCCTGCTCCTCTAATCCCTCTGCACTGCAGGAATGTGGGGTGTGTCTCACAGTGGAGGAAACAGGACCCATCATAGAAACAGGGTTGCTTTGTTTCCTGGGGGGCTCTCTTCCCTGGTGCATTGAGCCAGATAGTGGGTTGTTCTCCACCCAGTGGCCCGAGGGTGGGTAAGTAGTCTTGTCCATCAGATAAAAGAAGCCAATGAGTTAGGCCTGTTTTGGCATTTAGCTGTGGGACTTGGTGTGAACATCATGGCCTTTGAATGATAGGGTCACAGTGGCCTGGTAATTGCTGTGATCAGTGCAGTTGTTGATCCTATGGACCGCAGCAGGGGAGGATCATGGGACTGGGTAGCAGGACCAGAAGTCCAGCTTTGACCAGAGATGCAGAGAGTGACTTACAAAGGGAGTGGAGTGCTGCAGGTGCAACACAATCACCAACACAATCACCAAGTTCAGGTGAGGTGACCTCATCTGGCCCAGGGCTCTGCTGAGTGCAAGAAAGAAAAGAAAAGGGTGTGTGTGTTGGGGGAACAGTGGCAGTAAATGGAGAGGACAAAGGCAGAAACATCAGAAAAGCTCTACTAATCTAAATTTGTGGCCGGGTCAGTAAAGCTCTTGTAATTGAGCAAGTGCAAAGGGAGGCTACCAACCCATACCAAGCACACAGAAAGAGAAGCAGAACAGAGAGCATCAGACAGACCACGGTTGTGGCTGAGACCCAGGATTGCTACCATCTCCCTGTGGAGGAGGCCTCATGGTCAGAACGAGGGTGACATTTATATGTATACAATAGAAATGACTATTTCTGACTGCTAATGTAGTCTCATCAGGCTCCTATAACAGAATACCATTGACTGGTTGGCTTAAACAACAGAAATTTATTTCTCACAGTTCTGGAGGCTGGGAAGTCCAATATCAAAGTGCCAGCAGATTCAGTGTCTTGAGAGTCGCTTCCTGGTTCATACATGGCTGTTTTCTAGCTATATCCTCATGATGAAAGGGTCAAGGGAGCTCTCTTTGGGTCTCTTTTATAAGGGCACTAATCTCATTCATGAGGGCTCCTCCCTCTGACCCTATCACCTCCCGAAGCCCCCACCTCCTAATACCATCACACTGGGGGGCTAGGATTTTAACCTACGAATTTTAGGGGGAAACAAACATTCAGTCCATAACAACTGTTTTACTAATTCTGCATATAACTTACTCTAGTACAATTTCTTGTTATCAAACAGTTTGTTAATCTAAAGTTTCAGTTAAAAAAATTAGGCACTGCTGAAAAAGAAATTACTGACCCCGGATGGACCCAGCTAGTTATTTTTCAGCTTTTCTGCCAAGGCCAGGTATATGATATCATGGGAAGAGTTGCTTCACAAATAGCATGCCAACCAGGGACTTTCAGTCTTTCCTAAACAGGGAAAGGTGAGAAAGGTTTCAACTCCATCAGACCTTTCGGTAAGACTGTAGGTACTTCTTGGACACATACTCATTTAGTATGAGCCTGGGGGAGCAGAATTAGGATGAGGTGGTGCCAAAGCTGGCTAAGCATTATTCTTAGGACCTAAATAGTGAAAAAGTTACAGATTCTGAATG
This sequence comes from Callorhinus ursinus, assembly GCF_003265705.2. Taxonomy (NCBI): domain Eukaryota; kingdom Metazoa; phylum Chordata; class Mammalia; order Carnivora; family Otariidae; genus Callorhinus; species Callorhinus ursinus. The sequence continues at coordinate 39,871,772 of NW_027397071.1, forward strand.
AAATAAGGGGATTATTTTCAGCCAGTAGGGAAGTTAAAGTTTATGTTACCCTAACTTTTTGACCCTATTTCATTTAATCAGGGTTTTAGCACTCACAGCTATTCCAAAACTATTGATTTTTTTTTAACTTGAGCCTGAAAAACAGACAAAAGACTATATATGATATCTGTCTAATGATTTATCTTAAGAATCTGTGAACTGTGGAATCATGATTGTTAGGACCGAGAGACACCTGCTCACCTTTCTGAAATGAGTTGCTGAAAAGATATTCTGAGATTCAGAAAGGGTAAGGGATACAGTGTTGACCTTTTGGAGACAGGAAACCTTTGATGAACTATAGGACACCAAGACAGTTCATTTAAAAGATGGTTTCAAAGCATTATCTGGGGCTGGTTTCGTATATGCATTACTGAAGCCCTTGGGTTGTCTTTTTACATAAACCTCGTGAAATAATGGCTTCTCATGTGGCATCTTGGCTTCTGGGCTTTGTAACTGCTTTCAGTGTCTTTTGTGGACAAAATTAAACTTTCCTTACCATTTGACAGCATATAACTTTCCCAAGATGGGCGTTAAGGAGAAAAGAGACAGGAAAAGGTCACCGATACCATCTCCATGTAATTAAGGCAGCTAAATAAAATTGTCACTAATGACATTTACTTGACTGTATCATATGAGTCCCTGCTCTGGCCTCCAAATAAGTTAAGGATCAACTGCTCGTAATATGTACAGATTGTAAATCTTTGTTGCAGGTAATAGGGTGTACATTTTTTTTAAGGCCGCCTTATTTTAGGGCTGTGTTTAGGCTTGTGAATTCTCCCTCTTTGCCTCTTTCTCTCGACCTGTCTCTGTCTCTGTCTTCATCTCTCTCTATTTATATACATATGTATGTACCTACACTCACATTTATGTAAATGGATGAACATACGTGCCTACCTGTATACATACATGTAAATGTATGTGCATATGCATTTGTAAGGTAATAATAAGCAGTGGAGGGTAAGTTAAAACTTGGAAAAAAATAGCTTCAAATTTTGATTTATAGACTCAGATTGACCACCTACCAAGGTATAAGATCTACTCAAGGAAGCGATTTGTTTTCTTTTAACTCTTAAAATAAAAGACCCTAAAAATCAAAAGTAATCTATAAATTTTGTGGGGGGAGAGTGGGGAGTTCTAGATGTGGAATTCATGAAATTGTGTGGAGATATATATATATATATATATCCATATATATATATATGGAAGTTAAGACTTCTAAGCTGCTGAGCTTAAACTTAGAAGTTTATGCCAGTAAGAATGAGTCCCAAACAAAATTGTTTTCCCCTATAGAACACATCATTATTTGGGTACACAATAAATAATTCCATAGGGATACTTAGAATAACACAAGATCTTGGCCTTCCAGTCTTATGTGACATGTACTGTAAGTAACTCAAGGTTTTAGGGCGGGGTAGTGGAAGGTAACACAGAGCGGCCAGTTTGCACTGGGGCAAGTTTGCTGGGAGAAGAGATGATTGTGGATCATGGGTCATATCCACTAGCTAACGGTCAGAGAGAGGCCTTGGCAGTAGAGGGACCGTGTGTTGTGTTCTGAAGACATGAAAGAATATGTTGAGGAAGTGCATGTAAGTTTGCTGCTGGAATTTAGAGTGAGACAGGAGGCTGAAGAGTCCTCTGCAGGAACTCCAAATTTCCCATCAGGCTTCCTCCGAGAAGACTTTCCTGACAGCCGGAGTTGGTAGTCTCCTTCTCTGAGTCCCCAGGAGTTTTGCTATTTCTATTGTTGGATTTTTCACACCCAATTTAATTGTTCATGTCTGATTTCCATACTTGTCTGCAAAATAAACAATGTCAGGACTGTCTCCCAGTTCTTATCACAAAACCTGGAAAACAGTAAGTACTCAACACCTGTTTATTGATCTGGAGGAGTGAATGATTGTGCATAGTTTGGGGATGAAAGAGTCAAGAATCGCCTTGGCTATCAGGCAGCACTTCATAAAAACTTAAATGGTTTCATTTTTCTCTTCCAGATTGCTTGCAGCATATAATAGTCTTACCGATAAACACCTGACTGGATATTTTAATAACACAAGGATAAGGCGGCATCTGTTAAGATCAGGGCTGGTAAGATTTGGTTTACTTCCTACCTGCCCTCTTGTTTCGTTAAATCCAGTAGTTCTCATTCCCTTTTCTGGTTTTCTCTTTGAGCTAATCAGGGACATCACCCCCTCCCCCTCATTTTAGAAAAATTACTTCTTTTCCAGAGCTCTGATTTATCTTTTTGAAGCTGTGTTTCAAAAAGATAGGAAGAGAGGTCACAATGACCGCTAAGGCTACTTCTAAATTATTGAGAAAAAACCCTAGGAGCTTCCAATAGCATATTTTACTTGTTTGTTTATTCATTCACTTATTCAACACATATTTATTGAACACATTATATGAACCAGGAACTGTTAGGGATTAAGCATAGAGAAGACTTTACTGTTTTCAGGAAAAAATACTATTTTTAATAATCACAGAATATGGTGTGCAAGACATGAACAGTTCAAAATTTCCCCTTGAATTTTAAAAACCTGTTTCATTTCCCAGATTGTTTATTGGTAATATTAGTATCTTTCCTTAGCTCTAAAACTATCATTTCCACAGGATTTCCATTTCTCTAAATGTATTTAATGTGAAAACCTTTAAAAAATACTATAGTTGTCCATTGAAAGAAATGGGCATGATTACAGAAAGTGTGAGTAACGATTTTAGCTGTTTACCTTCTTAAAACACAGTGGATTTCCTTAACTATTGTTGCCATGGTGTTGAAAGGATTATGCATTGCGTTTCTAATTGTTGTTTATGTGCTTGGCACTCTGGTTGGGTAGATCTCAAGGAGCTTGCTTTTTGTCTCCTGGGGCTTTGTTATCAGACAGACCTAGCTGAAACCTGGCTCTACCATTTACAAGTCATAGACTCTTGAGCAATTCATGTACTTTCACTTTCTTAGCTCCAGCTTCCTTGGTTGTGAAATGAAGACAATGATACCCAGCCCTCAGGATTGTTGTGGCATTAAGAGAGGTGTAATAAATGCTTGTTGCAATTATTGTGGTGACTATTAACATTTCTTCTTTGGATAACAGTCTTGCGAGCTTTATGTATAAATGGGAAGGACTTTGTATTTACTCATCAACATCATTAACAAGCATTTATTGAACATTGGTTATGTGCATGGCAACTCAAATAAGGAAGATTTCTCTAGAACAGTGGTTCAAATACAGTTCCTGACTCAGTAGTGTTCAGCATCATTTGGGAACTTGTTAGAAAATGCAAATTTTAGAGTCTCACCCCAGACCTATTGAGTCAGAAGCTGTGGGGCGTGGCCCACCAATCTGTTTTTTCAACTTGTTTTCTGATTCTGATGCAGGCTCAAGTTTAAGAACTCGGCCCTGTAGGAGCTTCCAGTCTAGTTGGGGAGAGTAGATCTCCCAGAGGCAAGAGGACAATGACACCTGTTAACTGGGGAGGGGGCCACAGTTCAGGATGTTCTTAACATTTTTTCTCCGTTGGAAACAAATGGCATGATATCCCATGGACAAACACATTTCAAACACTGTAACTGAGTTATTTGTGATTGGAAACACTTTCTAGAATCAAACCCCTTTCTTCCATTGGGGGAAAAAAAGATATATATAAAGAGATCATCAGTATCCAGTCACTTGTAACACAACTCTCCTTGGTCTCTGAGCTCCAATACATTGCCACAACAGTGTTATAAAACTAGTTATCAAAATCAAGAAATATGTGGGCTTGGATCAGACCTGAAGGAGCAGGGCATAATTAAGTGGAAAGGAAGAAGATGAAAAATCCAAGAAGGATAGCACCCTCTGTTTACAGAAAATACAGAAAAATACAACAAATGTGCCCTTAGGAAAGAGTAAGAGAAAAGAAAAACAAGTAAATAAAAAACAGAAACTACCACTCCTGGCATTTTCAATGATACCAATTGAAATCAGTCTGGAATATTTTATATCTGCAGCACTACATAATCTAAAAAAAATCTGAATCAAGACAAATTAAATTACATTCTGGGTTGGAGAGTAGAAGGAGAAAAAGCAGTGTGAAAATAAAGTAGTGAAACCAGTTACTTTTAAGACAAACTGATGAGCACCTCTGTAGCTTACATGTTTTGCCCCTCAGAGTTATTTCCTGTAAGATCATCAGTCTTGTGATCACTGGTCCTATTCATTGTTTCAAGGTAACACCCTACCTCCTCTTCCCAAATGTGTTAAAAAAAAAAAAAGAAATGAAAGGAACACCTGGGTTCCATCAAGGAGACATTGTGACTCTAATGAAAACCTTGTTTTAAACGTCAAGTGCACCACCTGTGTGTGTTTTCTCACTGATGGGTATATGGGACTGATTTTTTTCTTATGAAATATTCATTAAAAGTGAACATTTATCAGCCATAGTAGTGGACTCTCTCATGCTTAGAAGACACTACTACTCTCTTTCTGTCTCTCTGTTGCTCTCTCTCTCCCTTTTTGGTAATGAACAATACATTTTCTGCTTTGTATTTCCATGTATGTTTTATTTACTCATGACAGATCACAAGAAGTGGAAGAATACTTTCTGAAAAAGAATACAAGCTAAATATCATGAAGAGGGATCACCAAAAATATATCCGAGAGTGCCTAGCTCAGGCTATTTTCCATAAGGTTCTTGATATGGAGGTAAAGTATTTACATTTTCTTTATAACATATTTTCTAATATGACAATTAATACTCCCATACCCAGAAGCGGAGGAATTCCTCCTGTATTTCATGAAAAATGAATGGAACAAGGTACCCTGAGAAATACGCTACATCTCTCTAGGTAACAAGGAGCCAAGAGACTGAAGTAAGCTTTTCTCCATTTCAGTTAAGGAAAAATATGGACATCATTATATATTTTGTGGTATTTAATTTAACAAATGTAGATTTTTAATCCATAATGGCTACTCTAAAACATACCAGCCCTCACCATCTGTACCTCAATTTCCATTTGCTAAAAAAAAAGTGACATCTGTTTAAATATCAGTAATTCCACTGCCATGAATTATTTCAGATTTGTTATTCTTTTAAGGTTCTGAAGCTGAGCCGTATGCTAAATTTCAAGGAAGAGGCATTGAAACATCTGCTCTCCCTCCTACTTTAGGCCACATTGGTCAGCATAGATTCACAAACTAAAGCATCAACAACTTTTTTTTCAAGTCTGACATGGCATTTTTAGTAGGATATCTAGCTAACTTGATAAATTATTTTATCCTTGCTCCATGGAACTTATAGTTTCAAGCATCAACACCATTTTAATCTCCTTGAAAAAGCATGTCACTTCTTGGCTTGGCCATACAGCAGTACATCAGAAAACTTGGCTGGTAAAATCATTGACCCGTGAGTGCAGTAAACATTTATGAACAACTGTAGAATCACGAATAAACTAGTACTAAGTGGAGCACCGCTGAAAATATTTATTATTATGCTACCATTATATTGAGCAAGTGTTGCATTCAAATAGGATATGATCTGTTAATTTAGGAATTCATTTTATGCTGTATATCATGTGCATGAATTATATGGAATCATTGTTTATGGTCCCCAAATTCACTTGCTTATAAAAGTATTAGTTAGAATTCTGCAACTAGTGTTAAAAGAATAGTACAGTAAATTAATCTATACCTAGTTTCAAATTTAACCAATAGGCACGAAGTTAGGTATTAGCTTTGATCTTTGAAGTTTAGTTTTCCAAACTTTCATATAAATGACACATCATAACTGTTAAATGTTATTAAGAGTGTTCGTACATTCTTAAAGTTTGCAATAGATACCTCAGATAAGTGTTCATATGTAGTATATAATATAATTTCTTAAAATGTAATATATATAATTATGATACGTAATATATTAATATAATTAAATGGAATAGCTGTCTCTAAATTGTCACATTTGTCTCACATTTAGTTTATGCCGATGCTGTTTACTAATGTTGTTATATTAATATTCATGTATTTGTGCATACAAGAAACATCAATCATTAAATGTAGGCTTACCGTGTACCAGTATGAAGCAATGTGATGTAGCTGTGAGATATAAAAACAAAAACCCATAGCCAAAAAAAGAAAAAAACAAAACAAAAACTACTGTAGAAAGTGATCACAAGCTAGACAGAGGAAGAACAGACTGGGCTCACAGAAGAGGGGGACGATGACGCCTCTGTGAGAGTCAGAGGAGGCTGAACCGAGGTCTTGCTATTTGAACTGGACCTCGAAGGCTAAAGGAGGCGTCACATGCAAGCATGAGAAAGGCATCGGAGAGAGTGAGGATCGCAGGCGCGAGGCTGGAGAAGAAAGGACATCGTGGATGGGCAGGAAAGCGCACTGAGGCCAGACCACACAGTGGGTTGGTTGAAAGAGCAGCAGGAAGTGACACTCTTCAGTAAGCTGGGGCCGGGGTTGTGGAGGGCCGTCAATCCCCAGCGAGGTTTGGAGTACATGTAGGTGATGAGGCGAGGAGATGTTTTTTCAGCAGGGGCGTGAAATAAATGAGCAGAGCCGTGTTTAGAAAGATGATGTTGCTAAAAGTGTGGGTGGTGGATTAATGAGCTGGAAAAGATTGGAGGTGGGAGGTCAATTAGGAAGCTGTTGCCGAAGGGTGAGGGCTAACAGCAGTCGTGGAGACGCTGGGGAGAGGCCGCTCTCCCAGATGAGAGGAGATGTGAATGGGAGAGAGATTGACACTGACTGAATGAGGAGGGCTGGGGAGAAGAAGCCAGAGCACCTCTGGGGGCGCCAGCGCGGCAGGTGGTGCGCGCACTTGCTGGAGCTCAGGGGCTGCGGGCCAGGGCTAGGAGCTCAGGGACTGCTGCGGGGCGAGGAAGGGCCCTCGCGCGGTGGAAAACCAGGCCCCACCGAGAGGTGTCCTGGAAGCCGGCAGGCTCTCACAAGCTGCCGAACGGTGAGACCGAGAAGTGCTGGGGAAAAGAAGGAATTCGGTTTGACCCAGGGACAAAGACGTTGGTGGCCTTAGTGAAGAGGAGGGGCCGTGCGAGAGAGGGTTGCAGATTTGGAAATAAATGGAAAATGGCTGGTAGTGAGCGTAATGAGGTTTGGTGATCGGTGGGTGAGAGAGGAAGGAAGAGGGAGAGAAGAAAGGGAAGTGTCTAAAGAGGGCTGACAATACTCGCTAGGAAAAACCGAGTCCGCAGGATCCCACGGGCTGCACGAGGGGATCAAGAACACAGAAAAAAACACTTTTCAAATGCCCTCAAATGTGTCTGAATGATTTCAGACAGAATCGTAAGCAGCTTACTTTTACATGAATAAGCCTCATGTAAATTTGTTATACAATTAAAATATTACAGAAAATTAGGAAAACACAAGAAAATATAAAAAGGAAAATAACCGCATAGAATCCTTCCTCTCAGAGAGGACTGCTGTTGACATACTCACATTTCCTTTTAGTTTCTATTCATATTTATGCATTAATAAAAACATGCTATGTTGTGAAAGGGACAGGGTCTTGTGAAAAATCAGTGAACAGATAAAAAGAGCAAACAGGAAGTTAGTGTCCAGTAGACTGAGCTTCAGATGACAGTTCCACCACTGACTGGATGTGTGACCTGGGGCAAATTCGTGGTCCTCTGCCTCAGTTTCTGCACTGGTAGAATGAGACTGCTTAGCAATTAGTATTGTTCAAGAAGAGATGATGGACATGATGCCCCTTCCTGGCACAGGGGCAGCCATACGGTATGAGCTTGATCAATTAAATTGTATTTTTGTACAATTCTGTATTTTACATTTTTCCTGCATGACATGCATTTTTCATTTTTTTAAACAAAATCTTTATGAATCTTATTTTAATGATTATATTCTATTCCATTATATGGATGTGCCCCAAAGTTAACCATTCTCTATAAGGTTTATATTGCTTCTGAATTTTTGCTTTGAAGAAAAAATTCCTTTCAGATAGCATCCTGTGTATAACACAGATGTTTTCTTTTAATTCCGATTTCCTCCTAGGTTAGGAAGTGAAATTTATCAGTTAAAGGGTAGGGACGCTTTTCACTGCTTTATGTTAAGAATCAGCTTTCCAAAGAGTTGTACCAATTCATATTCCCACTTGCACACTTATGCAGGTGATTCTTCTCCATCTCAGTGACAAGGGGGGAGTAAGTGGGAATACAGTTAGCTGGTGGGAATATTTTCCTCTAAAAAAATCTTTGCTATAATTGACATGATCCTCTCCTCCTTCTTTCCCGTATGCTTAGCGGTATCATCAACTTGAAATAAAAAAAAAACTGGAGACGTTAGCTAGGAAGGAGCGAATTCAGAGATTTAAGGTAAGGAGCTACATAATTCTATTTACTTCATAATATTATTTTATGATTTTAAAAGTCAATGGCGCTATTATTGAAACTTTTTGAGTCACTTTACTTTTGAGTAACTCATAGCTGAAGTCAGGTGATGGTTTCACCAAGACTGTATCTTGGCCACCATTATTTCAGAAGATCATGGCAAAATAGGAGATTCTCCCACAATTTTATAAGGTACAAAGCTTTCAAAGGAAATGTGGAAAACACTCTTTTCAAGTTTGAAAGTTTGCTTTTGTCTTTTCTTGATTGATATGTGACAGAGGCCCAAGGATTTTTGTTTTGTGTCTTAAAAAGCTGAAAATAGATGGTGATGTTGCCCATGTGATGGAAAATGGCGTTCTAAGAATTATCCAATGGCACATTTTCATGCAAATGTGACCCTTGAAAATAGATGGTAGGAAAGATCTACCTTGGCAAACAAAAGCATAAGATTTAGACATTCTGTACAAGGCATTTAAAAATTCCTTATTTGTTTTTATTTTTATTTTTATATTTGATATCCTTTCTTTGAAGTGAACTTAGGAAACATATAAATTTGAATCAGGAGATGAGAGACTCAATTAAGTATGTCTGAAAGGTTTCAGTTTAGGTTGGCAGTTTTATTCAGTTTCTTGAGCCATTCAAATGTGCAGATGATTCTTCATTTTCTGTGTCATGGGGCCCAAGACACATTTCACAAACTGAGGAATATTTGTAAAGCTTCTGGAGAATAAGTTGCCATATAAGGCGGTAATTTTTCCCTTTTGCCTGATAGACTCAAATCTGTCTATTTCATAATGGTCAAAAGATAATCTTGTTACAAAAGTGTTGTTAATAGCAGATAGATCAGTTTTTCAAGATCAGAAATGTTGGTGTGTAGAGATTTGTGGTTAATTCAACTTTGACAATATTGTCCTACATCAAGGATTGAGTTATAGATTCTATAAGTTAGTGCTGAAATGTTGATGGAGAAAAATGGTCCCTGGAAATAGCAATGAACATTGCCTAAAGCCATGTGGGATTTGTTTTCACCCAGATTGCCAGATAGGCTGACTAAGCACATGAACATGTTACAACATTGGCAGAAATTCCTGATAGACATTCCAGTTCCTCCCTATATGATTTTCATTCGTAACAATTTTCACTTTATAACAGCATTTGGTTAAAAGACCTATGATTTAGGTGCCTTTTGTATAATATGCAACCCTTTTGCTTGGGGCATGATTTCATTATTTTTAAGGTAGAAAAGTAATAGTTTCTGGTAGTCTTTACTGATCAGAACTGTGTGGAATATTGTGCTTCTTATAGTGATCTGCTTAAGCAGATTCATAAATATTATTGCTAAAACTCAGGATACACTGTTTCCGTAGCTATTTCTTTGAGTACAGCTATTTCTTCCAACATAGCAGACTGAAATTCCTGCCTCTCATTACCACACCCAATGCCCCACTACAGCTGTGGAAACTTTTTCTGACTGTCATGATAGACCTCAGAAGGAACACTTTTGAAAGTAATGAGAAAGGACTTCTTTAGTAATATAGTATCTCTTAACCTGTCAGGCAATAACCTAACCTCGATTGCTAATTATGCATCAATTTGTTCAATCACTTTCTTATTCTAGGGAGAACCCACAAGATGGTCTATAGAAAATAACATGCCAATCCTGTCTCCCCATCCCCCAGTTGGCCCAAAGACTAACCGTGGCCATAGTGTCCTGGTTGATGAAGGACATTCCAGTCCAGTAACACTGGTGAGTTATATTAAACACTCTGTCATGTACCCTTCTGACTAAATATTGTATAATTTCTGATTACTCTCAGAAGGCATTCTCTTGAGTGCTTCTCTGTATAATCCTGTGAATCCTGCTGAACGCCAGTGTGGTCTTGTATCTGTTCAACTCTCTTTACTGAACGTCCCACTTTCAGTCAGTATCGTGCCTGTCAAATCCATTTTGCCTGTTCCTGCTAGAGTAGTTTCTTTAAAGTACAGATTACTTGTTACTTACATACCCAAATGCCTTCACTGGCTCTGTGACATTTTTAGAAAAACCTAGTCTCTTTCACCTAACATTTAAGACCCGAAGCCATCTGACCTCAATTTAGCCAACCCAATATTTCCCCTCATGATTACCATTTAGCGCTCTACAATGCAGCAAGATTGAACCGCTAGTCGTTCCACATGTGTCCTGTTTTCTGACCTCTAGATTTTGTCCTGCTGTTCCCTCCACTCTGACCTTATCTGTCAAACTTATTTACGTACACAAACTCAGTCATACTGTATCGCATGTTGGGCCGGATACTTATATTTGTGTTTCTTTTATCAAAAGCACGGGCACATACTCTAACATAAACATAGTTAAATGTGCAGAGATTCTATTTAAAGAAATTGCACAAACCGACATTTCATTCCAGTTTGATTCATTTATAATATAGAGGTGGGATTAATTTGAAGTTAGATGAGGTAGCTTGAAACAATATAGGTACAGGAAAAGATTTGCAGAATATTTGCCGGAGGTTGATGGTTTAAGTTGTAAATGAATTGCTTGATCACATCTTTATTCTTGCTTTGTGTGGCCTAATATATTTCCTTGTTAGCATGAACATTTTTTTTGGATTGCACAATATTTATAGAGAAATTTGCAAAGCTTTCACAGATTGTTGAATTAGGTTCATCTCGTATAGTGTTAAGCTTTGACATTTTTCAAAGGTAAATATGTTTTGACATTTCCCGATGAACAACAGCTCAAGTTATGAAAAGCAACCGTTTTCCCTTTGTTGTTACCATATTTCCCAGCTTCATTTAAATGTATACGTACACAAATAATTCTTTTTTTGGATGGCAAATTCACTAGGCTCTCAAAAGCTTAATCTGGTTGAAACAAAAGAAACAATCAAGTGCTGTTTTCTATCTTCCCACCTGTTTCAAAGAGGAGAAACCCTTGAAAGGCTTTCTTTTCAATTTTCCAGCTGAACACCCTGAATAAGTAGTTTATGATACATCCAGGGGATCTTAATGTGGCAGGAGTGAGAAAGTAATTTAAAAATTACAGGAAGCACTGACACCAGCACCTCAGAAACTGTTCTATCTGGTAAGCCGCCATTCTCCACTTGGTCACCCCCTATGGTGCTTCTGGACCATAAGGGATACTTATTGTGACCTTGGAAGTGTAGTTCCCATTTTACAGAAATTCAAATCTTCCTTTTTGTTCTCCCGACCTGGATACATATCCTTTAAATTTGACTCCTGACCTCCAAGTGCCATGGAGATGGGAGATAATAATCCTCTTGGGATATTGCCATCGATTTTTCTTTTAACTTTTTTGAATAAAGAAAGAAGGTGTCCAGTGAATAGTTATGGCACTTGGTCACTAATTGAACCTAAACCTTCAGAGTAACGTACAGGCTTTTTGCTGCACCATTCCCATTAAAACTGTGGAAAGCCATTCAACTCATTCTGCACAAGCTTGGAAAATTCACCCCCAGAGATCGTCTAGTAAGAATTAGAAATGCTCAGCTAAGCTGGGTAATCACCAGGTAGTCAATTTTGATTCACATTCCGGTACAGTTTTGAAAATGTTAAGCTACAGTGCCATATTTATTCCAAGAAAATATATTACAAACAGTTTAAAATATAGCAAATTTAAGGTGGCTTCTGATGTGAACTACAACAGTTTGTAGCTCACAGCTGTTAGTTGAATGATGCAAATTTGTTTTTAGATATAAATGTAATCAGTAAAACATTTGACTGCCATATTCATCTAACTGAATGATATCTGTATGCAAATGTGGAAAATAAAATTTAGAGCACAGAAGCCAATAGATCATGTTCTAGTTTATAGTAACCTGCTTTCTTGAATTCCTACATTAGATTTTCAATGTGTTTGTGTTCAGGGGAATTACTTGACAGGAGAGAGTCTTAGGCATATTTGTTTTACACAGTTCAAAAGAATTCTTTTGGGTGATCTGATTCCCTTGTTCAGAAAGCTCTAGTTTGATTTATCTTTGTGGGTTTAAAGACATTTTGCCTTTTGGCTCATGTAGTCTCATGTCCTGTTTCTTTAAATCAGATATTGCCTTAGTCAATCCACTTGGCTTTCTGTATTGGTCATGAAATAAATAGGTTTGTGTGCAGAGACCCAAAATAACAATGACTTAAACATAAGGATGCCCTCCCCACCCCAACACAGTTATGTGAATCTCAGCTGGTGTGCTCATCTCTACTCTATGAAGTCTTCAAAAGCTCAGACTCCTAATTTGTCATTAATCTGCCAAACTTAGTGTGTTGTCTTCATTTACATAAGCCAAGATAGCAGATTACCATGTGGATATTTCAGCTACAGGGAAGGGGGTAAAGGGAAAGTGACAGTACACTTCTCCTAAAGGCATGATCTGGAGGTTTCATATATCACTTCTGCTCACATCTTATTGACCGAAAGAAACTGAGGCATATATCTGTACAGAATTGCAAGAGATGCTGGGAAATATAGTCTTTATTTATGATAGCCATGTTCCCTGATAAAAATTCTATTACTAGTGAAGAAAGAAAAACAGATATTGGGGAATATTATTTTTGCTACCCTCCCCATGTCTGTCTAACAACTGGCTTTCTACCTACCTGGATGTTCAAATTTATCATTCTTCTTCTCTGCTCATCCATTTTCTTCTCCTGCTTATACATTTGGATAAAATGCTTCTGTGAAAACTTGAATTTTTCCTGGTCTCATTGGTTTTTTCCAAATAACATTTAGTTCTAAGTTCTGTTAGGTCTTAGATATTCTGTTATTTTTGTTATTGTCTGTTTGGCAGTATCTGCGTAGTTTATTTGGCATTAACTGTCGTGTGTTGCCATTAGATGTTAAAAATTACTTTTCAATTTTCTCATACTGCCTATAGTTGGAATCCAATGAATGCTGACTTAACAAAATCAGACATTTGGCGACATATGACATGCTTGTCAAGATGGACCTCAGACCAGTTTTTGGTGGTAGGAACTGCCCTATCATCGTTTTTGTATGGATTTATACAACACTTTTCCAGAGTTGAATATTTGTTGTTCACTGTGCCTGAGTCAGTGTATTAAGCCTTATTCATGAGTCATTTACATGCCAGACTTCTAACCCTCTTACCCAAATGTATATGTATTATTCTTAACAGGTTTCCAACTTTTTCTTGTAATAGAACAACAGGGCCAAAAGCCTTGTTTTTTGGTTTTTTTTCTTTGTTTTCTTTTTGAATCATTGCTGATCTTTATACTAAATTTACAGTGTTCTGTCAGTGCCACAAACAGCATTTCTAATGCTCCGTACTGGTACTTTTGGTATTCTCTGCAGTACATTCTTGATTAGAAAATGCATCAGTCAGGGTCTCAGCAGGAAACAGATGGCTCACACAAATAGGGTAATTAGGAAGAGTTTAATAAAGAAACTATTTACAAAGATGCCGGCAGGGTTAAGGAAAACCAACTGGGGATTAAGCATGCTGGGGTCAGCACCCTGGGAAGCACAGCACCTAGGCCAGAGAGGGAGAGGGAAGGACTGGGTACCAGCACCAGCAGGCAGTCCTTACAAGCTAGGAGAGGACTGCCTGACAGGAGCTGTGGACTCGGATAGAGGGACCCACCTGGCCCATCACAACCTTGGTGGCAAGGGTTCAGGAGAATTAAGACCCTTGCCTCTTGTCTTCTGATCTCCTGCCAATGCCTTTCGTTGGCCAAGTCCAACTGGAATCCAGGGATAGCAGGTGTAGTCCATAAAGCAATGACTCCCAGATGGTGGAGCAGGGCAGAGAAGTCAGAGAAGAGGAGCAAATGGAAAATATCCAGCCTGCAAAACATCTTCATTTTCACACAGGGTTTTCTAATTGCCAGTTACTGTTTTTCATTTTTACTTTACTGGTATTTCAAGGGAGAAGTTGAATGAATGGTAATATATTGTAGTTACGCATTGCCTTCCCTCTTTTTGAATTGTATCATCTGCTTTTACTTCAGCACCATTCTGGAGATGTAAAGGACTTACAGTAGTTTATGTTGAAAACATTTAAACGGAAATGAGTCCATTCCAATCATATTCCTTTAGATCTCTAAAATAGGAACATTATTCAAGGTAACATTTGATTGTGCAAAGCCATTTTATGCACTGAATAAATTAGGCATTGTAAGCAAGTTTACAAAATGAATAAAATACAGGACCCTAACAGAGAACATCTCCTTTGTCTAGAATACTCTATAATTGTGGCATTTAGTTATGTAGAGGACTTCCACACCATATGTTTTAACAAATACTTTGGGTCATAAGGCTATGTATAATGGAAGGACATAATTAAAGTTTAATCTGTTCAGTAAAAAGGCACCATTAATTACTCTAAGCAATTTGTTGGGTTATTAATTGGTTCTGGAAACATGTCAAGATACTAATTTAAATGGAATTTTTTTCCTTAATTGTCTAGACAGCACCTCGACCATACACTGCCCCAGGAAATATGCAGCCTCCAATTCGATTAAAGCCTCTTCCCAGTAATCCTGCGGTAGGAACTGTTCCAAAGATAACTTCGGGGTCCAGATCGAAAACCTCATTGCTGGAAAATGAAGCTCCATTTCCCATTGGGGTAAATGTTACTTCTTCAAGAAATCTCTTTTTATTCTTCATTAGAATATTATATTATCACAGGTTTTAAGATGGAAAATTCAATTAATCTACTCAGTGAAATTTATATTGTGCACTTTTTAAGCATTTACTATGTACTTCTGTTTAATTATATCTTTAACTGGAAGGCCTATAATTTCTGTGCTATTAAGCAAAATGAGTAAGGAATAGATTTGTAATAATATAAGGTTATCTTTCATTAATCTGAACGATTGTATGAAAAACAAAGAGAAACTTCTTGTAGCCAGATATGACTTCTATCAGAATAGACCCAGTGTTGACTGATTCTAAATTTTAAATGCATGAAACCTAGAAAGTGAAACTTTCCAAGAATAAGATTGCATTTGCATGCCAACTTACTTTACCATCAGTCTATGAAATTGCTTCAAGTTTGACTCTGGAGAAGGTTGGATATAGAAGAAAAAGAATGTCCCTCTTTAAAAAATGGTGAATTAATCCATATAGGAGCTTGACTTTGCTTCCTTTTCAAGATTATGTCTCTGGTAATTTTATTTTAACAGAGCAGTGGAGGGAAACATGGTAAACATAAAATTATAAGTTACTCAAACAGGGACAAATAATTAAGACATTCAGTAATTAGGGAGGGTATCGTTTGTATTTCTAACATGAAGAAGAAACATTTGCCAGCTTAAGAAAGAACCTATGTCATGAGAACAATTGTCACTGTGTTCAAATGGGTGAATTTAGTTCCATTTCTTATTAGAAAAATAAGACATGAAATTAAGATATTTTTTCTTTTTTTTGAAATTAAGATATTTCTATCTAGAACTGACAGATAACCTTGATACTAAGAAATTAATCCAGATAAACAAATGATTGTGTTTCATAATAAAACCATAATATAACTCCAAAAATAGTAACTAATATTGTATCCATATAATATGCTTTTCAGCTTATGAAGCACTTTTCACAAACCTTATTTTTAGTTAATTTAATAGTACTTTCCTAGAAACAGGAAAAATTAAACCAAGAGTGGTAGAGCTTTGTCTAGGGAATAGTACTTAAGTCTAGGCAGAAGCTTGTGGGCTGACAATTAGGCTGACACTTTAGGATCTGGTGTCCACATTGAAAGCCTAGAGATTTCCTGTTTCACCTAGTGTCCAGGAACAGACAGGTTCTGAGAGATTGTCTCAAGTTAACAAGAATAACACAGAACAAGCTCACTTGTCTCCTTATAGTAAACCAAAATCAGCAGCCAAATCATAATCAGGGCCATTAATTCACCAGATATCATAAGCAAAGCTGTAGAAGCAGTCCATTATCCCTCTATAGACAGACCTCCATGAGAAGCCAGAACACAATGAGAAGGTTGCCTAGTGAGCATGGAATCAGAATGAGGGTATATAGGGGAATGGAATCAGGTTAAAATGGCTTGATGTACCTATCTCATCTTAGGAATGGGCTTGCCAATTTGCCAGAAAACTCAAAGGTCTTTGGCTAAATCCCTGTATCTTCCAGGGGTAACTTTGCCATTAGGATTGGAAATATTTAAAGTCCAATGGGTGGGATTTTCTCTCCCCTAGATAGTGCTTGGATGGGTACGTTCCACTTTTGCCAAGGTGATTTTATTATTTTATCTAAGCTCCTATACTTTCATAGATACTTTTTCCTATTAGATATGTAAATACTACTAATCAAGTAATATTCAAGTTCTGCTGGCTAGGGAGGGATTTTTTTTTCCCCTTTAGCTGATTTTCCCATTCTGCTCTGAGCCATTGGATGGATTTATTTAGTTAAATCTGCATAGGGCCTTTTATTTTCCTGTTCTCAAGTTTTGGGGTATGAGTGAGTGAGGGATAAGCACTTAATGGTAGCTTACTTAGGCTGACAAGATTTAGATCGATTCCATGTTGATTTAAACTAGCTAAACTTATACTTTTCATTCAGTAAATATTTATTGGGCACTTACTATGGACTAGGTTTTGCTTTAGGCATTAGTGATACATCAATTATCAAGGCAGACAAAAGTCTCTAACTTATTGGAGCTTATACTGTAATGTACATAGGCAAACTGCCAGAAGATATGTAATTTTTCCATGGCATTGATGACGAAGATGATTTAAGATAAAATCAGACAAAAAATTTCTAAAGAATAGTAGTAGCCTTCATGATTGCTGAGCATGTAGTGAGTACCCACTAAATTCCTACTGCTTTCTTAAAAAGTAAAAGTTATGCCTGTGGGAATTGTTGGAAGGGACAACAGACATAAGCAAGTTTCTAAGTATCAGGAGTAAAAGTCTTCAGTTTAGGCAAAAGCAATTTGGTCAAAAACAGGGTGGTGAAGATGCAACTGAGTAAAAATCATGACTTAATTAAAAATGATTATCCTTACAATGAGAGTTTCTCATACACTATTGATAAGTATAGAAATTACCATATCTGTTTGTGAAGGCAATGTGGGAATATCTATCAATATTTTAAATGAACATGCTCAAGCATTTTTATATATAGGAATTTATTTTAGGAATATACACATATGTGAAAAGAAATAGATTCAAGAGTACTCAGTATTATAATATTCGTAATAGTGAACAATTTAAGACACCTAACAATTTAATAGGATGTTGTTTAAAAACATAGTTTATTAAAGTATGTTTAAAAAAAAAAGGTAAACTTATTTTTACCAGCATGGAAAGATGTCTAAGACACTGTGGGCTAAAAAAAGCAAGGTAAGGAATGGCATGTTAATTTTTCTAAAAATGTATTAAACCATTTCCAAGTAAAGCATACAATTGACCAATAACTACTTAGAAATAATAATTTTAAAAATCTCCAAGTCCCAAATTTCTGGATTCATTGATTTTATTGTTCTTATTATTTTCACTTAATTTAGATTTGTTATTACAATATCAATGCACACCATCACAGAAAAATTGGAAAATGTGAGAAAAGAAAAATGAGAACATAAATAGCACCTGCAATATCACCTATTTTAACAATTCTAAATTCATTGGTGAATATCTACTTAAATTCCTTTCTGTTCACATAAATGTTTGCAATCAAAATATGGCCTATACGTGCCTTTATTTATCCTGCTTTTACTTACTTAGCAGTGAGAAATGTTTGGAGAAAGACTCTCCTTTCTTAACAATAACTTTTCACTATATTTAAGCATCTCAAAGAATAAATTGGCTGAAAAAACCATACCAAATAAATTGATAAAAGTGGGTAAATGGATAAAGTGATTAAAGATGCCTTAAAGTTTGGAAAACTACCTCAGATGCACAAAATGACCAATTTATGAAAATTCAGAGACTCAAATACATTTGAAAAATGTGATATGATTATTGATTACACCTTTGGTGCTTTTTTATTTTTGATTAATACAGAGATACATTTTTTCAAATAATACAAAGATATGTGATGGAAAATGATATCTCCCAATAATCCAAATCCCCAAAGGCAACCCTTAGTTTAAAGTCTTCCAGTCATCCCTGATTTTATCAAAATCCACATACAAATTCACTTAAAAGAAATTGTGATCACATCTCATGGACCTTTTTATGTCAGGATGAATAGATTCATACTATTCTCTTTGAAGCCTGATGAGAATCTATTACAAAGACAAAAAAAATTTAGTTAAATATTCTCCTATTGATGGACTTGATGGTTCAACTGAATTTGTGTGTGTGTGTGTGTGTGTGTGTGTATCCTTTTACACATTTACATCAACATATTGTGCAGTTATCTTGGTAGGATTTATTCCTACGTAAGTTGAATTTGTAGGAAAAAATAAGCTGAATAGAGTCTTTGGGTCAGAATCTGCATTTGGTTCTGTGATATTATATTATCAAGGAATGTTATAACCCCTGCATGGATGAAATCAATGTGAAAAAAGTACTAATACTCCATTGTTAAGTGGGCTATCCAACCCTGCCTCAAAGTACAATACTTCCAACTCCTTGATTTTAAATTGTTTAATTGTACTGGGTCCCCATAGATTTAATGGATTATTGAGGAAAAAAATCCCAAAGTACTTGAAAAATGCCATCACTGTGTATTTGTCATGAAAGTATACTCCAATAAGGTTAGAAAGTCACGAAAATTTAACTTGCTGTGGATACTACAAAATGCCATTTTTCAATTAAAAAAATGAAGTGTCTGAGTTCGCCTATCAATGTCAGTTGTATTTATGTGCAATGTAAATCATGCGGTCTTATCTTTAATTTTGGGTTACATTGGTCACTATTACTGTTTTACTGGCTGTTATGTTGTGAAATGTGATTACAGGGCAAGAAGGCACTGATGAAGTTCAAGAACTCCATGGACAATTCACAGGGAGTGAATCGCTATCAACTTCCAAACATTAACAATTACACGATGCCTATTCCTCCTGCACCTCCTCCCCCCAGTGGAAGAATCATAAGGGAAAATAGACTTGAGTCATGGAGAAGGAGAAGATTTCGTCCAACCACTGCTCCAGATGGCTTAGATCCTCTCTTTACCAGGGTGAATATGGAATCAAGTTTTCTTTTATTAATTTAGCATAGATTACATTGTGCTATTAAATTTCTAGATGTGCGATACAAATGCCTTGTAAAAATAAATATAATAATTTCCTAAATGTAATTGTAAGCTTCGATGAATCTGAAATCAAATACTTGAGTAGCTCCATTCAGTAACTAATTTAGCACAATTAATTTAAAAAGTCCACTAAATCTTGTGGTCAAATTTAGTTTGTACTGTGCCCATTTCTAAATTATTGATTTCCTTCAGTTTGCCCATTAAATCACATGTCAGAAGTATTTTAACATTTAATTTGTGAAAATTCAGGAACTTAAGTATACCCCCAAACATAATATGCCATATAAAATATCTTATCAAAGCTTCCTTTTAATGATTTTTGGAAAATTACTGTATAGTATTTAGAAAATATTTTCTTTCGGTGTTCTTTGAAAATATTGTAGCTGGTTGTACTCATTTTCTCAAAATGCCGAAGAAAATAGTCCTGCGGCCAGTTAGACTTTATGTAGATACAGGCTGGTATGAAGGCAGATCTCCTAGCTTTTATTGTGTAAATATACAGCTAATAGTCATCAGGTATAACTTCTGTGATCATTAGCAGATTGGAGGACTGCATTTCACTGGTTGAGAATGAGTGCTGGCCGGCAGGCGGACTGCATGCTGGCTCTCGTAAACCCGCCTCACTCCGACCCAGCAGCTATCCTCATCAAGGGCCTCAAAACACTGGACCTGTCTTGCGTGCGCTTGCTCAAACTGTCTCCTTTCAATTCCATTTTCCCCAGTTTTCTTCCATTGTTACATTTTGGACAAAACATTGTATCCCTGGTGTCTGAGGCCCACTTCCACCCTGTGCCCTCGATTGTATCTTTTTCCACTGCCCCTCATTCTCTCTGATTTGGATTTTCCTCCTCCCTGTAAAATTCATCGCTGTCTGTCAGCATCCCCAGGCTTTGCCCACAGTGACGGGATCCTCTCTTAACAGGCTGTAGCCTTGGAGTCGTCTACTCTTCTCTTACTGCGAAGTTCTCTGAGGTGTAGTGGACTGTAGCTTCGTCTAACAAACCACCCCGGGCAACTCAGCTTACAGTGACAAAGGTTTCTTTGCTTTTAACAGTTTTCATTTAAAATTGTATATAAGATTACTTTATTCCTGCATCTCCTCAGTCGTTTCGTCCTTTTATTTGTCTTCTTTCCTTTCCTGCCTGGCAAGATTTGGCTTTCCGTTCAAGGATCTTTTTGAGGTCTTTTCCAGTTTCAGTCCAGTGATGACCACCTTTTGAGGCTGAATGCCCCCGTGGACGGTTGTGCCGCCCGCCTTCTCTCGCTGCAGTCCTTCAGCATAGATGGTCTGTTCTCCCTGTCAACCTGGACAACTGTGCCAGTTTGGTCCTCACACAACCTGTACTTCATCCCCTTTTCAGATAGGCATGAATCCAATGCTGTACTTCTACCTCAGCTCTCTGGAAAGAAGGGAAGACGTGATCTTCCTACGATGTGTGAAGGTGCAGTGAGATGCCGTTTACGGTTCTTGCTCTGGTCAGAAGTCACAAAGGGATTGAGCTTCATTTTGGCCACTGGCGCTTCAGTGATGGCCGCACAAGGGAAGAGCAAGGGTTATTGCTTGGTCCCGTTATCATCTGGTGTTGGTCTGCTGCAATTCAGGGACCCAGACTGGAGGAACAGACTCTGTCTGGGGCATGCTGCCCTCATGGACAACAGAACCACAGAATGTTTCTAAGATTCCACTCGGTGTGAAACATGTCACGTACACTTGAATTCCATTGCCAAAGCATGACAGCAATGCGGTAGGAAGTATCATCCTCTCACAGAGTGGGGCAGTGAATATTTGGAGCAATAATAAAATCTACCCCATCTACTAACTTACTTCTGAACTCTGCATGCTGGTGTTGGTCTCCCTCCACTAAGCCAGCAAACACGCGCTCTTGAAGGATGTGGCCTCTACGTAGTGGAAACAGTGAGTTCCTCATCATATTCACGTGCTGGCAGCATTAGATTTTCGGATGTTAAAGTGTATTACTGGGATAAACTGTACCCAGTCATACTTCTTTTTAAAAAAAGATTGAAATATCTCCTAAACCATAAGAACATATTAAATCTATATGTGTGGGGCGCCTGGGTGGCTCAGTCGGGTAAGCGTCTGCCTTTGGTTCAGGTCATGATCTCAGGGTCCTGGAATCGAGCCCTGCATTGAGCTCCCTGCTCATGGGGAGACTGCTTCTCCTTCTCCCTCTGCCCCTCCCCCTTCTCGTGCTCTTTCTCTCTCAAATAAATAAAATCTTAAAAAAATCTATATGTGCAAGTTAAGTAAAAATAATCAAGCAAACAGCCATGTACACATCATTATTTCTTAACGAAGTAGAGCCCTGCTGCATAGCCTGAGCCCCCATTTCCTGGCCCAGCACATCTCTTACTTCTTCCCAGAGCAACCATCCTACTGACTTCTATGTTAACTGAGTCCTGTTTTTCTTTGAAGCTGTATCATTTATATACACAAAACTTCAGACATAAGCTCAAATATAGCATTGTAATGAAAGAACAATATTTATAGGAATAATAAGCTGAAATGGAACCTCAGAGTCTGAGTCTGGTTCCTTGACAGTTTTAAGAGCCTTTTCTGGAGAAGTCGGAGAGGGAAAGTCATGAGTGTTTCCTAGGAAAATGGAGCTCACCAGGGTCAGGGCATCTATTCAGGTCCTAGTGTGGACCAGTGTGTGGCCACCGGATGCCCAGCAGGAATATGGTCAGGGGAATGGGCTTCTGTAGCTGGACACAGAGGAGAGAAGTGACTTCTCCAGCCGGTGGTCATGACATGTGAAGCACAGATAGGCACAGGAGCCAGCTTCCCCTGAGCATTCTGCACCAAGGTTAGCAACACGGGTTGGTGTCAGCCGGCATCCTGGCTTCGACAGGCCTTAGCATGTCTGTCTTTTTGAGTCACAAGGTTTTAGCCTGAGTTGGTCTTTTGTTTCCATTTCCAAACTTCTATTCTCTCTATTTGGGGAATGATAGAAGTACTACACTAATGCTCTAATATTCTTATCTTTTTCTCTCCTATTTTCTATTTCTTTGTCTTTTTGTTCTACTTGCTGGAAATTTCTTCAGTTTTATCTTCCACACATTCTGAGTTTTTTCTTCTGGTGCCCTTTTTAAATTCTAAGAACTTCCTTTGTGTTCACTAAAAGTTACTTTTCAAAAGCATCTTGCTCTGTAGGATTTTGACTCTTTGGTATTTGTGGAGACTTTTTTGTGGGCTAATATATGTTCAGTTTTTGTAAAGAAAATGAGTCTCTTACTGTTGGGAGTAGAGTTCTACAAATGCCCAATAGATAAGAAATGTTAATTATGTCATTCCTGTTTTTATCTGCTTAGCATTCTTATTTATCTGCTTTCTCAGTTCCTGAGTTCGAGAGATAATTCATTCTCTGTAATCGTAGACCTGTCCATTTCTCATTGTAATTATGTCAAATTCTACTTTGTAAATGTTGAGACTACCTGGTTGTATGCTCTCAGCTTTAAGACTACTCTGTCTTACTGGTGAGGTGATTCTTTATGATTTGAAAAATGATCCTCTTAATCACATTACTTTTGGCCTTAAAATCTCCTTTGTCTCACAGTACTAATTTTCTTTATATTAGCAAAGTATATATTCCTTTTACATTCAGCCTTTTAATATCTTTGAATTTAAGCTTTAGCCTTTGAATGCATTTATGTAGCATGTAACTTACACATTAAATTCACTCATTTTATGACTGCCATCCTCAAAACATCCTCCAAATACTCTTACAAGGAAAAAAAAAAAAGAGGGGGGAAAAGGCAAAGAGATATGGCTTGCTGGTGACCCACCACCTGTTCCTCTAGGAATGTGTAGAGCACAGTCCCTGCCCTCTGTGTTCTGTGTCTCTAGAAGATCCATGGAGCCAAATGACAAGGTGTGGTAGATCTTACAGCCCAGCAAGTTGCTACTGTGCTCTGTTACTTTGTTTCCTTTTGCTGTAAGACCAGCAGAGCTTTTATACTGCTTTTACAGAATCCACGAGACTAGTTAGATTTTGCTCTGAGGTTTACCTCCACATCTCCAGACTTTCATGTCCTCATACTGTATTGCTGGTCACCTACTATATACAGCAGCCTGCTACAATGGAAATGGTCCCGTAATAGTGTTTATAAATGTGAAAATACAGACTTTCAAAGAAGAGCCTACTTAATCATTATGGTTATTAATTTAAAAAAACAAAACAAAGTTGGTTTTTATTTTTTACGTGTTTTGTGTAATGGAGCTTCTCCAGGCATGAACTAGTCTGGGCTTTCTCTCTTATCTGGTCAAGGCCCCCTCCCCCCACTTAGACCTCCCATGAGCCCTGTGCAATTACTGGTGCTTGGTTGGTAGGTTCTACTGCCCCTCAAATTTGACATGGTTAAGCCAGCTTCTCCATTCAGTTGCCTTGTATCTCATAATGCATGAC
Source organism: Callorhinus ursinus (assembly GCF_003265705.2). Taxonomy (NCBI): domain Eukaryota; kingdom Metazoa; phylum Chordata; class Mammalia; order Carnivora; family Otariidae; genus Callorhinus; species Callorhinus ursinus. Next base: position 39,895,752 of record NW_027397071.1, read on the forward strand.
CTTTTCCCCAATAAAATCTCAAAATCTAGGCTCAAAACCTAGGCTTCCTTCTGTCTACATCACACATCAGTTAATTGCTAAGTCTTCCAGAGATGTCCAATAGAAATGTAATGCAAGCCACATATGCAACTTTAATTTTCTAAGAACTACACTAAAAAATGTAAAAAGAAACATGTGAAAGTAATTTTATTAACATACTTTGTTTAATCAAGTATATTCAACATACTGTCATTTCAACATGTAATCAGTATGAGTTTTAATGAGTATCATGCAATTTTTTTCATACTACGTCTTTGAAATTCAGTAAGCATTTTATATTTATGGCACATCTCATTCTGATGAGCCCCTTTCAAATGCCCCACAGCCAAATGGGGTAAGTGGTTGCTGTCTCAGACTGCAGAACTCTAGCACCTGGACAAGGGCTCATGTGTCTGATAATCCTTTTCCATTCCCAGTGCTATAGCCCCGGGTCAGAGCCTTGCTACCTAACTCTTCACAGGGCTGTTGCAGTCATCTATGGACTTCTGTTCTGCCTTTAAATCAACAAATAGCTCGATTTAGCTTTTATTGATTATGACAAGCACTGGGCTAGGTGCTGAGGTTACCAAGATGAGTAAAGCCAAATCCTTATTCTCAGAAGGATTACAGTTTAGCCAGGGAGTCAGAAATATCTACAATTAACCATGACACATTGTGGTGAGTACAATCATAGTGATATAAATAAAGCACGATGAGAACTCAGAGGAAGGAAATGCTAGCTTTGAGGAGATTGAAGAGTGATTCGGAGAGAAGGTGGCATTTGAAATGAGCTTTGAAAGATGAGTAGGAAGTTAGCAGATAGAATCAGGGAGCGGAGGGTCAAAGGGGAAACAAGAGCAAGCAAAGTCCATCTCAGTATTGACAGATTCTATGTAATGAAATTAAATGAAGCTTGAGAAAATAGCTCCCAACATGCTCCTTCCCTGCTTAAGACCCTCACCAGCTTCTTTCCTAATGAAAGCAGGTATGTTCTTCTGCCTGGTTCTTTTAAAATGTAGGTTTTATTATTATTCAGGTGTGTCGAGACCTATAGATCAAGAGATGATTACCACTGAAGACAGTTTGTCACTTACAATTCCCAAAAGGAGGGACATGCCATGTGTATTAGGGTTCTATCCAGAATAATGTTTGACCACATCTGGGCATTGTGGCCCAGCTAAGTTGACAGATAAAGTTATCCATCACACATGTCACATGGGCCACACAAGGCAGCACCAGGGTTGGCCAGGAGACTGGGGAAGTGGGAGGGAAACATGGGCAGGAGCTTTTGTTATGGTTTCTGAGAGAAGCAACAGGAAAGACAGGGTAAGCAGGTTTAGGATTGAATAGTATGAATAATTTTGGCAGGTTTTGGGGTGTGGAGGCTGTCCCTTGAGTTGCCTGCTGCTTGGTCCAGGGGTGCTTAGGGCAGGGGAACACTGGCCCAGAGTTTAAGAGACAGCAGAGATAGCAGGAGGGTGGATGTGAGCTCCCCATTGGTTAGTTTGTCCATGAAAAGCACTCTCCCAGGCAAGTCATTTACCATCTCTAGGAACTGGTTAGTCTTGGGAGGGGTAGTCTCTCCAGGGTCAGTAAGGCCCCAGATGTCAAAACGTCAGAATACAAAGACATGCTTAGACACTGGCCTTCAAGGATTTTCAGATATTGAGTCCTTTCCAGCTTTCTGCTCCCATCCAAGCCAAACCCAACTACTCCCTGGACGCTCAGCTGTTTGGTTTGCCACTTCCCCACCTCTGATCTGTGCTTTTCTCTATTATTACTTTTGGCAGGATATTCACTCACTTTCAAATCATCTATATATTTATTCTTATTCAATTGCTTTTGTTGGCTTTTAATGTAATAAAATGCTTATATTCACTGTTGACAACAATGTTTCTACCTTCTATTTAGTGGACCTTCAGCATGTGCTGGGAGTTTTGCTCAGTGTTTTACATACATTCTCTCATTAATACACACAATAAGCTCAAGAAAGAGATAAAATAATGTCTCCATATTAAAGATGAGGAAACTGAGGCAAGTAAGGTTAAATAAGCTGGCCAAGGTCACAGAACTAGTTAGTGACAGGCTAAGTATACACACTCAATAGACCGACACTTAGAGCCTGCATTCGTAATCCTCAAACCCAAATTATATGGAATTTATCTACGAGCCTGTTTCTCTCAAATCTTTGCAGATATTAATCACAGTCAGGTGTTTCCTCAATGCAGAGATGCTCTTTCTCTATGAATTGCTTGTGAGCACCTGAAATAGAAGGATATTATCAAACCCGCCTTTCCCAGCCTCTGTCAGAGGCTTTATGTTCTGTAGCGATTTATGTACATCATAATAGGATCCCTTCTCTTCCTCTCTTCAAAAGGATCTTCTTACTTTTCTTATGCCCCTTACTCCGTTCTGCTTAGTATCAATACTCACCTACTTTTATTATTTGTTACTTCTACTCCTAGATTATGAAGCTTGTTGAGGGCAGGCATTTGATTTTACTTACATTTAATCAAGTGTTTATTAGTACTGTGTTCATAAACAGGTATTACTTTGTTATCCATGCAAAAAATTAAACTCTTAATTATACTATTTAATTTATGTAAATATTATGGAAATAAATTATACCTTTCAAGCATAGATCCCTTTTCTTCAACAACAAATAGAGCCTAACAAATATTAGTTTTGCCAGAGAGATTGCATATTTCTTTTGTTTGACTTTATTTTAAAAATATTTTTTGAAAATTTCCATCTTAGTCAATGTATTATCTTGGTATTTTTTACTCTTGGTTTTCCTCACCAGTAGACCCAGATTTGAGAATGAAAAAGGAAAGCATCAGCATGATTTTAATATAGGGTAATTCAACATATCTCATATAGGCTTGATTTATTTCAGGCCCTTTCCATTCAACAATGTTTTTGCTTAAAATTAACATTGCAGTTTGGTAACTACTTTACTAGAAAGGACTTGAAAAATGATTTAAATGTCAATTCAACAGTCAAAATATCTTAGCAGCTGGTATTGCAGAATTAAACAATAGATGAGAGAAAGAACCAAAGATGCTTCTGGGGGTCTGCAGCAGTTGGAGTTTAAGGGCAGACCTTGTAAGCTTTTCAGAGCCTCTTAACACAAGCAAAATGCAGCTGGATAATTTCTACCTCTGAGCAGACTTACTGAATTTATTCTACTGAGGGAGATGAGGAAGGGAAGGCTCCTGTGTCAGTTCAGCATCCTCAAAGCCTGGAGTTCCGATACCTCCAGGAGGATGGGGGCACTGGGGGGCAGACCAGGAATAAGCATGAGACGCGGGTTACGCTGTGGTAGGAAGAATGGGTGGGAGGAGAGTGAGAAGAGGAAGCATAGGAAAAGCAAAGGAGGGAGGAGGAGAGAACAAGGACAAACCAGCATGATAAAGAAGAGAAGGAGAGAAACCAAATGAGTATAGAGAGAAGTTTCTGTTACAACCGGGGCTTCTTGAAGCCTGAGGAAGCGAACACTGGCACACTCTTCCTCTGGCTCATTTTGGAACTTTCTCCCCCCTGAGGCCTGAATCAGAGTCAACACGGCAATTGCCTGATGCTCCTTACATAGGCTTTTTTTTTTTTTCCCCAAATAATATTTTATTTGAGTATAATTGACACACATTATTACATTAGTTTCAGGTGTACAACATAGTGACCCAACTTCTCTATACAATATGCTGTGCTCACCACAAGTCTAGCTGCTGTCTGTCACTGTACCATGCTATTACAATATCTTGACTATATTCCCTATGCTGTGCCCTTTATTCCCATGATTTATGTGTTTTTTTACCTTTTTAAAAATTTAAATTCAATTAATTAATATATATTATTTATTTCAGGGGTACAGGTCTGTGACTCATCAGTCTTATATAATACCATCGGTGCTCATTACATCGCATACCCTCCCCAGTGCCCATCACCTGGTTACCCCAGCCCTCCACCCCCCTCCCCTCCAGCAACCCTTAGTTTGTTTTCTATGATCAAGAGTCTCTTATGGTTTCATTGTTTCATTTTTCCCTCTCTTGCCCTATGATCCTCTGCCTTGTTTCTTTTTTTTTTAATTTAATTTTATTTTTATTATGCTGTACAGGCTTTTAATCAATCTTTGTCAAAGGTGTTGTTCAACAGGACACTATGAATTAGTTTTCATGTTGTGGTACCTATCGAGTTCGTATAAATGCAGAAAGCTTCTGATGTAGGGCGGGGTCCACTTACTGCCGCTTTTGTTTCAGCAAAGGACAGAATGTGGAATCCCTAATTGTTCCATGTCTATGTCCAGTCAGATCAATGTTTATTAGGCCCTGGCTAGGTGTAAGCACTGGCAAGACACCGGGGGCATAAAGATCAGTAAGATACTGTCTTTATCTACTGAGAGTGAGAGGAATACAAGGGAATAGTTTCAAGGCCATGTGACTTACAGAGTTATATGGGTCTGGAGATTAAAAACACGTGGGTAGTGTTTGGGTGACTCCAATTATGCAGCTGCTGGACCTTTAAATGTATCAAAAGAAATTGCAAATAGTTGAGAGTTAGGAGGAGTTGAAAATATGACATTTTTTTTTGTTATTTGAGGAAGGTTGAACCTTATCCCATGGATATTGGGGATTGTTGGAAGACTTTCAGCAGGAGAGTCACATGATCTATTTAGTGATAATATTTCACTCTCATATGCAGGAGGAAGGAGATTTGGGGAGATACCAGGCTAGAAGTGGGGAGACCAGCTAGTAGAGTGACTATGCATCCCAGCTTTCCTGGAACAGTTCAAATTTGTGGGGTTTTTCTTCTAGTATAATTATTAATAATATCTCTTTCACCATGTCTCCCAGTTTGGATGAGAAATTCTGTGGTCGCCCTACTAACTAGATATTTATTGCAGGGGTCTAAGTAAGACTCCATGATGCCCGGAGTTCATCAGGGCTCAGCTAAGTGGACGAAAAGGAATTGCTGCCCAACGCTATCAGCAAGAACAGGCCCTCTGACACCCTTATAGTCTCTTAAATCCACCCCCCCCAATTTAGGCCTGAGCACAGATGAAAGATCTCAATGAAAATTTAGTATATCAATTGAATGCTAAATATTACAAATATGTAATAACTGACCGGCTAACCACTCAACCAGCTTGCTGTTTATTTGTCAGCTCAGATTGTACTTGCCTGAGATAACTGAAAAGAAATGAGAAGGAAAGTCGTAAGCAAGTGGTGCAGAAAGTAAGAAAGATAAGCCTTAGTCATGCGTGGGCATGAGGCCCTGCTCCAGTTCCTGAAATGGAACTGAATTCTCATGGAAGGTTTTGATACCTGCTGGAGGACGGCAGAAAGGGCCGTGAAATCTTGCTAAAGTTTCATCATTCTGGGTCCTTATAACCTTGGAAGATGGTAAGTATAGAGGCAATTTAGTCAACTGAAAGAAACAATTGTTCATTTCCTAGTGCATGTATTTAATCATGAGCTGTCACTTGGGACTCCTGTTAGAATCCAGAAAAGGTTACATGGTGGCAATAATTGGGGAATATTTTTAAAAAGAACGAAGTAACTAGACCCAAGAGAAAAGAGATGTTGCTGTCAGGAACACACTTTGGCAGAAAAAAAAAAATGATTAAGAGTAAATGAAAAGGTGAAGAGCTGTCATTTCCTTTATTTTACTTTTAAACATTTCAACTTCTCCTTCCTCATTTTGTACATATGAGGCAGGCTTTTCCTCCACCCTAATCTCACTATTACCTTGCATTTATAAAGAGCTTATCTCCCAGAAGCTCACAGGGCTACCTCTGAATCCATGCCACTTTGGAAAGTATTGCTTAACAAAAAAGGAGGCGCTCTTATTTAATCTGTCCTATCATTAAATGTTCTAGTGGGAGCTGGGAGCCGGATTTGCCGTAGGCGGTGATTGTGTGCTGGGCTGCACAAATGCACGTCGAGCTGCACAGCCGCCCAGGCAAGAGCAAACGTGGCATGATTTTCCTACTTGGTGCCAGGCCTGCCATCATCCCTTTGCTTTCAACTGGGACTCAGGGAGATGTTTCTAATCTGCAAAGAATTATCCAGGTTGCTGATTTACCTTCATGGCTACTGACGTCCCTGAAATATTGTTGTTGATTACCTCTCTGTTTGGGAGCTTGGTTTGCCACAGGCAAGACAATTTACTTAAATTTTAAATTTTGGACTTCCTTCCCCGTTTACATTTTTCAGCCTGCCGTTTGCAGAATTTCATGTAATCAGATTTACTTCCTCTGGTTTTTGCTTCAGAGAAATGGAATTGAATTAGAAAAAAAAAAATCCTCTGAAGTGGAAGGGGACGGGTTTGGAGATGGAAATATTTTAGTAGTTCCTTTCGAAATTTTTGTTGCAGCTTTGTTATTTAAAAAATAAATGCATGTTTCCAAGGCGCCAATAATTCAATGAAATCAAATGCAAATAATTGCTCTGAATTCACTGAAAGTTGGTCTCTTCACGTTTTTCATTTAGTTTGAAAATTGATTTTTAGAAACGTGAAGTAGATTAAAAGTATTGCCTGGCCTCTGTATAATCCTCGAGCCGACAGTATTCTTACTAGGCTCTCCTGGAAGTCTCTCAACCAGCTGTGACTGTTTCTCTGCCTCCTTGTCTTCCTTTTCCTGCTTCTTTTCTCCTCTTCCTTTTAGAGGTTAGATAAACACTTTGCTCATTCGCTCTTGTGAAAATACTCCAGAATATAAATGAGGAGGCCAGGCAGAGGACATTTCTTTTCATCTCTGGCATATCAATTCATTGTTTATTTTATAAATGAATGTGTGAACACCATAGAACAGGTTTTTTGTTGTTGCTCTTGTTGTTGAGTTTACTGTTTGATATGAGAAATAATATTAATAATGTTGGTTTTTCATTGAATGAATGCTTCCTGTAAAGATGGATAGTCCTAGGCATGTAACACACATCTCTAATCCTCAGTGACCCTAGAAGGAATCGAACGTGTGCCATCCCCCTCTCACATAGAAGAAGATCAGGGAAGGCTACATTGGCAGTGCTCAAGTGTAAAGATAAAGCACTCAATTGCAAAAAACAGTTGCTAAAGCACAAAATCAATCAAATTAGAACAAAATTATGTCACCAATATTTAATTAATTTGATTTGAATCTTTATCTGAGAACCAGCTGAAAGAACCAAGAGCGGTTTCCTCTTAGTGTCACTGATATTATGTAAAATATCACACACAGGTAAAATAAAAAGTGACAAACTTTGTCCAGATCCCTGGCATTTATATTAAAAATACAAAGCCAAAAAGCATATAATTGTTAGAGAAATTTCTTTGGTAACTGGCTTGACTTTTTGTACACTAGGAAGATTGACATTTTATCAAGGTTTTATTGCTAGGGAGGAGCCTTTTCTACTCCTCCTATTACAGTATCATTTCTCTCTGATTAGAAGGTAATTAATTAATAAGCCCCCTTCTTTTGTTGATTCTAGGATTCAAGAAAGATTCATAAAACACCACCGCACAGTAATGCAGCTATTACAATGATCTATTTGGGGAAAACTGTGCACCTGTCTCATGATCACCCAGACTTTCGGGATGAAATAAAAGTTTATCAACAGCATTGTGGTGGGGAAAACCTTTGTGTTTACAAAGGCAAACTACTTGAAAAAGGTACATACAAAATTTGAATTTTTTTAAGTTGCTTAAAGTTGATGCTATAGATAAACTATCGTTGATATCATATCAAAATGATTTCAATCACTCTGAAATTATGCATATCCAGGGACTTATAAACCAGCTGCCTCAAAGTAAATCTAGATTTACTGCTCCATGATTGAAACCGAAGCAGCAATTACTCTTGCAGATTGTGGAAGAAAGAATTTGGAGTGATTTAACCCGGTAACAGATTAATTTTGGGATAGAGATATATGATCATTAAAATGTTGCACGAATAAACTGTCCCCCAAATTACAAGTTAGCTATTTGGCCTGCCATAGTGAATTATATCATACGTTATTCTAAGGGAAAAATACCAGATTGGCAATTTGTTCTTTAGAAAAATGTTGAGATAAAATCACAAATCCAATAAACTTCAGGGTGAATCACACCTAAATAACTTGGTGCGGAATTTGGCTAGATGGATTTTAGTACATTTCTGCTTTCATTTGATCATAAATCCATGTTTCTTAGCAGAAAATAATTTTTATATCCAATATAGGTTTTCACATATTGTACTGAAGTGGTTTTCATCAATATTTAGTTGTGTGGAATAGCAATTAAAAGGACAAGTTGTTATAGGATTATATTTGTTATTTCCTTGCTTAAGAAACTCTGGTTAGAAAGCAATTGCATTTTTACTAAGTAAAAGAATTATTTATATTTGGGCAATCTTGATACAAGTTTAGGGAGTCTTAAGAGTTAGGGGCAAGAATGGAATTGTTACTTTTGGCTTTTCTGCTTTCCCTCATCACTCAAAAATTGTGACTGTTAATTCTAAAAATTTTAAGTACTTAAAAAGAAACTAGACAGATTTAGGGTTTAAATATTTAAAACTTTCCAACAAAAGAAAGAGTAAACATTTGAATGTTTTAACTTTATAAAGATTTATAGAACTTATTTATAAAAAATAATGCTAGAAACTATTTTTCCCCATTTTGTGTACCTGGCTGAGATGTAACTTACTTTGCCATTTGTCATAGCATTTGAGAGTTCATCCCTGCCATTTTGTGGATGAGGAAAATGAGAGAAGGCCAGAGGTGAAATGGCTTCCTAAGGTCGCACGCACAGCGTGGGGCCTGGTCAAGAGCAGATCCTGGACCTCTGAGTAGGTGCAGGACCCTTGCTCAGTTAGCTGTTCTTAGTGGCAAAGGGTTTCCTACATTTTCATAATGTGAGAGGTAGGAAATCCCTAATGATAGTGGCATAGATACACTTAAGTTTTGAAAGTGTAGCTTTCAAGTATTAATATAGAAGAATTGCTGAAAATAGCTATAGTCTACAATTGGAACGAACGTAATGAAACTTTTCCTGGGTCTTGGATCACGCTTTCTTCAAGACAGTGCATGTATGTCTCTTTGCCTGCTGGAAAACGTGGTACCTAAAAATGAAATAAGAACAAGGCTTCACTAGCTGAATGTTTTCAGGAAGACCATATATACTCTGTGGTAACAGCGCAAAACCAAAGAGTAAGGGAGAGTGTTACTTGGCTAAGTGTTGTTTTGCATACCTATTGATCCTGGGACTGACTTTTGTTATGTCTTTGGACAGAATTAAATAACAGAATGGAATGGGGACTTAAATAATTGAATCCTGTCCACATAATAATTTTGTCTCAGCTTGCCCTTTGATTGCCGGGAAAGTAATTGTTGAAAATTGAAAAGTTGGGTGGCTCAGAGTTGACTTGTGGTTCAGCAATCTTAGCAATTTAGCTGGGCTGAAAAGAATCTGCCCGTTTTACAAATCAAAGCTGTGCATGATTCAGTGAAATGTGAATAGGTTTTTAGAAGAGTTTTGTTTAAAAAAAAAAAGGCGTTTAGCGTTCTGCTTGGAGCAGTAAACTAATTAAAAATGTGGCGTTCGTTAATTTGTCTTGCTTTTGGATGAGAAATAACAATAAAATTAATTATTTAGGAATGTGGCAAGTGCATCTTTTATTCCCCTAGTAATTCACTGATGTCTTACAGTTTGATTTTAGACATCAAGCCACATATTGATTGTTTATTATATACACCTATGAAGTCACCAAGTATTTCTGCTACTTGTAAAGAGTACAGTTCTTCGCAGGCATTTTTATTTACCATGTTCATCCTTTCAAACAAGGCAAACCTTGGGCTCCTGGGTTCATGTGGATACAAAGAGCAACGTAACTTTTCTTCTTTCTGACCCTCTTAAAATCCCTTCCTTTTCTGCCCCACTTTCCTGTATTTTCATAACCTGATCCTTTGTACCGATTTGTGCATTCCTCGTTACTCCCTCACAAACCAGCTGCTTCACTGGTTCCCCAAACCCCGTGCTGTTATCTTGTCTTTTGGAGCGCTATTCCTTTGTCTGCAATAGGACAAAGGATTTTAAATTCAAGATAGGATTTTAAATTCAAATTTTATCCATCTCTTAAGATTCACATTGAGGCTATGAGGCTTTCTCAGCCGACTTCTGCTGTTTCATCCCTCTCTCCGTGGCCGGGGCTCTGACTCTCCCCTGAAAACCGAAGCATTTCATTACACTGTGACTTAGAGTAACTGCTTTTTATTTCTCTTTTACTTGTTATATATATTGAGTTTTTAGTTTTTAGAAATATGCTTATTGAGGTGTAACTTACATTCCACAATTCACCCATGGTGAGTGTACAATGCACTGATTTTTAAGCATTTTATAGGGTTGTGCAGCCATTGGCACAAACCAGTTTTGGGATCTCTGTCACTTCAGAAAGTTCCCTTGTGCCCACTGGCAAAGAATCCTCACTCTCTGTAGCCAGCCTCAGGCAGCCACTGATCTGCTTCCAGTCTCTACGGATATGTCTTTTCTGGACATTTCGTATAAATGAAATCATACAATAGGCAGCATCTGTGTCTTGCTTCTTTCACTTAGCCTGATGTTTCTGAGAGTCATCTATTCACAGCCGTTATCAATGGTTGCCCTCTTCTTATACCACTGAATGTATTCCATCCACTACATGTCCATTTATGCTGTTTCTAATTTGGGACCATTATAAATCATGCTGTGATGAATATACAGATACAAGTTTTTGTGTAGACATCTGGTCATTTCTCTTGAGCAGATGCCTAGGAGTGGATTTGATGGCTTTTTTCCCCCCTGAATATGGCCCACACTTTTCTGCTTCTTACATACACGTCTTTTGATTTTTTTTGTTGTTGAAAACTGGACATTTTCGATCATGTATTACAGCAACTGTGGATTCTGGATTCTGACTTCTTCCTCTTGAAGGTTATTGTTCTCACTCTTTTTTGTTGTTGTCTGTTTAGTAACTTCTCTGAAATTCATGAAATCCATGCCCCCTCTCCTTGGTAGACAGCCAGCGTAGTGTCTCTGCTTAGATTTTATCTCTTTTTATTTTTTAGGCTGACCTTCTTGGGTTGTCTCTGTTTTCATAGTTTATTGATCTCTAGTGATTTGTCAGAGGTTGTGTGCAAAGACTTTGACCCAGTACAAAGTCAGAAGACTTTGAATAAAGTACAGCCCCCACCTTGTACCATGGATCTATGTGTGGGTATATTCCTTTCCTGGGGCTAAGGTAACAAATCCCCAAAACTCGTGGCTTAAAACAACAGAAATTTAATTCTCACACAGCTCTGGAGGCCAGACATCTAAAATCAGGTATTATTAGCAGGCCATCCTCCATCTAATAACTCTAGGGGAGAATCTTCCCTTGTCTCTTTCAACTTCTGGTGATTCCCAGCAATCCATGGCATTCCCTGGTTTGTAACCCAGCGCTCCCCCCAGAGACCCTATTTCCAGATAAGGTCACATTCTGAGGTTCTGGGTGGTCATGGAGTTTTAGAGGGCAATATTCAACCCAAAGTAACGGGTTCGGGAGTCCATCCAAAGTTCAGGCAGTTTTCAGGTCTGCTTTAACTTTTATTTTTCCACCAGGTTTTCTTTGTTCGTGGGTGCAAGCTTCCGGTGGGCCAGGGATGTATGAATAGGTTGGGCCTACTCCAATCCATGCCACTTCCCATCAGCCGGGGGGATGTGTGGAGAGCTTATCAAATGTGTCTATAATTGCCTTATGGCCTGTATCTCCTCCCTGTTAAGTTTCTGGCTAGCCCTCCAGCCTGGGTGCTTGCCCTAATTTCAACTACAGTCTTAGTTAGCAGGATCTCTGAACTTCCATGTTAGCTTGCCTCCAAGAATGCCACTTATTACTGGTAATGCCACTGGCCAAGGCTTTTTTGTTTTCTGCTCCAGACAAAGTCAGCCCCCATTGACAGGGAAGCTGCTAGCTATTTGTGGCCTGCCCTCCCCTGTTGGAACTCTGCTGATGAAATGCTGGTGGGGGAGGGGGATGGGGATTCCCTCTGTCCTTATGAAAAGTTCAGTAGTTTTTGAACTGCTGTTCAGTTTGTTTTAAGTCTTTGGTCCATTTTTAGAGACAAAATTTTAAGGGGAGAGGCTTTGGGGACCTCACTCTTGAAATCTGGCATATTGTTTTTGTCTCCTGCTGAATTATATAACTTCTTGAGTCAGGAGACCATATTTGATCTTTTTTTCAGTATTTTAGTTCCTCTTTAGTGCCTCAAACAGTGCGAGCCACTGCCAGTCAACAATGAATAACCACGTTTTACACGTAGTGTAGAATGCCTTCTAACACTGTACATTATGTAGTCCGTGAGGCTACTCAGTGAAGTGGGTAGACGGGGTCGCTCCCTCCACCCAACTCCTTCACCCCCTCCCACGGCCATCCTCATTTTATATGAGGGTTCTGAAGTGCAACAGTCCAGTGACCTACCAGGGGACACTCAACTTATATGTAAAGAACTAGGACAACGACCCAAATCTTCTGAACTCTGGTCGATATTATTTCCATTATTCCATGCAGAAACCATTAAGTCAGGGGTGGAAAGTGTCACTAAATTTTAAAATATAAAATTAAAAAAGTAATCACAAGGGAAGAAAAGCAGAGGGTGTCAATTCTTGTTACGTTGGGGAAAAAAAAAGAGAAAGGAATGGAATAATAGGTGGATGCACTCTCTAGCCACAGGGCTGCACGTCGGAAGGGCAGTCGCCTCGAGAAGTCCACCTCCTGCGCCAGTTCTCAGCATTTCCTTAGCCGCACCCTCTCCCTGGGCTGGGACCTCAGGCAGTTAGGGGGTGTGAGGCCGCAGCAGAATAGATCATATGACATGAATGTCCAATTCAAGTTTCTGGAAAGAAAGCAGTCAAACTCGCTTTCTAGTCAATACTTAGGAGTCCATATATCACTAAGACAAGCGGATTTTTTAAATCTGTTGTATCTTAGTTTCCCCAGATGCTAACTTTTCGATTTTCTCTTCCCTTGTGTGTTTGAATTTTACATCACAAATACTAAGGTACAAATGAGGGAATTACCTTTCCAGTAATTTTATTCTTTAGTACAATTGCAACTGATCTAGGTAGTTTTTAGGGGCAGAGTGTGGTATAAACATAGTATTTCTAGATGACTATGAAATAGGTTAAAATAATAATTTATTAGTTAGTTATTGGGGGCCTCCTATGCCATTGTCCTGGGACCTGGGGAAACAAGGATGAGTCAGACCAGTTCCAGCTCTCATGGATTTCACAAACATGCAGGACTGCAGACATCTACATCAGGGTTCTCAAAGTCAGGTTCCTGGACCAGAAGCTCAAGCATCACCTGACAACTTAACAGGAATGCAAATTCCTAGGCCCTAGTGAATCAGAAACTCTGGGGTGAAGCCCAGCAACCTGTGTTATAATAAGCCTTTCAGGGTATTCTGACGCACACTAAAGTTTGAGAAGTCCTGGTATTGCCATATTTCTAAACAATTGTAATAACAGCAACAACAAGAAAGGTGTACAGAGAGATGAAATGATCAACTCCATCACTTGTGCAAGTGGAAGAGTCCAGAGAGACTTGTTTTGTAGGAAGTGACATTAGAACTGTCATGAAAAGCAGGTTTCTGAGTCACTCTGTAACATAGGGTTTTCTTAGACCTAGAATTTGGGATCTCTAGGGCGAGACCTTTCCAAAGAGCATTATAAAAAGACTTTGGATGATTAAAAATTATTAACTCCAAGCAGTGGTTCTTAATTTTTTGGTGGGACTTTTGGGTGGGCAGGGGAACAAGAAGGGGACCCAAATCCAGGCAGAACTGAGAATGGATTTGAGATGGAATAATTCTACCTCATCCATATATGTATTAGGCTGGTTCAAGTCATAGCTAAAAATACACATTTATTTAAAAGCATTACTGAGCTCACAGTAGCCTCTTGCCATATACTTTATCAGTAGCTAAATAGCAAGATGAAATCTAGAGAGCTACTGGGACTCCCAACACTGACTCCCCTACTTACTGTATGATCTTGGATAAATGACTGAGTTCCCTTGAACTTTAATTTCTGCATATAGAAACTAGTGATAATAATATTCTCTAAACTTCATGTGTTTGTTGAGAAATAACACACCCAAGATTATCGGGCATAATGCCTGGCCATAATAAGAGCTCATATAATGTTATTATTTTATTACAAACCAGAGTTTTATAATGCCTTGGAGTATTTATTGTAAATAAAATAATAGCATGTGTTTTTATGATTAAAAATTGTCCTCAAGTTAAAAAGGTGATCTAGAGCAAAATATTGTACTTACCTAATAGAAAAATGTGATTTTGAACATATTAGTCCAAAGTCAGTTGCTTTCACTGATGTATTTACTTTTTTAATTCCAGAGACCTTTCAGTTTGTTTCCAAAAGGCACCATGGTTTCCCCTTCAGTCTCACCTTTTTCCTGAATGGGATGCAGGTGAACAGGTTAAGCTCCTGCTGTGAATATAAGCATCGGAAAGGTTCCAGACTTGGAGGCAAACGAGGCTACTTCGGGTTTGTGTGCGTGCAGAGATCATCTCCTTGTTACAAGTATGGAAACCAGTGTCCTTTGGTAGAGGGCACGTTTGCTACATTTTCCTCTTTATGCTTCTACTGATGCATTTCTCAGCACAGTTTGTTAACAAAGCTATCAGTGTAGATGAGCCCAAAACGTCTAAGTTAACAGTTGCTTATTATAACCCGGTGTGTTGTGTTTGAAATTATTAGATCGAAGTTAGATTTCCAGATGTATTCTATCATGGGGATAAAAGCTGGTGGTGTTCCAAATTCTGTTTCTCTCTCTCTCTCTCTCCCTTTCCTCATACTGCTTTAAGTTCTGTTTCTGAAGTGAAGGAGAGAGGGTGTTTTATTCTTATTCTTCTTAGGAACTGGTTTGGGAGTTCCGAAGCATGTGCCAAGCATCTGTCTTATATGGTTGGGTGTGACAGGTCATGCTTGCATTATGGTGTGGCCCGGTTACCATTCTCATGCCCTTAGTTTTAATCTCAGGCATAATGAGATGCATGATAAAGGGTCAATTTTGACTGTTGCTTATCAGCTTTCATATTGGACATTCTGTTTGAAATTAGGACACTTGCTTGTAGGCTTTCTTTAATTATTTTCTGAAAGTACTCATGGAAAATTGATATATGCCAAGCTAGAAAACAGGAGTGAACCACCCAAAGTTCCTGCCCTTGTGGAGCCCATTCTAATGGGGCAAAGGCAAATAGCAAGTAAACCAATTAATATGTGTCAGATGGAAGTGTTGGGATCAACTGGAAGTTCTCTGCTGATTGTTTCTGTATTTTCAGTCAACCAAGAATTTATCAGCTGAGGTTAAGGCTTAAGGAAGAAGGCATTGGAGGTTTTAGGGGGGAGAAAAGGTGTGAAAGAGTCATCCAGCAAGTGGGACAGTGAATGGTCTAGAGCAATATAGTAGGAGTGCCCAGATGTACTTAGGACCCACCTGAGGCTGTTTTCCTGTTCCAACTCAAATATACTTTCTCCATATTTGTGGGCAAGTCATTTAACAAATTTCTCTTTGCCTCCCAGGAAAGCTAATGAGCATATTATATACAGTCATCCATGCACAAATACATTGCATTCTTTGAGAGTTGCTGTATAAATCCAAGCTGTAAATGTTTGGTTGTAAACACTTTCTTTGGAGGTTTAATAATCAGTAATAAAATCTGATTGATGACATCTACTTTCCTATTTAACACTTATTACCTCATGCACAATTTTTATATGATTTCATTTGATTCCCTCTAGCTTCTTTCTTTGACCTTTTCAAATAATAAAAATGAAAAGCTTGTGATATTAAAGAGTAAGGCCTGTTAGGTCTGTTAACGTTTTTAAAAATTTATTTATATAATATAAATATAAAACAAATATTATAAAATATAACGTAATTCACTTATAATTTTATATAACCTTTTTGGGGGGGTCACATCCATGATACTTTTAATTATTTTAAGGGGTGTACATGAATGCCTCTAATTTGTTAAAAAAGAAATTAATTTTCATTCATTTTTAAAAGTACTGGCTCTGGAACTTTTGATATGAGGAGGGAATTATTTAAAACAACAATAGGGAGTTCTAGTTCTAAAAATGATTAGGAATTACCTGTTTAAGGTCTTCAGAAAACAAGAAAGGCTCAGCGGTGGTCACATCTAAGTGTGGAGGTTGCACACTTGTACCCATCCCTCAGTCATGGCAACTGAAGAGACAAGGTAGTTATTTTCAGTTGCTAGAGTGAAGCACAGAAGGAAGAATTGCCTAGCCAAGTAGAATGCAGACTGCGTTGAGCTTTAGTAATCAGAATCAACACCTCAAATTATACTCAGAAGTCAAATAGGTAGTCAGTGACGAGGAGAGCACAGATGTAGCTCACTTTGTTCATCCAATTCCCCTAAGCAGATGGGCAATAAAAAGTCTGTGCATGCAGTAGGGAGGCATCAAAGCCTCTACGTAGTCACAACATAAACCAAAAGTAACAGCAGATCAGACGCTCCAAATCGATGGATTTGGTGTTGCCATTGATAAGGGAAGAAGAGCTTGAACAGAAGGCAATGCTAGTAATCATATTCTGTGAAGATTCATGACACCTTTATTCCAAGGAAAGCAGTGTGCTAAATACATCATCATTACAGGCAAGAAACATTTATCATGCTTAATATGGGGGAGGTAAGTGTATTCTTATTATCTCATTTTTTACAGCCTGATAGTTACTTTGAGTGCAAATCCTTTTAGCTTTATTTAATGGGGGGTTATTGAAAAGATAAGTGATATAACTAAGTTCTCCTAAGCTGGGAGGATTGATTCCTATGCTATTTCTAGACTGGGGATGGCTGAAATTCAGTGAAATCTTTAGCTCAAGAAATTGCCATTAGATCTAATTCACACTGAGGCAGTTTTCAAATTTTACATATTATTTCTGGTTGGATACATCTTGACTACATTTGGATCTGTTTTCACCTGTGTGCTCTATTGATTCAGTTTCCCACTAAGTTGTGTAGGGAAGGGGACGCAGGTAGTTCTAGAGGAGGAGGTTGGTGGAGGCTGACAGTTGCCCGGCACTTTTCTCAGGTCACAGATCATCTCTAGGCCTTGGTGCGAACTTCTCCAGGTTTTGTTAGTTTCTAGTGAAGAGTGTGAGCACTTTCCCTGGTGGGAAGCCCTGCAGTGTAACATCTGTCCATGGGGCTGTCCTTCTGGGAGGGCTACACCTGTAATCTAACAATATCTTTGTACCTCGTTGTGAGGGGATGGAGTCTAGCAACCCTGAGCCAGGATCCAGCTCCATCCCTAACCTGCTGGGTGAGCTTGGGCAAGGCATTGAGGCCTGCCAGCCTCAGTTTCCTCCTTTGTCAAGTTGTGATGATAGTTCTTAATGTGTCGCTCAATAATCTTACTCTTAGCATAATCATATTTTTATTAATGTATTATTGTACATTATTATAAAATATTGTACATCCTCCTTTGTCAAGTTGTGATGATAGTTCTTTTTTTTTAAAGATTTTATTTATTTATTTGAGAGAGAGAGAATGAGAGAGAGAGAGAGCAGGAGAGGGAAGAGGGTCAGAGGGAGAAGCAGACTCCCTGCCGAGCAGGGAGCCCGATGTGGGACTCGATCCCGGGACTCCAGGATCATGACCTGAGCGGAAGGCAGTCGCTTAACCAACTGAGCCACCCAGACGCCCTGTGATGATAGTTCTTAATGTGTTGCTCAATCATCTTACTATTAGCATAATCATATTTTTATTAATGTATTATTGTAATTATTGTACAATATTGTACATATTATTGTATGTATATGTATTATTATCATAATTGGAATTCTTATTTCAATATTAACTTGAGAGATAGGAAAAAAGCTATAGAAGGATTTATTCATGTTACGTTTGTTAGGACTGATTTTTCAAATATTTTTTAATGTCATAATATATTCAGATCATCGGCTTGTTTCACCAGATTTGACTTTGAATGACTTCATGACCTCTACAAATTATTGCCATCTCCAAAGAATGAAAGCTTATTGCTAGGAAAAGTCACCAAAAGATTGTTGTACAGGCTTCAAAAGGCCATTCTAAAAACAATGATGACAGTTCTATTAAAATAAGCATGCAGGCTCCCGAGGTGTATATTTAAAGGGCACAACAACATTTGACTGTATATGTTTCTTAAAAAATCAATCATATTTATTTAGAGTCAACCTTGTATAGAAGTCTTTTGTTGTTGTGTTGGTGGAATAACAAATTATCTAAGACTGAATGGCATCTTTCTTCTTCTGATTATTTTTATCTCAGCTTCCCTGTTTATATACCTGAATGTTCTTTTATCATATAATTCTCATTTAAGAACTTGAATGATATGTTTATTGGACTCTGTAATGAGGCTAAAAACATGCTTTAAAGGCACAAGTTTTAGCTTGAGACAACTGTTCTTAGTTGTTTCGTTGTTTTCTTGTTCAAATTACCATGGGTAAAATTATCAATAATTGTTTGTGTTCATTTACAAGAATTTGTTATGAATGAGAAAATAAGTTTATTCTAATTAACTATGTGTACTATAATAAAATATTTCTTATAGTATTTCTTACTGGAATAAGAAATAATTCATTTAAAAAGCTTTGAGGTTCCATTGTGTTATATATAAAGGTTAATAAACACCCTGTGTTTACGTTTTTCACAGGTGCATTATTGCAATGGGCCTTGACAAAAATCCAACTTCACCAAAGCCTAAGAGAGAACAGAGTATGGAGAAGAGAGAAGAACTGAAGAAGGCTGAGGGGAAACTGAGGAAGGATGGAGGGTACATGATACCGAGAAGGAGTGAGATGGAGGGGAACAAAACCGCTTCAGCCATTTTTTCAGCTCAAGAAGAAAACACGGGGATCGTAGAAGTGAGAACAGCTGTGGAAGAAATGGAACTTGAAGGAAAACCAGGACAAGATGTTTGGGGAGATGCCCAGGAAGATATATTTCAATACGGTAATGGGCACCACAGAACTCTTTCGCTGTTGCCATTGTTGTTTTGCTCCAGTCTTCAAAATGCCCTTATCGAAACGTGCGACAGTACCTACCAAATGTTGCTCGGTTACAGTCTTCGGCCAGTTCTGTTGCATGGAGGGGTCCCTGGCCACCTTCCCGCTCTGCGTTGCGTGTCACCTCCCTCATGGGGGGCAGGCCTGACGCTGCAGAGCTGAAGGTGCTGGCAGGGGCGGGAGGGGAAGGAGAATCCTGTCTGCGTCAGCCAGAAGCTCTGTTCACTTCTGCAGAGAGAGACGGGGTGGACCAAATAGAATTTTACATTTTATTTATTTATTTATTTATTTATTTAGTATTTGAATGTACTTGCTTTGGTAAAATTGATGCTTGGGATCAGGTAGGCACAATATGCTTATATAGTAATGCGAGTATTCCATAAGTAAGAACAGTTGACGTAGGCTTGGGGTCCTGGAGCTGATCTGTCTGCCTTCCTTGTTATTCTCTCCTCTCCTGCTCTCTTCTTCTTCCTCCCATCCTCCCTTCCTTCTCTCTCTCTCTCTCTCTCTCTCTCTCACACACACACACACACACTCATAACCAATAATGAAAGTGCCAGGTACTGGCGCTGGGCCAGAGCTTTCCACACACACAGTACTTTTTTTTTTTTAGAAAGAGAGAGAGACTGTGGTGAGGAAGGGCAGAAGGAGAGGGAGAGGCTCCACACCCAGCACAGAGCCCCACACTGGGCTCGATCCCACAACCCTCGGATCGTGACCTGAACCGAAGTCAAGAGTCTGAACGCTTGACCAGCTGAGCCATCCAGGCCCTCAACATGCACTATGTCATTTTATCCTTACCATTCATTGTGGTAGGTATTATTACTCCCTCCATCTTATGGGATAGGAAACTGAGGCTCAGACACACAGACAGAAAGCAGCAGAACTAGGACTTACACTGGAGGTGAGGAAAACTTTTGCCTCAACCCGTCTAGGTTCTTTGACTGGGTCCTTGTAAATGAGACTGACAAAAGAGATTAAAACAGGAAAAACAAACAGAAATTTATTAGCATGTGCATCGCACATACACCCAGGAGTACTCAGCGGTGAGTAACTCAAGGGGGTGGTTAGAACTTGGGCTTATGTAGCATCTTAGCAAAAGAATAAGACGCTTTTAGAGAAGTGACAGGGCAAAGGAAAAAGCACTGAGCTTCTGGGGCAGCAAATTATGGGAAGGCAAATATATGGCGAAAGGAATGCTAGATAAAGGCTAGTTTCAGTGAGGTTTGTGATGCTGATTCTTTGGGTGTTTTTTTCTGGACTGATAAGGGTGTGGAGTCATCTCCTTTGATTAACTTCTGTCTTTCCTGGGTAGAGAGGGGAGGGGAGACACCTTCACAAGTTTACGTCCTGCTTTTAGCTAAATAGGGGGAGGGTAGAGCACTCTTCTTGTATCTACTATTTCTCAGTTGCCTTCAGCTCAAAATAAAGCGGATGCCAAAGTGGCATATTTTCTGGGCCAGCATACTCTGTCTGTCACACTCCAATACCCGGGCTTGTCTAATTCTAAAACCCAGGCTTTCCCACACTGTACAACCTCCTATTCTGCACAAGCTATCCTCGATGTTACCTGGTTGTGGGTGATATGTCCAAAGTCAGCAAGGGAGAGCTGCCTGCATGTCCCGCTTACAGCAAGGAGGCAGCTCTGGGATTAGAGGACCATTAGCTGTGGGCTGGGATGACCTGTGGAAGAACTGGCATCAGGAAAGGGGCAGATTCCTTGTTCCTCCTTCTCCAGTCATCTTGCTGATGCCCAAGGGTTTCAGAAATCCCAGAGAAGAATTACAGAGCTATTATAGCACTGGACTTTGTTTATTACTGAAAGAATGTGATCATCTTAAAAAAGATTTCACTTCTAACACTTTGCCCCAGTTTCTCTCTCTCTGTGATCTCTTCTAGTTTTTATTATCTTAGATTGAAAATTTAAAACTATCTACGGCAATAGCAGTAGCACAGAGATGAACAAATTGGATGTGTTTTTATGTGTTTTAACTTTCAAGACGTGTAGGTTTATTAAAGCCATGCTCAGGAGAGGCTTTTATATTCTTTTTTTTTCTTAAACCAACCTGGCCAGTGTTATGAGTAGTATATTTTATGCCTATGCTGTAGCTTTTCCCAAGATCTTTCCTCTGTGTTGGCTAGTTAATGGATTTGTCCTTTAAAAACAAAAGAAGAAGAAGAAACAGAGGCAGCAAGGCTTCAGCTCTCTGCAGAGCATCCACTGATGGTAAAGGGCAACAAGAAACTTGAGTGGAGGTCAGTGAGAGAGGGTTGCGGCTGGACTGATGTCGACCTCGTGTCAACTCACTTCCTCATTAGTGGGGATGGTAAACAACAAGCTAATTAAATTCTCTGGAAGGAGGAAGATGAGATGGGAGAAACAGAAATTATGAAAAGGAATCCAGAAAGCATGCCACAAGTTCACTCAGATTGAGAACACAAGTAGCTAACACAAAGGAGGTGGCTCTGAGCGCTCATACTAAGTGAGTGCTCATGGTTAAAGGAGAGATGATATTTAGGTGTAATGACAGTAGTGGGTAGAGCAAAGCCAGGGCAGCCTTGAATCTCGTACTTTGAGAGAAAACACAGAAGCTTCTGCAAAACAGAATGTAGGGACTGTTCTTATGGTTCAGTACATGTTCCTTCAATTTTATGCTCTGCTTCAATAATATAACTGTAATTGTGTCCTGATTGTGGACACTTGTACTTCTCCAGTTTTAATCAGGTGCCTCCATTAGAGTATATTTCTCTTGGTCTGTGACCAACCCCTTCCACCCCCATATTACTACGAATCCCTAATAATTATTAGACATGTATTGCTCATGCCATTGTACTAAGCATGTTCCAGGGATGATTATTATATTTTTTAAAAGATTTTATTTATTTGAGAGAGATAGCAAGTGAGAGAGACCACAAGCGGGGGACAGAGGGAGAACCAGACTCCCCGCTGAGCAGAGAGCCCGACATGGGCTCCATCCCAGGACCCCTGAGATCATGACCTGAGCAGACACTGGAGAAGCTTCTCCAACGGAGCCACCCAGGCACCCCTGTTCCAGGGATTATTGCTTTAATAGTCACCACTGCTTTGTGAGGCAGGCACTACCATGTCACGGATGAAGAAACTAAACCTTGAAGATGTTGAGCAAATTGTGTAAAGTGACATAGTTAGCAAGTGTTTTCACTTGGACTTGGGCACATGGCAGCCTGCCTCTAAAACCCTCATATGTCACCGCTATGTGACACTATTGATGGATTATAGCAGTTCACTCACGTTCTGCTTGGCCCCCTGCTTATCCTGTGACCAGCAGCAAATATCTGTAAAGTGATAGATGCATGTGTTTCTCACGCCCGTGTGTTCTGTGGCTAACCTAAACTCCACCTTTTACGAAGTCTTCCACGATCTCCAAATGACTTTCTGCCCCCCCCTTTTTTAATTCCATTCCATTCATTTGACACTATTTCACGTAATTAATCATGAGTCCTATATGAAAATCCATAGCAATCAAGCCCAGTAGTGATGAAACTAACATTACTGAGGACCATGTATAAAAACTACTATGAGTACTGTATCTCTTGTGTATTTGCATCTTTTTTTTTTTTAAAGATTTTACTTATTTATTTGAGAGAGAGAGAATGAGAGAGAGAGAAAGTACATGAGGTGGGGAGGGTCAGAGGGAGAAGCAGACTCCCTGCTGAGCAGGGAGCCCGATGCGGGACTCGATCCCGGGACTCCAGGATCATGACCTGAGCCGAAGGCAGTCGCTTAACCAACTGAGCCACCCAGGCGCCCGTGTATTTGCATCTTATTTCCTCCACAAAAATTGGAGAGTCCTCAAAAAAGGCTTATTGATTGACAGCTGACTGGGCCAAGTGAGGAACGATCCTATTATTTGGCCTGAAATATTTGGATAAAAATATTTGTTTTTATTAGTATTTCCTGTTTCTTTCATACACTATAAACCAAATTTTTCATCTTCTTATTTATAATTTTGGTTTGCAGATAATAATTCGCATTTCATGTTCTCCATATTAAATTTCTTTTGTGAAAACTTTCTTGTGAATTCTCTTTGTTTGCCTTTCTTCATTACACTAAGTTTCTGATTTCACTTTTCCCCTTACATCTCCCTCATACAATCTCTGCATTAACAGAGCTTTCTTCATATGCACGGGGCCTGCATTTCTAAATTAAGTTTCTTTCATTGGGGCAGGGTGGATAGCTCTAAGTAATTACCTGACAGGCCCCCACCACTGGCAAGGAAGCCAGAATATCTAATAACTAAAACACACAAAATAGGGAAAGCTTTATTTTCCCTGTAATTTTTATTTTAAAGATAATTGTTTATTTGCTTAATTGGTTCTGCATGAAATCCTTTTGCTCTCTATCCTTGGCATGTTGTCATTTCAAGATTTTTAGTTTTTGGTGGAGGAAAAAGGGGAACAATTAAATATGAAAGGTGAAAAATCATAACCACAAGGGACAGCTGGAGTTTATCTGATGTGACAATTTCCTTTTTCTGCTGTGGATTTGTTGCACCTCTGTAGGGAATGAAGCAAATTAGTAGCTGTGACAGGAATGTTCTATTTTATAAGAATTTTTTATCCTTGGAATGTAATTATTTCATTGACTGTAGGGATGAATAATGCATATGATTTGGGTTCTGGTCTAAGTATAGAATGCCTCATAATGCCTTTTCTTGATGTCCATTTGGTTCTCAAAGAATGTGCTATTCACAGTATTACTTCTCAGGGCCTTTGGACTTGATTAATTGAATTTTTCCGCTTCACTATTCATTAACTTGATATCCAAATATTTTGAACATTCTTCATATGAAATATGACCTCACTGGGTCTCCGAATTAACTTTCATTATTATAATCCTGTTCTCTTCATTTTTAATTTATTTCTAATTTATTGTTTTTCTATCAAGTTCTTCTCTTGTCTATTTTGGTTATTGTAGATGATGATGTCCATTTGTAAATGAACTTTCATTAGGTTTCAGGCTCGTCATTTGGAGCTTTATTTCTTTTGTGCTCTTGTGTATGTAGCTGATTGCAATCTTTGATCATTTGCTGTTGGTTTTCCGTGTTCAGTAATTGTGTGAAAAAGAAGCAAAGAAAGGCCCAAAGAAGAGAGTGTAGTGGAGTCAAAGTTCTCATTAAAGTAAAATGGGTTAAGTATCAGAGATTCTATTTTCCTTCTTATAGTGGTGATTTTTTTTCCCTCAGAATATGAAGAAGATTTTGAAGTAGATGAGGAGAAACAAGATGAGAAAGCTAATGAAGAAGGACAGGCTGATGATCAAATGAATGAGATGTCAAAGTCACCCTCAGGTGATGAAAAAGATCATTTAGACCCTGAAAAGGAGAGTGAAACCTTGTCGCAGAGGGCCGCAGATGCTGATGACAATATGAAGGATGAAGGGGGTGGATGCTGTGACAGTGAGCTACAGGAGGATAAACAAGGCAAGTTGTTTCCCGGGTCCTGGGACATGGGCTGTTCGGCAAGTGTGCTCACTCCTTTTCTTTTCTTTCTATTTAATGGGATGATCCTCTTTTAAGGGAGTGTTTAGAGCCTGGTTCCCTAACCAGAGAATGATGATCAATCAGGCTTCCATAGATACCTAATTTATGGGGTCATTCCGTAATTCCTTCTTTCCTTAGTTTGCTGGGATTTTTCAACAGGGGTCAGGTAAAGCTTTTAGTGACATGTCCTCTGTTTACTTAGAAAGTTACTCCTTTTTTTTTTCTTTAAATCCCAAAGTATCCCCTCTTACACACACACACACACACACACACACACACACACACACACACGTATTCTCATGTGCATACACCATTTTGTAGCCTTAGAAAAATGAAAAGAACCTCTCATTCAGTTAAAAGGAAAGTTGAAGATTCCTACCCTAGGTTCACTTTTTTGTCTTCACTTACCTTGCACACAGGATGCTGTCATCTTAGTTTCATGGAAGGATTATCTCTTTTGACAAAGGAGGCTCCCTCACAGTCTTTAAGCTTAAAGAGACTCTGAATTTTCATGGGGAACATACAGAAAGGTTTTTAGGTAGAGAAAGAAACCCTTATCATCTGAGACATACCTCAAACATTTTAAGACTCTTTTAAAGACCTTAGTTCCCCAAAATCATGTTCAGTCAAAGAAGGAACCAATTTCTTGCTTTGTCCAATAAAAGGGTTTGGTCAAGGTTATGTGATTCTTAGTTAATCAGAGATCTTTCCTGGTACATTGAGGGCATTTACCAGTTACAACAATAACCCTGTCGTATTTAAGTATATGTATGTCTTTGTAGTTTGCTTTGGGCTAGAGAATGAGGTTACGTTATGATGACTTTTTTTTTTTAAGATTTAATTATTTATTTGACAGAGAGAGAGACAGAGAATGTGTGTGCACAAGCAGCGGTAGCGGCAGGCAGAGGGAGAGGGAGAAGCAGACTCCCCTCAGAGCAGGGAGCCCAATGCGGGGCTGGATCTCAGAACCCTGGGATCATGACCCAAGCCAAAAGTAGACGCCCAACTGACTGAGCCACCCAGCCACCCCTATGATGACTTTTTAAATTGCTGTCCATTTCCCCCATTCTTTCCACCTCTCAACATTTTCTACTGTATAAAATTCAAAATTTTGAATTGAAGGAGTATATTGGGATAATATAAAATAAGAGTAAATTCAGTAACCAAGAGCAAATATTTTAGTTCCACTCTCTTCAAGAAATAATTTAAGCAAACCTATTCTAAAATTTCATGCACACACATAAAGGCAATAAAATACAGAAATTATTTAGAGTAAAAGAGAAGATAATTTTACTAGGAACCATAGATGGGACCATCACTAAGCTTGAACTAGAAATTTAATCCTGAGTTTCCTGACAGTTAAAGCAAAGAGTGAAGCACAAAGTGAAAATTTAGAATGATGTTCGCTATTAGTAAACTTGAAAACACGATATGCTGTCACTTTTATTACAGTTGAAAGATGCACTCAAGATTAATGGCCAGGCATTGAAATATTTTTTATAAAGTCTAAACTAGGCCCTTTCTATAATTTCTCTTAATACTTACACTTTATGTTTCCAGGCATGCCTAATATATAAGCTCTTTTCTCAATTTAATGTGAATATTGGATTTAAGTTTATATTCCTATATGACATAGAGAAAGTTAAAGAATTCTATGGAAGAGTGATGTCACATGAATCAAATTGTTAAGAAATTATATGAGTGACTTGAACCTGGAAAAGAATTGAAAATGTGTTTGCATGTAAATATAATGGTTCAAAACACAAGGGACTCAATTTTTCATTTCTTCAGTAATGGTGGGGAATTAACAAGTGTTGATTTCATGAAGATTCAGTACATCCTTTGAATATTTGGTCATCTGGGATTATTTTTGTGCTACATAATCATTTTGTTTTCTTGGGATCAGATGGATTTTTTCTAAGAACAAATTTTTATGTTCAAACAGAGAGGGATATAGGCTAGTACTTGGATCTTCCTTGGAGGGAACGCCTTAATCATTTAGACCTGTAATTATTGAATAACTGACAGAATAGGTAAGCTTTAACACTGAATACTGCTTGCATATAAATAATTGGAATCCTATGTTTGGAAAGGCATCCAAAAGGTATTGTTTATTAAGACTCTGTGCTAAGCACTATACTAAATATTTTATATGAATTATCTGATTTACCTCAACCAATCTTAAAAAGCAGGTACTGTTTCTTTTTATCTCCATTTTACAAATAATTGAACTTGGATATGGTGGGATTAAGTAACTCACACGCCAGAAAGCAGTGGAACCACACAAACATTACCCAACTTCAGAGCCTGGATTTTGGAGAAACAATATAATATTGTTCCAAATGAGAAAATATCTATTTATCTAAAAGTAAAGCAAATCCCCCCAATAAAAGGATTCTGCTTCCTCAAGACTATGCATTTTAGAGGCACTTATCGTGAGCTCTTCATCTTCTTCTCTAGCCTCTGTTTTTTTGTTTTGTTTTTGATTAGAGGAGATAAAAGTGGACATTTTCTACTTTTACTCAAATTGACCTTTCTCCTCCCTGGATGGACTTCCCTGTCCACTCCCAGGCATTGAGCTCAGTTCCAGCTGAGGCCCCTGCTCTCCCAAGACACACTCCTAGCTTGCCAGCCTTCGCTAAGCTCTTTATTTCATAAAACTCTATCATTCAGTAATTCATTATTCTCTTATTCATTATCTCTTCTTGTTTCATATGTTAAATTTCACCCCTCAAATTAATTACACGAGGTAATAACACAAAGTTGTTACAACTATGGAAGCTAGGACAGTATGTTGTCTTTGTTATTCTTCACAGAGATGATTTCCTAAAAGATATTTTGTAAATATTATGCAATTACTTGATTGTTTTAACACTAAGAATACTCTGTCTCTCATTCTCTCTTTCTCAAATAAATAAATAAAATATTTTTAAAAAACAGAATACTAAGGTGCTTTTATTCGTGGCACACCTTAGAATTTTATTGAAAAAGATTGTATAGCGTTAGCTGCATTATTATATGTAATATTTTTGAAGAGATATGTAGTGAATGCTACCAGAACATATAAAATCTAGCCCGCAAATGGGAAATTTAAGAGCCAGAGATTAAATTTGCCAACTATTTTATTTTGTTGTTTCAATAATGATATTATTAAGCTATCCTTTTTAAGAGCTCTTTTGCATTTTTGGTATTTACATTAAAACTTTGCCATTATTTTGAAATAAAATCTCATTGCTTATTACTGTTTCTTTCCTCTACTTCCCAGCTCTTTTATTTCCCATCCCTTGATTTTGATAACCTGGCCTTGTGTTATTCAGAAACATTCCTTTTAGCATGCGGGATATCTGAATTAGAGATTTCATCCAGCAAACAAAGTAGCATGTATTAAAAATGATAATGACACAGCGGGTTCCTTGGAACACTCTATTAAAAAGCCAGACAGCATTTCATCTTCAAAAGTGTAAGAGGCATATTGTGACCACTGAGTCTGAGACACCAGTTCATCCTTTTTATTGACATGATTAAGAATCTTGCTGTTAGTATTTGGATGTGTTTCATTTGAACCTGCCTGCACCTGTTCCCAGAGGGCAAACAATTGCCCAGGCTGTCATTGTGGTGACAAGTTGGCCCCATTTAAACTGCCAGCTAACAATGGCGTGGGCCCGCCTTGATGAATGCTCTGTGCTGAGCAGCCCATGAGTGATGAGTGCTAGGGACCGAGAGCCACGAAGAGAGCACCCTGGTTTAGGGATGACGTGTGAGACTTCCCATCGTTTAAAAAGAATGACAGCTTCCTTTTCTCTGCATTTGTGTTGGCAACCCCAGGCGCTAAGTCACTAGTTGAAAATACATTGTCATAGATGAATGTTCTAAGGTTGAGGGGAAAAGTGTCATGTCGCTGGGAATATACTTTTATACTTTCATGGACAGTTTGGATGATAAGGCTTATAAGTAAGAGGTAAAGAATCAATAGCTTCTTAGAACGATTTCAGAGAGAGAGAGAATCTCTTCCCAGAATTGCAAAGAATAGAAGAATTAAAGCAAATGCTTTTTCAAGTAAGAAAGATAATATTTCACTTGTGCTATTTTCCAGTCTGTTGAAGAAACAGGCCTTATAGACTTTTAAAATTCCAGAGTCACAAAAAATATTCTATTTACTTGACTTATTGACTTCAAGAATCTTACTCTTCATTTCCTGGCCTAACTATCGAAGAGAAGCATATGAGGGGAGACTGCTTCTTCTGTGTTGAAATTATAGATGCTGTGAAACCACATTCTGTGGACTTCAGTGTAACTTGACTGCTCCTTGAACAGAGAGGACTAGGGGAAGACTGTAGATGGCCTTCTGGTCAGCGTCTATATGTGTGATTTTTTTTTTTTGCATGATTAAACTTCAGTTTTTCTGAATGGTAAGAATTCCTCAATCCATATTCACATTTTGATTATTGAAGTAGGAAGTCATGGCTTTCAGGTGAATATTTAAATGCAGTATCATCTTTTAGTCCACATAAAACACTTTCCTATGAGATATTTCTCTACAGGTTTGAATCTCCCTTATACACAACAAAGGCATTACTGAGACACCCAGTGAAAGCTTAATCTTAGTGGATAAATGTAAAAGGACTTAGCACGGTGTGATACAGGATTTGATTATATTCTCAGTATTTTAAGTACTCATTTTAATGTTTAAAGTGCAATTAAAGGTAGATATGGAGGAACTTTTAAGCTTTTTCAGTTTTTTTCATCTCCTCCTGCTAGAGCTGCATTTACCTGTAGATATTTATTCTTACAAAGTAATGTGTATATTTGTCTCATTGATGAATTGAGTCATAAATTATCAGTGTGAGGACATATGCTCTCCCTTAAGACAAATAACTAGTTACTGTTTATAGCTGGAATTTAATGATTTCAACTTTTATTTTCATTAAGCATCCATTCATTCTGCAATATTTATGAGTACAGAGGCATTTGTCTAACTAGGCATTATTGTACATGAAAATATTGACTAAACCATAGTATCTAATATAAAGTATAAACAGATTTTTATGAGCTCATGTGTATAATCAAGATAGAACTATTAATATGAGTAATAGTAGGAGGTATAAATTCATGTGTCATGGCCAATTTGAAGACAATAGGAGCAGCATCCACGCAGATTTTGCTGTGAACCCCTGGACTAAAGAATGGGAGAGAGAGAAGCAATTTCTATTAGTTTGGAAGAGTATTGGATCCACTGGGTTGGGATGCATGGTATGTTATTGGGCTGAAAGCTAGTTGTTTTTAACTGAATTTACATATTTGTACTGAGTTTGTGCACTTGAAGTGTCCATGGGACCTCAAGCTAGTGAACCCAAAACAAAGTAGTTAAAATCAGGACACTAATGGAGAAAATGGTGAATTTAAACTATAGTAAAACCATGCTCTATGCTAGGGGGTGAGGAAATGATTCAAAACTAAGGTCAGGACTTATAATTGGTTCAAAACAGACCATACGGCTACTGATTGCAGGACGAGTGTTAACAGCAGCTCCTGAGAGAGCTGTCCAAGGTCAGTGTAAGGAGCATGGACAAACACCTGAGTGAACATGGACAGTTGAGCTGTTGTGCTCGTGCGAAAGGAAGCAGTGTCTGGCTAGAGTGTGTAATCTCTGTGGAAGCAGGGTCCTGGTCTGCCTTTTTCTCTACTGTGTCCTTAGAACCTAGCACGATGCCTGACATATAGGAGGTGCTCAATATGCATTTCATGAATGAATCTATGGAAGTGGGTAGAAAGGTGAAGAACAACTCAGAACCTCAGTTACGAGAGGGGGTAGCGGAGTTCATCCTGAATTTTCTGGGCTGGTGTTGACTGTGGATGTGTGAGCGGTTGAAACACACAGGTGTGTTTCAACTTGGCAAAGCAGGCAGTACAAACAGTGGAGGTTACTGATACATACATATATATAGTGGCCAAATGGAGAAGGACCACTAGGGATATAAAACGGAGGACAGGCTGAATTCCATGAGTTCTGATGTTTTGGAGATAACGATTTTCCATTTGTCATCCTGGGGTGGTAACAGTGCAAAGTTAGTTAAGAGAAGCAATAGTAGGTCCATGACAGTGGGTGTGGTACGCTCTGTTTGAAGGCCTTTTGGCAAGTAGAGTGGTCTTAGTTTTACTACAGTGGGTCATTACAAAAAAAAAAAATGTTTTACAAACTTGCTACTTTATAGCTAATGGGCATTGGGTATTATTTAACTTCTCTGGGCC
Source organism: Callorhinus ursinus (assembly GCF_003265705.2). Lineage (NCBI taxonomy): Eukaryota > Metazoa > Chordata > Mammalia > Carnivora > Otariidae > Callorhinus > Callorhinus ursinus. The sequence goes on from NW_027397071.1 coordinate 39,926,604, forward strand.
TTACGTTCTTTTTAAATTAAATTGAATTTATTTATTTATTTTAGAGAGAGAGCGAGTGAGTATGAGTGGGGAGGTGGTGCAGATGGAGAGAGAGAGGCAGAGAATCTCAGGTGGACTCTGTGATAAGTGAGGAGCCTGATGCAGGGCTCAATCTCACCAGCCTGAGATGATGACCTGAGCCGAAACCAAGAGCTGAACGCTTAACCAACTGAGCCACCCAGGTGCCCCCTTTACTTTTTAGATCTAGAAAAAGAAAATAGCTATTCCATGGGATTAAATGAGATATTTATAAAGTGCTTAACCTCCTTGTTTGGTACACAGTAGGTACATACATAATCATGATCAGGTCTGTATTTATTTTTCCTCAGCAAACAGTCACTGCAATTACTATTCTTCGTATAATGCACAGGGTGAAATCACAAGAAAGAAATGTATTAGACAATACTTAACGTGTATGATTTCATAGAGGGGGAAGGACTGGAATTCATAAAGAAAACATTGTTTGATTTTGTGTCATGTAATTTCTACAATGACTTACAGAGAGGATTAGCCCCATTTTATAGTCAAGAAAACAGAGGCTTAGAGAGGTTAACTGGAAGAGCCAAAGTCAAAGCTAGTCAGCAGCTGAATCATGATTGAAACACCTAGTTTCATCTTACAGAAGAAATTATTATTTTCCCTCAGTCTCATGTTGTGTGAAATAATAGTGATGTAAAAGAAGGAAGAGTTATCAGTGACAGGAAGAGAGAGACGGTGAAGGGTTTGGAGCCTGATTGAATGTGCAGGGCGGAAAGTCAGAGGTGCCTGGTAGGGCATGGAATCATGGCGCCACACCAACAAGTGAACATCATGTCTTTACCATAAAGATCAAGAGCAGATGCTTTTAGCTTCAGTACCTGCAGGGAGCCATGCAGAGACAGATAGAATTGGGTGGGAGCCGGAGTTGCTTACTCACACGCCTTCAAGATAATTTTTTCCCTCCTAGTGACAAAAAATATTAAGTATGTGCCCTCGCAGTTCTTTCATGTAAAAAGTTCTTTTAGACAAAAATTTTTATATAAAAACTTGCTTCATTTCTAAGACAATAAATAAAATTAGTGTTGAAAATCCCATTCCATGGCCCTGAAACATTTTGAGCTTTTATTTGTAGGCAAAGTCTTGCCCCAGTGTCTGCATGAAAATGAGAGAAAGAAATGAGAGTGAAGCTAAATTGCACAGCAAGGTTAGAGAGAAATTGGAAAACTGAAATGAGTTTATATGGGAGGTCAGGTACCCTTGCCTCTTGAAGGCCATTCATTCTCCTGATCTTTCTTCTCTAAGGGACTGACTCAAAATGAGCCAGAGTGTGATTCAGGCTTTTGAAATAAAACAACACAACTAATAGAAGCTACGAAAGAAAGGTAGGGGAATGCTCATTTTTCTTATTATGTGAACAACTCTCAGAGCCAAAAGTCAGAGTCATCATATAAATATTAAAGATGGTAGATATGAATATTTTTGGGAGTGTAGAACAAGTATAATATTGCCTTCTAGCTAATTGTGCTATTAATGAGAGCCATTGATTGAACAACTAGCAAATAGGAGTTGTTTTTCTTTAAAAAAAATGTGAAATGCTTAAGAGAGGGTGAGATCCTAGTCCCTAAATTTTCTGAAGTGGTACAAATAAGATAGAGAACAACTGTCCTTGATCTGCTGTGTTCCCTACTGAGAGACAGATTTTATAAAATGGAGATAAAGAATGAGTGGTTGAAGTATGCGTTCCTTTGAGAAACAGTGGTCATCTGGCGCCTGTCAAGGGAGTTGGGAGATAGGAACAAATGGAATTGTACTTAAGGGGTTCTGTTGCTTAAAGGCTTTTTAGAGTTTGTGTTTTACTGCTGTGTAGCATCTCTCAAATCTTTGTGGAAACTCTGATAAGTCTCTGTGTCTATACTTAAAATTCTAAGCCCTGTCATGGAGAGTCATTTGGGCTGGAGGGTGTGAAGGAAAAGGAGAAGAGGAAAGACAGGTATTTCTTCCCTTAAAGTCTGTATCAGCTGCTACAGTCGTCTGTGCAGCTGCCAAGCAGAAATAAAAGAAGCAGAGAAAAGAGTAAGGAGCACACAGAGAAGAGAAAACAAGGAAGCTAGGCAGCGTTTAAGTGTAGGATATTTCATATGAAAATATATTCTATAAAAAGCTATTGTAAACACAGCTCTGTTGATGAAAAACTCAAAAGCAGGTTTGTATTTATCTGGCCCCCAGCATATGCCGTGACTTTCAGGCTGTGCGTCTTCCTTCCAGAGATTCAGGGTGTATGTGGCTTTCTTGGAGATTTTTGAAAGTGCTTTTGGGTAGTAAGAACGGAACCATTTCTGGCTTTGGTTAATCTAGTCTGCGTATCTGTAGCATCCCATCAGCACACGGCCTCCCTCTCCTAGAAGTCCTCTTACTGATTCCATGTGCCCATCTCTGCCCAGCTCTGGCACCCTTTGCCTTCTTCAGAGGACAGCCCTGGGCTAAGGAACTGCTTCACCTGCCTGCACCGAGAGCCTGGAAGAGCCAAGGAGTTTACCTTCCCCTGGCGGGGTGGGGGGCAGAGAGGTAGTGGTAGCCACATCTGACTGGAGCACTCGATCCTCAAGGGAGGAAAAATTCTAATATGATTTAGATCTCAGAGGTCCTTGTGGGATCAGGCTGAGGTTGAGATGTTGCTTGAAATAGCTCCCTTGATCGACTTCTTCCCTTCCCTGCCCTGCTTCCCCCACACCTGTAAAAGTTTCTCCTGGAGCATATCCCTAATACATCACTTGCACATGAATCCTGACCTCAGCATCTGCTTTGGGGGGACCCAAAATAAGACAACATGTCCTCCTACACACACACACACACACACACACACACACACGAGCATCACCTCAGAATATCTTTAAAGTGTCTTGGTATTCATGCAAATGCATCAATCTTTCTAGTACACCTTGCTAGCTGGGTATGGGTGGTATTACAGTAGATAAAAATTTAAATTTTATGCACAGAGAATATTGTGGCTACTCAAGATGATAATGAATAAGCGCTCTTATCCAGTTTCTTCTACGATAAAATAGATACAAAGGCTTTCTAATAAAGTGGCTTTCAAAAATAAATGAATAAATACAGTTGGTTTTCAGTTAAATGTGATTTCCTATGGAACACTTCTAGAGGGGCGGCTGGGTGGCTCAGCTGGTTAAGCGTTTGCCTTCAGCTCAGGGCATGATCTCAGGGGTGGGATCGAGCCCCGCTTAGTCGGGCTTCCTGCTCAGCGGGGAGTCTGCTTCTCCCTCTGCCTCTGTTCCTCCCCAACCCCCAGCTTATGCTCGCTCACTCTCTCTCTCTCTCTCCCTCTCTCAAATAAGTAAAAAATCTTTTTTTTAAAGAAAACTTCTAGAGACTCACAGATTACATTGGTTTTTCTTTATCTTGACAATTATGTGCAATATATGTGAAATGGGCACTAAGTCTATTAATCTATATTAAAAATTTTAGTATGATTATTACTCACCTGATTCCCACAATTAAACCAAGTGCTTTATGGAAAAACAATGATGTCATCATTTTTATTTTTTAGATATAAAGACTGTTTCATCATCTTCATCCAGAAGTCACCCATGTTCTAGTTGCAGTGAAGATGAGTCTGCACCGGGAGATAGAGGGGCCCACGCTGAAAACAGCCCGAACAGAAGGGCCAGAAGTTCATCTTCTCAGGAGTCAAGTGAAAGTGATGAGCCAGGAAAATCCCACCTTCCAATTGAGGATTACTTAGAAGTTGAAATTGAAGACCAAGAATTCATAACAGCAGATATAGAGACCAAGCCTCTGCCCACAGAGGAACGCTTGGAGAATGTTCTTGAAGAAGAAATGGAGAAAGGAACCCAAGTGATTGCAGAGGGCTTATCTGAGAAGTCCAGGGAACATGTTTCCACAGAAGAAAAAGAAAAGGATAAGAGTAGGTTTTGGGAAGGAAGCACTGCTAAGGTGAAGGACAAAAAGGCAGGTCCCCGTAGGGTGGAAAAAGATGGTAAGTATGGCCATTGAGTGGACCTGCCATTGTTCCCATGCATGGAAGCTGATTTGGGTCCTTACATTTCTGCCAAAGCTTGGGAAATGCGATTGTGATAATGCCAGAGGCATTCCATTTTTTTCTTATTTCTCTCTTCATCACATAATCATACATGTACTTTCAGCTTGCTGTTTTCCTTCTATTGCATTTTAAAAGTTACTTGATAAATCTGACATAGCTTGTTTCCTATTTTCTGTAAATTCCTTCTTGTGGTAATTCTATCTCAAGAATCAAATAAAACACAGTATGTGTCTGAAGGCAAGGTATGTGTGGCTTTTTAGAGGTGATTTAATATTAGAAATACTATTTGTTTTTAACTATATATTCACTTATATATACATACACACACACACACACACACACACACACATACATACATACATAGCTAACATTGGTAGGTGCTTACTATGTGCCAGTTCTAAACATTTATATATATTAACTCATCTACTCCTTACAACAGCCCAGTATCCCCTGAGTTAGGTTCTCTTATCATCATGTCTTTTTTTCACAGGTGACAAAATTGTGGCTCAGAGAGATTAAGTAAGTTGTCAAGATTATATAGCTCCTAAGAAGCATTCCTAGGATATGAATTCAGGCAGAGTGGCTCTGGTTTTTAAAGATTTTGTATTTTATCTGTGCAATAGGAATTTAAATTTAGATAAAAATATGACAGTTTCATAGAAAACTCCAAACTTTACTTTGAGTTCTTCTCTGAAACTGAGTGATTTCGATTTTCTGACCCAGTGGTCACTGGGTGAGTATGCAAGACAGTTCATTTGATATGGGAAGAGTGAAGAATGTCCCACAATAATCAGGTCCCAGGACCTTAGACATGTGGAAGGTCTGATGCCTTTCTCAAATTTAGAGGGACAGGTAAAGGACCAAGTTGTGTCCTGTGGACAGCTGGATCATGCCTGCCAGATGTTTGGCTCTCACATGGCATCCTGTGCCCTGTCACTCCTCTTCCCCTGTTCTCGCTCATCTGTCTCCCCTGCCAATATGGTGGGCATTCTTCTTGATTCCGAGATAAGATCTGTTTTCACATTTTAATATTACTAAAATCATCTGTTTTAAAGCTTATGATTACTTGTAATGTCTCTAAAAATTTTTTTTTAGGACCTAAAGAGCTGTTATTAAACCACTGGGGCCTACATCTAGGAATTGAGGTTGTTGAATAGTTATCTTTCAATTCAATCATTATTCACCTTCTACTACGTGCAGGGCACCATGGCCAATAAGAAATGTGTAAGAGAGGGTGCCACCCATCACATGTTAAGAGGAAGGTGTGGCACCAATAATTGGACAAAGGTCAGTAGTCATTCATAAAACCAGAGAAGGTACCAACGCTAAGGAGTTTCAAAAGAAGGGGAAAGTCCCATTTGGTTAAGTACACCTTGAACGTTTTCGTGAAGGATTTTTTTGAGGAAGGTTTTAAAGGTTAGATATGATTTTTAAGATCGAATGAAAGAAGATAAAACATTCCAGTTAGTGGGGTGTAGCAAATTCAGATAACTCTAGAATATACAGTTTGACAAACTTCGACCCACAGGCCCCGTCTGGCCTACCACCTTTTTTTCTTCTTTTGCATGGCCTGTGAGCTAAGAATGTTTTAAAATTTTTTTGTTTGTTTTTTAAAATTTTTCAGTGGTTTGAAAAAAATCAAAAGAATAATATGTGGTGACATGAAAAAATTAAATTCAAATTTCAGTGTCAGAAAATAAAGTTTCACTGGAATAGAGCTATGCTCATTTGCTTACACATTATTAACAGCTGCTTTTGCATTGCAAGGGCAGAGACTTCCTGACAGCTCACAAAGCCTTAAGAATTCACTATGTGGCCCTTACTAGAAAAAGTTTGCCAACTTCTGCCCTGGGATTGAATACCTCTGAGGTTTTCAAAGGGGTTTTTCCATATGTGAGTTAAGATTTTTGTAAAAGTATATTTGAAACCCTTTTACAAAGTAATTCAAGTCTTTGATCGTGGATTTCATTGTTCAGTTCTAGAACATACCCTGTACAATCTAGGAAATTTGTACAATTTGGCAAGCTGCTGTCCAAAAAAGGTAGAGATGTTAAAGTTCAGTAGTAACAGTGACATTATTTCTTTTACTTCCTCTTCAGAAAACTAGATTGTTTACCTGGACTTGTGTATACAGACATCTTTTTGTAAAGTAAGATGCATGTCGCGTAGGCTGTATTTAGGTGATGGATGGAATAGCAGAAACATTGGGCTAGAAGTCATGCCACTTGGAAGAAAGTGAGGTGGTGTTTTTTTCTGGATGTGTGAAATGAAAAGTGTGTAGGTTTATCATTTTTCTTACATATTATGGGAAGTCTGTGTTCTTGACTTGATAACATCTATAATTCTAAAGCATTTTGTTATCTTTTATTAAGGCAGGTTCAACTTCAACACTAGATGGCAAGGTTTGTGACTTTTTATCTTTCTTAAGCTTTAATAAATGTCGCAGGCCTCTTTGTCAGTGTTTATTTTTCATTAACAGCTTACGACATAACATGAAATAATAGTCAGAATGTAGAGAAAAGTAGATTTAAAAAAATTACCCATAGATGTAGCACACACACAAAAAAATCACCTTCAACATTTGGTCAGGTTTTTTTATTTCTAAACTTAGGGTTTACAAAGTTATGTTGTCATATTTTTTATAAAATATTGTGTCCTGCTTTTTTTTCTTATTGTTATAACATAAGCATTTTTATGTTATTATGTAATCTTAATAAATATGTTCAATGTCTGTATGTTATCCCATTCTGTGGTTTTCTTATAACCATTCCCCTATTATGGATATTTATATTTTTCCCTATTTTCACTATTATTAATAGTACTCTAATATCTTATTACCTAAGGTAATTTAAAATCTATAATTATTTTCTTAGGCTAGGTTCCTAAGAGTGTAATTTCTGGATCACATATTAAGGCTTTTGATAAAATTTTTTCCTTATAAAGGATTGGTTGAAAAGTTTAAACAATACAGAACAGAGAGAATGAAAAGAAAGCTAGTCTTCCTTGCCCCACCTCTACTCTTTCCCATGCAACATAGTCATAACTGCAGAGAATATTTTTTAGGCCTGATTCCAGAAAAATTTCTCTCCATACACATATATAAATGTATTCATATATTACATATATGCGTATATCTTTATAGACAGATGGAAACATACATTTTGTTTTACCACTTGCCTTTTTTTCACTTATTACTGTATCTTCAATACCTTTTCATATTAGCACACATAACTGTACTTTATTCTTAATCACTGTACATAGTATTCTACTGTATTGCCTTAGTATTTTATCACTTTGCAAATTTTCTTAAAAATATGTTGCCTTCTGTGCAAGGACTGATAGATTTGTTCTATGACTCATCTTCCACGAAAGAACAAAATTTCTGGGTTATGGAGGCCCAGAGGCAGAGGGAATAAAGTACAGTGGAAAATAAAACATTAATAGATTAAAAAAAACATGTAAAATGTTCAGAAAGATGTAGAAGGATTAATGCTATCAAAATCCATGGATGCATAGATTATAACTCTTGAGTGCTTATGTTTTAAGTATATTCAAGGAAATGATACAATAAATTTGTAAATATTTTTTACAAAAAAATAACAGATGAAGAGAGGTCATAAATAGTCTCAAAGTCCCTTATATGAATAAATATTTCTAAGAAAATTTCAGATAAAATAAACCAGGTCTTGACTTGCCTGATGCCAAGCAAAGAGGTTATGGCTAGTTCCTCTTTCTTGATGGAGTCTTCTGTTAGATGGCTCAGGGAGAGAGGGATGGAACCAAAGTTAATGCTTGAAGAGAAGGCCATGTAGGTGACCATGCTGCATTCGATCAGAAGGCGTGGTAAAGAGTGAAATGTGTATTATTTTATTTAGATCTCTGAGTAGAACCTTAGGTCAAAATGGGGGCCAAGATAATGTGTAGAAGATTCTCTCTCATATTTGTTTGGTGCTGATTATGAACTGTGATTATGTTAGGAATAGGTCTGTGGGCTATAAAATCACACTCAGGTAATGATGTTTTATAGTGTCCAAACGAAAACAACTTAATCTGAATTGTTTTCATTTAAGATCATAGCAGTGGATAAAGTAGTAAAGTTCTACATTCAATACCTTTGTGCCCTTCAGATAACATAAAATGATATTTTTCCTTCTATTTTATGTGTCTCACTTAACTGGGCTTTGTCCAGTCCACCAACAAATCAGGCGAATTGATACAAAAGATGTGTTATACACAGTGAAGTGGATAAAATAAAAGATTATAATTGCTAGCTACAATGGGACAGGGTCCTTGGGAGGTAATTCAGTATGATAGGGCATAGTGTTATTATAATGTGTTTATTTTTCTCTGTTATCTTCAGTTTAAGCTGTCTTAATGCACTATGACATGATCTTTGCTTTATGTTCTAATAGTAGAACAATTTAGGTAGATTAATTTGTGAAGTTAGTATAATTTATACATTACAAATAAAATGTTAAGAACAGAATGTTGTAATATAAAGTATACTGTGAAATGTATATGGAAGCAGGCATTTTATTGTTTTATATGTAAATGAGAAGAGGTCATAGTGCTTGGCCAGGTAATCTAAGCCTAAGTAATGTAATGGCTAGAGTCATATGCAGTCTGATCATCACGCAGCCAAGTTGGGTGGTCCTGATGAGAGAACATGACAATCATGTGTTGTGAGTTGTGGTCTAAGTGCAAGTTCTGGATGAATTGTGAAAGCATAGTTATTTGTTCCAATAGATTTCCTCTGCCAGTAAATAGTTTTTTGGTTATCTGCTTTATGCCACACTGTTCTTAGTGTGAGCGTCATGACGTCCCTTTCCATACTGGAGTTTATGTTCTAGTGCGAGAGATGCCTGACAAGTGAAAAATAAACAAGTACTGGGGTATTCTGGCCTAAGTGTAGAAGAAAAATCAGGGTTAGAGGACAGAGCAATGGGTTGAGGAAGGGCTGTTATTTCAGGGATGGCCTTTCTGATGAAGGGACATTTGAGCAGAGACCTGAATGAAGTGCAGGGGAGAGCCACTTTGCCCCCTGCAGGAAGCGCGCAGGAAGCAGAGGGAAGAGCAAATGCGGGGACTCTAAACCGGGAGGGAGCTGAGTGGAAGAAGAGGCAGAGAGAGAAACTCGTATGCCATGGGGAGGATTTGATTCTGAGATGGGAAGCCACTGGAAAGGTTTGAGCATACAAATGACGTGATCTGAAAGTTGCAGAAAGATGATTCTATACCATTCTATACTGTGTGGAGGATAGACATTAGCTCTCCACAGCTGTCGTCTCTGAACAGCTGTGGGCTTGGGTTTGTAATTAATCCTGGGTTTGTGTGGGCTGTGCTTCGATGCCGGAGGGGGGGGCGGGGGGGAAGCAGGAGCATCTTCACCGCGTAGGTAGATGGTGTTAGTCATGAAGTTTGTCATGGTGACATGCTGGGAAGGTAATTGATTGGCTACACAGAGAACGATCGAATCACACACGTGGTATTCGAGGGCACCAGGAACTTGGGATAAACTTGGATAGATCTTAACTCTGCCTTTATAGCCTTCTTCTTAAAATTCCGATGAAAAGTTCTTGGCAAAACTTTCCTCTGATAGTGAATTGCTCAGGGTTATTAGTATGTTTTGAGATGGGATCAGTTTGTTTTGTTTCAAAACAAGCAGAGAAAAGGGGATGAATTTAGAAGGCTTTCCTACTAACATTGAAAAAGGTATCCTTGCCACCAGTTTTCAATTATAAAATTATCAAATATAGAAAGAATTGATGGAAATTGTAACATTGTTGGCAAAGCACAGGGACATACGGCCTTCCATCATTACAGGTGAAATTGTTTGTTGATACCTCCTTTTTTTTGAAGAATATATAAAAAAATATCAAAAGCTTCTAAAAATATGCTCTTTGAGCAAGTCCAATTCCAGGAATTTGCCCAAAGGGAATAGTCAGAAAAAAATACAAAAATGATTATAAGTCGTATTTAAAATAGCTTTATAATCACACACACACGCGCGTGCACACACACACACACAAATGGAAATAACAGTATTCAAATCAGGCAATTGGTTAATCAAATTTTAGTAAAAACTTATTAGAACATTCTATGTAGTTACTGAAGAATCTTTATTTAATGATATGTGGAAATAGTCACAATATATTGCTAAATGAATAAAATGGGGTACAAAATGCTATCTATACTAAGAGTAGAGTAAAAAAGATACATAGAGATTCACCCAAATGTTAACTAGTAGTTCTGAGTGGTAAAACTAGGATAATTTTTGTTTTTTTCTTTGTACTTTATAATCTTTTAAAGCTTTCAGTAAGAATATGTACTATTTCCCTATTTGGGGAAAGTACTGTATATATTATTTTAAAATATGTTTGTTTTCATAATAAAAAACTAACATCAGATAATAATATTTTGGTATTTAAAAAACATCTTAAAATGTCCTATATCATTTGAGTGGATAAAGTGCTTTTCTAAGAATTCTAAGAATTCTCTCCATTTTGCTTTGAAGGCTGTGAGAATGGACAGTTACCTTTGCTTTTAATGGTCATCTTTATAGAGAGGGAAGGAGAGGAGCCTCGGGGGGGTGAAGGGCTAAGTAGTTAAGGACACAAAGTGATGTATCACAGTTCTGGCGCCGGGCTCAGCGGACATAGTCCTCCTTTCCTCTAGGTGGAAACCCTCAAGGTTAGACCCTAGCCAAGTTCTTGCTTTTAAGTTTCAGTTTCAGAACATCTAAGGAAGAAAAATGACCAAGTGAGGCCTTTTCTGGTCTCACACCTAATAAGTCCTTGATGCTCAGGCCAGGGTCCCATTCTTGCTGAATCTGTAGCAAGCAATACCTAACTGTATATCTACTTCCAAAAGCCTTCTCATCTACTTCCAAAGCCTAACCCTCCAGGGGCAAGCCAGCAGACGTGGCCAGGTGGTGAGGACAGTCCTGAGACAGAGGGACTACATGCTTCACTGTCCATTCTGAGTGAGTTGTAATTTCCAAATTATGCTAGTACTGTTTGGCTTCTTAGAGTAGTCTGGTTCAATAGCTGCTAATTGCTTATTTTAATTATTTATTATTATTGTAAACCATATTTCTTTAAAAATTTATTGGGGTATAATTGATGTATATTACATTTTCTTAGGTGTATAACATAATGATTTGATATTTATATGATAAACCATATTTATTTATAGTCTATGGCTACCTGGAAACAAAATCCAGATGTCTCATAGGCTCTGATGAAACAAAACTTCAAGTCATTGCTGTGAAATCAGACTTGGTCCCATTCCCTTGTCCTCCCATCTTTGGGATTTCGATTGCTCAGTCAGCCAAGCAGATTTATATACAAGGATCTAAAATACTGCTTATTTATTAAACTCACTAGTTATATACTGTTAACATTATTACAGTGGGCAAGATATTTAATTTTTATGTACTATGTTTATAAAGTTCCTAAAATAAAGGTTTACTTGATAACAAACCCAACTATAATCTGTCATGAGCTGATGTCATCTCTAAACTATATTATTGTAAAAGTCATTTTTACTTGTTTATCGGATAAATGAGGAAAATTGATGTTCAAAAAAAAATTTTTAATAGAATACATTTGAACCATTTTATGTACCTCTTTTCATTTCCATGTTTGTTCTCAAGATTAATAAAGCTAAGTCATTCCATTTTTTTCCCCAAAGACACATGAGGCAGACATTTCACTATTTGCTTCCAAACACAGATGAATCAGTGAGTAACTAATTACCCCTTAGCAATTCACCTTAAAGTGAGCAAGAGACCACATTCTAGTTCTGTTTTTTTCCAAGTACAGTCTTTGGATCAACTGAATCAGAATACATTAAAGGAAAGAGAGAAAAAAAAAGAAGGGAAAGAAGGGAGGGAGGGAGGAAAGGGGGATATGTTCTTATCTGGGAGGGCAGACCTAGGTCTAGTGTTATTCCAGTGAGCTTTAATTAACTAGAAGGTGGCATAATGGTAGGGTGTCAGGGATTTAGGTACGTGGATCATGGCATGATAGGTAAGGGATGTAGACAGGGACATATCAGAAATAATAGACAAATTTAATTGATATTACAGTGTTGCCTAGAATCATACCAGATTGGGTGATAATACTTAAAATAGACATGCTCATCATCATCACGGCTATTATTTATTAAATGCTTAGGCACCTGCTAATAAGTGAAAGATAATCATGTACTACATATATTACTTTAATCCTTCCAATAACCACTGAGTAGTATCCTTTTTTGACAGATGGGTAACTGAGGTCTAGGCTTAGGTCAAAGAACTTAACGAAGGTAACACGGTTAGTATGGAGTACAGGACTTGAACTTTGTGTTTCTGAAGTTCCGTGGCTGGTTATCAGCTGCAGAGAACAGGAATTTCTACAACAGCTTTTACTGTCAAATATATAAGAATCATGCACTAGGTTTTTTTGCTCTATCCACGTGGAGTATTGGGGTCAAATCATTAAAATCTACTAATGGATGAAATGCTCATAATATAGTCAGCGCTGGTGGTCTTAGCAATTTCAAAGAGCAGTGATGACTGGTGTTATAAAAGCCATAATGTGTTTCTAGAAAGGAAAAGGCAACTAAACCTCGTTTTCCATCATTTCATTGCATGTGCATTTGGCTAATCTGTCACTGCTTCTGGCTGTTGTCTTTTTAAAGTATTTCTTTGCATGGATTTCTTCGTGATCTGCCATTGTGTTTTCTCTTTTGAAATCACAGCTTGGAAACAATCTTCATAGATTTTTAAAAAAACAAGGTCACATTTTAATGTGAATACTTTAAAATTAACCCCACTTGCTGAAAGGATGTGAAATAGCTCAGCAGTGTCCCCATGACCTGTTTTTATGCCTTTTGATATTTCCTATGATCTCCAATCAGTTGGACAGACTATTGCTGAGGCTGTGGAACCTGGTAGCCACCGGCACTATGACACGGAGTCTGGTGTTAGCAGCACGGACGAGGAGAAGCACTCGAGGAAGCTGGAGATTGACACCGGTGCAGGTAAGGGCACATCATTACCTGAGAAAGACCTTTAGAAATCCTCTGCGAAAGACAGCCCCGTTTTTCATCTTTCATCCCCCCACTCTTGTTTCCTCCTTCTTCCACCTTTATTTTCTTTCACCTAATGAATTTGATGGCAGGAGGTGGCTGAGAGGCCTTAAGGGGAGCTTTAAAGCTGACATCGGATGTGAATGTTATTATTCTTTTTTGAATATATTAGTGCCTAGATTGGAGGGAAAAAAGGACTTTTGAGTATAAAAGATATATTGGTAGGGATTTTCAGATCAGTCTTATTTTGTAGTCGGCCTCCCAGTTAGGTGAGTAGGTAGGAAGATTTGCCTAACTGACCCACTGGAGACAGGGAGGGCCCAAGACACATTTCACAATGGTTTATTTGAACTTCTTATTTTTTTAAATTAGGGAAGAATTCATTGCTATCAGCATATGACCTGGCTCTTGGTGATGAGTATTCCAGCTGCAAGATTGCCAATTAGAGTGATTCAACAGACCATGACTCATGTCCGTCGGGTCAAACACCCTGTGTCCTTGAAATCGGGTTTACCCATATTTAGTAGAGGACTTTTTAAAACTGCCCTGATTTGAATATATGTATGTATATATGGGGGGGAAGAGTTATTCATTTTATTCATCATATGGTCACATTACCCCCACCTCTGATTTTTAATGGCAGTCATTAAGCACTGTGAAGTATTTGAGATTTTACCCTATTTTCAAGCAAACAACTTTGCCAGCTACAGTTTCATGGTGTGAGCAGAAGACACAAATTCCTGGGTCAGAGAAAAAGGACTTTATTACAACAAATAGCCAGAATATTTGCACTCACGCTGGTTCCCTGAGCTCCAGTTCCCTCTGGGGAATGTGGAGAGGGCCAGGTGGCACATGAACCTGAATAGACGAGTTACAGGAGAAGGACCCTGACTGCTTAGGGAATCCAAATCTTTGTATGGTGAGCCTTCCACCAGAGGAGTTCTGGTATACCTCCCAAACATTCTGCAATGCAGGCACAGTAGCTGTTATTGATCAAATCTGATTCGAGCAAGAAAATGTAATTTATCATAAGCAGTGGAAGGGAAGGATGGAAGGAAGACTGGGTAGGGCCTTCTGTGTGCCAGAAACTGTGCGAAGCATTTTATGGTTCACTATCACAAGGATTCTGTGAGTCAAGCATTTCTGCTCCCATTTTATGGATGAAAGAATGAAGGCTTAGAAAAGCGTTGTTTCCCAAGTTCATACAGATAGTAAGTGGCAGAGCTGGCGTTCTCATCCAGCTCTGTCTGACCCCTAAGTACACACTCATTGCACGATATCAAATTGCCTGTTTGTGAATATGGCTTGCTCTCTTATATTCTTTTTTTCCCCCGAAAGCCCAGGAGGTTATTATCAAAAACCATGTCATGTTTTCACACTCATACTTCTTAGAAGGATTTCAATTGCTCTTTCTCCCTTACTTCAGAAATGTCATGTCTGACGCCCCTATGGTGCGCATGTTCATATAATAGCTCAGCTGGACGCCATTAGCCCTTTCTCTCCTAGAATTTAGGTATAGCATATTATTATATGGTGGCTGGGCAGTTTTATTCCCCTGTTTTCCTTAATGTTCTTTAATTAATCCATACATTTAAAGACCAGGTTAGCAAAACAGAGGACTTTATTTAAGCGTTTTTCATAACTGACTTTTTAATATACTTTCATGCAGGAATTTGAATAGCAATAGATACACTATTAAAGAGACTTGACACACATTGTTTTAATTTTATTTTTAATCCAATAATAATCCATAATGAGATACAATGGATGGATGGAATAAAATTATTTCAGGTGAATTGGCTACATGTTCTCTGAATGAACATTTGGCTCCATATTTCCCTCTGGCAGCTTGTAGGTGCAATTTAGTAAATAACTGCTGTGATGTGCTGAGGGCCACCTATGAAAGTCAACACCAACCCTATTGATGGACCTGAAATTTGTTACTTCTTTGAAAGAAGTCACCAAAAGTTACCTTCCAAATATATTTTTTGAGGGAAATGTAATATCAGCTATAACTGCCTTACTTCAAAATGGTTTATTGTGATAGCTGGCAAAAGGCCAAGAGAATGCAACAAAGGGCAGCTGTGTTTTGTGTTAGGAGAGGAAATGGAGTGATCAACAGTCCTGGATGGGGTATCAGAACAGGGAAGAAGTGGTGAATAGGATCAGGGCTTTAGGTTTCTGATAGATCCTTGGTAATGACGTGGGGTGTGTGGGTTAAAGATTTATTTATTTGTTTATTTATTTTGAGAGAGAGAGAATGAGAGATAGAGAGCACGAGAGGGAAGAGGGTCAGAGGGAGAAGCAGACTCCCTGCCGAGCAGGGAGCCCGATGCGGGACTCGATCCTGGGACTCCAGGATCATGATCTGAGCCGAAGGCAGTCGCTTAACCAACTGAGCCACCCAGGAGCCCGGGTGTGGGGGTTAGATGGCTGGCCAAAAAGACAAGCAATAAAAAATACAAGGAAAACACATTTGCCTACTTTATAAGTTTACATAATTTGGAGGTTGGCACACTGGTATGGTAACTTCTAGCATCTAGTCTAGTGTCTCTCTCTTTTTTTTTTTTAAGATTTTATTTATTTATTTGACAGAGAGAGACACCGCTAGAGAGGGGGAATGGGAGAGGGAGAAGCAGGCTTCCCGCCAAGCAGGGAGCCCCACGTGGGGCTCGATCCCAGGACCCTGGGACCATGACCTGAGCCAAAGGCAGACACTTAATGACTGAGCCACCCAGGCGCCCCTAGTCTAGTGTCTTCTATAAGTGAGAAAGATTAGATTGATAGCAAAATTATTAAGATGACCGTTTTAGAAGTTCCTATCTCCCTAAGTATTATCTGCATTTGGAAAATGTAAATGGTTTTGGTATTTGGCATGACATCCTTTTATTTTGCATGGATCATTTCAACAGAAATGCATGTTATTTGTTAAATAACAAGAAATGCATTTGAAGCCTTTAAGAAACATATTGAACCTAGATTTATTAAAGTATGATGGCTAGTACAGCCAGATTTGCCAGGGAATTATGAATGAGAACTTATGAAATACTGCAAGAAGGTTATTTATGTTGAAATTTGTCCCAGACTACAAAGTCCTGTCTTGTTCTCTGATCCTGTTTTGCCAAAGGCAAAACAGTTTCTGAACATAGACGGGAGGTATCCTGACCTATAGTACAAATTGGTGTCTTTAGTAAAGAGCCTTACTTTGAGCTACAAAGTTATTTGATGACTAAATCTAGATATAGTAGCTTTAAAATGTGGGAGTAATATATGGGATAATAATCAGCTCACACAGTATTGTGATTGTGTTGCCGAATACCCACAAAAGTATAAGAAACACAGGCTGACGACATGCATATTATGATGCTCTAGGGCATAATGATTTCTAAGAAGATGAAATCCTGTTTTTTTATTACATAATTTTTCTGCAAGTCCTAATATTTCAAATGAAAGTAGGCAGTGTGTGTGTATGTGAGAGATTGAGAGAGAGAGAAGGCGGGGGAAGATTAAGATAAGGAGATTTTGTTTGTTTTCAACATTTGTGATGTTCACTTTTCCTTTAATATCAATGTGTCCATTAAATAGATAGCACTTCTTTTCATCACGAAGAGCCATTATTAAATCATGGTGCATGTTATAGTTGATGGCATCAGAGGATCGAGGAAATGTTTTATATATAATATCAATAGCTTCTTGATATTATATATATCTCACATGTGGTTATATAGAATATCTCCTCCCTGGGCGCTTTGATTAAAGTAACCGTGTTTTCTAACCTCATTTTATAGCACCACACAGGAATTTCGAGGAACGAGCAACACTCAGCTCAGACGCGGAATCCAAGCAAGGTGCATCGGAAGCGTACACACTGGAGAAGAAAGAAGCAGTGGAGGGTGATGGACTTCCCCAGCACAGGGATGCTGACACAACCAAAGAGAGAGGGGGTGCAGCCCAGTGGGGAAAAGCAGGGGTTAATGATGTTCCCTTGGGACAGGGGAAGTCAACAGCCCCAGCTTTAATAGGACAATTTACTGAGGAAAGAGAGATCCCTCGGGGCATAGCAAGTGGGGCAGAGGCAGAAGCAGAAGGGGATCCAAGGCTGGATAAAGAGGAGTTAAGCCCCAGGGGAAAAGAAGCCACCAGAGCCTCTGGAGGTCTGAAAGAAGACGAGGCTCCTGAAGAGGCGGCCTTGCTGCCCACAGTGCTGGAGACAGAGAAGGCGGCTGCCGAGGAGGAGCGGGGCTCCCAGAAGGCAGTGCTTGCACGTGAGGCAGCAGCTCCAGACTCAGAGCGTATTCAGGAGGCCGCAGCCATGAGGGAGGCAGTGACACTAGAGGAGAGAGAGGCTGAGAGAGGCGAGGCCGTGAGTGCTGCAGGGTCTGAAAAGCCCGAGGTGGACAGTGAAGAGCAAGCATCTACAGACCTAGAGGACCTGGGAGCCGCGGGAGATGCTGCCTCTGAGAGAGACGCTGGTTCAGAAGAGGCAGTGCTTGGGGGAGAGGAACCGGCCGAAGACGGGAAGGCAGCTTTGGGACCGCGGACAGCCTTGAGCCCCTCAACTTGGGAGAAGGCTGAGGCAGCCCCGACGGGGCTTTCGGAGGACAGCCTGGGAGAGCTTTGTAAGGAAGATGCTGACAGGGAGGAGGTTGGGACTGAGGCAGAATCTAATAACGAAGATGACAAGAAAGAAATGCTACCCGAGGAATTAGGTGTAGCAAGAGAGAGGACGAAAGCGGAGAGGCCAGAATCACCTCTGGAGGAAACGGAATCTGAGAGGGGAGAGGTGACCAGGGCAAATGCACGGCCGGGTGAAGACATTTTAGAAGAAGAGCACAAGTTTAGAGGGGAAGAGCAGGAAACCGCGAAGGAAGTGAGGTCTGAGGGAGAGACACAAGTCTCCCAAAATGAAATGGAGTGTGATGCCGAGGGCGAAGCAGCCACGGGGCCCTTGGAGTTGACGGACGCCGCAGGGCCGCAAGGAGGAGAGTCACTGAGAGAGAGGGGGGGGGCCATGTTTGAAGCGGCACCTGGGTGTGAAGAGTCACTGGAAAACACAACTGCTCTGAAGAAACAGGAAGGAGGGGAAAGCCTGAGGGAAGCCTGGGACCCAGAGCACAAAGGCAGAGCCGCGCCGCTCCCCCGGGAGAACGGGGCTCCCTCGGGGCCGGACCAGGGGCCGGGCCCTGAGGGGGAGGGTGTGTCAGGAGCTCCTGAAACGGAGCTAGCAGGAAAGGGGCAGGCCCCGGGGGCAAAGATCGCAGCCCCAGGTGGGGCCCAGGAGCGCGCGGCCGAAGATCAAGACGGCCTCGCTGGACTGGAAGGAGGGGATGAGGAAGGGCCTCTGCAAAGGCAGCAAGGAGCGGAGGTCACAGCGATGACCCAAGAAGATGTTTCCGAGGAAGGTTCCGTGATGGCAGAGAAGCTGAGTGAAGAAGCTGGGGATGAGGAGGCAGATAAAGAGTGCGCTCCGGGGCCAGGGGTGACGGGGAACGGGGACACGGAGGGGGACGGGAGCTTGCAAGGAGGCGCGGTGGTGGCTGAGGGAGATCTCCACCAAGGAGGAGAAGCGGCAGGAACGGCCGCAGAGAAGAGGGAGGTGTTGGCAGATTTGCAGACAGCTGAGGGGAAAACGCGGGCAAAGAAAGCCTCCTCCCCGTCAGATGTTGCCGGCAAGGACACTTGGCACAAAGTGGAGGAGGTACTAGGGAAACCGGCCGCTGCCGAGAAGGTGGTGGCAGGGGAAAGAGCGCCGAGCAGGGAGGAGGAGCCGGCGGTGGAGGAGGTGACGGGGACGTGGGCACCAGAGGCTGACGTGGGGGCTCCACGAGAACCTTCAGGCCCGGGAGGGCAGGCCCCGCAGCTAGGGCAGGGTCCAGAGGGCGGGGGGACTGAAACCGCGCAGCGGGCAGAGGCCGTGGGAGAGGAGCCCGGCCCGGGGAGCGGAGGCGAAGCACGCGAGTTGGGTGCGGGCGGAGAATTCAGCCCAGGACTGTCCCGAGGGAGAAAGTCGGAGCCTAGGGGAGAGAGTCTGCAGGGCGTGCAAACGCTCCCTGTAAAACCTGATGACACGGAAAGCCAAGAGAGGCAAGCGCTTACAGTGCAAAGAGAAAAAGAGCAGGTGCAAACGCAGATGTCTCCTTGAACAACACGAAGGCCTAAGGGACTTTGGGGCAGAAGGTGAGTTTAAGCCCGCTCTGTTCGCAGGATTAAACAGAGTCCCCAGCTGAGGTTCCCTCCCCTTTGGTCAGGCTCAAACCTTCATCAGCCCCTGCATACAGCTGCCCCCAGCGGGGCCGATTCTCAATTCTATGCAGCTTGGCGGCAAGCCCCTGAGGACAGGAGCTGGGGAAGACCGCGGTGGGGCCGGCGCACGCACACGGACCCACTTCTACTCCTTTTGCACCCCTAAGTCATGTTCTCTGCTCTGCAAGCACAGCTCTCTGAAGAGGTGAAATCCATGTCTCCTTTCCAGGGCCCCGGGGATGAAATGGAGAGAATGGGACACAGGGACATACCACAGACAAAAAGAATCAAACTCTATTCCCAAATTCATTTCCCGTTTAGCGTTTAAAAGGATGGCTGTGATTATTTACCTTTAAATGGGCTCTGTGCCTTCATTTCTGCAGTTTTTGTGAAGTTTAATATATACACAGCATAAATTATAAAACATGAAAAATGCATACACATTATAAAAATGTATGTAAAATAGTGCAGGTTGTAACTAAAGGCCAAATTATTTTTAGCATTTCCTGTATTCCTGCTATTTCCCTGATGCCCTCATATTCCTAGCACCCAGTTTCTACTATCCCGAGTGATTTTATGCACAGTTCTATCCTTTTTTATTATTTTTCAGGATATTTGAGAGATGTCTTCTGGAAGATTTAAAGACTGGAGAAAGATTAACCCAAGCATCTCACTTAGAACTTTGGATTCTTACCTTTTTTTTTAAAATCCTCGTGCTTGTCTGAGCTGGTTCCCTGTCTAGCAGTGCTGGTCAGGCGCACAGTGAGCACCTTGAAAGTAACTGGATCCATCTGTAGGACCCTCTTTAGGGGCAGCGGTTCCTAATGGTGGACTGTGAGGCTGTTAGGTACTCAACATAGCTAACGTATCTCTATTCAAATCCAACTGATAGTTTTCCAAATGTTTGACTTTTACCAAAGATCACCCAAAAGGCTCGGTCCTCACATCTGGGGTTAGTTTAAATTCCTTTTTTTATTTATAATCAAATATTAGTTCCGGTTTCACACATTAGAGTTTTACTTAAAGTCTGTGGCTTGGGGCTTTAATGACTTAGTTTGTGAAAATGAGCTCTGAAGGTCCTTCCGTGTACACTCAATACTAAAGATTGCACCAGCCCTGTAAATCCTTCCAGAAAGGGATTCTATGGCATGTAGATTCACTTACACTTAGAAATATTTATTCATCCTATTTATGCCAGAAGAGTACAGTGGCAATCTTATTTCAAAATGCCCTTTGCTTTTTTTTTTTTTGTATGTGTTTCTGTCATTTTGCTTTCTAAGGTAGACTTAAATGCTTGTGGCATTTTGTCCCTGGGGCCTTATTTATAGGTCCATTCAAATGTAAATCAAAGTAGTAAATAATTTAGCTGACTGAAATGAGTAACAATAATGATAGCAGGTAAACATTGCACATCAGCACATACATCAACATTCTAGACTCCGGATTCTTTGGTTGATGTCATTTGATGGAAAAGAAACTTGGATTAAATTAGTGTGCTGCTCACCTGCCCAAGTTCTGTTATTTCAAACCTGTGAACTAACCTTGCAGGGCATTGTAAATCAACAGTCAGGATCACTTTCTAAATTACCCCTTGATATTACTAGAAATAGCTGTGCATCAGTGTGCCTACTGGGGATTTTGATTTCCTTGAAGACGTCTTTGTTCCTATACCAGTACTCTAAAGGGCACATATGTTTGGCCATCTTTTCTCCCATGAGGAGGTGAAACAAAATTTCCTAAAGCAGCGATTCTCCAGCTGGACTACACATTAGACTTGCGTGGAGCACTTTCATGAATGATTCAACCCCTGGCCCCCTGGCCCACAGAGATTTGGGTTTAATTAGTTTTAGATGGGTCTAGACGTCAGGTGTTTTG
Source organism: Callorhinus ursinus (assembly GCF_003265705.2). NCBI lineage: Eukaryota > Metazoa > Chordata > Mammalia > Carnivora > Otariidae > Callorhinus > Callorhinus ursinus. The sequence goes on from NW_027397071.1 coordinate 39,947,893, forward strand.
GTTTTTGGGGTTTTTGTGTGTTTTTTTAAATTCGGTTGATTCCACTGTGTAGCTAAAATTGAGGACTGCTGCCCTAAATCATCATATAATCTATGCTGACTGCCCTACACTCTAGGCCCCTAGGGACCAGGCATATTATCTTTATAGGTATGTTGCATTTTAATAAAGGAGTCCTTGAAGGATCAAAGATATAATGGACCTGTGGTTCTCAAAATGTGGTCCCTTGATGAGGATATCAGCATCCCCTGGAACTGCTCCAAAAATCCTCATTCCCGCCCTCACCTCACACCTATTAAATTGGAAACTCTGTGGCTGGGGCCTCCCAGTGGGTGTTTTAATAAGCCCTTCAGGTAATTATGATGTACTCTAAAGTATGGAACTGCTCTCATGGACTCTGGATTGTACTGAGGATTAGTCTCAGTTGGAAAACGGATTGCAGAAGCATTGTGAACTTTCTCTCTTTGTCTCTTTTTCTGTCTCTATTTTTCTCCTTTTCTCTAGGAAAGGGTACTCACTCTAAAAGTGATGGATTCATCTTTAAGCTTATTTTTATTATGACTGTAATGATGTGTTTATGACATCTTCCAGCCCCCCTCCACAAGGATGAGCACCTCTCACAGCACACCACAGATCGCCATTGTCTATCTTAGGTTTTATGAGTGGGTTTCATCTATAGTATATCTAATTTCATTTATTACTGAGCTGCATTACTGTGGAGCCCGACAGTATTTGTTTCCTGATCTCAACCTCAATGCTACAGAGCACTTTGAATACATAGCACCTTATGAGAAAGATTGTAAACTTGTTAATTCTGTTGAAGAATGAGTTTTGTACAATGTGCTAAATGGAAATTGCATTGAATTATTTTTATATTTAACACATTCCGTCAAAACATTCTGTAACATAATCCTACAATCTGCATGTGGGTTTAAGTGTGAAATTCAGTGTTGGGATATTTTGATTAAATGACTTTCTTTCTCTGCAAATACTGTGTTCATAAAACTATTTGCATGTTCAACTGAACTGATATCCCCCCCAGTTTCATTATTAAAAGCATAAAGAAGCTATATGTTTACAAAGAAGACATGTGAATGATTCTTTATAAATAAGACTAGACTTTGAAAAATCTTCTTTGTCCTTTCCTTATGAATTTAAACTCTATAAAGCAGAGAAAGTTTGTTTCATTGGGTTGTTTATATTGACTGTCTGCAAACATGTCTGCATTCTTACGTGTCTTTCCCATACATGAGATAATGTCAGAGAGGAAAATTATCACCATTTCATGAATAAGTAAATGAAAGCTCAGTAAGGTTAAGTGGCTTGTCGAAAATCATGGGTCAGTCTCAGGTCTTCTGACCCTGAACTCTGATGTTCTTCATCTCACACACTATCTTCTAGGAAGAGGTATAGTAAATACATAGCAAGATACTATATGTGCACTTCTACATGTTTTTGTTTACTTGTGGAAGGAAGGAAAAGACTTACAAAGAAAGTAAGGAAGGGTGAGTTTGAGAGTGACTTTGAGAGAATTCCAGCTGTATTTCCTTGTTCTCTTGCACCTCTTACAGCTGGACACAGTGGCAGAAAACTTCTTTTAAAAGATGCATTTGGGAGCGCCGGTGGCTCAGTCAGTTAAGCATCTGCCTTCGACTCAGGTCATGATTCCAGGGTCCTGGGATCAAGTCCTGCATCGGGCTCCTTGCTCAGTGGGGAACCTGCTTCTCCCTTTCCCTCTGCTGCTCCCCCTGCTTGTGCTCACGCTCTTTCTCTCTCTCTCTCTCTCTGTCAAATAAATAAAATCTTAAAAAAAATGCATTTGGGTGGTTTAGAAGAGTCAATAACAAATCTCATTAATATATGCTATATCAGCAAGGAGGGAGTTATATTTCCAGCCAAAGAATATGGTAAGTTATTTAAATAATTCAAGAGAAAACTAGACAACCAAAGTAAAGGTAGACAGAATTAGGCTGTATAAAATTTATTTATTTATTTATGAGAGAGAGAGAGAGAGAGAGCACGAGCAGGGGGAGGAGGAGAAGCAGACTCTCTGCTGAGCAGGGAGCCTGATGCAGGACTCGATTCCAGGTCCCTGGGATCATGACCTGAGTGGAAGATAGATGCTTAACCCACTGAACCACCCAGCTGCCCCTGTAAAATTTTTTAAAAGATTTTATTTATTTATTTGACAGAGAGGGAATACAAGCAGGGGGAGTGCAAGAGGGAGAAGCAGGCTTCCCACGGAGCAGGGAGCCCGATGCGGGACTCGATCCCAGGACCCTGGGATCATGACCTGAGCCAAAGGCAGACATTTAACGACTGAGCCACCCAGGTGCCCTGTAAAAGATTTTAAGTTAAGCTTTTTCTGTGGTTTTATAAATTCTTGTGTTATAAATTTAAAGTTGAGTTCCTTAATACTTCTAAATCAATAATTTTGCCACAATTAATGCCCTTGGAAAATTATTGCTTGGGAAAAGAAAAGAAAGCCTTAAAGATTCATCTAATAAGTGAAATATTCTAACAGCTTCAAGGACAGCCCAGGAAAGGCTTCTGACCTTGGGCAATATTTCCTTCTAGTCCTCTATACCCACCTGATTGTGTCATTTAAAAGAATCTCCCTGTCAACATGGCCAGCAGCAAGAGGTACAAGGGAACGGGGAATAAATATAGCTAGAATTCTTTCCAAGTCACCCTCAAGCCCACCCTTCTTTTCTTTCTTTGTTTTTTCCTTCCTCCTAATACCATGCCCTAGGATAGGAAAACTATGATAGGAAATATAAATTCTGTCAGATAAAATGCTGGATATTTGAGAATACACATTCCTTTTGAAATTCCCTCCAGAAGTCTCAGACTGTTTAATAATCTGTGCAAACCTTACAATACTTTGTGATGATGCAATGCCCCCATTTTTCATTAGGGAAAATAGAGCACACAGAAGATTCCTGATACAGAGAAGCTTGTGCCAAAGTCTATTTAAGAACCAGCTCTCTACCTCCTTTGTCAGATCCTTCCTGGTCTTTATTCAGTGTCTACTTATAACTAAGGTTATGTTAAGGAAAAAAGTATAGGAGAAATCTTGTACTTGTTCAGGAGCTTGGTACTAAGGTGACATAGAGATCTTCAAGCTGGTGGGGGTGTACCCCTGAGGGGAAATGAGGCTTTTCAAGGGATTCTCTACGAAGGCTACTTTGCAAGTGTTCAACATCCATATGCACTTTTGTCATGAAATGGACCTGAAAACTGGTTGCACTCAAGGTCTCCCCTTTAGCCAGTCTCCCATTCTCATTCCATAATAGGTGTCAACTCTTCATTTACCAACTTGCTGTGTTGTCTCTGGGATGTCACACATGATGAACAATTTGAAATATGGTGTAGGCATGGAGCACGGGAATGACCTCAATGACTGGTTAACAAATCCTTTTGCAAGTCAGGTGGTTTTCAATTCTTTGTTTTCAAGAAAACTAAGTTGAGTTGTCAGCTGATAAGGTAGGAAAATAACTTTTGGTATTTTATCAGTCTGTGGCTTTTGATAAATCACTCACAAGTAGGTCAGAGAAGACACTGCAGTACCATACACCAAACCATTTCCAATCCCATCTATTTACTAATGTGACATGCACAAATACTGCATTTGTACATCATTACAAATAAAACAGAAAATGGAATAGAACTGATGTTCAACACTCATTTAGCAGTAAATAATATTCGTTCATAGATCAACTAATTAAAAATAGAAGTCACCATCTTAAGAGATGCATCTCTACTCTTGCTTTTTATGGGTAACGGTTATCAAAACTTATAATGCATGTATGTTGTTTTGGCAAATGCATATTACTCATCATTGTAATGATAGCTCAGTCCAGAAGAAATTTCACACATAGAAATTTATGTTCATAAGAAAACTTTGAAAAGAGACAAAAAACCCAGACTCTTTTTTTTGTTGTTGTTTTTAAAGATTATTTATTTATTTATTTATTTGACAGAGACACAGCGAGAGAGGGAATGCAAGTAGGGGGAGTGGCAGAGGGAGAAGCAGGCTTCCTGCCGAGCAGGGAGCCTGATGCGGGGCTCTATCCCAGGACCCTGGGATCATGACCTGAGTCAAGGCAGACGCTTAACGACTGAGCCACCCAGGCGCCCCTAAAAACCCAGACTCTTAACTGTGGAGAACAAACTGATGGTTACCAGAAGGGAGGTGGGGTGGGGGATGGGTGAAATAGGAGATGGGGATTCAGGAGGGCACTTATCATGATGAGCACAGAGTGTTGTATGGAAGTGTTGAATCACGATATTATACACCTGAAACTAATATAACACTGTTTATTATACTGGAATTTTTAAAAATGTATAAATTAAATTTTATTTTATTTTTTTATTAAAGTTTTAGAGATTTTATTTATTCGTTTGACAGAGAGAAAGCAAGTAAGCACAAGCACGGGAGGGGCAGAGGGAGAGGGAGAAGCAGGCTCCCCGCTGAGCGGGGAGCCTGATGGGGGGCTCGATCCCAGGTCCCTGGAGCCATGACCTGAGCAGACGCTTAACCAGCTGAGCCACCCAGGCGCCCCTAAATTTTACTTTATATAATAATTTAGTTACAGAGAAGTATGACAAGGCAATCAAAAAAAGACTTTCAAACATACAAATATACTACAGTAGGATAAAAATCTGGGGGCAAAGTGGAATGGAAATTAAGAAAAAAATAACATGAGATTTCCTAATGCTAAAGAAGAGCTTAGTCATGTACTTTTGAAAATGGATATCTTAGGTCAGGCTCCCCAGAAACCCTCTAGAATAGAGGTCTGTATGCAGAAAGTTTACTGGGACGTGGTCTTGGGAATAACACTATGGAAGAGTGAGGGAAAGAGAATGGGTGGAGAGAGAAAATGGGCTTTGATGTCATTACCCCTAAGGCTGCAGCCCATCACATGGGGAGCTCTGGAGCAGCTCCTATGGCAGAGGGCCAGGTCTCTGAGTCCCCACAATGGGCCAGTCACTGATGTTGGCTGTTTCCCCAGGAGAGAGCCTAACCTTTGACTAGATGGCTCCCTTCAGTCAAAAGCACTTCCTGTACAGAGACTCCGACATGAGCCAGCAGCAGACCCCACCCCAGGCAGCTGGGGAATGAATGCATTGACTGACTGTGAAGGGGGTAGCTTCCCCACAGCACCCCACAGCACCCCCACAGCACCCAATACATGGAGAGAGGTGATATGAAGTTGCGATAGCATTTTGATTTCTTTGGACACATTTAGGAAGGAGACCGAACCGTTTTATCTTAAAACATCCCATTTTATAACATGTTACAAATTACATCTGTAACTACTATTTAAACTTACATGAAAATTTGTAGATGTCAATGAAAAAAATGTGTGAGGGTGTACTGACAGCTTTTTAACGCTCTCTTATGTGAGCAAAAATATTTGCAGAGCACTGGTGAAATGGAACAGGTGAATAGCCCATGGCAGCTGTTTCTCAAGCTGCAAGCCATGGCAGCTGTCATAAATGAGTTGCTAAGATTTTGATTAATATATGAGGTTTGTTTTGGCTACATACTACTAAAGTGAGTGTCAGAAAAATAAATGAGTGGGTCATGCAGCTTGGGGTTGCTGCAAGGAAAAAGTAAGAGTCCTAGCACAGTGTCTAGCTGTTTCTAGGGAAGGAAGTGTGCCCCTGGAGTGTGTCCAAGTACACAGTCAGGTGGTCAACAGTTGTACTCAAACAGCAACTCCATGCTAGAGGGCAGGGGTCAGCAAAGTCTTTCTATAACGGAGCAGATCCTACATATTTTAGGTTTTATGGGACACAGAGTCACAACTACTCAATCCTGCCACGTTAGGGCAAAAGAAGCCATAGACAATACTTAAATGAGTATGGTTGTGTTTCAATAAAACTTTATTTACAAAAGAAAGGTGAAGTGCCAGATTTGGCATGGGGACTGTATTTTGCTAACCTGTGCCAAAAAGCAATCAGGTAAGTAGTTCTGTAACTATGTAGACTAATCCGCACTTCCCATATGCCACAGAAATTTTAGTTTTCAAAAGTACTCCTTAATCTTAAAAGTTTGGAAACGACTGGTGTGAGGAACAAATTGCCCTTTAATCCCTTGGTGGAATGAATGATTTGTTAGAATCTTTCTCTCTCTCTCTTTTTAGTATTTAATTTATTTATTTGAGAGAGAGAGAGAGCTAGAGATCACAAGGAGAGGAGAAGGGTTGAGGAAGAAGTAGACTCCCCGCTGAGCAGGGAGCCACGCAGGACTCGATCCCAGGACCCTGGGACATGACCTGAGCTGAAGGCAGACACTTAACCAACTGAGCCACCCAGGTGCCTTCTTTCTCTCTTTTTAAGACTATTACTAAATCTTAGCCAGCTTTTCAGTCCATCCTTCGCCTCCTTCACCGTTTTCTCTGGTACATCTGTTAGGGTGCAAACATGAGATGCTGTGAAGAAGGGAAAAGGAGCTGGAGAGTTCTGACAATCGCACTTCATGTAACACGGGCTGACTTGTTCTGCAATAGAATGTCAGCTTCAGGAGAGAAGAAACATGCTCTGTTCTGGCCCATGTTCAATTCGCTGTGCCAAGAACACAGTCTGGCACACAGCACATGCTCAATATCTGGTCAATGAATGACTACATGAACTAAAACAGGTCGAAATAATGTTATAGGCTGTCCTGAAAATTTTTTTTTTTAAAGATTTTATTTATTTATTTGTGAGAGAGAGAATGAGAGACAGAGAGCATGAGAGGGAAGAGGGTCAGAGGGAGAAGCAGACCCCCTGCTGAGCAGGGAGCCCGATGTGGGACTCGATCCCAGGACTCCAGGATCATGACCTGAGCCGAAGGCAGTCGCTTAACCAACTGAGCCACCCAGGCGCCCTGTCCTGAAAATTTTTTAAGTTCAAATTTAATTGATGTTGATAAGATGCAGGAAGCATCTGAATTTGTTGACTGAAAACGATATTTCTATAAAACTTTAGAGGTAATAGGGATACTAGAGATCAAAGACTCCACCATTTCCTTTTTAGATACCAGGTTGAGAAAGGAGTGGCCCAGAAGGTCTGAGGAATGGGCTACGCATGAGTTAGGGGATGAAACAGGATTAGAACTCCTACTTTCAGTCTAGAGCCTATTTCACTTAGTGCTGCTTCTCTCAGATTTTCTTTTTAGAGATGCAAAATCATAATTTCTAATCAAATTCATTCTCTAAAACTTGGTGGGTTGTTTCTGTTTGTTTGTTTTGTTTTTAGGACAGCTAACTTAGTTCTTGCTTTTGCAGACACTGGAATGCAAGTTTTCAAATGCAGTATAGTTGAAACGTTTTGGTTGTCTGGATTATAGATGTCTCTAAGTTTTTCCATTACTTGTTTGTAATCCCCACTGACAATGCAAATGTTTATAGCTGGAGAGAGCAGATATCCCACATACTAGTTAATGCACACACACTCACACACACACACCGGTCATGGATGAATTTAAAGAAAAGAAAGTCTCTGAGAATGAACACTCTCCCCACTGAACTAATCATAATGTTAGTGGCTGCCTACATAGCACAGAATTCTGCAGCAAAATTCAGCAAATTACAAACCTTCTGAGCATATACAAATTGGCTTAACAAACTCAAATCTAAATCTCTGGTTCTCAATTTTAGCTGTGCATAAGAATTCTCCTGAGGGATTTTTTTAAATCTCTGAGGGTGAGAGTCAGGCATCAGGACTTTAAAGAATCACCACAGGTGATTAATACATGTAGTCAAGGTTTTGCACCAGAGACTTCAAGTCTGAATAACTCCTGTTTTGAAAAAGTAGTCTGTCAATGGGATTTCAGAATCCTAATTTAACAGGTTTAATACAGCTTCACACATTTTGCTTTTACTATTTTACTCATTTTACTCTTTTGCTCATTAAGCCTCGCAACGCTGTGAGGAAGGTACTATTAGCCCCATGTTATAGATGTCGAGACTGAGACAGAAAATGATGAAGTAAGGTATTCAAGTCACAGAGCTAGGAAGTGTCTCTGCTGGGATTGAACCCAGAAGGAAATGGCTCCATCGGCAGTAGGAATTCTTAACATTTATCTTGCATTGGAATCTCCTGGACGGCTGATTAAATTAGAATTTGCTAGAGTTTCCCATTCATTAAGGTTGCAGGGCACCTGAGAGTTTGCATTTCTAACAAGTCCCCATATGATGCTGATGTTGCTGGGCTGGGGACCAGACTCTGAGAATGTGCAGTTCAAACTGTGTTTTAGAAAGCCTGCCAGGCAGGTGATAACAGATGCACACAGAAGTGTGAGGGAGCCCTGTTCTCAAAGGTTCTTAGCTTGGACTGCACATTAGGATCTACTGGGAAGCTTGAAAAAGTCCTGATGCCAGGCTGCACCCCCAGACCATTAGCATCTCTGGGGAGGAGGACCCAAGGCCAGTCTTTTTTTTAAAGCTCCCTGTGCAGCTAGGGTAGAGAATCACTGCTTTAGAGTCTACTCACCTAGCTGCAACATCATATCCTGCCCTCCATGTGGAAATGAGGGCTTCCAAAACACAGTACTACTACAGTTACAAGAATAATGCTGGTGGTGGTGGGCCCCCCGGTGATGTATGGAAGTGTCGATTCACTGTATTATACACCTGAAACTAATACCACACTGCATATTAACTAACTGGCATTAAAATAAAAACTTAAAAAAAAAAAAACAAGAATAATCCTGGGATCATTTCTCTGCCACCTGAGAGGAAATATTTGAGTCCTACTCTCTTAGGCTCCAAGATGCTTATAAATGTCTTTCCCTTCATCACGGAGGCCTCTTCCAGAGGAGAATGCTTCTCCTTCAATCGTTAGATGCTGTTGTTTTCAAATCGTAATCTCCCTTTGCAAATGGTCAGGTCTGTGAAGCTGAGTCTGGGGACATTTGTGGCCGGGTTAGCTTCTGGTCAGCCATTGCATGTTAGGCGCCTTCTCTCAACCAAGAGATCTGGTACTCATGGCCAAATCTAGCCTATGCATCTCCTAAGACTCAGTGTGAGATGGTTTTGCACCCTGAGCCACCCAAGCCAAGGGATCGCCACTATTCTGAGCACCTCTAATCAGTATGATAAAGAGCTTCACGTTTGTCCTGTCCACACCTGAAAAAACAAGTACTTCAGCTGATGGGCAAGGGCCAGATCACCCTGCCTCCCAAAAGTTATGTCCAGGGAAAGTCAGGGTACAATAAATAAGAATGGTTTGAAGAAAACCAATGACAAAAAAAGAAATAAGGGTAGCCTGAGGGAAAGAGATGGAAAGAGACAGAGGGAGTCTGGATTACACCTTGTTGATATGTAATAGTTTGCACTTACAGGTCATTATCACACAGACCTTGCATTGTTCTCATGAAGTAGAATCTAGCAGCAAACAGAAGAAAATAGGGCAGGTATTTTAATTCCTATTTTACAGAGGAGCAAGAAGCTCTGAAATTTTTCAACTTTTCTGTTCCTAAGTGTGGCATTCTGTGTAATTTCTTCGGAGCTACCTGACAATTCTTTTATTTATCTGTCTAATCTGCTTAATGCATCACTGAGCTTATGCTTTCAACAATTTTGTCATTTCTTAACGTTGTATTTAGTCTTTAATCCAAATCTACCTGTTATTTGGATGATGATCACATGCTGCTTGTTAAATTTTTCCTACTTCATGTCATTTTGTTTTTAAAATTTAACTATTTTACGTGTAGTTATTTTCTATTCTGAAATAGATTCTTCTAATATCTAGCATCCCTGGCAGTCTGGATCTATAGATTGTTATTTCTGCTGACTTTCATTCATACTGGTTTGTTTCTCATTTGTTTGCAAATATTGAGTTAATCTTAATTTGTGAATAACTCTCTCAGGATCCAGTTTAATGTGCCAGTCTTTAATAAAGCTACCCCTCATGTGGGCTCGAGGTTTAATCTCCAATTTCAGTTCTAAAATTCGATTGCTATCATGGCAACCTTGCTCTTCCCTTGCGCTTACCCAGATCACTGATGGTTTTAGGTCACTTTTTATTTTTTTTTTAAGATTTTATTTATGTGAGAGAGCGAGAGAGCAGCAGAGGGAGAGGGAGAAACAGGTTCCCCGCTGAGCAGGGAGCCGGATGTGGGGCTCAATCCCAGGACCCCAGGATCATGACCCAAGCTGAAGGCAGGAGCTTTAACCAACTGAGCTACCCAGGTGTCCCCAAAATTAAGTTTTATGCAGGATCTACTTGTATTGTAGCAGGAAGGCTCTTTAGGCATCGAGTCTTCAAAACAATTACATCATTTAATTATAAAGAATAAAGGTGCACAATAAACACCAAAATTTTTTCAAATATTCATAGACACAAGTTCCCCAAAATAAGGTTTGGATTGACTATGAAGATACCAGCAATTGAGACTAAACTTTTCAACAACTAAAGCTTCTTAAGTGATGGTTTAACACAACTGTCTTAAAATGGTTGGGAAGAGATTTTAAAATTGCAGTGCTCTTGTTATTGGCATTTAACATTGTAGTGCTCTTTTTAGTGGTATTTAAAATTGTAATGCTCTTGTTGGTGGTATTTCTTCCCATAATTCAACTCCAAGGAAGAGTTCACACATGGGTCATGGAAACAACTAGGTTGTATGAAACTTTAGAGAAGCAGAGGATTTACATATTCTATCTTCTGAGTACCTCATTTTTCATTTATTTTCACTCTCTTGTAGCTTGTCCACTGAGGCTGGTAGAATAAGGGCTCCAGCCTCTTTCTATTTAGAAGTGAGTAACAGACCCCTATAAAAAAGGGAGAAGGCCAATGTCAATTACTGGGTTTTGATACTGTCCTATAGTTAAGTATAAGATGTTCCATTGGAGGAAGTTAGGTGAAGAATACATAGGACCTCCTTGTACTCGATTTTTGCAAATTCCTGTGAATTGACCATTATCTAAAATAAAAAGTTAAGCAAAAAGATAGCAGACAGCAAACTAGAGTAAGGCCTAGAGGCAAGAGGGTGTGAAGGAAGAGGTGCATTTTCCCTAAAGCCTAATATTTCTTCAGTGGAGACCTGTCTATGACCAGGCCTTAAAAGAGTGGGAAAAGGGAACTCTTTGTGGCACACTCATGGTTTATTTTAGTTCTCCAAAGGCATCATGTGCCAGAGCCCTAACTCGGGATAGCAAACATCATTTGCTGGCTGTGAGATCCCTGAGTGACCTTGCGGGGTGACAAGCCCCCCCCTTAAGGGTGCAGAAAACCTGTCATCTTCTTGGAGACACAACTAGTGGCTCCCTTCAAATGTTATGTTGATAGTTATTAACGCCATGTTTACAAATAAACACCATAAATTAGCACCGCAGGGGAAAAATGAACTCCATGAGTCTATAAAAAAAGGAGGAAACATGCCTTTTAAGGCATATTGTTTAAAAATTATAAGGGAGTAAAGGAGGACCTGTTTTTAACCAGGCTAAGAACATAAATAACATTTATAAATGTTTGTAAGCACTCCTGTTGGTTGTGGTTCTGATGAACTACAGTGTATGCTTATCTTATAAGGAATCATTTTCAATACAATAGTAAGACATTTGATAGGAAATTGCAAATAAGGAGGTGTCTCTCTGTGATTCTTGAGCTGTATTAATATTTTAAATCAATTAATAGCTTAATGGATAGGGTGGGAGAAAGGAACAAACTACTTTAGCTTTAGCAAGCAATTTGAACATTCTCCACCACTCACTTTACGTTTTGCAGAATTTCCATTTGTATTAATAACTTATTCTATTAAACATGCATTTTCCCTAAAGCCTAATATTTCTTCAGTGGAGACCAATTAACTAGGACAGTCTTTTCTAAGCTAGCCAATTATTTTAATTATTAGAATTTTTTAAAAATGTGCTTGCTTTGCATAGGTTTGACCAGTTGAACTTGCCCCCTAGATGCCCTGAATTTGTATTCTATAAGGTGGAGGTTTTAGGTGAATATGTGGATGCCAAAAAACCGTTTAGAGTTTTGGGGTTCTGCAGAGCGGTAGACTAACAATCTTGTGTCGATACGCTATTGCTTTTCATCCTCTTCTCTAGCTTTAACTTGGGGCCTTTCCAATCCAGACTGTTCCTTGTTAGTGAATTAATTCAGTTTCCTTGTTCTCTTTGTGAAGAACCCTGGCTTGATGGATAAGGAGGAGCTATACTGTAGTAGGCGGGGCTCTATTATAACAAAACTTGAGGGTTTGCTCCCTTATTTTTTTGGGACTGCTACTAAAAGGTACATGAAGCTCATATTTAATGAGCGTTGAAAAGTTAAAAGCAAAAGCAATAAAAAAGCATTTTGTTCATTAGACCTCCCTGGGGGTGAGGCATGCTTAAACTGAAAGAATGAGAAGTACCATAGAGATGGAATTTGTTTGGGGGGTTAGTGCTCTCCCGCCAATGCCAGTAAGCCAGTCATTTTTATGCAAATGATAGACCTTCCTGAAAGGCAGGTGAAAAGTCATTTCCAACTTGCAGAGAGACACTGAACACAAGGAAGTAAAATAAAGGTCAGCAATGATGAGATGGCTAAATGGGTACATACTAATACAGTAGGAAAATGAGTAAGCAAATTGGTGGAATTAGAACTCACAAGAATCAAAAAGGAAGAGGAAAAAGATCAGCTTACAGAAATCTAGAGCAAGGAGAGCAAACACCAGGTACTGGTACTACTTTAACTGGTGATAGGGGTACTTACAAAGGGCGTGATCAAACATAGTGGTGCTCAGTACAACGTCTCACATGTAACAGACTGAAACAGAGGGAAAATGGTGTTAGGTTAATTACAAGAGGAGGCCAGGAGCTTGACAGGGTTCTAATACCTCAGCACCTTATATAAGCAAACCAAAACCTAAGCCTACCAATGTCTCAAGGTTAAGAAATCAAAACCTAAGAACAACTAATCACAAACAGCCAACTAAGCTTTTCCAAGTAAGGCAACTGCTTAAGCTGTAGCCAATCAAATAATTTCCTTGCTTTGCTTCGGTATCTTTGCTAAAAGTCTTGCTCCTATTTCCTGTTGGTGGAGCGCTCCTAACCACTTCTGGTTTGCTGTTGCCCTATTGGAATAGATTTTTGCTCAGAGAAACTCCTAACATTTTTAATATGCCTCACTTTATCTTTTAACAGTAGGGACAACAGGATACTCAGAAAGTGCTGAAACAGGGCTGAAATGGTGATCTTAGCCTGGCAGCCTCCTGAACCCCTCAGTCCTTTGTGAATTCATTCTTATACGAATTGAATTATTCTTCAACCCCCTATTCCTTCATTCTACAAACCATTCCTTACTAAGGAGGAACTAGTGGTCAAAATTCAAGTCATCTGCATATTGTCTATGGTAGTTTGGTTTTACCAGAAAGCAGACCCTGGGCAAAAGCTCATAGGCTGCTTACTTTTTCAGTAATGCAATCCCTGGAAGCAGGAAGGAGGCAAGTAGGAGGAATGTGGAGGAAAGGAGGGAGACCAACCCCTACAGTGTGCTATTGAGCTGGATGCTGTTTAGTACCAAGGGCGACTGATTGTCAGTCTCACCAAATTGTCTTCTGAAGCACTAAGAATGACTGTGCCTCAGGACAAGGGATTGTGTTGGAGAAAGGAGAATGTATTTCCTGCTTCTGATCTCCTATTGGTCAAAGGTTTCCTCCACATTTGCATAGGTGTTAGTTAATAGCCAGGTTGAGCTGCAAACGCCTAGAGAGCCAGAGGCATCTCTCCTCGAGCAGTAAGGGAATTTTGTAGCAGTGATCTGGGAGGTGCGGGGCAGTAGGGAGTCTCCTGGCCTGACGGGAGGTAAGGCGTGGTCAAGAAGTTGGTTGTCACGACTTTGGACTCTGAGAAAGAAACAGGGTTTTAGAGGGGAGGGGGGAGGGGGACAATCCCGGTGATGGGTATTAGCCTGGTGATGGGTATTAAGGAGGGCACGTACTGCATGGAGCACTGGGTGTTATACGCAAACAATGGATCGTGGATCACCACATCAAAAATTAATGATGTATTGTATGGTGACTAACATAACATAATAAAATTAAAAAATAATAATAATACTTGTTATTCCCTAACAAAAAAAAAAAAAAAAAAGAAGTTGGTTGTCTCCATGGTGGGTAACTCACTGGCAAATGGCATAAGGTGAGACAAGATGTGAAACGACACTCAAGAGGTGTCTAAGACTTGGCCATTGGGGACCCTGGTAATTGTTTCTGTTTAACCGCATTGCAAATCTGGTTATAATTTTATTAACGTTGTGCCTTTTGTGTTACTCTATCTTTTTGTTACCTAGCCTCAGTTGCAGGACCTGAACTTAGGGCTGTCTTACAAACACTTAAATTTTCTCAGCCAAGATCCTTTCATTAGAGTCCAGGAAATAAATGATTAGCCCTTGGTACTTGCTTGATTCCTCTCTCAGTCATGTTATATCAAGTATGGCCGATTGTTATGGAACATTTATCATGTGCCTGGCACCGGGATATGTGCTTTCCATGCGTTGTTTTTCTTAATCTTTTCTGTGAGGTAAGAATCACTCTATCCACTTTACAGGCGGGGAATTTGAGGATCAGAGAGACGAAGTAACATGCCCACGAGAGGTCCCGTAATGGGTGGGAAAAAACCAGAACTTCACCCAAGTCTGACTCGAAAGCTCACAGCCAGTGCCTCTCAAAGTGTGGTCCCAGGACCAGCGGCATCAGCATCCCCTGGGAGCTCGTGGGAAATACAAATTCTTGGGCCCCACTCCAAAGCTTCCGATTCTAAAACCCTGCGACGAAGGTCCAGAAATCTGTGTTTTAATAAACCCTCTAGGGGCACCCGGGTGGCTCAGATGGTTAAGCGTCTGCCTTTGGCTCAGGTCATGATCCCAGGGTCCTGGGATAGAGCCCCGCGTCCGGCTCCCTGCTCAATGGGTCTCCCCCTCCCTCTGCTTCTCCCCCTGCTCATGTTCTCTCTCTCTCTTTCTCTCTCTCTCTGTATCTCTGTGTCTTGAATGAATAAATAAAAAAATCTTTAATAAAAATAAATAAACCCTCTAGTAATCCTGACATGGGTTGATGCTCAAGAACCGCTTGACGCTATTTTGCTTCCTACGGTCTCCTACTTGGTATAGGATAAACATACGTCAGCTAGTGTCCCATTCATTTTTATTCTGATTACTTCAAATTATCCTCAATTTTGACATTGATTTTTTTTTTTCCCTTAGACTAATTTGAGTTTCGGGAAAGGAAAAAAAAAAAAAAAACCCTGAAAGAAGAACCTGATATTCTTCACTGTGGATTAATTTTTGAAGTGGTGTTAAGCAGACCATCAATTATTATGAGTAGAAAACTGAAGGGCAAACCAGCATTCAAATTATTTTTATTGCATTTCATGGTCTTGCTGGAATCTTACCCTTTACTGATTAGTTGAGATAAAAGAAGAGATGGAGGTTAGTGAAATTAGTGAGCTCTAAAACCTTTTTTAAAGATGGTGAAGATACCTTTCTTCTGCATAGGAGCCTATTGCTTAAAAGACAGATACTTGAGATAATATTCTTTTTAGCTCACTAATTAAACATAAAGCTCGGCTGAGAGTGCTTTGGAGACGTGTCCTCGTAGCAGGGCCTGGCACCCGTGGCAGTGTTTTAATTCAAGAAGCCTAATTTAATTAGCACCCTGCCAACGGGTCGGCTGCTGTGTTGCCTTGGATCTCTGGCCTGAGGAGAAATGTGCAACCCCTGCTCTTTTTATTTCTAGTTAGCCTCATAAAAGGTAGGATGTCCAAGGAGGGAGAGGAACTTTGCTTCTCCAGCATGTTTGGCATGCGGTGCTAATTGAGCTGACGGTCTTGGACCACAGTCTATTATTTGGGCATCTGAGCCTTCAGCAGATTCTGGGGAAGGGATCACCGGTGTCAAATGGCTCCTCTTTGCCCTCGTGGCTCTTGAAATATGGAAGGGAAGTGATCAGGGGGAGCTCCTCCATCAGCATCCTTGAGTAACTGCACGCACCACAAAACCAGGAAGGAATAAGGCATTCAGATCCTACCGGTGATGGCTCCGCTGTCTCTCCTTGCTTTCCCTACCCAGCGTGCTAATGAGGAGAGGAAAACATGAAACTCCTTGGCTTCCCTAATTGCTGTGCTTTGCCCTCGTAACTTTTTTGTTCCTGCTTGTCACGGTGAGAGTCTTGCTTCTGTCAATCATTTCTGGTTCATTCTGCCTAGAAAATAACAATGTGTATTTTTTCAGCCTTGAGATTATTCCAGCCCCTTCTTTTCCATAATTAAAACAGAGAAAATGATGATGATTATATTTTTGGTTTTACTTTGCAATAATGAGCCACAGCAATCAGGAAAGGTTTGTTTTTCTGGTCCCTGAAACTTCTCCTGGGCTAATTCTCAAATTTTCCTCAGGACCGCAGAACTGCAGATTTGTTGGCTTTTACCACGACTCTGGATTGTGCACGTTGCCTATTTGTATTCCTCTTTCTCCACACAATAGAGGCAGTACTGTGTAGTGAACAGATCCTGGGTACTAGTGCCAGACAAACCTAGTTTTGAAACCTGGTTCCATTCTGTGCTAGCTTAGATTCATTATCCACTTGAGCAAGCAAGGGAAAAAAAAAAACTCCCGTTCCAGAGTTATTTGGAGAACTAAGTGACATAATTGCATTTAAAATCATCTGAAACTATTCCTGCCACATAATAGGTGCTCAATACATTGGTTTTCTTGCTATTTTTACTCAGCATCCCCCTTGTTGGGGAATACTTCTTGGTTCTTGTATTTGATTTAAAGGATTTGATTTCTCTTCTGATTTGATTTCAGGTATAAATAAGATATCACCAAATGGGCCAATCCTAAGGTTGCTGGATCTTGGCTCACACTGCCTCAGAAGTGTAAGCTCAGAAGCTTACTGTTCACAATGGTGGGGCCTTAGGGTCATCGATGGTTATTTTCACAGGAGGGAAAAAATTCTCCATCCTTCTCATGCCCTCCTCTTGTAGTACTGCTCCTTGGCTACATGGCGATATAACAGTAACGATAAACAACAACAACATTTACAACAATATCTGCTATTGTGGTCAGGAACTATAAATGAACTTTATATTATTTGTAATTCTTACAGTAACTCTTCAAGAGAAATGCTATTATTACCATCTGCAGATACTAAATTGGAACTCAGAGAGGTTAAGTGACTTGTCCAAGGTCACACAAATACTATAGAAGGTCTGAGTGACTCCAAAGCCAGTGGTTATTGTTTGAGGGAGAGAGGGAAGGAAGGAAGAAAGGAAGGGAGGGAAGAAGGAAGGAAAAAGGAAAGGAAATTAAGTAAAGACAGGGAACAAGAGAGGGAGGGAAAGAAATCAGGTCTTTCATTTCAGATGAATTATCTAGAACTAGCCTTTTTTCCTACCACCAGCACCCATTTTTTCCCTCTTTCCCAGGGAAATGTCAGCTTTGGAAATAATTTAACCTAAATAATCACTCTGTTGGAATAACTCTCTCCTGGTGCTGCTGTAATTTGGCTTACAATTATAGCTAATTGAACATCTTCGAAGCGACTCAGTGCTGCATGCACATAGAAAAAAAATTTAATGTGCTAAGCATGCAAAAACATGATCATAGAAGTTCATTTTTACCAGCAGAAAAAGAAAGCAATTAGTGAGACATTTTTTCAGCAAGGAGAAAAGACACATACGCACACACAAAACCTCACGATCTCAAGACAAGCTCTAAGATGATCCTTGGGCCCCATTAAAGGTGCAATAATGAAAAGGGTTGGTGAACTACAGGTTGACATCTGTGAAAAGGTTCCCCTTCTCAGGAATCAAGACACATTAGTCTCATCATTTGCGGATCCTTGACAAGACAAGAGCCAGAGGGAAGCGGTAACCTAAGGAGATACATTGTGGAGAGAGGAGGTGGTTAATTAAAGGAAACAAAGAAAGGGAGCTTCACACATTTGTTCTAGAAAATCTCCCTCTAAAAGGGGTATTTCAGAAGCAAACTGTCCTTCCGCTGGATAGGACCTCCATTCCATGGGAAAGTGGGAGGACGCCTGGCTTACCCCAGCACTGTCCTGATTATACATACAATCGGCATTACATCTACGGTTAATCTTTTAGTTAAAACTGGTTATTTACTTACTTATTTTTATTTATTTATTTATTTTTACTTTCTAAGGTAGTCCTTTCAACCTAGCTCATAGAGGGATTAAGGCCTGAAGAACCTCAGGCTAGGTGCTGGCTCATTCCCTACAGCTGCCAGAGCAGAGGCCTAGAGACAGAGCTGGAGAGATAGGAGCTCTTTAGCCAGCCCCTTACCAGAAAGCCTTATGCTTGTCTGCCCACTTCAGGCTCCTTGTTCCTGCTTATTCGAAAGACCCTTGGCAACTTGCTAGGTGGGATAGAGCACCTATGACTCCAGAATAATTTGGTAGGGAAATGAAGAGGCTGGGGGCTAAAAAAAGAGTGACTCTAAGTGGAAGTATCATGCTTTTAACTTCTACTGGACTGGCACTGGGCTATCACTAAGCTGTTCAGAGGACTTTCGACTTTGCAACCACAGGTCATAAGAAAAGGCTTGGAAGGGTTTTAGAGGTGAGGTTGCTTTTCTGATAGAAACTGCCCTCAAGAAACCTAATTTCTAATCAGGAGGAGGAGAGGGGAGGACGGAGGAGCTCACCACAGACATGAGGGGAACAATCGGCACTTTTCCCATTTAGTTCCATTTGTGTATGAGCCCACATTACTCAGGAGAAGAAAGCAGAGTTGCCTAAATACAGTCACAACCGGGCTCTATATTCCTTCCATTGCTCTTCAAGACCGTAGTTGTCCTCTCTGGGTTGACAGCTGTGTTCTCAACCTGGGGCAGTTTTGTCCCCCAGGGTACATTTACAAATGTCTGGCGACTTTTTCGGGGAGCTGTTACTGGCATCTGGGAGTGGAGGCCGGGAAGGCGTTAACCATCCCACTGTACCCACGACAGCGCCCACAAAGATAATTCCCTCCAATACCTCAACAGCGCTGAGATCTAGAAACCTTGATTTAGAGGCTACCCCATCTTGTTTTACTAATTTTTTTCCTCTTACTGAGGTTAAAAGCAGTAATCATCACACTGAATTTATATGGTTTCCTGCCTGTTTTTTTTTTCCCCCAAATCTGCCTTTCAATGCAGGACTATTTTGTTTGGTGAAAGTATTCCTGTCTTCCTGGTTAGAATGAGCGTGGAGAGCAGGTTTTTCTCTCTTTCTCTTTTTAAGTAAACTCTACCCCTGACGTGGGTCTTGAACTCACAACCCTGAGATCAAGAATCACAGGCTTTACTGACTGAGCCAGCCAGGCATCCCCCAGATTTCTCATTGTTTGAAGGCGACTGGTACCTCAGATATCCTTCCAGTGCACTGTGCCAGACTCTGGTATAAATAGTAGGTTTGCATTTGTGGGCCAGTGTCATACCCACACCAAGAGCATCTATGACACCTTGGTTCTGACAGCAACAAGATGCCCAAAGTACAGAGCACTTGGTATGATGTAGAAAGGAGGCTAAATAACTAAGTGCAATATTTTGCAAGCGTCTTGATCCGAAGATCATTACCAATATTTCTTAAAGAAGGTATACTCAAGGGCGCCCGGGTGGCTCAGTTGGTTAAGCGGCTGCCTTCGGCTCAGGTCATGATCCTGGAGTCCTGGGATCGAGTCCCGCATCAGGCTCCCTGCTCAGCAGGGAGTCTGCTTCTCCCTCTGACCCAACCCCCTCTCATGCTCTCTCTCATTCTCTCTCTCAAATAAATAAATAAAATCTTTAAAAAAAAAAAGAAGGTATACTCAGAAGACGTCTTGTTGGAATGAAATACATTCTTGCATCCATTTTGTGTGCCAAAAAAGAGTCTTTAATTACAGAGCTGGACACTAGAGGTAACATAATTTATAACATAAGAAAATGAACAATATTCTAAAAAATCAAACCCACAGTTCCCAAACACAAGTCTAGATAATTCAGTCTAGGAAAACATAACAATTGTTAAGTGCCCACTGCAGACTTAGGTCCCATCTCCAAGTAACGATATAAATTTGTTCTTTCAGTTACAAAATTCAAACCAATTCTTTAAATACATTCTGTCTTGGTTCTTTTGCATTTCATTCCTTAGCCACAAATCCAAAGCCCAACTTGTGGTAGGGAATTAAATAGGACCAGAATAAACAAGCCAATTTAAGGAGACCTTAGAGGGTAAAATATTATAATTGGAAGCAAGTCTGCCATGGTTGGAACTGCTGCTGTCAGTTTGGGGGAAAACTCTCCTTAGGTATCCGCGGAATGCTGTCAGCCACTGTCCTCAAAGCTGCCATTATTCCGGCAAGAATGAAAATGCATCGGGCTCATGGGATCAGACACGTAGCCTGCATCAGAATAGAAGTTCAGCTGTTACTCACCTGCCTTGCAGTCCATCTTGCCATTTTTTTCTTAACCAGCCTCACCCAGTGCACCACAGAGCTGCCAGGCAGCTTCTCCTGGCTCCTGGGCAGAGTCTGGGCATAGGTTGCTGGCAAGCAGTTGTAAAACAAAGGCAAAATTTAAAATGCAAACAGAGAGCTGAGACCGGAGGAACACAAATGGTGATTGGGACCCAAGCCGGCCAGGATTGGAGTCAAGAAGGGGTCAGTTCAAGAAGGTGGTGTATTGTGATGGCTAGAAGCATGGGCTTTTATGTCAGGCAAATCTGGCTTTAAACCCCGGCTCCACTACTTACTGGTTCTGTGATATTTGTCCACTTAACATTTTTAAGCCTCGGTGTCTTCATCTGTAAATAGGACATTAATTCGTAAGGTTGGTACCATACATCAGACCATCCATCCGGATAGTGTGTGACACCATGAGAGTTAAGGAAATGGCAGTGATAAAAAGAAGGGGGAGCTAAGCATAGAGCAAAAGGAAAGAACCACTCTCTATCACAGGTTGCCTCTGGTTAGGTTTTGTTTTGCTTTTCCTCCCTGAGCGCCCGGTTTTTAAGTGGCCATCAAAGCTCAGGTACAAATACCAGTGGTATTTGATGCTCCGTGAAGCAATAGCCCCTGCTGTGTCCAGAGAACACAACTAGTGGCTCAGGATCAGGCCACTGACCCAGAGAACACAGGACACGAGCAGGTAAGCAGTTCCTTCTCCCCTGCAAGTAAGGAAGCCATTCGTTCATCGAGTCGGTGAAAATGGGCACATTTGTCAATGGCTATTGCCGCTTCTGCTCCCCTTGGATAGCTGAGTTTTCAGAACCAACTCAGCCATCTACATTGTCATCAAGGCATCTAGCAATATGCAGTTGGATAGGTTTATTTATTTTCATAAGTAGGGTCTCTGTCAAAGTCTGTTAGGCGGCACACACACTGTCTTATGTGGAGATCCCAGGGCTGCGGCTGACTGTGGGCGGGGCGGTACTGGCCCGGCTCAGAGAGGAGCAGGGTGTGGTCAGGGGTTGCTGAGTTGAGGGGAGGCAGGACCAGCATACACATCACTGATTCCTAATTTTGGGTGGACTTACATAAAATCTACATTTCCTCTTATCCAGCCTGAAACTGCACCTTCATTCCAGGCACAGACAAATGTTTTAATAAGCCTGTGATCATTTTATTCCTATCATCAACCTTCTACTGTACCACATGCGATTTTACCGGCCTGTGAGGCTCCTGCCTGCCCCTCTCCCCATGGGACTCCAGGGGAAATGTCCCTGGGAGTGCTCGTCGCTCAGTGCGGGTGCCTCTCCTTCAGGGACGGGGATGGGCGGCAGAGTCAGCGGGGTGTGGGTGCTCACATTTTTACTGATGCATCATTGCCAGAGTTGGGCGACAGGCACTTGGGTGGCCGCTCCGCTGAAGAGGGACCCATGTGAAATTTGACCATAGGCTTTAGGAAAAGAACCATAGCCGCACGTTCTGTTACTTTAGGGTGAAAGACCTCAAGTACAGAGAGACTTGCTATGCCTGTAATTTTATCTTCATCCCCTAACCCTGCTCTTTGGCGGCGGAGAGGAAGAAACAGGTCCTAAAGTAGCTGTTTTACCACAACTGGCTTATGCGATGAAAACGGAGGGCAATTAAAAGTTCTTTCTTCTACCGGGTGATGTTCCTAGGTGGGGACAGTAAATCTATCTCCTTTGTCTGTTGGGGCTCTCGCACCATCCAAACACCCTAATGTTTTCTTCCACCCCAGTACATGCATGCAGGGGAAAACCCAACTTCTGCATTTCTGCATCACTTCTGTCTTCATCTTGGGGAATGCTACTCAAAGTCTTATTCCTTTAAGAAACAGATCGTTAATGAAATGCTTCATCTTGAAATGCTTCCTCCACCATGAAAGGAAAGACTTCTGGTCAAAGCACACATTTCAAAGGGTGCCCTATGTTTTGTGGTTGTGTGGTCACATCTGTAAAGGTTTGAAAAAACGATATGATCTCTATAAAAAATGTGATGATGTGACAGAGCACATTTTCCCCTGTAACCAGACTGGCCAATTATGTTGTAAAGCTGATGATAACAAGCACTCGGCTGCATTCTACACACGTCCTGGGAGTCAGAGCACAAAGTTTCCTTTCTTTAATGTTCCCAAGTAGTTTGGCTGCATCTATCCAGAAAAACTTTTTTTTTCTTCATTTCTTAAAGGCTTTCTAATGCCTTAGGTAATAATAACTCGGCAAACGGGGTGCATTGGTGAGGATCCCGAAGCGGAGGGCTTCCAAGGTCTATTGCCATCTAAATCAGAGAACCGGGAACGCATCATCCAATTTATTCTTCCCCAAACCCAGTTCTTGTAATAAATCTGATCCCTTTAAATGACGTACATTTTTTTCAGTCCTCCATATTGTCAAGAAAAGTTCCCATGAATAAATGAGCCCATTGTGCTAAAATTCCAATTAAATATAGAGCCTCTCAGGCTTAGAGGTTGGAAAAAGGACATTACAGGCCTCGCACATTAATATGGCAGCTGATGATAAGGGTGATTACCCAGCCTCTGGCTTCCGGGGGCTGCACAGAACTGTGTTAACTATTTCAAAGAGCTTTATTAATTCCTTCTACAGTAGTCCTGTGCAAAATGGAAACCATCAATGATACCTTCACCTCCTCTCTAGCTTTTTGAGGGGATGGCTGGGTTTACGTTTTACCCTTGGGTACTTGTTAAAGGGGAAGAGCTCCCCCAGCATATGATGTAATTGTGGAGACTCCTCTCTTGTTTTTCTCCTCCTGACCTACTTGCGATGTGGGGCTTAGAGGCAGTGAACTCAGTAAGGTGGCAACAAGGTGTTTGGAATATCACAAGATGCAGGTGATTGTTTTCATGAGGAGAGTTGTATCTTCTTCCACGTACACACACACCCTGATACACTTGTACAAATACACACTTATGCACACACATTATTAAACTCAAAGGTAAATGCAGAGTTATATAAGACTAATAAGATCAAAGTTCTTACTTTTATAATATAGTATTTTTAAAGCATCCGCCATTTATCGGTATTATATAAAACAGAATCTTTTCTCCCTTGACATCAAATAAATATCACCTTCTTAGGGGCAGGTCCCTTAATCAGTCTGAACAATCTACATACTTACCATATTTGTCAACGGGTGAGAACTGGAGACCTCTTGTCATCTCCCCCAAAGACAGGCCTTCAGAGGAACACTGTCCACTAGAAAATTCCGAGAAACACATGATTTCACACTATGAAAACCATGGTGGTGGTTTGCTAATAACATTTTTATAAAACATAATTTATTTACTCGGCATAGATCCCAGAAAACTGACAAAGTGATACAAAGGTGTTTTTAATGCTACAAGTGACTAGTTGGGAAAGAGTTCAGAATTCTTTGGAGTAAGTCAGATTTGGGTGTGAGTCCTGGCTCTTCCAGGGAGGCTACAAAGGGCATGCCACCCGTTCTCAGCCTCAGTTGATTTATCTGTAAAATGGGAAAAGTACATAAATAATTTCCAGTTTGTTTTGATGATTAAGTGTAATAAAAAGGAGTGATGAATCTAAAACCTGAGTTAGTATCATTGTAAGCCTTATTTAAAAGGAACTAATAACCAGAACATTATTATCTTAGTAATAATATCAAGAAACCACACGCCAAGAGAGAGTTATTATTATATTGCTATTGTTATAATGGTAATTATAAGAGATAGTGGCGATAATATTTATTGCATGATCTTGATGTAGTAAGCATTTACCTCTCTCATCTCACTTAATCCTTATCATTACCAAATCATTTCTGTCATTTTACACATAAAACAACTGAGGCTGGAGCAATTAAGTAACTTGTCACACAGGTTTGATAATTGGCTCATCTATGGTTCAAACCCAAGGCTTTTAGATTCCAAAGCTTGCGTGCTTATCCACTCTTCAAATGGGAATTTCTTCCTGTTTCCCAGCCCTCATTAATCCTTCACTTCCTCCAACTTCTACTCTTTTACCATAGTGGTTAATGGGGTTGCTTCCTTTTTACTTCTTCAGACTCAAAACCTGAAGCCATTGAAACCTTCACCCTAATATCGAATCACATTTGTCAGTGAATTATATATCTGTGGTCTCTCTTGTGTCCATGTCAGTTTATGCAACTATACAATGGGAATTATAACAAAACTTGGCTTATAAAGTTAATCACAAGAACTAAAGAATTAATAAGTTTAAAATACTTTGAACAGTGCTAGCATTTAGGAAGCACTCAATAAACGTTACCTACTTTTATTAATTGTCAAGGTCCAACTCAAAGGCAACATTTTCTCAGAGTCTTCTTGGAAACCCCACCCAGCATTTCATACCCCTCTAGTACTTCACACTTCTACCACAGTGCTTATCAGAGTCTGCTTTGGTGTAGCACCATCTGTATTTGTATGTAGTGAACCCCACTAAACAATAATCCTGGAGGTCAGAGATCCTGTCTGACATCTTTGGATCCCCCACGAGGCTTAGCTGGTACTTTGTAAATAGTTAAGATAATTAAAGTGTGTAAAACAGAGTTATTACAAAGTATTCATTTGAAGAAGTTAGATTTTTCTAAACTCTAATACAAATTCACACTGCTTAATTTACTTAGCTGCCTTAAAATGACCACATGTTTGGCCTCACTTTCTGAAGAGATAAAGTGAAGTTCTTAGAGGAAAGCAATGATTAAAAAAAAAGAAAAAGTACTGACTTCAAGTGGGACATGGTATTATCTCAATCGACATTAAGTGGTAAATCACACTCAGTTCTGGGCAATAGAATGTCATTCGAGATATTTTTCAAAATAAAATGTATCCTACTAATACCCTAAAATTTACTTACTAAAGCCTCTTTAGCACTCTAGCTCCTTTTAAGAAATGTGCTGTCCATAGTAGTCTTGGCAACAACAAGATAATAGGGAATAAATATTTTATCATCAGAAAGGCTATCTGCTTTCCTATGAATAAAAGCCCATCTCCAAGCTGTCTTATTTATTCAGTCGCTGAATGCAGTTCATGCCAGGGGACTTAACCTTCCTGCCCAAGAGATACTACATGGGCTAGCTTTGGATACTGCTCTAGGATGACAGACAGATGGAAGCTAAGCACGCCCAGGTCAAACAAAGCAGAGGAAACCAGACCCTGATCAATGGAACTAGTTGTCCTCAACCCATGCGCATCCAGCCTTCAGCGGGAGTTTCACAGAAGCCCGGCGTTTAAGAGACACACCAGCAGGACAGGAGCTGTGTTTGCTGAAGTTGTGGTCAGTGAAAATCGGCATGTCCAGTGATGCCGCTGCCCCACAAATTCAATGAAAGTAAATGTGAACTAATGGCAGGTAAGAAAAGCACTCAGTTTTGCAGTGTATCGATATTACTAGTCAACTAGGTAGCCTTCCTTATGCTAAGAGGATGCTATATGTTATATATATATGACACATATATATATATGGCATATATATGAATGATATAGAATATTATATGGGTAATTTTATGCATATGTTTAATGGGAATATCATGATGTTTTCTCCTTTAAAGAGAACAACAGAATCTTTAGGTTAGTTTTTGCACATTACGCCATTATATCAATACATCTTATTTAAGTACTAAAAAAGGCTTCAGTCATTTTAGGCTAAATAGTTGAAATTAGCTCTGTGGTGTATATGTAAAGATAAACACAATCATCAGCCATTGTCTCTTACAAAGGTGCATCAGGGAATGAATAATTTATCCAAAATGAAGAGCAGAACTAAAATTCAAAAAATATTTCCTGCTTTTCAATCCAAGCTTTATGGGTATGGACTACCTAGTAGATTGTTAGCTAATTAGGCCAGTTCATACTAAAATCCAAAATACATAATCTGTATTTTCGTGTGTGCATGCCAAGCAGACCATGGTTGGTCGGCACAAGCTAGCATGTTTATAGTCAGTCACGTGGTCTGTGAATGGACTTACGCACCCTGAGCAAAGATAAGAACATTCTAAACTAGGAGGCTATGTTGGCTGAAAGGAATGCAGAGATAACAATGTTCAGACAAGCACATTAAGCAAAAAGTATTATCCAAAGAGAAGTAAATCAATACGTATGTAAGATTACAGAAGAGCCATGAAAAGTGCAGAAAGTGCTAGCTGATAGAATACACCCAAATATAGCTTCAATTCTTCAGAGCAGGAGTAAGGCAGAGTCTATAAACTAAACTAGTGGGTTAATGTACATTCTAGGCAAAACTCCAGAAAGGAATATTAAAACAGAGTTTTTATGTACACTTAAAAAAAAAAAAAGCACTGATTACTAGAAGCTACCATGGGTTCAGTAAGAAAGAAACATCATGTTAGATTTGCTTTATTTCTTTTTGTTGAGGATAAATTTAGAGGGGAAATTCATAGGCAAGAACATACATCTGGATTCCCGCAGATACTGGACAGAGTTTCTCCTGATTGCTTGGAAGTAAGAAGGGGAGATCTGTGCCAGATGACAAGTGGTTAGATTGAATTGTCACTGCTTAAATAAGTGAAGAACTGATAAAGACTTCAAGTAGGGTAAAAGGGTAAAAGCTGAGGTTTAGACACTGGGAATAGTTAAAAGAAAATATCATATTTCCTGAAGTTAGAATTGTCCCAAAATAGATTGGGTTGTTCTAGAAGGGGATATTGTCCCATCCCATCCCTGGAAATTTTTGAGGTATGGCTGGGGTACCTCATGGCTGTGGGTTCTATAGAGGGATCCAAATGATGTGACATTCCAGGTCCCTCCATTTCTTATGTTCTATGATTCTTTGGAAGGGACTCATGAACCATATAGACTTTGTGAAACTGGTTTCGTATGTTGGAAAGGCAGAGTGAGATTACATTTCCCACTTAGGCAGAAGATTTTTATCTTCCTTACCTGAAGTGTCTGCGATTTGGCCAGGGCCGAATGCCCAATTTCCACATATATGCCACAGCATACCTGGCTACCCATTACTGTTACTACTCGAGGTGGTGTTTGCCGCATTTTGTCTATACACATTTCATTTCAAGTAGTCACTGAACCCTGATATTTGCCTGAAGGAACCATCTCTTTTGTGGTCTATTTCAAAGGAAGAACCACACTGCCATCTAAGATGAAGCAAAGGAAAAGTGTGGAGAAATCGCTTTCACATAAACCCATCATTAAGGATTTGAATGACAGGTTGTGTAAGGCTGGTACTAAAAACTCCTGAGCTGCTTTGCAAAAGTTTTTATAGAAGATAAATTTGTAGAATATTCATGTTGTAATGCCTGAGAGGTGGAGAAAAACTCCAAAACACTCTGTCATCTCTTAATCCAGAAAGGTATATTGCTAAGCAAGGCCCATGAGGAAGTAAGAATAATACTGTCCAAAGAGAGTCCGGGGAAATCTGATGTCTTCTCTCCAGAGTTGTGGGAGCAGGGGAGGGCCACAACGAGTTCAGATGGCCCCATTTAGAGCCTCAGAAGCAGCCAGGACTGTGGCTTCCAAACTACAGCCTGCCAAATGCTTTTGGTATTGGAGCAATGAATCATGGTTTTGGCTGTGGGATTTCATGAATTCTCAGAATCTCTGCTAGTGCCATAATTGCTTCTGACTGAATTACATTCCAGAGAAGACATCAGGTGGGCATCTAGTCCAAAAGAAACCATTTTTATCACATTCTTCCAAGTGTGGGTTTTGCAGAGCCGGGGACTTTGATTTGGTGAATTATAGCAAATGAATAGAGTCTACATGGCTTGAAAGCAAGAGTAAATTAAATTAAAACAACTAAATAAGAACAAAGAGACGTAGAACTTTAAGTTCTACCATAATGATATAATAAATGATTTCTTAGATTTGTAGAGGGCTTTGTAGTTGGCACATACTTTTATACTGATTAGCTTAGAGCATTTTTATAAAACCCCCACGAAGTATCTGGGAAGGCATTAATTTTACCTCCATCCTATACCAGGCTCAAAGTTTGAATAATCTGCAGTAACTCATGGAGCTAACAAGGGGCAGAACCAGAACTTGAACAAAATGTCTTGACTTCCAGTCCATGCTCTTTCTTGTAAAGCACACCACATTTAATAGCAGCACATGTCAAACATGTTGGTCTGTTACCATTTGGGGAGCTCCCTGAGTTAGTCATGAGTTACAGAGTTTTGGACCCTCTGCATATAAAGACCAACACTACATTCCTCATAGAGAAATACCTTTCATCATCATAGAGAAACCAGAATCAGCTTTCTCATGTCCTGCTTAGTTAGATCTGTTAAAAAAGTTTTACTTTCCCCTATCCAACAACGGCTTACCTGTCCATGTGCGAGGATGCCAAAACTTGAGACATACATGCTAAGCTTTCTAAATGAGATGCTTATGCCTCCCCACAACCCTCTGATCTTGTGCAAGGTTTCCTAAGCTGCATGCATGGATTCATCTTCCTAAACAGTGCCCTGGCTATGTTGAACAGAAAACCATTAGGTTACTCCTGTGATTAAAGCCTTCAGGCACAACTTTCTTGCTTTCAAGCTGGTCCAATTAGTTTTTATGCAGCTAAAGATGCCTTCAGGCTACCGGTAACCCTAGAAGATTTCGTCATTTGGACTTTGCAAAGTCAACACCATTCAAGGCCTCACAGCTTTGCAAATATGCTTTCTGGTTTGTTAGGATTTTTTCTGGCCATCTGTCAGAATGATGTTACTTATGAAAGAATAATTGCAAGGGGATCAATGGCATATGCACCTTTATCCCCTTCCTCAAGAGGAATGTATCTGAGTTAAAAGTCATTTCTTTCACTCAAAATGAATCACATACAGGTAACATCTAACCAGAATTTCAGTTCTTTGACACTAATCTAAGGGACTAATAGAAAGAAAAGGCAGAGAAACAGCCTGCTGTGATTCCCTAATAAAGGTGTTTAGAAAGGAAAATAAATGCTTTACCACAGAAAAGGCTACTAGAGTCATCTGGCTTGTTCCTTTTGGCATTTAGCCGAAAACAAATAGATCTATTTAAAACAGATCTGTCACAAAGAATAAATGCCTTTCTATGCTTTGCAATGTCTATGCAGCCCACCTTTTCTCTGGCCAAAAGAGAAAGACGACATTTCTATTAGAAATGGGATCACCTTTGGCCTAACTTTGAAATAGTCCAGTCAGACTCTTACGAATAAGCATTTGTTAATTTTTCAGCTAAGTTCAACATATTTATTTATTCATGATTTCATCCTGGCTGTTTTCAGAACATTATTTTGTCTTTGTCAATATCCCCTACTTGATGACATCCTAAATTAAAACAAATTTATTGCTCCCATTACAGTGAATGGGCAACGGCCAAAGTATTTAATGGGGCCAGAGGTCAGTGCAAAATATCTCTTTCAGGAAAATCAAACCCATCGGCTTTCTTTCAATGGCAAATATCCCCAGGCTATAAAAGGCCTGAAAGACTTGGCAATGGGTCATGGCTCTGTTTGAGCCATTAGGCAAATATCCAAGGTCTCGGCTCCCCCATTTTTAAGGGAAAAAGCAATTAGGAAAATAATTATGAATAAGGAAAAATGCAGCAAGAATTGAAACTGTGTGCTAGTTCCTTGATGGTTCATAAATTTTTAATGCGCTCAACAGTAACCTAACAATACCACCGCCTCTCAATTTACCTATACTTTCAGCAGGTATAAATGAGGAATTGTGCAGTCCAGTAGGAGGGGGACTTTGCATGCCTTGACTGCTAAAACTGAGGACCGTCCTTTAAATACAGCAAAAACAAAAACAAAAAATAAATAAAAATAAAAAATAAATAAATACAGCAAAAATCTCTCTTATCCTTCACCTTCTGTATCATCATCCAAAAAAGGGAACGTATTTTAAACTTTAGAACTAGGAGATCTTGGGACTGTGATGGACATAAAAGAACCAAGCATATGTAAGTTATACCCAAATAAAAGACCAAAGAAAAGAAAGTGAAGTGCTGAGAGTTAATGACCTGAGAATTGTGGATAAATAACTTGGCTGAGGAAAAGAGAAGAAAAGAAAAAAGAGAAGAGGAGAAGAAAGGAGAGGAGAGGGGAGGAAAAGAAAAAAAAAAAAAGCTCACCTCTCACTCTCCATTTTCCCACCTCCCATTTTACCAAGAAGGAAGTTGAAGCCTTGGGAAGTGAAATGACTTATCCAAGTTCATATAACAAAGCTATCGTGAAGTCAGGAGATAACCTGGAGTTCTAAACTTCTAGTCTTCTTTGATAATTTTTTATTCCTATTTTTAAGGAGAAAGGGGAAACAAAAATTTGTTGCCTACCTGCTAAGTGTCAGGGACTCTGCTAGATGCCTTACAAATCTTACTACGTTTGCTCGGTCTAACAACCCATTTTACATGTGTGGAAAAGGAGTCTAAGTCTTGTCCAGGATCACACAGCTGTAATTCAAACACAGGCCAGGCAGCATACAAATCATCTGCTTTTCTTAACTCGGTTAGCTCTAGAAAATATTCGAAATTTATAACTATAACTTTGTCTTTCTCCTTCTCTCCGTGGTTGATTATAAAGCACAACGCCAGGTGCGGTGCAAAGTGCTAGGAACACAGGTATGAGTGTGATGGACATGGACTCTACCCTTTGGGGTAAATAGAAATGTAGACACGTACAGGTAAACTTCAATGCTTGGGGACACAGTACATACTATAAAGGGTACCCTACCTTCACAGAGGAAATGAAGGACAAGCAGGGGTTCTCGAGGGTAGGGGACTTCTGGGTTAGGGATAGGTTGGGGCATGTGCAAAGATCTAGGAAATCAAATGGCCAAAGTGAATATATAAAATTTTAACTTTTCATTTTGAAACAATCTCAAAATGAAGGAAGGTCGCAGCAATGGTACAGTTTTTTTTTTTTTAAATCCTGAACCATTTGAGAGTAAGTTGCCAATCTGATGCCTATCATTTCCCAAATACCTTAGTATATTTCTAAAATGAAGACATTGTCCTATATAGCCTAATACAATAATTTGATTTCATCTACTCTCAAGCTCCATTCAAGTTTTGCCCATTATCTCAGTAATGTTCTTTACAGCAAAAGGATGGGATTCGGAATCACATACTGCATATAGTTGTTCTGTTTCTTTAATTTCCTTCAATTGGAGACAGTTTTTCAGTCTTTACTTGAGTTTCATGACTCTGAACATTTTTGAATGACAAGCCAGTTATTTCTCAGAATATCCTTGAATTTGGTTTTATTTGAGGTTTACTAATGATTAA
Organism: Callorhinus ursinus; assembly: GCF_003265705.2. Lineage (NCBI taxonomy): Eukaryota > Metazoa > Chordata > Mammalia > Carnivora > Otariidae > Callorhinus > Callorhinus ursinus. The sequence goes on from NW_027397071.1 coordinate 39,979,534, forward strand.
ATTAAACTTATATATTTTTGGTGAGAAGCATCACAGAAGCGATGCTGTGTTCCCTTCATTGTATCCCATCACATTTTCATTTATCTCGTTATTGTGTTCTTAATTTTCATTAGTTGATTTAAGGTGGTGTCTGACAGGACCCTCTACTACAAAATGATTCTTTTTATAATGAATAAGTATTTTGTGGGGAGTTACTTTGAGACTATATAAATATTCCATATCTCAACCAAATTTCAATATCTTCATTTATTTATATCTATATGGATTTAAAGTTCTTATTTTATTCAATGGATTATAACGTTACTGTCATTATTTTGATGCTTAAATTATCTTAGAGTTGGCAAGCAGGAGCCCCTTTAAGCTGTCCCTTTGATATATACTCATCTTTGAGTATCTCTTTACTTTCTGGCACCAGACCTTCCAGGCCTATTTTGTGCATTCCTTGTCCCAGCCTTGAAATCTGCCATTTCTCCGAAGTACACTGCTTCCTTTTTGTGAAGAACAGTAGTAAGAAATCAAGATTTAGGTGCTTGGTGTGTTTCTTGTTGAAGTGTTGCTGCTCCCAGACCCTCTCACTGAGCAGGTAGAGGTGAAGAACATGCATGTATATACATCCATGGGTAAATACATTTAGACCTCTCCCACCACCCTCAAATCATACATTCATACCTTTATCTCCAGGCTAATCTAACATCACAGGATCCATTCTAGTTTTCTCCCTTTCCATGTTTGTAATGCCCTTCTCCGACAGTGAGAAACCTGGTTCCCATTATCCTTAATATATTTACTTGTTTGATCATTGCTCCCAAATGTACAAATCTCGGTGCTGTCACACCCCCATCCCTCAACACATGTGCGGACGTCTTCCTTTACCCCACGTGGGCTCCACTGTTGTTTCCATGTGGCTGCTTCCCTCACCCTCTTGTGTTCGGACACCCTACTCTGGTGCTATTTCCCACCCGTCTGCCTCAAGCGAGTGCCTCCTCACCTACCTTGGGCCCCAGCACTCAGCACTGAGCTGTGCCCCATGTGATGCCCTCCTCACCCTGTGTGGGTTCCAGTCACTAGCACAGGGCTGCCTACACTTATACTCTCTGCACCGCCCTCATGCTCCACCTTCCCCACACCAGGCACCTTCCCGTAACTGACACCCTGCTCAATCTGCATTGAACCACTGTGGCCACCACCTCCCTGCATGAACATCCTTCCCCCTGTGCATGGGCTCTGACATGTCACGTGGGGTCACTGCTTCACTGACCCCTCTCACGGATGTCCTTCTTCCCAAGCTTGGACTCTGACCTCCCATACCAGGTTTCTATCCCATATGGATGCCTTCCTTACCATACCGGGGCTCTAGCATCTTGACTGGGTAGCCCCCAAACCCTCACGGAAAACCTTCCTTCCTCCCACTCTCGCTCTGACACCTCAGGCCAGAGCGCTGCCACCCACCACTCTCACTCACCATCCACATGGACATTCTCTGTACCCTACTTGGATTCAGACAACCTGTTCCACATCCACACAAGGTGGAGAAGTCAACCTTGCTCAGCCCTGACTGATGGCTTTTGGACTAAACCATTTAGGAAGAAAGGGGAAGGGAAGAGGAGTAACCAGGATGAACTTTTAAAAATGTTAATCAGATCATATCATGTTCCTGCTCAAAATCCCTCAGTGACTGCCCAAAACATTCAGATGACATTCTAATGCCCTGTTCTGGCTGATGAAGCTTTTGTGGTTTGGCCTCTACCTACCGGGGGACTTCAGCCCGTAACACTCTCCCCTGCCTCCTATCCTGTGTCCACAACAGAGGCCTTCTATTTCTCCTCTTTTTCCTGTCTTATGAACTCTGCACTTCCTTTTTTGCCCTGCTGAATGCTGCTTCCCAGGCCCCTCCTTGTTTTCATCATTCTAACCACCCCATCGAAACTAGCCTTCCAGTCACTCTTTATCCCATCAGCCTGTTCTAACTGCCTGCATAATACTTGCCACCATCTCATTTTCTTGGGTATTTGTTCATTGTTTGTCACCTGTGTAGCCAGATATAATACTCTGCCTCGATCTACTTGGGAAGTCACCTTTAGAATTTTCTATACATGCTCGAGGTTTCCTGTGTCTGTCCTTAAAGGGAGGGGAGAGGTGGATAGCTAATTCTCCTTCCCACCCACCCAAATGAGCCTCCATCAGTGAGGAACAAGAGTTGGTGGATAAATATTCCAGCATCCTTGCTCCTTGTTGGGAAAATTCTGAGACATGGTCTATACCCTCAGAGGATACAACATGAAATTAAGACTTAGTTGCTCACAATAGTGGCTTACTCATTAACATACCCCTTTATTTACTTTTCTTTCCTTCACTGTGCTTGAGATCATATCCCAGAAAAATAATTTTCACTCGAATCCTTGTCTCATGGTCTGTTTTTTGGAGGAGCCCATATTAAGATGGCTTGCCTCCTCTGACTAGAATGTAAGTTTCATGACAGCAGGGACTTGTTTGTCTCATGTACTACTGTGTCTCGAGTCCCAGTGCCTTAAACTAATTGTCATGAACTAGGCATCCAATAAATATCTATTAAATGAATGAATAGTGATTCCTCCCTTGCAACTTGACTTGTGCTTATCTTTATTTAACCTCTGATTCATTGGCCAGCCTCCTTCCATTTCTTTAGCCATTGCCCAAGAACAGCCTGCATTCCCCTGTTACTGGAACAGTGACCTCTGCCAAAGGCTCCCTATTCCTGTTTCCTGTCTAGCCTATTCCACCCTCCACATCATTGCCAGAGAAATACGCGAATGGTTCTTTGTTAGGGTATCCTCAACCATTCAGTGGTTTTCAGTACAGTCTTACGGACATGAAAGTGCAATGGGACACCACAAAGAGTCTCTCTTCAAACTTGGCTTCTGGGATAAAGGTGATGGCCATATGGAAAGGAAGCAGGAACCACAGTGGCCTCAGTGCTGCCCGAGACATTTGTTCTCACCATCTGGAGAACTTGCCTCTTGTGCATATTCATCTGATCAACAAGTGCACTGTGGATTCTTTATCAGGAGGGATGCTGCCTTATGAATCTCTGTCCCTGGGGGCCTCACATAGCACCTGGCATTGGCCAGTTGAAGAAAATGTGTAGACTTCTTGAAGGCAGCCTTATTATTTTTCCACTGGGGAGATGAGTTTCCGACGTATGCAGTTTCAGAGCTATGTGACTTGAAAAAAATTGGATTTTTTAAGTTTCTAGAACAGCGGTCAGAAAATGTTTCCTGTAAAGGGGCAGATAGTAAATATTTTAGAATTTGCAGACCATAGGGTCCCTGTTGCAACTATTCAACTCTGCTATTGTAGCACAAAAGCAGATATAGACAATATGTAAACAAATGAATGTGGCCGTGTTCACAAAAACTTTACAAAAACAGGCAGAGAGTTAGATTTGGCCCGTGGGGCACAGTTTATCAACCTCTTCTTTGGAGCAATAGATAAGCCCTATATGTGGTGCTTCTCTAAGCTGTCTTCCCCCTTTGGGCCAAACAATGCAATCTCAATGAAAGTAGGATCTCCACTCATCTTTCATTTTAGTAGCTCCTCTTAGAAGAGGAATAATAAAGACTAAAATACATGAGCTAATGGGAAAACAGAAAAGAAATATAGTGTACGTTTGTTCCATGTTTACCATATATCAGACTTGTACAAATCGCATTCTCGCTTAACGCTCACTGCAACATTCTGAAGGAGGTGATAGTCTTATTTTCATCCTGTAGAAAAGACACTTGAGACTTAGAAAGCTCAACTAACTTGCCTCAGGTCACACAGCTTATAAGTGGTCGAACTTGAATTTGAACTCAGGCCCATCTGAGCCCAAGCTTTTAACCACTATTTTATAATAGTGGCCCCTGCGTGGCTACAGAAGTAAAAATTACAAAACCAATTTTAGTGGCAGAAGATAAAGGCGGCAAGTTGATAGGTGCCTACAGAGTAATATATTCGTTTCCCCTTTTGGACTGAGGAAAGTTCAAAGGCCATCTCTGTTGATTGAACATCTCCAGGCTCTGTTGTGTGGATTCAGATCCCTGCAAGAAACTCCATATTCCTTTGTTCTTTATGACAGGCCAGTCTGAATGGAAAGATTTGAAAACTCCCTAAACTCTTTGAACATGTAGAACATTGATCTTCACAAACCATCTGAAACACCCTAAGGAGGTTACAAAATTACAAGCGATGTTTTTTTTTTTTGTTTTGTTTTGTTTTAAGTGAATGTATACTAAACCTCTGGGACCTTTTGTCTCATCATACAACACCAAAGCTTTCCCTGCCTCCTCTGTGTATTCTTTGCTGTCAGACCCTGAATAATAAAATGGTATTATGTTGCTAGGGTGCCTTGTTCTTATGGAAAAGTTCTTCTCCTGCCAGTAATGTGGGGGCTCTTACCCTACTCTGGTGTGATGTGCTGCGAAGCTTCTTTGAATCCTGGGGCAACCCAGGGTTTGATATTTCCCGCTGAGCGCACCACTGCTCCTGCCTTCTGTTTTGGCAGGAAAACGACTGTGGTTCTGTAAGAAGTGTTCTGGGGTTGGCTGCAGAGCTGGAGCTCCATGGTTGGTTTTAGGTTGGTATTTATTAAGCCTTGATATGGGGCACTCCCGACTGCACCCGCCTTCAGAGCAGGAGCCATGTTCTTTTACCTCTGTGGCCCCTGCAGCTGAGGCCTGGCATGGAGTTTGCTCTCAACACAGATTTAATAAATGAATTTGATGGAATTCCCTGAATTCGCAGACATGATCTCACCTCAGGGAATTTGCAGTTACTGTTCCCACAATCTGGAATACTCTTCCCTAGAGGCCTATGGATTTTGAATTCACTCTGTTCACATCTTTGCTCACATGTTGTCTTCTGGGTGAGGTCGTCCCCAATCTTTCTGTTGAAAATTGCAAACCACACATCTTTCTGCACTCCCTATCCCTCATCCCTGCTTTAGTATACTGCATAATTTTCTTTAAAAACAAAAGTCTGTCATTTTCCTCCCCCACTAGAATAAAAGCTCCATGAGGGAAGGGATTATTTTGTTTGTTTTATCTGTTGCTGTATTGCAGAACCTAGAAGTGTAAGCTCTGAATAAATATTTGCTAAATGAATGAATGAATGTCCACAGCCCTCAGAAGTGAGAAAAAGGGAAAATTGTTTATGAGTTTCTTTCTGGGGACATTTACATGGTTTTTTGCTGATGCATTTTTTTGTACCATTTTTAAATAGGAAAGGGCTTGTGGAGGCCCTGCAGTCAACCATCAGTTGGCCCTACCTCACGTCTGGCCACAGCCAATGGGACTAGGCAGCAGCCCTGGCGTCCATATAGAGAGCCTGCACCCCGCTCCTGGAAGGGCCAAACCCCTCTATTCTAGGCAGGCCCACAGAGGCATCCCCTCTGCAGATATCCATAACCAGCTGAATGGGGCAGACATTGGGCTATTAAAATACCCAATAGGCTCTTCTGAATGCTTCCAAATACTATCTGGTATTAATTATCACATAGTTACCGTGTGCTTTAAAGACTTTTCACATAGAAGACTCATTCACTGGAGATTTTGTGGACACTGCAGAAAAAAAAAAAAAAAATTACTCAACTGTGTGGCTGGCCACAACTGGGCTGTGGCCAAATGCCAAAGTTTTGCAAAAGCACTTCTCTAGTGAAAGCAGGAACTCCACATTCACCTATGCCTTTGGAACCGTGGCTTATGAGAATTGCCTCATTCTCTTAGATATATGACCTAGAGAACAGCAGAACACGAACATCACACTCAGAATTCTATGATACATGACTTTACAAAGCCAGATGTTTCACAGAAGTATCAAGTAGGATAATGTTTCTAAAAAACACTTTTTAAAATCTTAAGTGTTAGAACATCTATTTCACATATATGTTTAAAATCTCATTTAACCTTCCCAGCAACCATGAAGGATGGATATTATTATTATTATCATCGTCATTATTTTTGTGAAGAAACTAAAGAGCAGAAAGGTCAGGTACTTGGCCTGAGGTGAGTGACTGGGCCGGTAAAGGGAGAAGACTAATCAGGACACACACGTTGAGCCCACTGTTGTTCTACTTCAGTGTTCCTGCAGGACGGGCAGTCCTCTGATCTGCTGGAGTGAAGTGAGTACGTGGGTTCTTCCCCTCTCATTAGTAATTTGGGTTTTTCAATTTCCAGTGGACTATTGGGCTCGGTCTTAGAAATTTGGCTTTCCGGTGGTGAGCCTATTGATGCTTTGGATCATGCAAAGCTGAGTTTTAGGTATTCACAGTCTCATCCTGAATTCCCTCTACAGGCAAATACACAAAGTTTCCACTAACATCAGGGGCTAAGGTAAAAAGACAACAGATTCTGAACCTGAAAAAAACCACCAATTTTAATCCAGATTTGATTCCATAATATTCCAGGCAGAAAATGAATGTTATGCTGGGATTGCTTCCTTACCTACTGGGGTCGTGCATGTGCACACACACACAACACACACACACTTTAAAGACTTAGAAAACAACTGCTTTACATTTTTTGGAATATGTGGGGGAAAGTCAGATTCCCTCTTTTTCATGCTGTTTTTTAAATATATAATATCCTCTGGAGTAAGTCTTCTATACTGTGTTGGGAGAATGAATCATGCAACGCCCACTACAAATATCCCCCAAGCACCACTCTGGAAGTGTACCCCTTGGTCTACCTCTTAATATAAGATGCCCCAGTGAAAGGAAACTGCGTCTGGGGAATGGGTAATCTGAGCTGCCCTGGGTTCCCAGAGGAATGCTAGGAACACACTTCCCTTGTTTATGCATGGTGCAGAAGCTGCCTCCTTTGGATTCTGGCTCTTAGCAAGTGCAAGCAGCACCTCCAGGCACACAAATGCCCCAAATGTCTCCCTTTGAAGCCCCAGAGTCCACAGCCTTCTATTTGTGTCTGGCTCTGATTCATCATGGGCCTGAATGCTTCTCCTGCTATATTCAGCTTCCAATAGAGCCTGAAACAGATTTTTAAAAAGAACAATCCCTGGCCAGTGAATCTCAGCATGAAAGAGTAGGAAAAGTGAGAAGGCTGGGAACTGAGGCAGATAGTAATTACTTCCTATGACCTATCTTTGGAAGGATATTGATATATCTCCTTCATCTGGATCTTTTGCTCTACCTGGATCCTGGCTACCTGTTTAGACGATTAACAACAGTTGGATGCAGACCCACAATCACTCTGGGCCTTGGAGAAGTTATGATTCATAGCCGAAATGGCACTAAAAAGAGACCAGCACAGGTTTTGAAGAAATTTCTACTTATTTTCAGTATCAAAACACTTAAAAAATTTATGTATATATTTATTTAACTAAATAATATTATTATATTATATAATTTAATTATATAATAACTAAATAATAAATAAAAATTATTTATGTAACTAGAAACATCCATTCATAATTTATTCATTCGTATATTCGCCTGTTAGGCCCCGTGCCTCTCTTATCATAAAATTTATAGTGCTTTGCCAAAATGGTCTGTTCAACAACTCTATGAGGGCAGGGATTGGGTCCACCTTGATGATCACCATATCCTCTGTGCCTGGAAGATAGTGGGTCCTTACCAAATATTTGCTAAGCAAAAGAAGGAAGAAAGGAAAGAAATGAAAAAGGCTTTATGAAAATAGTAGCATTTAATATAGAATGTGTGTGTGTGTGTGTGTGTGTGTGCGCGCGCACGCGCGCACGCACACATATATGATCAGGTAGGAATTTATTGTTCTGGAATATGTATTTCATATAATAGCTAACAGTTATCGAGGAGTAACTATGTGCCAGATGTTGTTTTAAAGTTTACGGACATTGTTTCACTTAATCTTCACAATAATCATGAAGTGAGTACTATTATTTTCCTTGTTTTATAGATAGGGAAGCAAATGGAAAGAGGTTAATTAGTTTGGCCAACATAATGTATAGGAAATGGCTTTGCCAGAATGCGGACCCAGCCAGTGTGACTGGAGGAAAGTGCTCCTTAATCACAACTGTACATGGGCTCCGTCTTTGTCACAATCCCACCTCTGCAAACCCCCACGGTGACAGACAGAGGACATTCTCTAAAAATGTTCCGGGGTTAAAGCCAGTTGTTGAGTCTTGCCCAAAGGAGAAATACTGTCCATTCCGGGTACTCGGAGCACAGAGAAAGTGGATCTGTGCTCTCAGAGATAGGACCCCAACACCGCCTTAGGGAACATGGGACTATTCAAGCTTCTTTTTACTTCTGCTCCCTATGTCACCACTATTCACAACTGAGTGAACAGAAGCCTCAAGCAAGTACCCCAAGATGAATCATCTCCACATGGAATTTCCAGGTCTAAGTTTAGTGAGGGGATGGCTGCCCTGCTTTCTGTTAGTCTGATTTCAAGTCTTCCCAACCCAGCTGCTTAGACATGTTACAATTCAGAGGGGCTCCTTTCTTTGTCCCCCCAAGTGGATCAAGACTCCCTACCTCTCAATATGTTCCAGGGCTCCCTTCTTTCTTTCCTCACTTTTGCTATCAGTGTATTAAAAATGGAGGCAGAGCAATAAGGTTGTTCCTTTTTTAAGTTGTAAGACATAACTTTTGGTGTCAGAGGATAGGACAGAGAAGGTTGATGGGAGGTAAGCAGGGACTGAGGAAGAAAGAGCCAGAGGCAGAGGAAGTGATCAGTGCACATGGATGGATGGGGCAAGACCTGGGAGAAAGAGAGAGGCTGGACTCAGAAAAGAGAAGCACTATTTCTCCATCTAAAGATAAACAGAAGAAGATTCTGAAGTTTTTAAGGAAGTTTAAAGGGATTGAGGAGGAAACTGGGTGGCAGTCCTAGGAGATGGTCTCAAATTTTTAAGAAAAGTAGGAGGCAAGGTCACATGAATTCTGTGAGTGAATTTAAATGACATGCATTTACATTTTCATCCTAAAGACCTATTCTGAACCTAATTCAGTCAATTTTTTGAAAAAAAAAAAACTGTCATTCATAATCAAGGCACAGATAACAAATATTTTACAATAGAATGGTGAACGTCATAAATGTTAACCTTTGGTTTATCTCAGCCAAATGTATCCTCCTTATGGATACCTGTCTTCACTTTAGGAAGATTCCATGTATAAAACAGAAATTTCTTTTAAAGATACATTCTGTGGGATTGTTTTGTAAAACCATTTACTTAATAAAGAGACTCTCAGAACTTTCCTATTACTCTAGCTTCCCTATTATTTTAGTTTATAAAAATCAATCTAAGGACTTTTAAAAAATTGTACTTTTAAGGTAAGGTAATTTGTTTTAAATTGAAGACTAAATGCTTTCTCAGGATGCATATTCATAAATGGTGTTTTAAAAATGCATCCTTTACTTATGGAAAAGAAAATACATAAAAGCAAAATGTGAGACCAAAAAAACCAATACAATAATTCTGAACTTAAAAAACAGATACTATTTTGAACACCATTTATGATGGATGATGAGGCCTCCATCACTGACAGTAAGCTCCCCAGATGGGCTTCTGATAAAACACAGAAGCCAAAAACTTAGTCATGATTAGTAGAATTCACTAAGACCCTGGCGCAGAGCTCAACAGGAGGAGTTGATGCGGGAGTAGGAGAATCAGAGGTCCTCCGGGGATAAGAACAGCAACTCAGAAGGGAACAAGAGTCTATAGCTGCCCTTAGGCTACACTGGTCCTGTAGGTAAAGAGGAAGAAGGAAAATGCTGTGGAAATATCATACACAAAAACAATAAATAAAGCGAACAAATAGCAGGACACTATGGGGAAGCAGGAGACATAGTACATAAGAAGGCAGAATTCCCTTCTATCCTTTCAATCCCTATTGAAGGGCTGGATAATTCCTCTAGCCTCCCTGACCAAAGAGTAGAGTCACCTCTAATGGCCCCTTTATCCTCAGTCAATTAGAAAACCCTCTGTGTCCCTTCCACCAGGCCAGTATTTCCCAGCATCTACTGCCCCATCTCTGTTTCTCCTTACTCTCACTAGGAAACTCTTGGTCTGTCACCTGCCCTCTAGCACCCCACACATAGCTGCCAGATTCATCTTTTCTAAGCAAGAACTCTGACAAGGTTACCACTTGCTCGAAAACTCTGAATGGCTTCCGAGGATATGCTGAGACAGTCAAAGATGATTACATTAAGTATCGCTTAGAGCAGTGGTTCTCAAAGTGTGGTATCTGAATCATCAGCCACAACATCCTCTGGGAACTGGTTAGAAATGCAGATTTTTAACACTGCATCACACTGACCCAATCAAGCCTCTGCAAGGAGGCCCAGCAATCCATGCTTTAAGAAGCTTTCCAGGTGATTCAGATGCATAGTAAATTTGAGTACCACTGGCTTAGTGATTAAGACCATGAACTCTGGCTTCAGATGGCTTAGTTTCAAATTCTATTTTGGCTTACTAGCTGTATTCCTTACACAAATTGCTCCCTAGGTCTCAGTTTCCTCATTTTAAAAGTGGGGGTCTGAGAATGCAACTTATGAGTGATAAACAGGTCATATATAATGTATAACACAGTGCCCACACATACGGAGCCCCCGAAAAATATCACTATTACTAAGTATGGTTATTAAAGGCTACCCCTACACTGATCCCGAACTATTTCCCACATTCTGGCTTAGTGGATCCACTCACCATTCCAGGCAGGTCTTATGCCACTAGCACATATGTGGGCTCAACAGTTCGACATACGAATCAGTGAGGAGTGAATGCCAGAAAATTCTTGATAATAATTAAGCGCCTTAGGGAAGGAGCTTAGTTTGAAGTTGAATGCAGTGAAAATTCTAATGAATGTTAATGAGGCATTGATTTACTATCTGACCTGAGAAAATATGATAAACCAGTTGCTTTTATTCCCGTCTGTAAAATGGGATTAATGTCATTAACCTCCTTTAAAAGAATTACCCCTACAGATAACATTGCTCATAGAAAGTTCTCATAGGTATTGAAAATGATTCCTCTGATACATAATAATGAATCCTATTTGCCGAAATGGGGACAAGCTATAAATAATCTCCATCAGCAAATCTGGGTACTGGGGACAATGATGTTTCTGTTTTATTTTGAATTGTTATCAGTGTTTCCTCAATTCTGCTCATGGGAACAGGCATTATAAATATTTCTTTCAGACTTCTGTCACATTTGGGTAGAGGATGCTAGAGAAAATATTGTCTGCTGAATGAGTGGATAGCAGCTTTCATTGACTAGTCTTCAACATTCGCTGATTTTTTTCCTGGCTCATGGGAAATTTCAGAACAAAAAGAAATGGCCAGGTTTTTAAAAATCTTGAAATACCTAAGTTATGACCAATAAAATTACAGATATGAATGATTTACACTTTAGATTCACATTCTTAGCACAGTTTTTGTTCGAAGATCCCCAGAGGCTGACTTCATCAGGAAGTGGATGATCTTTCCCCTCTCTCCAGTGAGGCTCTTAAGACAATAATACTATTCTCTATTCACATTCTCCACAGAAGGCAAGTTTCTCCTTCTTGACTGAGTCAGATATCAGCATTTTGTGTGAATAAAGGAGGTAAACTTGCTCTACAGGGCATTAGGCTGGCATGGGTACTATAGTCCTTTTAACAATTGAAGATCTCCAGTCCAAAGTAAGAGCCAGGGGGAGACGAACCATGAGAGATGATGGACTCTGAAAAACAAACTGAGGGTTCTAGAGGGGAGGGGGGGAGGGGGATGGGTTATCCTGGTGATGGGTATTGAGGAGGGCACGTTCTGCATGGAGCACTGGGTGTTATGAACAATGAATCATGGAACACTGCACCAAAGTAAGAGCCAATTGAAGACTAGGTTTCTGAAGATGAAAACCTCAGACTTATCTTAGATTCCATCACACTTATTGTTTGACCTAGCTTGAATGTCCTTGTCAGATCTTGCTTTTGATTATTTCCATCAGTGATCAGTCTCCAGGCCTCACCTGTTGTCTCTGCCTGCGCCAAACCTTGATCTCCATAGTTTGACTACATCAGATGTCAGTCACCTGCCCGACCTCAGTTGTGTTTGACCTCAATTACCTGCAATTTCTTCCTGACTCCTGCCTTAATTAGGCCTTCAATTGTGCCTCTTGTAGAATTGGTTGCCAACAGCAACCATCAAAGAGACCCCAGTGAGACCTCAGAGAGCACATTGTCTCCCGGTGTCCTTGTGACACATATGGGTAGCACAAAATATTAGAATTTAACCATGACTTTGGTTAGTCACATATTTTTTCTTTCTGAGAAGGCACCCCAGAAAATGTCTTTTAAATCTCAAATTGGGTATGGTGTGGGTTTTCTGTACAACCACAAAGGATGAAGGGAAAATAACAAGTGACTGCTATTCCGCTCGCAGAGCATCAGCCTAACAACAAGTCTTGGGGCTGGTTTTCTTCCTGGGCTCAGTAAATCTCTTTTATCCTCGGCATTCATTTCCTAGGGCCTTAAGGAGGTTCCACAAACTGGATACCTTAAAACAACAGCAATTTACTTTCTCACAGTTCGGGAGGCTAGAAGTCCAAAATCAAGGTTGGTTCCTTCTGAAAGCTCTGAGGGAGAACCTGTTCCCTGCCTATCTCTAGCTTCTGGTGACAGCTAGCAATTCTCCATGTTCCTGGCTTGTAGGTGCTATCACCTCTGCCTCTGCTGTCTTCACATAGCATTCTCTCTCTCTCCTCTTCTTAGAAGAACACAACTCATAATGGATTAAGGGCCCACCCTACTCCAGTATGACCTCATCTTAAGTTATTACATTTGTAACAACCCTATTTCCAAATAAGGTCATGGTTTGAGGTACTGGGGGTTAGGACTTTGACCTCTCTTTCTGGGGGACACAATTCAATCCATGGCAGCCCCTCACATTTGAAGCCACATCCCTGACCTTGTTTTCATCATGCATTCTAAACAATTTCTTATGCTGTCCTGGAAAGAGCACATGTGGGCTTTGTGGTTAGTTAGATTGGAGTCAACGCCAGCTTCCCTACTTATTATTTCTGGGCATAATTTCTGTTTTGACCAGTTTTGCCATCTTCAAAATAAAGATATCTACCTTGCAGGCAGCTAGGAATATTAAATTAGATAACATAAGTATGGTACATAGTACATTCTCAATAAGTTATATTGAGAATTTCCTTCTTTAATGAATGATTATTAAATAGCAATTTCTATTAAAATGAACCTTTACACCAATGTTTCTCTTGGCCTTAATAATGAACATTTCAGTACAAATACACATACAATCGCACCAGTTGCTGAAAGGATCATATCAGCTTGTCAGCTTGTGACTCTCTAACAAAAATGTAGAGTTGTGGGTAAATGCTTTAAAACAATTACTCCTGACATTTTGATAAGAATGCATTTATCAGACCATGTCTCATACTTGATTGTGAAAATAAACAAGGGCCTAAATGATGTGGCTTTAAGTGCTCTATAAAATCTCTATTTCAGTACTCTGTTCTATGATTCATAAAGGAAGCTTCCATTTTGGTGTGCCCGGGTAAATCTGGCTATGTAAACTCTGTGAAGCCTTTGAATTAAAAAAAAAAAAAAAAAACGTGGTTATGGTTTACTGCTTGACAGTCTTTTTAAGGGAGAAAAGGCAGGCACTGAATCACCAAGATAACTTTATTTAAACTTAATTAGTTGTTGGAGGATTATTTACCCCCCTTAGTCTATAAAAAAGCAAAAGTCTGTCAGCACCAGATGTATCTGATTTTTGCAGATGTGGTTGTGGCTTCTGAAATCTTTAAAGATTCATCTTAAATATGCTTTCAGGTCTCCCTTTTGTGAAACTTTGACAGGATAATAGAATTAGATTTGCTGAATTTCACTAAACTGTAAAGTAACGTGTCATCAGCTTCGCTAACTTCTCAAAAAATATTTCTCTCTAGTAATGCTCATCAATCTAGCTTTTCAACCCCTAAACACAAAACTCTGAAACAAAAAGGATGACTCCATCAGTTTTGTAAGTGACAAGATGTTAAACATTTAACACTCCCACATTGTAGCACCAGCTGCTTCTGGATAATGTAGACTTGCTTAGGTTTGGTTTAGAGAGAAAGGGAGGGGAATAAAAAGAAAGAAGGAAGGACAGAAAAGGACTAACTCTTGCAGTGAGAGTGCAAAATGCTCTGCAGATGTGGAAGATTCTGAAGAGGAATGTGTCTATGGAAAAACCTTCCCTCTAGAGGGAACATGGTGAGGGAGTCACTACCATATTCTTAACTCCTAGCAGCACCCCTGTGTCTCCACCTTTCCAAGGACTCCCTTTGATAAGAGCACTTAGTGCACTGGATTAAAATATTCTGTTCATAAAGGGAAGGGATGGAGCCTCAGTCAAGTACCTTTCCAAATTCCACTATAAGTGCCCAGTAAATGTCAGCTGAGTGAATGACCTGGAAAAGTATATGCAGCCCTCTGGCTCATGCCAATTCTTTGTCCACAACCAGTTCCTCATCTCAGGCACTTCTGCTGTGATCTTGGGCCAGCCAAACAGCATGACTGAGCAACCTGTGTGCTTGGTTGACCTCATGACAAAACCCTTTGACAAAGCCTTTGTTAACAATCCAAAATTAGTATCAACTTTAAAGAGTCAAGAGTGTTTTCTTTTTTAAGTGTCTTGTCATGAGTGATGCTCATGAGATGGCAAAAGTCATCTCTGGTTTTCCACGGTGAGCCATTTTCCTGGGCAAAGGCAGAAAAAGCCAACTTTGAGTGGTTGCACAGTATGCCTGGTCATGTGCTTGTTAAGAGAGAAGTTTTCCATGTGGAGTGAGGCATGCCACAGCAGAGTGGCATGAAAAACATAGTATGAAGCTCCCTAAAGGGAAGACAGAACAGTATAAATAGCACTCTGTCAGTGGTAGCTATTGGTTCTGTCATCAATGAACTTTTGATGAGGAACTACCATGTGCTAGATGCTATTCTAGGCACTAAGGATGAAGGCAGATGGGAGTGGTGTGGGAGTGGAGATGCATATAAAGAGGAATAAGGCATATGGCTGAGATGTTGGGCAGTTAACTCAGTAGGTCTCAGTTTTATCATCCACCTTTCAATGTAGAGATTAGCAAACTACAAGCTGTGAAATCTTTGGGTAATTTCTTTCTTTCTTCTTCATTGCCTGCCTGCCTGCCTTCCTTCCTTCCTTCCTTCCTTCCTTCCTTCCTTCCTTCCTTCCTTCCTTCCGGATCCTTACATCTTTATTTCTCTTTCCCCACCATTTAAAGAGACAGCCTCACAAACATAATCATGTGCATAGTGTCATCAGTGAAAGATTAGTTGAGCATCAAGAGCCACCCCTGCAATGCTGCCTGGTCGGCACAGTTCCAGAGGCTGTTCTTGGCTTCAAGGTGGACCTCTACTGCATCTATGTCACTCATGTCTCATCTGTATCACTACATTTTCCCTACCCACCTTTTATTTATTTATTTTTTAAGATTTTATTTATTTATTTGACACAGAGAGAGAGAGTGAGACAGCGAGAGCAGGAACACAGCAGGGGGAGTGGCAGAGGGACAAGCAGGCTTCCCGCCGAGCAGGGAGCCTGATGTGGGGCTCGATCCTAGGACCCTGGGATCATGACCTGAGCCGACTGCAGACGCTTAGTGACTGAGCCACCCAGGTGCCCCAACCTGAGTCTTTTTGATGACCCATTCTAAACACAGCTGCAGAAATCATGCTCATTCAGTCACTTGAAATTTAGACTCATGCCCCAGTGTGATTTCAACAAAGACTACTGGTTGCTGTATCCAGTCCCATTGAGAGCCTCAAATGCTCCCTGTTTGGATGAAGAGTCTGAGGTCTTAGTGCCTGGTAGGGAAGCTGCACAAAGAAATGCTTCTCTCTCCTTTTCAGTATTTCTTGGATATTGAAAAGGGATGTATCTACTGAACCAACCTTCCCTCTTGAGGGGACATTGCAAAAGAATCACCACCAGGTTCTCAACTCCTAGCAGTACCCCTATGTCTCCACTTTTCCAAGGGCTCACTCTGGTAAGAGCACTTAGTGCACTGGATTAAAATAATTTGTTCATTGAGAGATGGAATGGGGCCTCACTTGTCTCCATATTCTTATTTCTACTGCTGCCCATTTTAAATCTTTATTCCTCTCTTCTGCTAT
Organism: Callorhinus ursinus; assembly: GCF_003265705.2. Lineage (NCBI taxonomy): Eukaryota > Metazoa > Chordata > Mammalia > Carnivora > Otariidae > Callorhinus > Callorhinus ursinus. Next base: position 39,995,669 of record NW_027397071.1, read on the forward strand.
GTCACACCCAACTCTTTGTTGTTCTCCAAATGTATCGCTCAGGTTCCCACCTCTCTACCTTGGTCCTTGATGCTTTCTTTCCCTAATATACCTTTCCTTCCCTTCTCTGTTCTGCTAATTCTCCCCAGATTCAAGTTAGGTAGCATTGCCTTCAGGAAGCCTCTTCTGACCCTCCCCAGATTCCAGAGCATCCTACTCATGGCTCAGTACTTATCTTCCTGTTTACTCCTCTGGCCTCCTCACTAGACTGCATTCTGTCAGGGCTATGGAGAGACATTATCCATCTTTATTTTACCAATACTGACTCAGGATCTGGCATATAGTAGATGTTTAATAAATGTTAGATGAATACATCTCCAGTGGAACAACCTAAAGAAAGAGCAATACAATCAGCAGTAGCAATAAAATAAATGAAGGGGCTAGACAAATAAGGGAACATAATGCCCACATCAGGCTTTTCTCATCTGTATGTAAAATATTGGTAATCTTTTAAGTAAAGAATATACGGGAAAGACAAAGGGAGGAAAGAGCAAAAGACAATGTATTCAGTTTGCCAAGAGTGTTTATATAAGACTAGCTATCAAAATATTGGGTGCTCTCTGGATAGGGCCAAACATGGTTTTATGTACCTAGTAGGAGCTCAGTGCATTTTTGTGAGATAGTTGATTAATTCCATGAACTTTCCAATTTTAGACATATTCAATTAAACTTTGTATTTCTGTTCAAGTTCCTATATGTTTCCCTAAGATAAAGAGGAATTTATTTAAATAAATGCAACACATAGATCTTTGTTCTTTAGGACAAATTATAGTGCAGGGTGCTGGCCTAATTCAATGGGCAGTAATTGAAAAAAATACAAAAATCTTGATAGTATTTCAATTATCTCTTTTGTTCCTCTTCCATTTAGATATAAGAAAAAAAGGATGGGAATTTATTGTCCTTTGTGCTAAAGAACTCAGTAAGTAAAAATCTGGAGGTGAATAATGTAGCTTAACTTTTCTAAGTAGTCTTTAAACTCAGAATTGTCCACACTTTAAAAAAGAAAGAAAAATAGTGAAAGAATACACAAGCAGCAGAAAATTTATTTTAAAAATATGAACTTTAGATTACTTAATATCAAAAAGTAGTTCATAGGTGCGTTTCATAGTCAAATACTCTATTCCTTAACATATGTCATAAGTCAAAAACAACAACCAACATCTTAACATAGTGTTTTGTCATCATTTTTATGAAATTTATTTTATGATTTTATTTTTCTTCTCTGGGTTGATTTGGTAAAATATTATTGAAGATAGTGTAAGCCTCATTTTTTCTTGAACAATAAAGGATTTTTTTAATAGAATGAAAAATGTTTATTTGTGTAAAAACAGTATATTTAGATTTGTTGTTTCTCAAGCATTTTAAATCTTTTCCATTTTTGTGTAGTACTCTAGCATTTATCAGGCACATTCGCAATTAACTATAGTTTCTTTTCAAGGCTTGCAAAAAAAGAAAAACTGAAATCCTTGAAAGTAATTTCCCCTGATTTCTGTCATTTTCATGTAAATAGCTGCTGGATAGAAAACATGCAGAAACCCTGACTTTAATCCAAATGGCAACTTGACTAGGGAATGGCCAATATTATTGAATTTGACAAACAAGTAGTGTAGATAGGTGAGGAAAAGCTATGAGAAATTTATGGGTAAAGCTGCTATTTAATGAGAAAAAGGACTGTCCTACTATCTCAAAGAGAATAAGTGACAAAACGGAGAGCAGAGTGCTTGAATTAGGATTCTGAATTCCAGGCAGACATAGACTTTCGCAGCCTCAGAAAGGTATTTATCTGTCTCTGGGTAGAACTATAAAATAGCAGACAATTATGTCTAGTTTAAAACAAAACAACACAAACTTCCCAGGATAATATTAACTGTTTTATATGTATTTTCTCCAGTCCTTGCAAAAGCTAGCCAAAGTAACATCACGATACCTACCTTAGCAACCTTGGGCCCAAGTTCACACTGTACTTAGGAGGCGGGGATTTGAACACAGGTATCTTTGGCTCCTAAAGTACATGCGCTTTTCCAGTGTAGCACACCAGCTTCCCCTTCTGTTATCATCAAGTCATCCCCTTCCTCCTGAGCTGCTCTTATGTAGGACACCTGTCCTGGGCCAGGTTCTAACTATTAACTCACTGTCAGTATTCCTAGGCGGCTTTTGATTTCTTGCTAAAAAGATATGGAATAGAAAAACATGCTAATATACACTAGCCTCCTACACCTGCTTTATTTATTTTTTAAGTTTTTATTTAAATTCCAATTAGTTAACATACAGTGTTATATTAGTTTCAGGTGTACAATATAGTGATTCAACATGTCCATGCAACACCCGGTGCTCATCACGTCAAGTGCCCTCCTTAATCCCCATCACCTATTTCACCCATCCCCCAACCGACCTCCCCTCTGGTAACCATCAGTTTGTTCTCTATAATTGAGTCTTTTTCTTGGTTTATCTCTCTTTCTTTTTTTCCCTTTTCTCATTTTTTTGTTTCTTAAATTCCACATATGAGTGCAATCATATGGTATTTGTCTTTCTCTGACTTATTTCACTTAGCATTATATTCTCTAGCTCCATCCATGTCATTGCAAATGGCAAGATTTCATTCTTTTTTTTATGGCTGAATAATATTACACACACACACACACTACATCTTTATCCATTCATCTATGGATGGATACTTGGACAGCTTCCATATCTTGGCTATTGTAAATAATGCCACTATAAACATAGGGTGCATGTATCCCTTTGAATTAGTGTTTTTGTATTCCTTGGGTAAATACCCAGTAGTGTATTCCTTGGGTAAATACCCAGTAGTGCGATTGCTGAATCATAGGGTAGTTCTATTTTTAACTTTCTGAGACCCTCCATACTGTCTTCTACAGTTTGCATTCCCACCAATAGTGCAAGAGGGTTCCATTTTCTCCACACCCTCGCCAACACCTGTTGTTTCTTGTGTTGTTTATTTTAGCCATTCTGACAGGTGGGAGATGATCTCTCATTCCCTACACCTCCTTTAAATGAAGAACTGATGCCTGGAGCTGTTGCAGTCACTTTGTGGCCATGTAGCTACAAACATAAGACAGACCAATATGCTGAAAATGATGAAGGGGAGAAAATGAACCTGGGTCTTCAATGGCCTGCCAAGTAGCAGAACCATTGCCCATGACCATCTTCTTCTAGACTTCTTGTTTTATGTGAAAAACAAGCTCCTATTTTATTAAGTAACTATCATTGAGTTTCTGTTACTTTCAGCTGAAAGTTTTCCTACCTGATACATTGGTGTTGGCTGAAAGCTAACTAATTAGATATTAGGTAACTAATGATGTATTGAGTAGGTGAGGAAGAACACGATCTCTCTCCCTTCCCATTTCCTATTCCTTATCCTGACATTGTCTTGACAAAAGACAAATCTGATAGTCCCTGAAGGCTTTTCTCCATCCCCTTTCAGATGCGTAAGAAAGGGCTGGCTCCCTGTGTCCAAGATAGTAGAGGTCAGCACCAGAGACTTCCCTTTCTCTAACAATGCTATTTCTCACCCCAGAGGGGAAATTTTATCATTAAATAGTCACCCAGATGTTCCCTGTTCCATTTTCCTTTTAAGTATATAGAGAGTAAAAAAGCACAGGGTCCATCTAGAGAGTAGACCATTCTGAGAGATGGTATGAGCTCAAGAGATTTGTGTCCTTGGATATTTCTCTGTTTATAACTTTCTCCAATAAACCCCATTTAGATTTATACCATGTGCCCCTAATGAGTCTGTGCCCCACCAACTTACCTCATCTTCCATTCTGTGTTTTCAGTGTTTCTCCTCCTTAGTACAGATTCATTGTCTGGTAGTGTCCTTCTTCTCCAAATTCAGTGTCCTTTCCAGAGAAGGATGCATGGGGGACCTGTTGTACATACCTCTAAGGCCAATGAATGGCCTATCTCTCCTCACTCTCAGTCATACCTCCTTCTGTGTTTTCATGATCCAAGAGTCACCTGCCCATTACTGTATATATAACTTTTTATTATACATACATTTGGGGTCTATTTCCAAGGCTAGACTACTGAAAGGAAGGAAAGATTGTACTATGCACTCTTCTTGACATCCCCGATCCCTAGCAAACTCCTGGCACAATGTAGGCACAATGTAAATGTTTATTGAATGAATGGATGACTAACTTACTGAGAGAGGAAATAAATGCTGATTTAAACTTTCAATCTTGGGTGTCCCAAAGGCACTTGAGTTCCTAAGTCTCAGGGCTTATATGCCTAGATGAGTTCCTAAGTCTCAGGGCTTATATGGCACCACATTAAAGTGCCATATTGGTAGGGAATGTCATCATGGCTGAAACAACTACTTCTTAAGTCTCACCACAGACAGTGCTTCTCCACGTTCTTGGTGTCAGCAAACCCTAATGTGGAGCAAAAAAATGAGACTTTAGAGTAAAAACATTTGTGCTTATTGATTGATTGATTCATTCAATATACATATACCTACCATTTACTATATGACAAGCATTGTGATAAATTTTAAGAATGTAAAAATGAAAGATATAATTCCTGACCTCAAGGAGTGTACAATGTGTGTGTGTGTGTGTGTGTGTGTGTGTGCGCGTGCGCGTAGGGGGGTAGCTGACATAATTATAATGATTATAACATAGTTTGTACGCTTTGATGAAGTTTGCACAGGATAAGATGGCAACAAACATTATGGGTATTTAACCAGCTGAGGGCATCCAGGAAGACTTCCTGGAAGAGAAGACTTTGGAGTCTTTCCTGTATTGAATCTTTCATGTATTTGTTTGCTAAAAAGGTAGGAGTGGGGTGAGGAAGTTTGAAAACTGCTCTTATGTGTGCAATTTGCAAGTTTCTTTGGATCCATATTTAAAGAACTCTTGGCGTGCACTTGCCTTGAAATTTTCATAATGGACAATACAGGGATCTTACAGTCAGAGCACTATATGATATCTATAACTAAATTCAGATAATGATTTATTTAACATTTCTTTCAACATATTTTTTTAGTGTAAGTACTATGCCAGTTGGCATTACAGGTATAAAATTATTTCATGTGGATGGTTCTGCCTCTCAAGGAACTTACAGCATGGACATGATACTAGGTAGAAAGTGGTAAGAATTAAAGTAAATGAAATTGGTTAGAGGAGAGAAAAATCTTTTCATCCAGCATAAAGTTGGGATTAGGAAAGCCTGGAAGGAGAGATGACACAACCTTGGAGGAGTTGGATTTAGAAATAAGGGGGACAGCATTCTCAATATACTGGAGCTAGCAGGGTTCGCAGAGATTGGTAAGTACTGTGCTTCTTAAATTTTAATGTACATTCACAAGTCATGTTACAATGCTGATTGTGATTCCGTAGGTCCCAGTGGGGCCTGGGGATCTGAACTTCTAATAAGCTCCTGCTGCTGGTATGTGGGCCACACCCTGAGTAGCAATGGTCCAGTTCACATGCCTCAGCATGGAGGAGAATCCTGCCACCCAGGCGAGGAAGGGACTTGTCCATGCCACCCAGTGATTGGTATGAGGCAGCACTCCGTTTCACACTGCTGCAGTCAGTAAGTAGTCAAGAGATCATGGCCTTTGGAGTCAGACTGATCTGGGCTCAGTGTTGGCCCTGCTATTTACTAGTTGCAAAGCCTTGGGCAGGCTATTTATCCTTTCTGTGCTCCAGTTTTCTCATTTGTAGACTACTGATAAATAATTCCTACCTTGTAGAAGAGTTGTAATAAGTTAATGATATGACTGGTGAAGAAAAAATGCACAATAGTGTCTGGAACCTAGTAAGTGATCAAAATACATACTGTGTCTTTTCTTTTCCTTTTTTGACCAAGTTAATATTGCTGTCAACGAACTTGGCCTCATCTCAACTATTATTTCCCCGAGGGCCTAGGCTGTGATAGCTGCCAGTTTTAAGTAGGGGGTACTTAACACTGCTGGCAAATTGGTGCCTGATTGAGGCCAAAATAGGAAGATTTTTTTCTTCCTTCCTTCCTTTTTTTTTTTTTTTTGCTGTCTCTTTGGAAGAGGATTCAGGAAGATAAACATATCTGTTAGTGAATTTTTGGTACTTCTTTGCAATTGAGGCCTTTAAAACATCTGCTCATTAATAGAAAATGCTCAGCTAACATCACAAATATTAATGATAGAGATTTTTTATTCCACTTTGGTTAATACAGGAATTATCTTTTGTCTGGATCCACCATTTTTTCAGTTTGTTTTAGCTGCTTCCCTACATACCAGGAAAAACTCAATCCCATAGTTGCCAAGGAGATAAATAAGAAACAATAACTTGTGAAATGTCTTCTTTAACAAAAAAAACTTTCTGTTTCAAATAGTAGCAAAGGGAAAGGAAGCATGTTGTCATTTTTGCATTATATGGGGGTTAGAATGAGTCTGCATGGAAGGTGCAAAACGTGCAAAGAAAAAAAAAACATCTATGAGGAATTAAACCCGTTAAGCTGTGCACAGCCATTGTAAGAGCTGCTTTAGAAATCTATTTAGAAATCAGTGCTCTTGTATCTGAATCATTACAGACACACCAGCATCACCCACTTCTTATTACTGCAAACATAGCAACAGTTGCCATGCTAGCAAGAGATTCACAGCACAAACACTGGAGTCAGGAGGCAGCAGGGTGGGGCCAGAGCTGGAGTCACGGCGGTTGAACAGCGCTCAGAGCTGCCTGTACAGATTTAATTAGGCCGGTTGTTCTCTCTGGTCCTCGTGCTGTGTCCTGTCAGACATTTCAGCAGAGCAGAAGCAGTCTTAAAAGCAGCCTTTTTGGACCAAGGCTTGCTTTCGGTCATACACAAATGTCACTGCCAAAGGCAGGATCTGTGGGCTTTGATGTACCAAGAGTGGGCCTGGGCCTCCGGTTTTGGTTATGAATGGAATAAAATAAACCTCATAAAACTCTCATCGTTAGAAAGTCAGGCTATTCGTTGTTCCAATATGTCATTTCATCTAACTGAGAACGGAGAAATCTGTCACCGTTTATTTAGCAGTTTGCCTCTGGCGAATCTTTGCAGGTTCCCTTCCCATGGCTGGGAATTAGTTAATAAGTATTACGAAACACTTGAAGAGGGAAATGCACTCCGGCTCACCCTTTGGGTTACGAGGGAGCCCGTTTTAAGTTGCTAACAAGCACTGCTGAAGGATAGAGAAGAACATGAAAATACAGCATCAGAATAGCCACACGGAGAGCTTCATCTCATTCTCTCTCAAGTGCCTGTTGTAACCTGAATATGTCACTCGCTCACTCTTTTCATGTAAATCTTTTATGCCTGACAATAAATTCAGGTCCTTAAAACTTATAAAAAGGTGCCAATTTTACACACATAGGGGTCTTTTCATATTTTCACTTTATTATTAATTTCCCATTTTTCATCACTTCGTCTTCTGAACGGAATATTTTGTTTGATGTTCTTTTATATTTTTCATGGAAAAAAGGCTGTTTCCCACTAAGAGTGGTATTAAAAGTCAAGGAACTGAAGGAAAGGAATGACATTTTTTCACGTGCTCCTAACTTTAAGGCTGACTTCAGCCTTTGTTCAGTGTGAAACTCGAAGCCTCTTTCGTTAGTACCGCCGGAGGCCCCACGTGTGATTTCTCAACTGATTGCTAGGTGGCGCTAGAGAGCAAGGCAACTAGGAAAGAACCTCTAATAAATTGATTGCTCTGGGTTCACATGGGCTGAAAGGAAGTTCTTACGTAGAGCTCTATCACATTTCAGCACATACTATTTCCAGTTCTGATGATTTGTAGGATATCAGCAGCATAAAATGCAGAGGGCACTAGCAATCAATTTATAGTCTTCTTTCCACTTTTTGTGTGTATGTGTGCATACGGGAATTGTTTGCTTATTTCACTGTAGTGCTTTCTGGGTATGGCACCTAGGGCTATGGTGGAGAGGTATACAAATATAAACAGATAGCTATGCTAATTGTTTGGCCCTTTATAGAAATAGTTTTAACTTCCTGCAAGACCCCTCTCCACTTTCTTTAATCTTTCCTCCTTATGACATGACATTTGGGGACATAATGAGGAGGTGTACCAAGTACTTTCATACCCTCATATCAATGTGAACAACTGTGTATTTTTCTCTCTCAACCCCATACCCTATGGCATTAAGAAATTTTCTGCTTTTGTTAATTAAAAAGATTTATAGGCATCGCAAAAAGATTTGAGCTTAAAAAGAAAGAGATAAAAGGCAACTGACAGGCATTATGTCACTTGCTTGATTCTAGCAGCTCTCCTTTGGCTTTTATATTTTTTCAGTGCAGACCCTTAATGAGCTTGATAACTGACCTTCAGCAAGTGAATGTCACAAAAATTACACATCCTAGAGGTGATAACTATCCTGAGAAAAAATGTTTTCTTGTCCCTAGATTAGGCGAGCAACATTTTACTCTCCTCATTATACAATGTGAGCAAGGCCCGTAGAACTTGCCATGAGTTAGGAAGGCAACTCTTCCTACAAGCTCGGAAGACATTGCTGAAGTGAAAGTTACATACTACTATGATGCTCTGATACACACCGAGGTCTTCTGTAAATTCTTTATATGTCATATTTTAAATCAACAATCTTTAGTAAGTAAAGAGACAGTTCAGGAACTAACGATGCTATCTTTCTATTGTCTCCTTACATTTATAAATCTTAAAATTGTTTCTATGTGGAATCAGCTGGAAGGTTGTGTTTATGAGTGAGAAAGGGCAGTGTTTATTTTCATTTCCAGGGTTAAAAAATTCTTGAAACCCTCATCATTAGATAAGCTATTTATTGCTCCAAAATGTCAGCTAAAAATTCCTTAAAAGAAAATACAGTGAATGCAACTGACTACTGTACTAGGGAATATATTTAATGAAGAAATGAAAAAAAAAAGAGGCCTAGTTTTGCAACGTATTTAATTAAATAAAGGAATCATACTAAAGTAGAGCTATCCTTAAAACTGGTTCCATGTTGTCTAGAAGGGAAGAATTTATCTTTTTATATGTTCTGATTGGTTTTTGTGGCTTTTAAAATGTGGCCAGGGAGTCAGACTGGTTTCCAGAGACATGGTTAAAGAAGACAGAGAGGGCACGGGTAGACCCTGGCAAGCTGGTGCACGTGCAGCAGCTACGGGCTTCGCTGGGTTCAGGCTGTACCTCTATCAGTGCAGGCAACTGATTCTAAAGGTCTGTCATGAACAGGCACAGAGTGAAGTAAACCGGCTATAGGATCAGAGGTAGTCAGAGTGAGAAAGGACAATTTCCCTGCAGTCAAAGGTTGTATTGGCTGTAGACTGAGAGTGCTCTAGGTTCCAGTGGAGCTGGAAGAACTTTAGAGGTAGGCAGCTCTCTGCTGATTCCCAAAGCTCGAACCAGAGCATACAAGTTCCTGCTTCCTTCAGACGGTTCAAACATTCTGGTCGATCTGAGCCCCCAGAGACAGCATGGTGTAAGCGAAACTCTACTAGCAGGCCCAGGTTCAACTATTAACTACCATTTTCCCACCACGTAGTTTCATACAAATTACTGAAATCATTGGAGTCTCAGTTTGTTTTACCTGGAAAATGGAAACCACAAGGCCCACTTCACAAAATTGTGGTGAAGATTAAACAGCATTAAGGTTTGTGAGGGCCTATCATGATCATTCATTCATTCCACAGATAGGTATTTAGCACCTACCATATGCCAGACACTGTTTTAAGTATTGGTGAGACAGCATCAAAAAGAAGAAAAGAAGTTCATGCCCTCATGATATTTACAGTTAGTGTAGATACCAATGAAAAAATAAATGATTGGCTAAAATTATAATTCTAGGTCGCTATAATTCCAGGTGCTACGAAGATACTGATTCCTGTTGGCCTAAAGCTTGTATTTTGTTGAACCACACAGGGGGAAACACAGCCTGGGTTTAAGCAAGGTGGGAGGTCAGATAAGAAGCAATGGTGTAAAGCTAAAATCTGCAAGGGCCAACCCCAGGGTGAACCAGGAAAAATAAAATCCACTCCAAGTTAAGAGATGCAGAGGATAAGTGTCCATTTTGTCCTTGGATCCAGGTAAAATGAAAAAAAAAATTAAAGAATGAAATATTTACCCCCAGAAGTCCCATCCATAGTCCACAAAGATCCAAGTTTTAAAATAGAAAATACTGTATGTATTTTGAAAAACTCCAAGTGGAAGTTTTGAAGTGGTCCTATGGGGTTAGTGGACCTATGTAATTAGCAAGAGCAAACACAAAGCATCTGTGAGGTAACCTACACAAATAAGGGCCAAAAAATCTGCTGGAGATAAAGTTCCAAGGAACCTGAGCTTACAGTAGAAACACAAATCTCTAAATATGTGATGAAACCAGGAGCAAGAATTAGCAGAAACAACAAACTACATAATTAGTCATATAAAGACTGCAGAGGTTAGAAATAACAGACATTCAGATATGGAATATAACATAAATGTGTTTGAAAAAAGAAAATAATCCATTAAAAATATGTGGAAGAAACATGGGACTTTCAAAACTGTCACACACACACACACACACACACACACACACACACACACACACATTTTTTTAGATATGGAATAGAAATTAGAAATAAGTTGAAATTGGAATGTAATGAACAGAACAACATATTAGATCCAGTTACCAAGAGAATATGTGAACTGGAAGACAGATTTGAAGAAATTACCAGAAGGCATTATAGAAAAAGTAAATCATGGGAAATATATATAAAGACATTGAGGAATGTGGAAAATAGAGTGAAAAGATCTAAAATACTTCTAGAGTTCCAGAAAGGGAAAATAAAGAAGATGGAGCACAGAAATATTAGAAGAGGTAGTGGTGAGGGATTATCTAGAATGTATAAAAGATGCCAATTCTCAGATGCTGGACACCCAACAAATTCAAAGCAAGATAAATTAAATCCATGAAAACTATATACCACATAGTTAAATGTAGGATACCAAAGACAAAGAGAAGTGCTAACCGTAGTTTAGGGTAGACTGAAAATAAAAGAACAAATTAGATCCACAGATGAAAGTTTACCAGAAGCAAGGAGAGTCAAAAATATGTTGAATGCATCTTGGAAGTATAGGGGAAAAGTAATTAAACACCTCAAATCCCATATTCACTAAAGTACCTTTCAAGAAAGAGGGATAAGGGTTTTTTCACATGTTTACTTCTAATAGAGTCAAAGGAATTTTTAAACTTCTAATAGAGTTAAAGGAATTTTTAAAGATGTATTTGAGGAAAAGGAAAATGATCTAGGAGGAAGGTGTGAAATATAAGTGCAATTAATAATGAAGCAGTTAATATGGGTAAGTCCAAATGAACCGTAGCTGGATAAAACAATAAAATAATACCTAAGATGTAGAATTAAAAAAATCATGGTGAAACTAAAATAATGGACAGAAATATCATATAATTCAGGAGAGAATGATTTGCAACTAAAATGCTCTAAAACCTTTTGTTTGGGAGATCTTCTGTTTTAATAACAAATATATTAAATACAGAATTTGTTAATAAATATGTTAAAGTTTCTAGGCACCCACCAAGAATAGAAAAACACAGCGCTTATCCAGGCTAAATTAACAACTCAGGAAACAACAGATGTTGAGGAGGATGTGGAGAAAGGGGAAACTTCCTACATGGTTGGTGGGAATGCAAACTGGTGCAGCTACTCTGGAAGACAGTATGGAGGTTCCTCAAAAAATTGAAAATTGAAAATTGTAGAGCTACCTTACAACTCAGCAATTGCACTACGAGGTATTTATCCAAAGGATAAAAACATAGTGATTCGAAGGGGCACATGCACTCCAATGTTTATAGCAGCAATGTCCACAATAGCCAAAATATGGAAAGAGCCCAGATGTCCATCAACAGATGAATGGATAAAGAAGATGTGGTGTATCTATATACATACTATAGAATATTACTCAGCCATCAAAAAGCATGAAATCTTGCCATTTGCAATGACGTGGATGAACTAGAGGATATTATGCTAAGTGAAATAAGTCAGTCAGGGAAAGACAAATATCATATGATTTCAATCATATGTGGAATTTAAGAAACAAAACAGATGAACATAGAGGAAGGGAAGGAAAAATAAGATGAAAACAGAGGGAGACAAACCATAAGAGACTCTTAACTATAAGAAATAAACAGGGTTGCTGGAGGGGAGGTGGGAGGGGCAATGGGGTAACTGGGTGATGGGCATTAAGGAGGCACTTGATGTAATGAGCACTGGGTGTTATATGCAACTGATGAATCACTAAACCACCTCTGAAACTAATAATACATTATATGTTAATTAAATAGAATTTAAATAAAAAATACAAGTTTTTAAAAACAACAACAACAAAAAAGAAAAACAGAGTACATATTCAAAGAATCCAAAGAAAAACAAAAAAAGGGTAGGGTAAGAAAAAAGCAAAAACTAGAGAGAATAAAATAATATGGTAGCAATGAATTCAAATTATTTCAGCAATCGATGAATGTAACAACCAATGTGACAAAAGGTATATAAGAACCTTACAGAGAAGATTATAAAATCTAACTAAAAGATATTAAAGAACATTTAAATAAATGGAAAAATCCACTAAGTTCATGGGAGGGGAGACCCAATATCATAAAGCTGTCAGATCTTTCCATATTGATCTATAGGTTTAAAATATCTATAATCTAGGATACCTGGCTGGCTCATTCAGGAGAGTATGAGACTCTTGATCTCAGGGTCATGAGTTTGAGCCCCACACTGGGTATAGAGATTACTAAAAAAATAAAAAAATAAACTTGAAAAAAATCTATAATCAAAATCTTATTTTTTGTGTGTGTATAAAATGCAAGCTGATTATAAAATCTATATGGAAGAGTGAAAACCAAGAAAAATCAAGAAAGCCAAGATGAGACATACCCTACCAGATATCAAGACTTTAAAAATGCTACTGTAATTAAAATTGTGTATTACTGACATAGGGATAAACAAATATTTCAATGAAACAGATTAGAAAAACTGAAAACAGATCTATCTAAATGTAGATCCTTGATGAATAAAAGAACTACTATTATACATCAGTTGCGGAAGGGATGCCCTTGTATTTTATTTTTATTTTTATTATTTTTTTTAGGAAAGAAGAAAAAGAAAGTTTGTAATCATTATTTCATGTTTGTTCATCCGGTTCTCTTTATACCTGGACCACATCTCCATCATCTGCCTCTTCATTGAGACTTCTCCTAACTACCTCAACAAAAAGCAATCTCTCTCTTTCTTTTTGCTAACACACTGAGAATGAATCAATCAGTCACTTCTCTCCTCACACAGTTCAGGTACCTCCATTCTATCCTTTTGTTCATTAAAAAAAAAAATAGGTAAACATTTAATGCTCTAATGGTGACAGAGTGGTGTAGAAAGAAGTCTGAATTATCTGGTGATTCATTATTTTGGATAAGAACATATCTGAACTTGATAGTAATGTAGGGGTCAAAAACTGTGAGTGCCAGAGTTTTACTCTCTTAAAATGCAGAAATACAAAGCATGGCATTCATGGCCCAACTAATGATTCCTCTAATTTATTATAAATAAATATATTTAGTATTTGCCACATACAGTTAAATTATAAATGAGATATGGTAGGCACCTGAATAAAAACAAAAGAGAAGACAATTTCTGTCCTTAAAGTATTTATGAGCTAAAAATAAATAATTATGAGACAAAATAATATAAGCGCATAAAGTGGCACAAAATGCTGTGGCCTAAGGCATAGGTGGGGATCGGGTAGCCTCAGACAAGGCTCACTTACGATGTGATTAAGCCGACTGAGCTATTACTGAAGGCTTATTAATATATTGACAAGATTGGGCAAGGTGTCAAAGTTAAAAAATAGAGGATGCAGGGATAGGGTAACCGTAGGTTACACACGGAATGTATGGGATATAGTAGAACTTCCAACGTGTCTAGCTGTGCATTACCAGGGATGCTATTGCTAGTTTGTGCAGGGTAATTCCTTATTTTGTGGGATTGTCCAAAACACTGTAGGAAGTTCAGTACTCATTTGAGAGGAGAAGAAATGACAGTCTCTCTCTGCTTAGAACCACTGGGACATATGATGCTCAGTGGGAGGTATCACTGGAAAATATACCATTGATTATTTGGGATTCCAGGGTGACATAATTTCACTTAATCTGAGAGGTAATGGAGAATTATTGGTGGTTTTAAAGTAGGGTAATGGTATCATTGGAGTTCTACAGAAGGAAGGTTATTTGCTGGCAGTAGAGGGTTAAGTGGATTAAGGTCATAAGGAAGCTAGAATGGGAGAGAAGTTTCAAGACAAAGGAAGCAGAGCAGTTGAGGTGGGACATAAGACTGGGGGTTAACTCTGTGTGTGTGTGTGTGTGTGAGAGAGAGAGAGAGAGAGAGAGAGAGAGAGAGAGAGAGAGAGAGAGGCTGGAGCTATGGATTGTATGAAATCACAAGAAAACTCATGAAGATGAGAGAAGTAAGGTAGGAGGAGTTTAAAGTGGTCATAAGCTCGTTACTGAGACTGCTGATTGTGGTGAGCTGGCAAGAGAAATAAAGTGGGGATGAGGAAGGGAAGGGAAGAAACGAGCACAGTTAAGGAGGCTGAGGGAAGTTTCAGTACGAAGAAGCATGTAGGAGAGGTGATAGATTAAAAAGGGAAGCGCTGACCTTTGGTGATAAGGAGGAGACCCTATTGCTCCTACTTGATAAACATTCTGCTCCATGACAGCAAATGGCCACAACCCCCTCACCACTCTCCTTTTCTTCATTCCTCCTAGGAACAACAGTTTCAGGGTGCTATCATCTTACACAATTGCTGCATTCCGAGAAAACTATGTGTAAATGAAAATTTTATAACTTACATTCAACTTTTATAAGTTGAATCGCATTCCAAGTGCACTAGGCAAGCTTTCTATTTAAAGGAACCCTTTGATGGACCCTTTGGTAATGTGAGAAATTAATTCCAAATGTATCTGTTTTACAGTTGCAGTCCCTGGATCTCTGGTTTTCTTCTCCTGGACAGCTAACTAGGTCATAGCATTCTATTCTCAGAGCCCAGCCCCACACAAACACTAATTGATTTTCGCATCTGAAAGGTTGTGTATCACTTTGTCATTTCTAAATTTACATGATGTAATCCATGCACAAGATGGGAGAGATTTCATACCCAGTGGGAGGGGCAAGTGCCACATGCTTAGTTTTCCAAATATATCTAGAGACACACAATATTTTAAAAGAGGCAGGACTTCAGGAGCGCCTTCCTCAATCTCAGATTGCAACAATTGGTGGTTTCAGTGGCAACTAGTAGATCCCTATCACCTGTGGAGAAAGTAATCTGACAATTTCTCACCTTGACATGTATTTTGTGAAGGAAAACAATAACCATTAAAAACCAATATGCAAATAAACAACAACCAAAACCCCCCATCAAATCATGCGTTATAAAACTACAGGCTGTGAACTTCATAACCCAAAACTGAAAAATAAATGTATCATTTTTAAGACATTCTGGAGGGCTGCGAGGCCCAGAAATGGGGGCATTACATTAGTCAGGAACACAGGCCAAATCTTGTACCCGTATTTTAAAAGCATGATGCCAGGCTAAAAATTACACCTTGTGTGATTTTAACAAGTCAGCATGTCCCTCAGATCAGCAGTCACCTGCACATTGTAAGAATTTCTGGGAGACACCCAGCAGGTAATCAACCTTCAAAATGATGTCCTTTGGTCACAGCTGCTGTGTCACCTCTGCCCTCACTTGCCTCTTCCGTGTATCCCATTGGTTACATCCCCTCCCCACAAAGTGACGGGCAGGTTAGCACTTCGGCATCCCCTTCTAGCCTGCTTCTCCTCCTTGGGGGTATGTTGCAATCATCTCGGAAAGTTCATTTTAATGTATTTTTTTTTTTTTTTCATCTGAGAAACTTTAAAAGCTTCTGATGTCTGGGTGCCACACCCCTGCGTTTGGGTGTAATTGGCCCTGGGCATTGGTACTTGTAAAAGTTCGCCAGGTGATTCTCCTGTGCAGCCAAAGTTGCGAGCGGCTGTCTTCCCGGCTGTTGAACTCGCGGCCCTGCTGGAGTTACCCCATCTGTTTCCGTTCCCGTATCCTCAGGCTCTTTGACTTTTAGGACCTATTGATCTCTGGTATCGCTGGCTCTGTCTTTCATAATAAACGCTGAGAAGGCAGGCGGAGGAGAAGTAGCTGAATTCTTTCCCTGACTGGCTTCCAGAAGAAGCTGGAAGAAGTCCAGCAAATACAAGTATTGGCAAAATATATCAAGCTTCTGAAAAGTGCCACCTCCTGTTCCAGGGACATTCAGAAAGCACAGAAGAGCCTCTGGTGAGAATTTCAGCTCCGCCTCCACAAACTTAGGAAAGGTACTTCTCCTTCCTGAGGCTCAGTTTCCTCATCTATAAAAACCGGAATACCTGAGCCTTACTTAGATAACTACTCAAAGGGTCTGAAATAGCACGCAGCATGCAGTAGGCACTCAATAGTGACAGGTATATACATGGAAAGCATAGCGAAAATAGTTAAAGCTTTTTCACTGATTATGTTCCGAATTAATAACAATTATGATTTACTGAGCCCATTTATCCAATTCTTTAGCTATGAAACAAATGTGTATTACCTATCAACTTTATACCAGCCATACTGCTAGATACTAGGGACATGGTTATGAATAAAATACACATGATTCCTACCTTAGTACATCTTACAGCTTAGCCAAACGCTTTACCTATTTCTGGAGTTGATTTCAAGCAGTCCAGAGATTGAACTTGCTAGAGGGACGGTATAACTAACAAACGGACCTTCCATGTACCCTCACAGCAAATACTCAGGATGTACTACATTGTTAAGAGCAATCTGAACCAAGTAGAGAGACAAAGACTTAGCAGAGTTCTGTAACAGTTGTGAAGGGCCAGAAAAGCTATAAGAAGCCTTAGGAGACTATCAAAAGGAACATCTCAAAAGACCTGATGGGTTTTTCCCCACACCCATTTCCCACACCCAGTTTTATGAACAGTGGTATATTTCTCTGGGTTCTTGAAGGTGCTCTTGCGAGCACAGCTGTGCCCCCCATGCTGTGTAGCTGTCTACGTGTTGTAAGGTGTATGACTTAGCTACATTACAGGAACTTGTATTTTTTGGTTGGGTCTCCTGGCATCTTTTAATCAATCACCCACTCCTGTGATGATACTGCCTCGCTCAAGAGCAATCCTAAAAGCTGGTATTATTATGTCTGTTTTATGTACAAAACTTAAGTAACTTGCCCAAGGTCACTGGGCTGGTAAATGGTGAAGCTGAGATTGAACCTCAGGTCTGTATGATTCCACAACTCATGCTCCTAACCTCTGCTTCAAAGTAGACAGACTTCAGGGGACTGTGTTTTGGAAATATCAAAATCTGCTTGTTCAGAGAATTAATTTTAAAACCACAAGTAAAGAATAAGAAGAGCAGATGGAACTAGCAGACGATGCTGTGACTGAACCTAATCTAATCTTGGCCTATGGGCCTCTTATGAAATTATATAAGAGACTGGAATCTAATAAAGAATTGTGTCCAGTTTGCCTGGTTATCAATCAAACCTACTGATACTTAATTTTATGACATTCTGTAGATTAAAGTCTTCATGATTCAGATTCCCATCTCTTCATAGCTGCAGCTGCAACCCTTTTGTTAGACTAAGAATATAATAACTATAGCTAAAAAACCAACATTTGCAATTTGTATATGGTGTAAGATCCTTGCTAACTCCAGATAATCTTCCTCCACCTTCAGGATAAAACTTTTTACTGTGATGATGGGATGTGTGAGTGAGTGTGGAAGCATTTATGTGTGTGTGAGAGTATACATGTATAGTAACTCAAGTGCAAATGCTCTGGAGCTCATGTGAAAGAACAGAGATTTTAAGCCAGTTTTTCCAGACTTTCGTGGGTTGCAGTATATACTTTCGATGGTATCCATCCAGCTCACAAGTGATTGCTTTTGCCATTCCCCATCCAGAATAGGGGTACCTGGCAGCCCTGTTTATATTAATGAAATATGACCCCACTGCTGCTCCAGCCGCACTTGTTTAGACCAGGGGTGGCCATTTGATCCCAAAAGGGCCAATCGCATTCTCTCTTAGGGCAGACTGCATTTATTCCTAATTCATTATGCTTTCTCTATCTATGCCCTTTGCCAAGTGACTCTGCAGTTCCTTCCACTACAGGCTGAGTATATGTATTTTCTCTCCCTATTGGATATTGGACTCAGCTATGTGACTTGCCCATGGAATGCCATGGGGTGCAACTTGAACATAAGCCTTAAGTGGGCATGTGAAGTTGGGCCTGCCCTCTTGAGTTCCTCGCCTTTGTCCATGAGAAGAACATGTCTCAGGTAGCTGCTGGTCCAAAGACAGGGAGAGACATGTGGGACAGACCAGGATAAAACCTGTGCTCCGTCAAGCCACCTACAACCAGTTCACAGACACATGAGCAAGAAATAAGTACTTATGATTATATATCCTTGGATTCTGGTGTGGATTTTATAGAGAATTATTATGGCAAAACATAACATATATCTCTGCTTGAAACTTTACAGTTAAGCTGAGAGACAAAGAGACTGTCTATTGGGAACGGGGGCATGTAAATGGTAGAGTTCACTATGGAAGAATGTTGAACTTTTTTTTTTCTCTTTTTCTGACTTGCTCCTTTGCTTTGTTTGTTTGTTTGTTTGTTTTTTTCCCCTTTTCTGGCTCTTTTTTTGAGGTAAACTTCACATAACATACAATTAATCATTTTAAAGTGAACAATTCAGTGGCTGTTAGTACATTCACAGTGTTTTACAACAACCTCTATCTAGTTCCAAAATAATGTCATCACCCCAAAATAAAACCCTGTAATCATTAAGCTGTTACTCCTAATTTCTCTCTCTCCCCAGCCTCTGGCAACTACCACTCTGCTTTGTTTTGATTTTTTTAATTTTTTAAAAATTTTTAATGGATTTATGTATTCCCTATCATGGACTGAGTGGTGTACCCCTCCCATCAAATCCATATATTGAAGCACTGACCCCTTATGTAACTGTATTGGAGAGAGGGCCTTTAAGGAGGCGACTAAGGTTAGATGAGGTCAGAAGAGTGAAGCCCTGATCCCCCAGGACTGATGCCTTTATAAACAGGTGGAAAGATTGCAGCACTCTCTTTGCCATGTGAGAACATAGGGAGGAGGCTGCCGTCGGCAAGCCGGGAAGATGGGCATCTATAAGTCCCACCAGAGCCTGACCATGCTGGCACCCTCATCCCAGATTGTCAGCCTCCACAGTGAGAGAATACATTTCTGTTCTTTAAACCATCCAGTCTATGGTATCTTGTTATGGTAGCCTGAACTGACTCATACACTTATTCTTAAGGATATTCATATAAAAAGGATCATATAATATGTGGTCTCTGTGCCTGACTTCTTCCCAACGAAGGCATATTTTCCAGGTTCATCCGTGTTGAAGCATGTATCAGTATGTCATTGCTTTTCATGACCAAAGAATATTTTATTATGTGCATACCACATTTTGTTTGTCTGCTCATCTGTTAATGGATATTTGGATTGTTTCCGCCTTTTGGCTATTGTGAATAGGGCTGCTATAAACATTTGAGTACAAGTATGTTTGAGTACCTGTTTTTCATTCTTTTGAGTGTATACTGGGTAGTGGAATTGCTGGGTCATAGCGTCATCCTCGGTATGCTGAACTTTTGTGGTGCTCAGATTCTCAAAGCCATTTCTTGGTTCCTACACAAGGAATCCTTCCTTGGATGCCATAAGATAACCCCAAAATACTTTCAATAAATTCCTTTTGTTGCTGTAGCTAGACAGTTCTCACTTAAGCTAGAGGTAACTGCTGTTACTTGAAACTTAGAAATCTTAAACAAATAAATAATACAATTTCTATTTTTTGGTCCTATAACATTAATAGAATCTTATAAGAAATATGGGCTAAAAACTCTTACTTCAAAGTTTGCCATAGGGGTGGTAAATCCCCCATTGATACTAACCAAATCGGGTGACGATCTTGATGGGATTCTGGTTAACTGGACCATGAGATTGTTGCTTAGATTGCCACTCACCTTTGGGACCAGGCAGCACAGGACCTCGCATTCAGAGCATATTCCAATTCAAAACGACTCCTTAACGCTGCCACATGGCTCCGGCCAGGCCCTCCCCGGCTCACCAGGCAGTCAGAAGAAGAGGAAGGTGAGAGAGACCCACTGCTGTTACTTGATGCAGGAGACATCAGCTGAGTGAAGAAGGGGTAGTTTCAGTCCTTTCATAAATCCAACAGGCTTAAGCATAGAATAGAATATGGATTTATTTTAACTTTCTATTCTAGGATTTCTCATATTTTAATTTCTATTCATCTCAGCTTACTTCTGGCTTTTCCTATCGGCCTCTGATGGCAACACATGGCTAGCTTAATGTACTTTTTTGACCCAGTTCTATGCTGAGAGCTGGCCCATTCAACTTATACTCATCTTTCAGAAAACATGGTATGCTCAAATCAGATTCATAACATGGATATTTAGAAGGTGATTATTTAACGGTTAAAAGATTACATTTTTCACTATGCTGATGAGATTCATGGCAGAGTTCCTTTAAACTGTAGCTTAAAATTATCCCCTTTATATGAAATTATTTCCTTTATGTAAAATGAATTTACACACTTTTCCAAAAATGCATCCATTTCATAAAATGAAGGATGTTTAATGTCTGGCAAGCATGAGGACTAGAGAGAGTTGTTGGGGGAGAAATTTTAAAAATAGTTTCAAATAGTTAAGTTTAGCTAGAAAATAGAAGAGTATGAGGGAAGAAAATGGGAAAGAGAAGAAAAAAAAAATAGGAGATAGTTTTCTTGAATTTCTGACGGCCTTGCTGTTTACCTAACCCAACTGAGAACACTAGTGCTTTGACATTGTAATCTCATAAGACATGTCGACAGTGGATTTTGGTTTAAAAATAAAATATATGTAAATTCTAGGCTCTTCACAGTAGCCAAGACATTACTGAGTAAAGCTCTGAGAATCATGTGATGTCAGTGTTGAAATGAACCTTCAAACTCTTCAGTGATTGAATCTCTTCTATGCCTCCTTTTCAAGTGAGCTATGCAAGCAGATGGGGAGTCTCCAGTGATGAGGACCTCACTGTGTCCAGATCCATTCATTTACCTTAGGACAACTCTGATAATTAGAAAGTTCTTTCTCCTCAAAAACCAAATCATAATTACACTTCATTTCCATCTGCTGGCCCATAGAGAACAAGGCCAGTCCTTTCACCATATGATCATTTTTCAGATGTTTAAAAAACAGCTCTTGGGCTCATCCTAATTTTCTCTTCTCTGGGACAAGCATCTCTGGTTCCTTTAATTGGTTCTCACATACATGATTTTCAATCCATTCATCATTCTGATCTCTCTTCCCTAAAATTTGTGTTCCAGTTATAATGATCCCTTTAAAAGGATATAACTGGGTACTATTTTGTTTGGCCATCTTAGAAGGGAGAGGAATGATATCCATCCTTTATTTTGTGGCAAGACAGCTACTTCACACTCTTACTCCCAAAGAGTTTATTTAATCTACTAACATGCATGATGCTCCTAAACCATATCTCCACCATTTGATATTCTTACTATTGTTTCTCTGACTCTGGTATGTGATGTTATATTAATTCTTGTTAGACATGTCCTATCATTTTATCTTCCAACATATGGAATTCTACAAATCAAGCCCCTTAAAGCTGATCTTGGGCCATTATTTAGTGCAGTCCAGTCCAGCAAGTTCTCTTTGCATATAGAGTATGTAAGAGGGTATACTTCATCTTCTCTACTGGTAGAGATTGTGCTAAGAGGCTTGGTCAATATAAGAAGCCATACTAGTTTAGGAGATCCTACCATTGTCTCTGTATCTGGAATCCACTCTCTCATCTAATTGGCTATATCCCCAGGCTTGGAGCAGTTTTGCCCTGTGAAACACAAAGGTTCAAAGTGAGAGGACACTTGGAACTTAAGCTTTAAAAGTGTCTGTCAACATTCAAGGCCTCCAGCAGATGCTCTCGTTAGTAGGGGCTGCTAAAGCCCCACGAATTATACTACTACTTTTCTCTGCTTTGTATGTTTCAGGACTGAAGAGAAGGGAATGGACGTTTAGTGTCCAAAGACTGAAGCTGCCTCCTACATAAAAGACTTCCTTTTTAGAAATGTCATTAAAGAGTTATGAGACAGCCAATAGCTGCAGGCTGCAGTTGAAGACCTGGAACCCTTTCCCAATAAACTGGGTTCTAGTGACTCTAAGCTGACTTTTTTTGTTTTTTGTTTTATTTTTTTAGGGGAAAAAAATGGATGGTTCCACTTTGGGATTTAGTTGTGCAATCTCAGGCTGATGCTGTTTCTCCTGTTTTGCCCCTTCCCATCATATGCACATGTATTTGTGAGTCAATATGTGTGATGTCCACCCCTGTCTCTTGCAGCACTCATTTGCATTGGGAATATATTATTATTTTTGAATTAGTGCTCATGTGTTAGCTTCTTTGCTTATTTTCAAATGCTATCTCCTGACCAGGTGTATAGAAAATTAAGGCAATTAGAGAGAAAATTAAAGCAAACAGCTCCTTGATATTAAGGGAAAAAAATTCCATTAGGCTGATTACCAACATATATCACTTTATGCAACATATGTGCGGTATAAAAGCAATGCATCCCAATTAATTTATGCACTAATTTTAGTGGTAATTTCCCTTTCTTATTGAGCATAGACAGTGGCTTAATATTTTAACTTACATTTCCCTGTATATAGGAAATTTTGTATAGAAAAAAGTTGATTTAAATAATTACCTTCTAACATATTTGCTGTATTTTCAAATTTTTAGATATTAATTTTTTCAAGCTGGGCTTGCCTGTGCCCATTTGCCTGACTGATTATTTGTTGGAAGGCCCAAATTCATGCTGAAATTGCCTTTGTCCCTATAGATTCAGTCAGTCCACCCTAGAAACATAATGAACATGGTAAATATATGAATGAAGTTATAGACCTTCATACCTACTTTCTACAAGCAACCCCTTACCTATTCCCCATCACCCTTGGATATTCAAGATTTTTTTATGGACATATTTCAAAAGCTAAAGTTCTTACCTCAATGTTGCAGAGACACTCTTCTAACTTGGTAACAACTTCAGAAAATTCGGGTCTTCCCTGTAAATAAAGAAAAGACTTTTTCCCCCAAAGAATAAAAGGGAGGTAACTCTCTTTGGATTTTAAAATTGGGTATTTGCATTTGTAAAGGATGAGATTAACAATAAAGTATATTTTTATTTAAAATACACTTGTATTGAAGTGTTAATTGAATGTTCATTTGCTGTTCAGGGAGGGATGTTGAGTCTCCTGATAAGAATTTTAAGTCAGAATTTGCAACTACATTCAGATAATGAAATAGTGGAAAAGCTTTAATTAGCTTTGCATGCTTTTAAATGGCAGGTTTTCCTCTTCAAAATGAAAAGAAATAAGTGAATACTAGGAACTGTTAACTATCTCAGTGCCTTATAATATACTGCACAATGTGTCTGTAGGAAAAGAACTGCTAAAGCAAATTTTATAATTAGCTTCATTTTGAAAATGCCATCTCAGATTCAAAGCTAAGATCAATAGAAGCCTCATGACTATGCCCTATTTTAGGGGTTAAGATAAGCTTTTTATATTCAAAAGCTGCCATTAAAGATATTGTTCATTATGAACTTCTGTGTCAGATGAGTTTAGTTAAACAAACATTTATTGTGTTCTGATTATATTCCAAACTTTGTTCTAGTTGCTCGGGATATAAGGATGATTATGGATCTATGGAAAAAAATGCTGGGGATTTTAGAAAATGTTGTTCTCTTTGGAAGAAATTATATGCCTCCTTTTGTCAGATCCTAGGGACTATATAACCTATCATTTCTCCTTTATGAAACTTTTACTGCCAGGAGGTGGATAGCCCAATTTAACATTCAGGTGCAGTAACCAACTAATTTAGATTCTTAGTAGAACAATTTCTCCCTTAATATCTAACCCTCCCCTGAGGACACTGCTTCCCCCAAAGCCCTCTCAAGTGAAAGCTGTTTTTTCTTGCGTATTCCTGGTACCTCTAGGTCCGTGGGGGTGGTGATGGGGTGAGTGGAGCTCTGGGTCCTCTTTATTGTCATTGCAACTTCCAAATGGCTTCTCCTCTAAAAACCACCAGTTTATGAAGCTATTATACCAGTCACTGTCCCTCATTCTTTGAAGGCTTTAGTGTTTGGCTCCCCGTCATGCTAACACTACTAAGTGCTTTTATTATCCATGCTAGTAATCATTAAAATGGCCTGATCTCTAGGTTCCTTTGTTTCCTCTTCTGCCTTAACCTTACTTATACTCCACCTTCCTGGGAGTCACTTACCTCCTGGGTCCTATCTTAGATCCTGTTACTAACAAGGTCCGCAACCCTTCTATGTTTCCATCCTGTCAGTTTCCATCAGGTCACTATCTAGGCTCAATCTTCTCTCTCTCTCTAGTTTACTTCTTCTGGAACCCTGACTCCAACAATCTTTAACCACACAAACCATCTTGCCACTTTAAAAAAACCAACTTTCTGTTGTGAACGTTTTCAAATATACCCTAAAGTATTAGAGAACAATTTAATAAACCTCCATGTATCTATCACTCTGCCTTAAAAACCATGCTTATGCTAATATTGTCCTATGTACATACACATGTCTGCATCTATCTACTTACCTACCTATCATCTAATCTATCTCCCTTATTTTTTTGTTCATCTTACCATCTTTTCTTTCTTTTTTTTTTGGTTTCAAGTTTTTATTTAAATTCTATTTAGTTAACATATAGTGTAATATTGGTTTCAGGAGTAGAATTTAGTGATTCATCACTTACATATAACACCCAGTGCTCATCACAAGTGCCTTCCTTAATGTCCATCACCCATTTAGCTCATCCCTCACCCACCTCCCTCCATCAACCCTCAGTTTGTCCTCTATAGTTAAGAATCTCTTAATGGTTTGCTTGTTCATCTTACTATCTTTTCACCGTCATTTACTCACCTTGTTTCCTCCCTTACTTAGCTTAGATTTCATTGGCAATCATAATCACTCTTTTCCATACAGCCTCAGCTCCCTTGTCTTATCATGCATTTTGGATACTATTAGAAAAAAAATCCCCATCTTGATTAAATCCATTCTGACTGGTCTTACTTCAAAATCATGTCCCTCTAACCTGAGGTGGACCCTCAGTACTGCCTAGAGAGCCTATTACACAGTTTTGGCTCACTCACTCTCTCACACTCCAGATACCTATTTTGTTCCTTCTCCTCTTTCCTCAAATGTCTAATTTCCACTACTACATTGACCACCCACCAATGTCTAAATCCACATAATTTGCCTTCACTCGCATTTCTATGGATGAATTTTGCCTTTCTATCTGAGGTCACTTCTTTCACTGGGTACTAACTCTTAACCCTGCTAATCTACTGAAGGGCATTGCTCTAACAATAATTCTCCTTTCTACTTCTTTGCATCACCAATGTTCCCTTTCTATTGTTTAATCCCGTCAACCGTACTATGAATTCCTCCATCTTAAAAAGAAATAAGCAACAAAATAAAACTCTTGACTCCACTTCTTCCTCAAGGTACTGCTCCATTTTCTCTAGTCACCAAAATCGCTCCAAAGAACTGCTTAAATTTGCAGTCTCTTACTTTCCTCCTTCCATGTACCCTCCACCCCAACCAGACTTTCTTCTGTGACACTCTGCTATGCCTGCTCTTGTCAAGGGTACAAAGGCTTACCTCCTCACTGCTAAATTCAAAGGTTACATCTCAAAGCTCTTCTTACTTGGCACTGCATTAAATGCAAATAATCATTCCTTTGTGCCTGAAACATTCTTTAATTGGATTTGAGGTCACTACTTCTCAAGTTGTTCTTTCTCAGTCTCCTCTATTAGTTTCACTTTTCCTTTTCATCTTAAAATCCTGGACTGTACCAGGACTCAAGCTTTGGGTCTCTTCTCATCTCTCTTTAGAGTTAATTTGTTGAGGGTTTAATTCTGTCTCAAGGCTTTAAAAAACAACTCCCAATATCTATATCTAGCCCAGTATACTCCCTTAAACTCTAAACTCACATATGCAAATTCTTATATTTATAGTCTTCCCTGCTTCAGTAAATGGCAACTCCATCCTTTCACTTACAGAGGCCAAAAACCAAAGAATAATCTCTGACTTCTCTCTTTGTCATACTCTTGCTTTTAATCCACCAGCAAATCATATTCATTCTCCTTCAGAAGGTATCCAGAATCTGAACAAACAGGTAGCATTTATAGTGGATCAACATTCCCCCAGACAACTATAAGCTCTGGGCAAAATGTAAAAGACAGCTACCTAAAGGCAGTAAAGAGGGAACAAAATCCAGGAGCTTCTGGAGGGGAGTCACTTGGAAGAAAGGAAGGGCATGGAGTCAGTTTCCCATCTTTTTATTTTATTTTTTTTTACAAAATTTACCCTAAGGGTAGGCTTCATCTACATCTTACAGAACAACTAAAATTCTTATGAAAGCCTACAGGTTTGCTTGCTTACAGAACAGAGGGCAAAATTCAGAGAAATCAGTATATTAGCTATGGTTTTGTAACAAATTATCACAAATTTAGTGGTTTAAAACAGCACCCTTTTATTATCTCATAGGTTCTATGGGTAGGAGTTGAGTGAAAATTAACTGGGTCCTTTGCTCAGGGTCTTACCAGACTAAAATCGAAGTGTCAGCTAGTACTGTGATTCTCATCTGAGGTTCAAGGCCTCTTCCAAGCTCACTGGTTATTGGAATAATTCATTTCCTTGTGGTTGTCTGACTCAGGCTCCTGTTTTCTTGCCAATAGTTGTTTAGGGATGACTCTCAGCTTCTGGAGAATGCTCACAGTTTCTTGCCACATGGTTCCTATAAGTAGCTCACAACATGGCCATTTGCTTTCTTCCTGGGCAGCAAGGACATGTTTCTCTTCCTTCCTCTGTGACCAACTGGAGAAATATCCTCCGCTTTTAAAGAGCCCATCTGATTAGATCAGGCCTACCCAGGAAAAATTTCCTTTTGCCATATGAGGAAACATAATTATAGGAGTAATATTTAATCATATTTGTAGGTTCTTCTCATAATCAAGGGGAGAGGATTATCCTTGGTACGTATACCAGGGGACAGGGATCTTGGGGTCATTCTAGAATCCTGTTTATCATGCATAAGCACTAGAAAATGAGGGGAGATTCTGGAAAAAAAAGAGTCTAAGAAAGGGAGCCCCAGAATCTGCATACAAATTCTGTTTAAATCTTTGGCTGGCCTCTGGACCACATATGCATGGAATAGACTCTAAGCAGCTCAGGTAGGTTTAAAGAAGTGAACTGAGATTAGATCTTTTGCCTGATGCAGGGCATTTTTCTTACTATTTTCTCAGACTGGAATTATTTAACTCTTATTCTCTGCCTGTAGAAATCCTCTGCCCTCTTCAAGGCTCAATTCACAAGATACATCCTTCTTAAAGTGTTCAAGTGATTCCACAGAATAATTTTGTTCCTTTCTTTAGATTTACTTCATTCTTCCTTGTGTTATAACTAGGCATTTACATGTTTATGTCACTATCTAGAAAGTGTTTTGAGAGTAAGCAATGGTTTATATACTTCTGTATACCTCGCATGTTCCATTGCACAGGATAGCTTGTTTGAGCTCAAATTTGTTATATTAAATTGCATCATGATAATGAAAAAATTATCCATGATCTATCTCTCTTTTTCATCTAAACCACAATCATCTCTTTCTTGTATTATTATAATTGCCTTGTAAGTACTTATGCTGCTTCTGTTCTTTGCCTATCAAAAGTATTCCCAAAATGGTAGCCAACCTGTAGCTAACATCATATTCAATGGTGAAAAGCTCAATGCTTTTCCTCTAAGTTCAGGAATAAGACAAGAATGCCCTCTCTTGTGACTTTTATTCAACATAGTATTGGAAGTCCTAACTAGAGTAATTAGGCAAGAAAAATAAATAAAAAGCACCCAAATTAGAAAGGAAGAAGTAAAACTATTTGCAGATGGCATGATATTATATATGGAAAACCCTTGAGACTCCACCAAAAAAACCGTTAGAACTAATAAACAAATCCAGTGAAGTTGCAGGATACAAAACCAAATATACAAAAAACTGTTACATTTCTGTACACTAATAATGGACTATCAGAAAGAGAAATTAAGAAAACAGTATCATTTATAATTACATCAAAAAGAACAAATTACCTAGGAATAAATTTGACTAAGGAGGTGAAAGATCTGTACATTGAAAACCATAAGATGTTGATGAAAGAAATTGAAAAAAACACACAGATAAAATGGAAAGATTTTCCATGATCATGGATTGGAAGAGTTCATATTGTTAAAATGTCCATACTATCTAAAGTAATCTACAGATTCAGTGCAATCCATACCAAAATTCCAAAGGCATATTTCTACAAAAATAGAACAAAGAATCCTAATATTTGTATGAAACCACAAAGACTTCAAGTAGCCAAAGCAATCTTGAAAAAGGATAAATCTGGAGCTATAGTGCTCCCTGATTTCAAACTATATTACATAACTATAGTAACCAACACAGTAGCCAGAATTACTCATTTTGTTTGTTTGTTTGTTGTTTATTTATAAGATTTTATTTATTTGACAGAGAGAGAGAGTGAGAGAGCTCACAAGCAGGGGGACCCGCAGAGGGAGAAGGAGAACCAGACTCCTTGCTGAACAGGGAGACAAATGATACAGGGCTCCAGCCCAGGACGCTGGGATCATGACCTAAGCAGAAGGCAGATGCTTCACCGACTGAGCCACCCAGGTGCCCCTAAAATAATCATTTTAAAATGTACTACAGATTAAGTAAGGCCACTCATAAAAGCCCCGATTAGGCTCATCTGATTTGGATACAAAGCAAAACCCTTCCATTCATCTGTAAGGCACGCAGAGCCTGCCCTCGCTCTTGCCTGACTCTCCCTTCCTGCTGTGTCCGGCCATTCTCTCCGCCTGGACTGACCAGTACCTTGACCTTCTCCAGGTCTTTGCTCAAATGTTACTCTATCAGAGAGGTTTTCCTTGTTCACTATATTTAGAACCCCCAAACTAGTGCTATCCGCTCTCTTTCTTGCTTTATTTATTTCATAGCGCTTATTACCAGATGACTTAGTAGATATTTACTCATTGCCCATGAGGGCGGGGATTTATCCTTGTCACTATCTTATCCCCAGTGCCCTTAGCAGTGTTTCGCCTACAGAAGGCATTCAGTACAGACTGGTGAATGAATGACAGAATTCATGATTCTATGTTTTATTTACATTTTATTTAATTCTCAAACTATGTTATTATATAAGTAGAGTATTTTTATTATAATGTGCTTCAAGTGTTTTTCCCCCTAAATCAATCAGGGAAACAAACAAACAAACAAAAAATAAAATATATTGGGGAAAACTATAAATAAATGGGCTTTTTGGAATATTATATCCAAATGATGTTAACATTTCATTGGAGGGCTGAAAAAGCATAAAAATAATGGTGAAATTTAACATTTATTAAGCACTTAGAGCATTCCATTTACTTTTTACAATATACTCTATAATGTAGGCATCTGTTACTATTTCCATTTTAAACATGAAAAGGTAAAAACATAAGAAAAAATAAATAATTTACCTAAGATTCTATGTTCAGTAAATAGCAGAGCTTAATTCAAAGCTAGGTAGAGCTTATGATCTTGGTGCTCCTCCAGATTCCCTCTCTAAGTATGGCATCTAAATCTGCAAAAAATAATTCGTTTGTACTTATGTAAGACGCAGTGCCTGAGATTAACTTCTGCAAACTAGAAAGAAACTAGACAGAGAGTTAAAAGATGTGAGGTTAAATATGAAATAGCTATGTAACTTTAAATGGTTTATGAACCATTCCAAATTTCAGTCTTTCAGCCTCCAATTGAGTTGCAGAATTAAAAGAATTAAATAAGATAATGTATGTGCAAAAGCTCAACAAGCTGTACGTATTTTACAGAGTATTTTAAATTTTTTAAGATTATTTATTTATTTATTTGACAGAGAGAGAGAGACAGCGAGAGAGGGAACACAAGCAGGGGGAGTGGGAGAGGGAGAAGCAGGCTCCCGCTGAGCAGGGAGCCCAACGCGGGGTTCGATCCCAGGACCCCGGGATCATGACCCGAGCCGAAGGCAGACGCTTAACGACTGAGCCACCCAGGTGCCCCAAGGAATTTAATTTTTAAATAAACTATTCTAATGGGTGTGCTCTGGATGAGCTCTCTAAATTTATGGTCAAATGCTTTAGAAGTTTGGTTTAGATTATATACAAATTAAGAATTCTAGCTATTTATCTGGAATCTTGTGAAAACCCAAGGTGCTCACTAAATAGCAGAAATCACCCAAATGCCTCATGAGCTGAAAATACTGAAATCATGGATAATGAATGCCAACATCATGATGTGCCTTGTCGTCTCCTTTCAGGTGGATGGCTCATGCTCTTTGCCATCGTGTTACGGCTGGTGGCAGCTTGTCCTGCGTCATGTGTGGTGTGCACCAGAGATGTAACCCTCTGTCACCAGCTAACCTATATAGTAGGTAATAAAACCAATAGCTCTAAAAAGCAGTGTTAAGTGTATCTGGCAAATTCGTTGCCATGGCTTTCATCATGCTGAGGGCTCTCTGGGCTCAGCCTGAGAGAGGTAAACTTTCAAAGAGCAAGCCTTTCACAGTGATGAGAGACTGATAACATTATTTTATTTTATTTTTCCTGTTCCTGGTGGTCTCAACCAAAACTATGTTAAGACCTTCAGAGGTGACTGAGATATTTTGCTATTACAAAAGAATACTACCATTTCATGCAAACACACACTTTTTTTTTAATAAAAGAAAAAAGTAAATCACTTTGATTATATTTTTGTCCATACTCTGTGCAGTTTTGAACCCTACCACTTGCTGGAAACAATATCAATGAATCAGAAACCTGAACTGCAATTGTTCAGCATTAGTAAGATTAAGTGATGTACTAGCAAAACAGATTATTATCAAAGTGCATCTAATTTTGAAAGTCTAGTCTTTTTTTATTGGTGGTAAATGAGCTGTAGAAATGCTAACAAGATACACTGCCTGTATTCATTACATATTGCTTGCTTAAGTCAACAATTTAATAAGACACCTTATTAACAAATTTGAGGAGAATGTGATTTACATCCTGATATCCAAGAAGAGATAAACAAGCTATAAGCTCTGCCAATGGAAAATTTTCAGAAACAAGTCTGAGTTAAGTTGGAGTGAAAGAAGATGATTTCATTTCTAAAATCCTATGACTCTATGAAAATTAAGAGATAGTAGTTATTATCATCCCTGACAGGAGAGAGACAGTTTCAAGGCTAGTTGGTTGTACACTGTTTCCAATTAGTATTGAAAATACTTAAACACTAAACTCCTACCCTCTCAAATAGATTTCCCAACGTCACTACATTTTTTTCTGATCAGAGATAGCTGATGTCTGTAAGAAACATTGCAGCACCTCTGTATCTTCCTTCTCATTTACAGAATGCCACATTCACGAAGTTAAATTTCATAAACACAGAGTAGTAGATGGATGGCTTGTGAGTGGGCTTCTGTCTATTCCTAGATAAGAAGTAATTGACAGAATCAATAGCCTGCTCCCTCAGTCGACAAATCCCTAGAGAACTAGGGATCCATAAAAATAAAACTCCCTTAACCCATAGCAAAAACAATATTGAGAGAAACAAAATGCTAAACTGGCCAGAACTAATAGAATTCAAATAATCAGTGATAAATACTAAACAGAAACACACACACACACACACACACACACACACACACACACCATGATTTAAGCTTGTTTGTGCTGTAGAGATGGAAGCAATTCTTCCAAAAGAAGGCACTGTGAAAATCCTTTTTTTAAATATTTTTAAAATCTCTTTGTTTCGGCAGTATAGTCTGGATTTCCTAAAGGGATTGTGATTTGCTCCCCTCATGGTTGATTGTTCTAATATCACCTGTAGACCTCCCAGGGACAATGGACTCTTCCATCTTTATGACACTGTCATTTGCAGTCAAAACAATTTTAGCATGATAAAGATGTGTTACAATAACTCCTGATTATAATACATCTTTATTGAGTTAAAATGCTTTGATTTCTAATGACAGAGCAGTGATAGCTCTGAGGTGATTATGGTGAAGGGATTTAACAGTTGGAGGCCCTGAGTACCACCTGTCATCACATGATGTACTTCATTGGAGGGAACGGATATTAGAGAGGAGGCCAAGATGGCCCAGACTATAATGAGAACCCCACTGACAGATCCTCAGGTCATCTGGAGAGAATGTAGATCCTTACCAAGTTGCCAACATTTAGCCTGGAGCTAAAAAGCAGAAACCCAACCCTCCTTCTCACTCCTCCCACCCAACTTATACCTTTAGGTTTGAGAGAAAAGATGACTGACTTCACAGCATTAATATGCACTGCTAGTGGAAAACTGGCTAGGAATCGCAGACACAGGCGTGGCTCGTGGGCGAACCTGTCTCGGGCCGGCAGGGCTGCAGCGGGTCAGTACACGGGATGCCTAAAAAGCCACCTTCAAAGAAAAAACATCCCTGGTGATCATTCCAAACAGTGAATTAACTCTGACATCGAAAGGAACAGATGGGTTTAGGTTTCTCAAATAAACATGTCATAGAAACAAAGAACATAAAAATCCATCATTCTGATAAAGAGCCAGCTTCCCCTTCAACCGAGAAATCAGGGAATTATTTTCATTTTGTTTCTTGTTCTTACCCAGGTGGTAAGATTGCTCAGAGGGCGTGGAGTATCTTTGCTGTCCACCGTACCCCTCTCCTACTTGTGCGTATCTCGCTTCTAGTCTGTGCTTTTCTTCCCCACAGCAGCCCCTGTGACCACGAGGGTTTTAATCATCACCGATGGATACCTCGCCTCTATAGGGAGCACAAATCTGTCCCTCTTGTTTAATCTTGCCTTGCTCTCCTTGAGCAGAAATGGCATCGAGGATGTTCGGGAAGATGCCCTGCACGGCCTCTCAAAGTTGCGGACATTGTTGCTGGAGCACAACCAAATATCCAGCTCTTCACTCACTGATCGTACCTTCAGCAAGCTTCACGGTCTGCAGGTGCTGGTGCTTAGCAATAATGCTCTGCGCACCCTGCGAGGCTCCTGGTTCCGGAACACCAAGGGCCTGACCCGGCTCCAGCTGGATGGGAATCAGATCACTAATCTGACAGGCAGTTCTTTTGGAGGCACGAAGCTGCACAGTCTTAGGCATCTGGATTTATCTAACAATTTTATTTCCTACATTGGGAAAGATGCCTTCCAGCCCCTGCCTCAACTGCAGGAAGTGGACCTTTCTCGAAATAGGTTGGCCCACATGCCGGATGTCTTCACTCCACTGAAGCAGCTAATCCTTCTGAGTTTAGATAAGAACCAGTGGAGCTGCTCTTGTGATCTCTATCCCCTTGCCCGGTTTTTAAGAAACTATGTTAAGTCTTCTGCTCGCATGCTCAGGAATGCCAAGGACCTAAGGTGTCAGCCATCGGCCACTGCAAAGAGTGTGCTAAAGCTGTCTGAGACCAACTGTGATTCCAAGGTTTCCAACGTCACTCTGGTTCTAAAGGACAGAAGTCCCCTCCTCCCAGGGCAGGATGTGGCCCTGCTGACTGTCCTTGGCTTTGCAGGTATGCCAGGGAGAAGTGTGCCCAGCTCATCTCCGCGTTACTAAAATACACTAAATGATGCTTTTCCCAGGCAGGTTGGGGAAATTTTCCAAGGCTTGAGGAAGGGAGAGGTTGTGAGTAGATGTGGGAGGATGTTGACTGACCTGGCCCAGCTTGCAAGAATTTCCTGTTGCAGAGAAGCTGTCTAACAGAGGAAAGGGTCTTGGACCAGAATTCAAGTACTCTAGTCTTGGTGTAATAACCACTGTAATCCTGAGTCAGTTACCTTGCCATTTAGACTTCAGTTTTCTTGTCTGTAATGCAGGAATATTATCTATATTTCATCAATCATCCATTTGCCATGGAGTACTGGGACATTCATTAAAACACTAGAAATTGGGATTGAAAAGTGATGAGACATTGTCTCTTTCCTCAAGATACTTCTGTGTGCACCTCTGTGGTATAGTAAGAATCAGTGGGCTTAACCAGGTGCACGAGGAGTTGATATTATGGCAATCACATGCATCCTGCTCTATAGTGGTTGTATAGCACAGTGATTAAATGTATGAGCTCTGCAATCAGATTACCCAGGTTTGAATCCTGGCTACCTCTTACTTGCTGTGTGACCTTGGGCAAGTTATTTAATCTCCCTGTGCCTTGCTTTCCGCCTATTTGGGAGTTTTGAATTCTTGTAAGATTTCTGTTTATCAACTCATTCATAAACTTGGCCCATACCTCCCTAGACTGACTAAGGAGAAGATAATTTTCAACTCTTTAATTTTTCTACAGTAGTTTAAACATTTCTTGACTATGCATCATTGTTACCTCTCACTGGATGAATCATACAAAGTGATACCTAGTATCATTAGTCAAAGACCAAATATACATGAGATTTCTTGAGTTATCTAGCTGGATGTATGTTTTCCTTCTATGTTTACAGTGCATGGTGAAATCCTCTGGGCTTGTGGGTAACCATGGTGATGAGGTGTGTGTGTGTGTGTGTGTGTGTGTGTGTGTGTGTGTGTGTGTTGGGGGGGTGGGGTGCCCCAAAGCTAGAAAACCAGAGGCTTGCAAATGACATCCAGGACTGAACTGATGTATTTTGAATATGTGCTATAAATAATTATTCTATAGCAGGTTTGCCGTGAAACCTGAACATCAGATTTTTAACTCCTGACAGTTACACTTTTAATCAGAATAGATAGAGAGCAGCGTCAGGTCTAAACAATGGAACTACCATCGGCAATAATCAAATTCAGTTGGAAGTGAATTTAAATCCTCTCGGAAAGATAAATTATTTTAAAAAACTGTGTAACCATGTCAGTAATTATATGTGTTAAGAAATAATTTACCATAAAAGACAAAAGCAAATAAGGGCAGGGAGTTTTACTTTAAATGTACTAGAGTACTAGAACTCAAGTGCTAGTTCTACGGAATAATTAATAGCTATTCCAATAAAAACATACACAGATGCACAGTGAACAACATGTTGTGGGGTTCAAATAGATTTGGGTAATGCTGGATTAAACAAAGTGAAATAGGCTTCTTTAATTGCAGCATTTTTCTCATTGCCTTTCAGTTTCTAATGAGCATTATGAATCCTTAAGAGGAAGATACAATTGGAGTGTTTCTCAAATTTATTTAACCATTAACTCTTTTTTCACAGAGGATTTCGTTAAATTAGTGTTTTGTAGGGCATCATTTTGGAAATATTACAATAGACTAATTTTCAGCATCTTCTAGGTATTTTCTATATCTATTTTCAGAAAAAAAATTTACTAACAACTTACATTAGTGTAGAGATGGGTATAAATTCTGGAAGATTCAAAGGTTTTGTCAAAATAATAGGAAGCTTATTGTGCATGGACAAATTCTGATAAGTTATAACTATGATTACACACATGTTAAGTTATAATGTGTGAAAGTATCATTATATACCTCTCATTAAGTGATTGTTAAAGATGCTGTTTTTAGGAAATATTTGTCTTTAAAAAAATCTGACCATATAATTTATTCTACTAAGATTTTACTCCTTCGGAAGTAAAAATGTAGTTAATAATCTATACCTGTAGATGGTGGGGAAAAGACTTAGAACTATAATTTGACCCCTGATTTCCTTTCCTTCTTTGGCTATAGCTAAATCCTCACAATTCCAGGGACTATAAATAATCATATTCAGTGAATTTAAAACCAATAAGTGGTTATTTGGCATTAAATGCTAACATCTTAAAACCCCATATTCTGGGCGCCTGGGTGGCTCAGTTGGTTAAGCGACTGCCTTCAGCTCAGGTCATGATCCTGGAGTCCCTGGATCGAGTCCCACATCGGGCTCCCTGCTCAGCGGGGAGTCTGCTTCTCCCTCTGACCCTCTTCCCTCTCATGCTCTCTATCTCTCATTCTCTCTCTCTCAAATAAATAAATAAAATCTTAAAAAAAAACCCTCATA
Organism: Callorhinus ursinus; assembly: GCF_003265705.2. Lineage (NCBI taxonomy): Eukaryota > Metazoa > Chordata > Mammalia > Carnivora > Otariidae > Callorhinus > Callorhinus ursinus. The sequence goes on from NW_027397071.1 coordinate 40,031,928, forward strand.
TTCTGTGAATTGGTTGATGAAAAGAGAAAGATTTCATGAAGCTGTAACATTTCCAACAAGGACTTATCATTAAATTTGCTTTTTGCTGTTGTTGTTTTTCCAACTCAGAAAGATTGTTAGAACGCTTTTTAAAAATAGCAACAATGCCCATGGCAATGAAAATTCAACCATCTTCTTAATAGCACATTCAGCCTGCCTACAAGCTTCATTTGCTGCTTTTTGCTCTCTGCACTAATAGAAAGTGACCATACCTGAGTGGTAATGTGGTGCAGACATAGTTCTAGCATCAACAGCAGGAGAATGAGTGGTTCCTTGCCATTTAGACACAATTAGAGGAGAAATTTTACCCTATAATCAGATTATGCCTACTCTCATTTCAATGGCTGATGCATGTGTTTAAGAAAATTTAGGTCTTTCTTTCCTTTATTATTTGGCTTAGTAACTGCATCAGCCATATGACGTATTCTCTTAATGATTTTATTTTTTGGACTCCTCTCCCCCGCCCCCCCAACCCCCCGTGCCAGCTGAGTCTTCTAGGACCTAATAGGGCAATATTGAACTGAAACAACAGCAGTAGCAATCATAACCATAAACCACAATGACAAAACACTGTGTTAAATGTCACATATATTATCTCATTTAATTACCAGTCGTATTAATCATCCCTGTTTGATAAGGGAGGAAAAATAAGGCTCAGAGAGGTTAGAAAACTTGCCCAAGGAAAGTGTCAGAACAAAGCTTTGAATCCTGAGTTTTCTTACTCCCTGTAAGACATATGGAGTGTTTCTAAAATTTTATTATTTTCATATGTTTTTAATATTTTAAAGCCACAAGTCTTGTTTGGAATTACTAGGCAATAAACTGTCTGATCTAAGTTTTGCTACTACTTTTTTTTTATTGCTCTTTATTTAAAAACATAACCAGATGGACCTTGGTGTTTATATTGTCTGGTTGTTATTCAGTCTGAAAATAAACATTGGAAGTATATAATTAGCAAAAGTGCTACTAACTTTTTAAAAATATATCTTTAATAGAGATTAAATTATTTCAAAATGTGATAACACTAAAAGTATATTGTAAAAAAAAATTAAAGTGGGGCTTATAAGACCTCAAGATCTGGTAAACTATGCAAAGGTTGAATGTTTTTTTTTTTTTTTACCAGAGAATGCTATTCACTTTGGGTAATCTTCATCTTTAACAGAAAAATGAAGCAATCATGCCTGACACTTTCTTTTCTTTCAAGTTCAAAAAATATCATCACGTTTTCATTAAAGTTGTTTGCAGTGGAGGGAACCAGGCATGGTGCAGTCAATCAAAAAGTCTAAAATGCTGACATCATCTCTTTCACTGTCCTCATTTCCAGAGTCAGGAAACTGAGTTCTCCAGGGGAACTGACTTGCCTAAGGTCACACAGCAATTTATGGTCAGAGCTGGCCTTAGAAAACGGGGCTCCTAACTTAGTTGATACTGATGCCATGTCTTCCCCACCACCATTTTGGGGATTTGTAAGATTGGACCACTCAGTGCATTCATTATCAGAACTCATAAACAGAATCCGTTCTGTTTATTTAAGAATATTCAGTAAACATTTCTGGTGTGCCTGTGCCAGACTTGAGGGTACTGGAGATACAATGTCAAACAAGACTGAAAAGTTCCATTTCCTCTCAGTGCTTAATTCTAGCAGGGGAAGACAGACAGTGAACAAACAAGCAGGTAAGTGAACACAATATTTTTATACTGTTATAAGGGCTAAGAGAAAAGGAAATGACTGTGACAGAGAGGGAGGTGGGGTATAACTCAAGAGACTTTGGTTTGAACATCTAGGTGGTTGAGCATGCCATTTGTCAAGATGGGAAACACTGAAGTAGAAACAGGTTAGACTCTGCATGTGAGTTTCAGAAACACTGCCCTCTACAATTTTATTCAGAGGACAAGCTATATGTACATAGAACATGAAAGGACAGTTCCAGACAGTCTGAGATTAGATGTCAGTCATTGTTTTGTGGGAGTTTTGCAAGATGGAAAAAACAGCAAAGGTATCAAGAAATTTAGAGGTACTGATTTAGTTTTTAAAGGATAAATTTCAAAAAAAATAAATTTCAAATAAGCAGAGATAGAGAAAGCACAAGTCACTGAGTCACTAAGGGCATACACAAAAGCTTAGAAATACTTTAAGACTAATGAATTGAAGAGTTTGAAACATAATGTTTTAATAATGAAAAATGAAAAATTAGGCAAAGAAGGAAGGTTATGGCCAGACGGCACTGAGTCTTGGATGCCCAGGAGTTTGGCCTTGATGCTAATAGGAAGTCAATGACTTTTTCTGAGGTAGGGGGTGAATCTTTAGGGATGATAAAAATACAACAATAGGAGGAGGTTACGGTATATGGAAATTTCAGGGTATGTACTAAATGTAGTCTACTTTAATTCACTATGGGATTAAGAAATAGGAAACTTGGTTTCCTATAGGCAGAAGAAGAATTTTATTTTATTTTATTTTTTTTAAAGATTTTATTTATTTATTTGAGAGAGAGAGAATGAGAGATAGAGAGCACGAAAGGGAAGAGGGTCAGAGGGAGAAGCAGACTCCCTGCCGAGCAGGGAGCCCGATGTGGGACTCGATCCCGGGACTCCAGGATCATGACCTGAGCCGAAGGCAGTCGCTTAACTAACTGAGCCACCCAGGTGCCCCAGAAGAAGAATTTTAATGCAAGAATTATTTTATCCTGAATGAATCTCAGTCCATGAACAAAAAAACCTTTTTTTCTACCAAAGGCATTCCAGATGGTATTTTTCTTATAATTTTTAATAGCTACAAAGAGAGATCCAAATTAACAAACAGAACAATGTTGATTAAATAGCCTCTGTCTGGACTGATATTTTTCTCCATGGTGATAGACTTCCCAGCAATTCTGATGCCCTTTAAACCATTAACCTTGATATTTGTGGATTTTACATTTGGTGATTTATATGTTTCTTCCTTTGATGTTATCTTTTAATGGTCTCTCTATTTGTCACAGGAGCTGTTGGTCTCACTTGCCTAGGTTTAGTTGTATTTAACTGGAAACTCCAACAAGGCAAAGCAAATGAACACACATCAGAAAACCTTTGTTGCAGAACCTTCGATGAATCCCTGCGTGCTCATGAGGCAAGAAATTACCACACTAAGGGATACTGTAACTGCCACTTAACTCAGGAAAACGAGATAAAGGTCATGTCCATTGTGGGGTCCAGAAAGGAAATGCCGCTTTTACAGGAAAACAGCCATCAAGCAGCACTGGCCTCTGAGTCCACAGCCCTTGACGGATCATTTAGAAACCTGAAAGGTAAAGACCATGGGGCAGATAGCACTTTCTTCTGCTTTGGTGGCAGATTGCTGCAGTCAGGATGTTCAGAGCCTCCTGGGAATATGGCAGCTTTTAATGAAGCAGGCTTACTTACAAGATATTGTCCAAAGAGAGTTAGAAAGTTAAGGAATCATAAGCCTGGGGAAGTCCAACCTCAAATTCTGCCACAGCATGTAACAAGAACAATAGGGGAGTTGCCTTGTTTTAGAAAATCCCACTCTGTTTAAATTCCTCTGAAAGGCATAATCTCCTTTAATTTTCTCAACAGTAGAATGCTCTAAAAATCATTGTGTAGCACCACTCTATCCTTCTTCTAAAGACACTAGATCTGTGTGTGTGTGTGTGTGTGTGTGTGTGTATGTGCGTGTGTGTGTGTGTGTTTGGGGTAAGGTGTAGATGAGGACTCTGCCACCCTCAGGAGCTAAGAGTATCTTATGCCTGTTGGAAAGTGAATTTTGTGACCCAACACCTAACAAGTTTCTTTTTTTTTTTTTTTTTAAAGAAAAGAAGGCTTTTAAATAGCCATATGCTGTTAAGATTTATGGGAGGCTGAGTATCGGCTTTTATTCCAACATCCTTCGAGCTCTAATGCCAATTCTGCAGTAAGGAACCTTCTCAGAGCATGACATGTTAGAAGAATGGGCCTTCTAATGCTAGTGATTCATTTCAGGAATGATGTCAAGACACACACTTTGCTTGCTGAGCTGTCAGGGATGATAACTTCCCAGTCCAGGGAAAGTCAGGACTTAATTCATTGTCCCATGTTGGGAGCCAAGTGAATCTGGCCGTGACATCTACCCACTGTACATGGGCAATGTCAATATTTAGGCAGAGGCAATGAATTAAATGTCTTCCTTTTCCTTCCTGAATAGTAAGGTGATGCTTTCAGGCTCAGCAGTGAAAACTTTGACAGCTCTGTAAAGAGGTTCCTGTCATTTATTTGAATTGGTTTACAATAAGCAGAGCTTTCTCTCAGAATGTGAATGGTGGAGGTACTGCACCAAGAAATTCTCACCATGGGGATATGGCCCTTAAGATGGATTTGGGGACAATTGGAAAATAATGAAACTGTATGTTATTTCATGTGTGGCATAAGGCAGGATACGAATTTATTCCATTGCATTCCCCAGACTCCAGTTCTTACTAGTTTCTGGGGACTGATGATTTGACTCAAGAGAGGAATAGTCAAGAAAAAAAAATCTGCCATAGAAACCAGATCAGACTGGCTTTATTTTAGAAAGAAATAAGCACTTACCCTTTCAATAGAGTCACACCTAGGGCAGATGTTTAGCTTTGTCCAATGCCTTAACTTTTCTGTGGGAAACTCTTATACTGAAGGGAATGTTGTCTCTTAACCATTTAAAACCCAGTCAGTTGTTTCACACAGAGAACACATTTGTTTGTCAAATCAATACATTTACTTTTAAGAAAGACTTGAAATTCTGCTACATGTCAGGCATTGTACTGGAGATGGAGAGGACAGGTATTGGAGGACAAAACAACCAAGGCCACATCTGCTTTAGAGCAGAAGTCAGTAAGAGTCAGTGTCACTCTGATTATGTTTTCAAACTTGGAAACACAGAATCACAGTATTTCAGGAGTAGGGGAGATTTAGAGATGATCTAGTCCAATAATTCTGAATATTTATCTTTGAGTCACAGAACTCTCTTAGAATCCGGTAAAAGCTAAAATTCTTTCCGCAGAATAATTTTATACCCATATAAAATTCCTATCTAAGTCTTATCTCTTGATACCTGTTGAGTAAGCAGCTTCTCCAAGGTTCCCCAGAAAGTTGAAGGCAAATCTTAAGAGTTAGATGCTAGTGTGAAGCTTAGCTCACGTCTTCCTTTCTATCTCTGGACAGAAATACCCCTTTCTTCCTTGGGATAAAACAAACAATTTCAGAAGACAAGAACACTGCTACGATGTAATTTTAAACCTAATATGCATTGTCTTTAAGAGGATAGGGTTTAGTGTCAGAGAGACCTGGGTCAAGTTCTGCCCATATCATTAGTGGACATGTGATGGGGGGGAAAGCATTTCACCTCTTTAAGCATCTTTCCTCATCTGTAAAAGGGATAGGACAAAAGGACTTGTCCAGTGGATCAGATCTCTTATGAATATTAAATGAGATAATGAAGGTACAGTACTTAGCACAGTGCCTGGCTCTTAGTAGATGCTTAATTAATGGTAAAGGTTACTATTATTTTTGTCATTAGTATTATTTAACAGGTATCATTAATATCACATTAACATGTACCATTTAAAATTCACAGAGATTCCTGCAATACAGATGAGCCATATTCCAAAATACTCATTCATTTAACAAATATTTAATTAATCCTATATTAAGTGATGGGAAATAAAACAGGTATGGTTTCTGATAAAGCCGGTAGTATCACAGGTATTTCTTTTTTGTTGTTGAGGGTATCTTGTGTTTGAAATCTAAACACTACCCAATATAGTATCATGTTCTTCCTAATATTTAGTTCCAGCTGGGAAATTAATGCAGAAAAAAAAAATCACAATTTTTTTAGATAGATATTATTCATATTTAAATATGAATTTGTTATTCATATTTAAAGATATTAGATATTATTCATATTTAAAGCTAACTCAACCGACAACTAATGTAAAGATGTACAACTATGAATGTTTTTATTTCTAATTCTGTAACTTTCAAATCAGCATCACAACGGATTAGGATGTGGCCATAAAGAGTAGCTTTGTAAACACACTGAACTGCCCAAAGTCTTTTGTGGGTTTGGTTAAAAATTAGGAAGTATTCAAGAATTGCCATAATCAGAGGAATCATTTTTGCACCTTTCATTAGGTTTCTAAGCATCTGTTTGGTTGGGGTAATAAAACTCAGCTCTGTCCTAAATTTCTGCATTTCTTGTTCAGCAGATATCAACAGTGACAAATTTAGTAGAAGATATGCAACATCCGCTTCAATGTTGGCAAGAGAAAGTTTTGAAAAACATTTAACAAATGAATCATGGCAGCCTCCGATAGAAAAAAAAGACAATGGCTTACAACCTCACAGGCAGAGACATTTTATTATAGGCTCATCATCCAAGCCTTGTGAGCCCAAGGAACACTGTGTACAAAAGATCTTACAAAAACATAGATCAGAATATGATGATCCTCATGGACTGTTAAGATGGAGCGGGCCTAGCTATTTTCAGCCAAACAATTCTCTTATCTGTAAGTATGTGCCCTGTGATCAATTTCAAGATTATGTGGAAGAAAAGAAGTCAAATTGTCAGGAACGTTCAAAGGCCAAGAAAGAGCAAATCCAAATTAACAGTGCAATAGAAAAATTCCTTATGAGTGAGGACAACACGGAGTTATCAAGGTTATCGACAAAAATCAAAAAAACATATTCCCCTAAGAGGGTTAGCTTCTGTGATCCCGATTTAGTAGAAAAAAATAGTTTGGTGATGTCATCTAAAACATCAACCCACTGGAAACAGCAGAAAAATCAAAGTAGCCACCTGACCAACTTGGATCTCAAAAAATGTGGCAATCCTCAGGAGGGAAACAAAGGAAGAAAATGGCCTACTGATCCACAGATTCTGAAAAAGAAGAGAACCTATCAATCTGACCTCAAAGGGAAAATTAAAAAGCCAAATTCAAGGGTAAAATTAAACGCACACCCTTTTAGAAAAGTCAAAGTCCATCCAGAAAAATCCTTGCCAGATCTCCCAAAGAAATGTAAACAAGCGTTGTTACTGCCGAATAAATTACCTAAGGCTTCTCAGAGAGAAGCCAATATAAACCTTGTGTCCTCTGCAGATTTTCCCCAACAGCCAGAGAGTAACAACTATGTTAAACTCACTTCAGAGAGTATGCCTCTCAAACACGCTCCAAAGCAGACCCCATATTACCAAAAAAACACTAAAAAGACTCTTCTGCTCAGTGCTAATGACTTACCTGTAGTCACCCAGAGCTCCAGGGAAGGCAACTCTCACCCTAATGGCCTCATTCCTGATAGCAATTCATCAACACTGCCTCTGCCCACACCCATCATAGCTGAACACAGGTATTCAAGCTCTCAATTTGCAACTGAGGGAACGGTAGGTGCAGCTCCCCTTGCATTGGAAGTGCATAGGTCTTTACCAGCTATTTGGGAAAACATAGAAAGTGATGTTTTACCACCCAGCATTTCCAGGGGATCTACTGACCAAGAGGCAACAGAGCCCACTGAGCACATGGAGCAGGACAACTCAAAGACTGGTTGAGCCAAATAAGTTTTCTTTGTCCCTGGGGAATCAAACACACCTACACATTGTAGGTGTCCACAAGACTGACACCTATAAGGAACATACTTTAAATCAAAATGAAACTTTAAAACATGTAGAGCAACACTCAAGTCATGAACAACTTGCTAATGAGGAAAAAATGTTAATGACCAAATGGAAAATACCACATCAAACTGTGGAAGGTTGTATCATGGATGAGGGAAATGATGTAGGAATAAAACTTCCTCAGTCAGAAACTGAGGATTCCTCTCTCATTTCCCCTGAGACACAAGCCACGGGCGACCTAACGTTGATGAAGACAAACTCTATCCCATACCAAAATAGAACAGAGATTCCCAAAGAAATCAGTACTTCTCTTAGTACTCAAGCCTTTTGGAATCTAACTAATAGCAGTAAAGGAGAAACCGACGGCACAAATGCATTGCCCATAGACGATGGCACCGGAACACTATAGATACAGATATTAGGGAAAGAAAATAAAAAAATGCCGCATGAAAACAAGGCAGATTCTAGGCCATTAATTAGGACTGCACAGATGACCTTAAAAGGCAGCAGAAAAGAAATGCAGCAAACTTGGGAAAATGGAGAAAGTGAAAAACATATGTTGTATGATTCAAGCTCTGCTGAGGCTACTATTACAGCAAAGGATTTGAGTATCACGTGTTACCCTGAAGCTGAAAATAGACCTTCTCGTAGCGAAATAGATCTTCGAGTTAACTGTAATATGCAGGATTTAGGCGAAGTTCAAAATACTCAACCAGATAAAGATAACAGTGTACATAAAGAAGGTGCAGGGACAGTGGGACACAGCAAGTGCTTTCCTCCTTACCAGAATTAAAAGACATTAGTTTTGAGGCAAAAAATAAGATGCCTCTAATTCCTAGAAGAATAAATGAAGCTGAAAACTCTGCTCCAAAATCTACACTGTATCCACCATCTGCCGATTATGCTGACCCATCACCTTTAGAGGCAGAACTCAACTAATAATCATTTTCTATTTTAGCTTTCTTCAAAAGGACACACAAACACCTCCTAGTCTTTGCAGGCATTCCAAATGCATTATTTTGGAGGAAAATTCCTCAGTAACTCTCTGTTATCAGTGAAATAAAAGTACATGACTGAGTATAATGCAAAAATCAAAGATGGAGCCACAAGATAGGTTTGACAAAATTAACTGAGTTTGCGTCTCTAAGGAATGGAAAAATGGAAAAGAAAAGTTTTGCCTAGTTCTGGAAAAGAAAGCAAACATTAAAAAAAAAAAGCCTTAAGCAAATGAAAGATTAAATAAGAAAAAAAGTACTTGAATAGATTTACCCTTGATGTTTATTTTATGGAAATTACTATACACATCTCAATTAGTGGTATTACAATATTGCTTTCTACAAAGATGATTATATATTCATATTTGTGCCTGATCTGTTTTCCTAATTATGGTATGAAAATAAAAATTGAGCTTTGTTTGTTAACTGTAGTCTAGCTGATATGCATATTGGTATATTTCAACCATTTGCAACTGCTCTGTTGACAATTATCCTAGATCTTAAGTATTGAGTTTTTTAAAACCTGTTATTTCTCTAAGAGAAAAAATTAAGGATTTCCAGGGGTTGTAGGCTATTTCTGTAAAACCTGTAAAATCCTCTAAATCCACTAGGTGGGGATCTCGGCTTCAATCATTTTAGAAGAACAAATGGGGCTTCACATCGACACAATGGATCCTGAACAAAGGGAATTTTAACACGCTTTATTGCCAATTGTTATTAACTTAAGATTTTGAAAACTAAATAACCTATTAGTATGTAAGCTTTCAAGGTTTGCTCTCTTGAGTTTAGCACGTCACTATTGTTTGGTGTGAGTACTCTTCCTTGTGCACAGGAATTAAATGTCCTTATAAATATGACATTTAAAAGCAATAGTAGAATAAGCATCTCTCATTCAAAGCCATACTTAGTGGAAAGATAGAGGTATACTCAAACAATTTTATTTTTGATATCCCAGTAAAACATCGAAAGCACACCTTCATGGTGAATATTTACTTTTCCTTGTGGGAAAAAAAGGTAGTACTTTCTCTTCCTCTATCTATATCTAATATATTTTTACATATTTTATATATTAATGTAGTTTCTAATATATTTCTATATAACAGGATCTTTATATCTACATTTGGCAATATCGTACAGCTTAAACGACTACAGAACAATGTAAATATTGCTTACATGCCCCGCCTATCTTCTGTTTTCTTTCCTATTCAGAATTGCCAGCAAATGATGTAACTTTCTTATTTTGAAACTCCCTAACCTTATTCCCTCTCTTCTTTCTGTTTTCTCCCTGGATTCAAAATTTCCGTGCTTTTAACTCCAACTCCTCTCCCCTCTATTTTTGTTCAGCCTCTCTGCCTGAGCTTAGCTCCTATGCCATCTGTCTGCCTCCCCTGATCCCACTTCATTTGGTGAAGCGCCTTTAAGGTGAGAAGAGCATCTATGCCAACTTCTTGCACAATAACTTTATTCTCACTGACCGTTCCCTTAGTTTTGTAGACGAGGTTAGTTTTTTTTTAAATCTCTGGGTAGTTATCTTTCTTTTTCCCTTTTTCTATGCTTTTTTTTTTTTGCGCCTTCGCCTTACTGCAGAGTGCTTGGCTTTGTTCTCTCACTGCCAACAATATCCGTGATACCCAATGGCCTAAGGAGTACTCTGGTCACTAGCTGATTCTCGGAAGGGAGCAATGACAGCTCTCCTGGGCTACTTCCTCTTTTCCATCTCCTAAATCCAGTCTTTTACCTCCTTAGAATGTTGTTTCCTTTGAAGTAGTTCTCAAAGTTTACCCTTGCTCCTGAATCCCCATGGTAACCATTGTAGTCTTTGTGTTGTAATCAACTGGATTAATGCAATAGCAGCCCAGCTGGACGCTCTGACTTCAGTGTCTTTGGCTCCCGTTTCAGCCTACTAGTTCTCTGCCTTTACTGGGCACAAATCACCTGAGGTGCTTGTTAAATGCAAAGTCCCAGGCTCCATCCCAGACATTTTGATGCAGTAGCTTTAGAATTGGGCCCCAGAATCTTCATTTTAACAAATATTCCTGGGTAAACTGGAGCATGTAATGTGCAGCCCACACGTTAAGAAACAATGCTCAACTATCCCAATCACACTAGAAGATAATTCAGTGCCTGTCTCACTATAGGAACCACATAAAATTCTTTGAGTAAGTTATCAAATCTTTTCATATCAAATTCAGATGAATTTTCCAAAAAAGTTACTTTCATCATATTTCTGCACTACTTTAGAGACAAATGCCTGGGATTTCAGATCCAAATTCCCTATTCGGGTTTCCAAAGCTTTCCAAGATCTAACAGGACTTTTTTCCACCTCTTGCGGTTTTCCAACCAGCATTTTCCATTTCCTATAGGCTTCTGTTCTCATTGCCCTCTTCCTCCTTTGTAGGTCTTGACTAAGAAGACATACATAGGTGATAATAATGTGGTTCAAATTCCAGGAGTGAGGCAAAGACAAATACATAAGGAAAGAGTTAGTAGTGAAGTTGATAACCTAGAAGCGAGGACCAGGAAAGCATGGTGTTATTGTCTCAGATCTAAAGACGAACTTGTTTAAAATGATGGTAGAGAGATCTAGCTCCTCACTGGCTACAGGGTTCCCATAACTAGTAAGTCTCTTCATTGTGTCCTTTCTCTCAGTGAATTTGCACACTTCTCTTCGCTTGGACTGTTTTTCCCTCTCACCAATTGCCCTCCCCCTTCATTCAGCAAACTCCTATTTATGCTTGTGATCTTTGCTCAAGTGTCACTTCTTCCAGGAAGCCTTTCTTGACCTACACTATCTCTTTGTCCATCACTTGCCCATTCCTTTAGTATGTGTTCTCATCTAATCTTGTTTTCCTCATTTTGGCTTGTTACTATAAAATTCTGTGTTTATATGTGCTATGGTGAGTGCTGTGAACTGTGCAAGACTGTTGAATCACAGATCTGTACTTCTGAAACAAATAATGCGATATATGTTAAGAAAAAAAAGAAGAAGATAGCAGGAGGGGAAGAATGAAGGGGGGGAATCGGAGGGGGAGACAACTATGAGAGACGATGGACTCTGAGAAACAAACTGAGGGTTCTAGAGGGGAGGGGGTGGGGGGATGGGCTAGCCTGGTGATGGGTATTAAAGAGGGCACGTTCTGCGTGGAGCACTGGGTGTTATACGCAAATAACGAATCATGGAACACTACATCAAAAACTAATGATGTAATGTATGGTGATTAACATAACAATAAAAAAATTTAAAGAAAAAAATTATGTGTTCATTCAGCTAGTCTCCATTTGGCTACTAGGCCTTACTGAGGTTCCATGGAGAGCATGTCTCCATTGAATCCCCAGCACTTGTTCCTGGGGCTGTGTAGAGCAGAGACTCAATAAATCATTGTTGAAGGAAAGAATGAAAACTAGCCCATTGTTTCCCTTCTCACTACTGAGCCTACTCAGACAGTGAAGACCTTACTGGGTGGGCACTGTGCTGATGTCTCAGGCACGTCACATCCAGCAGCTCAACTTCATAATGCCGAGATGGAAAGCACAGCCAAGCCAGGGCTCACCCGTCTGGCAAGCCCAGATACAGCCGGCTAGTCGGAGACTTTTCTGCCTACTATGCCTACTATGCCTTTCTCCCATCCTTCTCCCTGCCTTCTCAGAGCCCAGGCCCTGGGCTGATTCGCTTTGCTGCTTAGCAATAAAACTTTTCCACTAAGCACTTGATTTTTGGGCTCTTAGTATTTCTTGTAAACTTTAAATGTACCCTCCTTTGGCCCTAATCTGGTTCTTTTATTTCCTAACCTGTTATTTGTGACAGCCATTCTACCCCCCAAAAATGCTTTTAGAAGTTGCTAATTACTTGCTTTTATCTCCAAATGAAAACTTCCATATGTCCCTTATTTATAATCATAATCATGAAGATCTTGTCCATTAATAAAAGCAAAAGGGAGTCCCTCGACTGTTTTTTATGTTACACTTAATGTTATGTACACCAAAGAGAGAATGAAATTCCGGATTAGCTTTTTTGACACACTTATCCCTAGAAAATATGCCTGAGGTTCATACTGAAAAATAAGGAAAGCTTTTCCCAAACTATTTTAGGTCATATAATTTTCAAGACAAAATTTTTTTGGACACTGAAATTCAGATGCGGGGGCTGGAGGCTTTGATAAGCAGTAGTGGTACTCGTTCATTTACTCACCCAATATTTCTGAACATCTACTAGGGATGGTTCTGGATGCTGGGGTTATAGGGGCAAACAAAACAAAACAAAAAGTCTCTGATTTCTGGTAGTGAGAGAAGATTCAACCCCAATAAATACATAATCTGTCAAATGGAATGGTCAGGAGACAAGGTTATCTCTTTTGAGATCACTCCATCCACATGCCATAATAATCTTTATTTTTCTTCTTAAGAATCTCCATGTATACTTGTGGGATTGGGTAATGACTTGGTCTGGGTTTTGCTGTTAGAAAAAAGAAGGGAGGACTTTGTTTTCTCCTTCCAAAATCTGGCCTGGGGCTTATTCTCGCTCTCCTTTGGTGAGGTGCATCCTGAGTTACCAACAGCTACACTTTTGTGAACTAATGTGAACCAATTCCCTCTGCTCAGCAGAAGAATCAATGTGGGCTGACATCAAAACACAAGGATTTCAATGAAAACAAAACATGCTGGCAGGGAGAGTCTTAGACACTGTGCTAAACCGTGTTATCAGGAGAGAAGTTGTGGACTGTCCTCCTTTGTCATTCTCTGAGAACAAAGTAGACGTCAAAATGCCTGGCATAGGTAAGAAGAACCCTTTCCCAGAGACAAGCGGTTTGAGATTTCATTCTGGGATTATAGGAGTGTGACCCTTAATATTCTTAGATCTATGATCATATTTAAATTTTTTTTCACTATTTACATAGCCTTCTTTACGTATTCCTTCCATAGGATCGATTCCTCCATCCGTGCTCTTAACCACTTTATCACATAACCACTTAAAGAGTTGGGGGGTGGGGGCTAGGACAAGGCCTTGGGACTCCTGCTTGAGCCAGTGCCTACTGAAGACCACATGTCATGGGGCCTTAGCCTGAAGGCCTGCCTCGTGGCGAAAAGCCAACACACATCCATCTTGTGCCAAACTTCTTTCTTCGGAAAATGACTAAGTATGGCTCAAGCATAGTTAATAAAATTGCAGCTGAGATGAGACTGTGAGTCATCTGTCATACCCTGGTCTCTCTTTTGCTAATCAGTTGTGAGAAACATTTCAAAATCAGAGAGCTGCAGCAAAGAAATATGAGATCCTCAGACTTCTTGAGGCAATTAGAGACTACAGAGCAGAAGGCAAATCAGTCTTCCTGCCTTGACAGTCTTAAAATACACACTGGAAGTAGACTTTGGAGTTACACTATTTGGGACAGGTCTTGACCATAACACATTTTATTTCCTAAGAGGAAATAAAAATTACTCACTTCAGGACATGCATTCCACCCTCGCATCAGCAGAGATGATATGGGCTTGGGGATGGAGTAGCCAATGGGAGGTCTGATATGGTGGTAAGCCATGTCAGCTGCAGCAGCCGCTAGGAACCAAATTGATCATGTCAGTTCTGAAATCCACATGTTTGCTTCAAGAAACATATGAACAGACAATAAAAAGTCATCAAAAATCAATCTGTGCAACATTAGAGGAGACTCAAAGACAGCTCTCTGCTGGTTTTTTTTAATGCTTAAACAAAATGTTGGATAATTTGATACTATAAGTTAGTCTTTATAATTGTCCATTCATTCAGTTGTTCATTCAACAAATTGTGAACAGAAGGAACATAAACAGGATCAAAGAAGCATACAAAAGAACATACAAATAGCAAGCCGTTTGGTGTGTGTGTCTGAAGTATAGGGTATATGCGTGATGTTATAGGAAGTAAGGACTGAAAGGCAAATTGGACCAGACTGTACAATGTCATAAATCCCAGGAGAAAGAGCTTATATTGTACTTAGCAAGATGTGGGGTGCCACTGAACTTTGCAGTTCGGAAAGCACCTGTATCACTTGGACAAAATAGATTATTTTTTAAGCTTAAATTATCATTACTGGTTATAAGAATTTTCGGATTTTAAGATTTAATACTTATAAAGTAGTTATTATTTGCTAAACTTTGTTAGATACTTAAAATCCATCATTTTAGCTAATACCCCTCATTGACTGAACTCCCTAGTGTTACCTGTCTGCTTGGATTTCTGAATATTGCTCATCTCAAACTCCCCATTACAGTGTTGGGATTCTTGGGACTTCACTGTAGATCCCTGACTGTTGTATAGTTTCCTATTCTACAACCAGTGATTTCTGTAACTCTCTTGGAAACCAAGTTCATAGCTACTTTTACTGAACATATTTTGTATCAGGCAGCATGGTAGATACATACATAAGCTCTTTCAAACCTCCTAACAATCATCCAAAGTAGGTATTTCTCTGCGTGTGCGTGTATGTAACTAGTTTTTAATTTGTGAAAAAAATTAAATATAATTAGTAATTGGTGTAGCCTCTTGTTCCAGATTCCACACTCTCTTCAACCACTTCACATTGAAAATACTTTGTAAACAACACCTGAAGCTCTTTTTATTTCTCAGAAAAATTGCTCTGTACCAGTGGGAGGCTAAAGTTCCAGGATGTTGACTTCCTATCTTCTACATTTGTCATCAACATCTGTCTGTACCTTAATAACTTTTCTGATATGACCTATAACTATTACCTCTCTTCCACTAAAGTTTGCTCCAATTCAATCCTGTTTATAGATCTACTAATTTAGTGAAATTATATGTAATATAACTTAATCAACATTTTGCCTTATGGATTAGTCAGAATTACTATCTAATTTTGAAAAATGTAACATTTATACCTGTTTTCTGTAGAATTTCAGAAACATAATTAGAACAAAATCTTATTCAGAAAGGATAGTTGTTAATTATTTTGAGTATTTCTTATATATTCTTTTTATCATTGAGCTCATGCCCAATCAAATATATGATTATGTAATATTTTTCCCCTAAATATCAACATTTTTCCAAGTTATTAAAACTTCAGGTTAACATATTTTTAATAACTGTATTCTGTGTGACTTAATCATTCCTCAATTTTAGGTTATTCAAATTTGGGCATAAACACTTCAAAGTGTATCTTCTTCAGTATGACTTTCCCAGTTTCACAGACTGTTTATGATATATTTTTTAAAGATTTTATTTATTTATTTGACTAAGAGAGAGAGAGAGAGAGAGAGATCACAAGCAGGGAGCGCAGCAGGCAGAGGGAGAAGCAGGTTCCCCACAGAGCAGGGGGAGCCCAATGCGGGACTCGATCCCAGGACTCTGGGATCTTGACCTGAGCTGAAGGTGGTCGCTTAACCAACTGAGCCACCCAGGTGCCCTGTTTATGATATTTTGAGGGGAGAGATTAACATGTCAAAGGGCATAACTGAAGACTTTTGATACATACTGATAAACAGTTTTTCTAAAGAGTTGGACTAATTTATACTCTGAATATGTGTGAGAGAGTTTTCATTACATCTGCACCAGTATTAGGCTTTCACATTTTATGAAAGATTTTGCTAATATGAGAGGTAAATACGCCAGCTCATTTCTTGTTGGTTAAATTTTGTTCTTTGATGGATAGTGAGGCTTACTAGTTTCCTGAATATTTATTGGTTATTTGCATTTAAAATTTTAAGTTCACTTTGCCGGCCTGGTATTTTGGTATTTCCTTGCAACCGCAGTCTAAATGCACCATGTTTCCAGGTTGAGGGCAGTCAGAAATTCCATTTCTGCTTTTGTTTTCAATGCCATTTATAGAATATTTGCACTGTCACATTTGCCAACCGTTATCTAGCCACTATCAGCTACAGTTATAGTTGCCAACACTAAGAAAACAAAGACACAAAAGACTGGTCAAAACATCCTTAGCAAACTTAACATGATTTACAAAATGTGTCTTGTGTCAAAAAACTAGGTATGTTAGATTTCTCCCATTGGCTGCTCTTGATGATTTTTAATTCTTTTTGGAATGAGGTAAATAAATAAGCAAACAGATTAACTAATGCTTAATGATCATTGATCTTCAAACTCCACTTTTTCACCTTATGACCATTTGGATATTGTTGAGCTGGTGCAGCTATAAGCACATAAGCCAGTGTAGTGAACACATTTAAACTAATTATACATATCCTAATGGGTGGGGAGGGACTATTCATAAAGTGAGTTAAACTCAGATGCAGGTGCCAAATGTCTCCTCTGAAACCCTTTTAGACTCTGATATCAAGTCTATAAAGTTACTTGTTTGCTTCTTGGCACTGTGTCTGGAGAATCAGTTTAAGATGAACGATATTTAATTCTTCATTATTCAAAGTAGATTCTGCAAGTCCTTGGCATCTCCTTCTCCCTTTTGCTTTGTGCACTCTTGGCAGTGATACTACTCATTAGCACCTCCGCCAGAAAGTGGGCAATGCAACATGAGGGGTCATGGAATTGAGATTTGTCACCTTTGAGAGTACTTTGTCAGTCTTGCCTAAGTGGCCGTGCTACACCAACAGCTGGGAAATTTTCTGGTATTCCAGATTCAGGAAAGAGACTGTCAGCCCATTAATCAAGTGTTTTACCTTGATTGCTACATAAAATATGTTAAATGATTTATGTACATATTGGTTTCTACTTTTACAAGTGAAGCTTTGCTATTAAAAGAGAATAAGGCTAAATTTAAAAATATCAACTATTTATTGAGCACCTACAATTTCTTCAGCACTGTGATAATTATCAATGATCAATGATTTAGTGAAACTTGTAATCAAGATTCTAAAGTAGGACTGTCTAATAGAACCTTTTACAATGATGGAAATATTCTGCAGTGTTCAACATGGTAGCATATACCTATTAAGCACTTAAAATGTGGCTATTAAGCACTAAAAAGTGCTTAAACTTAATAAACTTAAATAACTGAATTTCTACTTCAGTTTCAGTTCATATAAATTTAAATTTAAATAGCCTCGTGTGTCTAGTAGCTTCCATAGTGGACTGCACAATTCTAGAGCATAGCTTTTTCCCACTCCCATTATCCTGAAAACAAGATTTTGTGAGTCAGCCTCAAAGGTTTATAGAACCATGGTATTGATTTGTGGATTCAAGTTCTTTATTGTTTATTAATACTTTATCAAGAAAAAAAGGATATTATTAGAGATCGTCAACAGGCATTCAGTACAACATGTGATAACCTTCATTCATTCATTCATTCATTCCTGTGACCAAATGTACCGAACATTCCATGAGAGTGATAATAAACTGAGAAAAAAATAAAGTGTTAGACTTTTCAATAAATTTGGTAAATGAATGAGTAATCATTAAAGAGATGAATTACTGGATTTTCACTGCTTTTTATGGTTCAATCACAAATTCAGAAAGGTGATCCTTTTTTCCTAAATGCTCTTTCACACCCTCTTTTCCTACATTACATCTAGGTCCCTTAGGTCTTAGCTTAAAGAACTGTCTCTGGGTGCCCTTCTTATGTACTCCCACAGCACTTGATACTACAATAACATACATTATATTATACTTAATTTTCCATTTATTTGCTTGCCTCTGTAAATAGATCACAAGCTCCTTGAGCTCAGGAACTGTAACTTTTCACCATTGTATCTCCTGTGCTTAGCATGATGACAGGAAATTAGTAGGCACCCAACTGATATGCACCAAATGAATCAGTAAATGAGGCAGTTCAAAATATGATTTCACTGGAGATCATATTTTGGTCATGGTATAGAGGACTCAGTAAACATTTATTGTACAAATAAATAAGGATTATGGATTAATGCCGATTAATATCTTGTTCATTATTATGTCTTTAGGACAGAGCACAATGCCTAGTCACCAAGAAACACCATGGAATGAATATGTTTAGTTTAATATTAAATTATGACACAATTAGGTAAATTATTGAGATCTTGTGGCATATTTAGTTCATAATCTCATCTTTCTTTTCAGAACATTTGGGAGGGGGCTTCCATAAACTGAAACAGTATGACTATTAAGAAATGCCCTTGGGGCACCTGGGTGTCTCAGTTGGTTGGGCATCTGCCTTCAGCTGTGGTCATGATCCTGGGGTCCTGGGATGGAATCCCACTTCAGGGTTCCCGCTTGGCAGGGAGTCTGCTTTTCCCTCTACCCTTCTCCCTCTGCTTGTGCTCTTGCTCTCTCTCATGCTCTCTCTCATGTCCCTCTCTCAAATAAATAAATAAAATCTAAAAAACAAAACAAAAACACACAAAAAAGAAAAACAAGAAATGTCCTTCACAAGGAAATGCGGGGGCCTCATTTCCAGGAGGCTTTGCTTTTAACTCTATGAGAGATCCTGACTAAGCTAATTTGCCTCTGTGAGTATTAATTTTTGTACATGTAAGATGAAGCAGTGAGGACTTTGTGTAATGGTGATAAGCATGGGCTTTGGGGACAAGGAGCCATACACTTAAGTCTTGACTGTCCCTCTTACTAGCATGTGATATTGAGCATATATCTTATCCTAATAGAACCTAAACCACAGGTTATCGTTAGAATTAAAGGAGATAGTGTACAGAGAGCATCTGGCACATTGTTGGTTCTCAATAAGTGTTAGCTGTTGTTGCTGTAATTATTATCATCTATAGAGCTAAGGGTTTCACTGATCCCTTTTAGTCTGAATCTAGAGAACTAGATATCAAAAACATTGTATATTTTCTGTTCTGTTTAGACCAGAAATCATAGTTCCTTTTGAGGTTTTTTGGGAGTATGAATACTAAGTAAAAGATTGCATTGAGTTACTGCAAATTACAAGGCTACAAACCATCTCATCTGTCACCAGCCCCAGCTCATAATGTAATATGGCTGTGGAGAGGATGACTATGCAGCTCTTCATGGTGAATTTAATTAGCTATATTGCTTATGGATAAATTGGTACTGGATTCTGAATTCCTAAATTAAACTATCACTTACGTTTTATAAAAATAAATCTAAGCATCTGTACAAAAAAAGAGCAATAAAGTACGGTATTTTACTTGTAAGCTTTGACTAAGATAAAACTGCTGGAATGTTTTTTATTTGTTTTTTTTTGTTTGTTTGTTTGTTTTAAGTTTTGATTGTGTGTATGTGTGTTTTAAAAAACACAATTGATTCTACCTCATTGTTTTTATGGGTTGGGCTGTGGTGAAACAAAGCAAATGCAGACCACTCTCCCAGCAAGAGCTGAGACACATTCTTTGTTAAACTGACACTTTTCAGTGATGTATCACCAGAGCATATAGCATCTGAGAGAGACCATGAGATTGCAATCTTGAGATTGCACTAAGAATGGCTTAATTTTTTAAACCACATCCCATTCTCATTACAGACTGTCAGAAGAATAGATTAATTTGCACCAGTGTCTATTCTCATTGCAATCTTTGTCAGTGTAATGAAGTATTGGAATGTTAATATAAGCTACGTTCATAGAAATATCACTATCCATTGGACCGATTTGATCTTTCCAGTGATCTGTGTAGTGATTGGCTGGCTCTACTCTTTTCAGTGATAAAGTGATAAAGATTAGCACAGCAAACACAGGATTTCAGAACTTTCGCCCACTCCTATTTTCCTATTACTTGTCCAAGCATAGTCCATATCATCAACGTGCTTATGCCTTTTAAGGTTATTTTATTTAGGATGCTTTAGGATCCTAATCATATATGGAGAACATAATCATCTAATATTTAAACAGGCGTAGCAAACACAAATGGCCACAAATATGGGATCCTGTGATATAACTGTGTCTCTAAATGTACTTAAATTCTTATTTTTTACAATCATATGTGAGACAAAAAAACTTGCAAGCCATATTTGGCCCCTATATTACAGTTTGCAACTCTGACTTAAAACTTCAATATGAAGTCTCACCAAAATCTGGCTAGAATGAATTGGCAGATGTTCTTAATTTGCTGCCACATCCGAGACTTAGATACAGCTTGGCACTGAGGAATCCCAGGACACAGAGTTGAGTCTCCTTGTGAACCAGCTGGCATCACATAGGAAGACAAAAGAAAAACAAGAGGCTTTCTTCTTTGGCCTCAAACTATAATCTGAAAGTGATCCACAAAATTTGGTACCTGGTTATAAGGGAATGGGATTGGATAAAATACATATTGATGGATTAATTTATCTTAGATTTGTTCTTTAGTTTTTCGTGATATATCAGAGGAGACAGACCCAGGAGAGACGTAAAATCTGGGAAGCAGGTGTTGGTTTCTTTCTCTGAAATGTATCCAGTACAGCTCTTGTTTGCCAGGTCAGACCAGCATCTTTTTCATCTTGCCTGGTTCTTCTCTCTGTGCTTGGCTTCACACCTTGGCTTCTTCTCTGCCTAATCTTGTCACTTCTCTCACAAATCTGCTTTCTCCCTGGATCCATCATCCTCCTTTTGGCTCAGCCAGAAGCCTGGAAATTAACCCTGACTCCTCCCTCTCCCTTGTGCTCCCACCTCAACCCATGGGCAAATCCCATTCAAATTTCCCACAACTGGCCTCCTTTCTCTTCTAAAGCCACTACCCTAGTTAAGGTTTTATACATCCTTATCTAGATTACCTGGTCTTCTTGCCCTTGGTTTCAAGCCTCTTCAATCTAGACTTTGCTTTGTAGCAAGAAGGAGTTTTGAAAATAATAATAGCGTTTAATTATTGCCCTGCTTAAACTCCTGCAGTGACTTTCCCTGTGAACACACAGGCCCTTCACCACCTGGCTCTAGGTTTACATTTACAGCATGTGCCTTGTGATGGATTCCCTTGTATTCTCTGATTCATCCCTGCTGAATTATTTGTGGATCTCTCATGCCTCTGCACCTTGCCCATACTGCTTTCTGTTAGAACTCCTTCTCTACCTCCCCACTATCTCTCATTTAATTAGTTTACATCTTTTTGCAGTTCAGGTATCATCTCTTCTCATATTCCTTCTCTGATACCATCTTCCCATTCTCCACAGTCTGGGCAGGAGACTCCTCCGGGGAGCATCTTTAGCACTCTGCTTCTCTCTAGTTGGGACTTAACTTCTGCTCTGTACTATGAGGGCCTGAGCAATGCCCTATTCTTCTCTGTTTTCCTTTTAACTCTAGCACAGTTCCCAGCCAGAGGAGCATTCAATGACAGCCTAAAGATAATAATAATAGCTAATATTTATTGAGTGCTTCCAATTCCCAGTCACCATTCCAATCTTTTGAGGTAGGTCCTATTATTATCTCCATTTTAAAAACAAAGTGAAGTATAGCTAGGTTAAGTAGCTTGCATACAGTTACAAGGCTCATGTTCTTACACATTATGCTGATTCCCTTTAGCCCATATGGTGTTAAACTGAAAGATGCTTTCTTAAAAGTTGAATTAATTGACAACATGTAAAAGCCTTTAGTTTCCTTCCTTCCTTCCTCTCTCTTTCTTTCTTTCTCTTGAGAGAGAGAGAGACAGAAAGAGAGAGAGAGAGAGAGAGCGAGCATGGACGCACGAGGTAGAGGGGGAGAGAGAGAAACTTAAGCAGGCTCTAGACCCAGTACAGAGCCCAACATGGGGCTCGATCTCACGACCCTGAGATCATGACCGAAATCAAGAGTCAGAGGCTTAACTGAATGAGCCACCCAGGTGCCCTAAGCCTTTAGATTTCTAACACAAACACACAGAAATTATTTTATATGGTAACAGTGGGCAGTGATCTCTACATTCCTGCATGGCACTGTTTGGCTGAAGCTGGGTAGCAGCTGTCCCTTTGAGTCAGAGCATGTGATTTCCTGTCCATCACACTGTTCTGTGTTAAGCATTTGCCTATTTCCTCTGGCCCTTTGGGCATTTGATCTCTCGGGTCACCCATAGGATGCTGGATGTGATGGCTTTTTGGTTCTTTCTAAGCCTGAGATTATAAGGTTAATTTGAATATATCCTATGCAAAAGAGACTCTAACTTCAAGTTCTTCTCAGTGCATACCCATCACTTGCATAAGAGTCAATGCCAATATTTGTGTTCCATTTTTGTATTTCTCCCAGGAGATAGGGTACTACTAAATCCAGAAGGATGAGCCATGTGTAATGTTGCTACTACTATAATTGATAATGCTGTCATACATTGTAGTCATGGATTTGTTCCTCTTTGTAAATGGCTAATATGTAGCTTATATTGAATCTGATGCTTCACATAATTTATTGCTGAACATATGCTAGATTGCCTAACCACTGCAATGATATAAACAGTCTCATTTCTTGATGCATGGTCACTGTCCAACTTTAAAAAATTCAACATCTATCACAAACAAACCCTCTTTCCAATAAAGTACTATAAATTCTAATATCTGGGATATTGGTATCAAGTTATTCTTAGGCAAGATTTTAACTGTTTTATTATATAATATTCTCCCTCTAAAAAGGGTAAATATTTCTGGGGGGGTTCATGACAGAAGGGATCTTTATCTCTTTGAAATATTCACTGTATAATTAGCAAAGGATAATGGAGAAGAGAAAATTCCAAAACTGTATGAGTACAATATGATAAATACTATAATAAATGATGACTTGGGGCATAGAGGAGACTGCATTAACCCAATATTAGAGAATTAAAGAAGATGTTGTGGGAAGAAGTGATATTTAAGCTAAGATCTAAACATTAATTAGGGTTCATATGATGGAAAGTGAGCAAGAATGTTTCAAAGAGACTAATGTGTGCAAAGACAGGGAAGAGGGAGGAAGCAAGTCATGTTGGGGAAAAGAAATGGGCCCTGGGCTGGAACATAGATGAGAGACTGTAAGTGGCAAGAGATAGACCTGGGCGGGAAAGTAGGAATGTAAGTGTGAGGCTTTGTAGATTGTTTCAAGAAATTTTGTTTTTATCTTAAGAGCAAAGGGAAAGCATTGGAGACTTTAAATAAAGGAGGCCAGATGATCTAACTTCAGTTTTTAGAAAGCTAAACCTAGCTATAGTATGGCAACTGGTGAAAAGAAGATGATAAGAAAACCTGGAGATAATGACACCATTTAAGATACAGTGCAGAGGGAGAGAAGTGGAAAGATTCAGGAGATATTTAGAAAGTAGGACAGAAAATAAGGAAATGAGTGAGAACAACAAGAAGGGAAGGACAGGAGGAATGAGCAAAAGAAGGAAAGAGAAGAGTCAAGGATGACTGGAGTTTTTATATGGGCTTTATGGAGAACGAGTGCCGTAAAAGCGTAGCATCCTAGGGGGTCTTGACCTTGTGTTACACTTCACCATCATCTCTCATCTTACAGCTGCAGAGAGTTTTCAGTTTACTAAGTTCAGTCATAACTACCATGTCATTCACCAACTGCATTTCCAGAGGAAAAGTTAGTAAAAGGCCAGAAGAAATGGGACACACTGGGAATGGGAAGCAAAAGATGGCTCCAGTGGCTGGAGCACGTGACGTAAAATGATGTGAGCAAGGTCAAGATACAGAAACACGTAGAGTTGTGCAGGGCATGTTAATAACTTTGAGATTTAGTCCTAAGAACACGGGAAGCCATTGGACGATTTTAAGCAATAGTGGCATAATTGGTTTGATGTTTTAAAAATACCATTCCAGTAGCTCTCTGAGGAGTGGAGAGGAAGTGGGGCAGAATGAAGGGAAAGAAGTCAAATGGCTATTGCAATAGTTACAGTGATAAAGATGGCAGCTTTGACTAGCATAGTGGTGGGTGAAATTTGGAGAAGGACCTCTGTATAGGTCCTTGAGGTATATATCTCATCCCTTCTGTTTTTTGTTCATTGTTGTTTATCACAGTCTTTGCTTGTGCAAGAAGGCAAGAAAAAGATATAAAAAGACATACAGATTGAAAAGAAAGAAAGTTTTCTTTATTTACAGACCACAAAATCATCTATGTGGAAAATCTCAAAGAATGTAGAAAAAAGCTACTTGGATGGATAAGTACATTTAGCAAATTTGTAGAGTACCAGGTTGATATTTAAAAATTAACTATATATGGTGATTAACATATCATAATAAAAAATTAACTGTATCTTTCCTCTAGCAAAGAACCACTGGACATTGAAATTTTAAAAAATAACATGTATAATAGTATCAAACACAAAATGCATAGAGATAAGTGTAAAAAAATGTGCAAGGTTTGTATGCTAAAAACTACCAAACACACTGATGACAGAAATTAAAGAAGACATAACTGAAGGGAGAGCTATACCATGTGGACTGATTGGAAGATTCAGTATGCTTAAGTTGTCAGTTCTTCGCAAACTGATCCATAAACTCAATGTAATCTACCCAAAATTCCAGTGGGCTTTTTTTTTTTTGGTAGAAATAAATAAGCTGAGTCTAAAATTTATATAGAAAAGCAAAAAGCCGAGAAGAGCCAAAGCAATTTTTATAAAGAAGAACATAATTGGAGGATTCATATAACCTGATTTCAAGATTTAACTGTAACCTTTCAATATAATATGGTATTAGTGTAAGGGTAGACACATATCAATGGAACAGAGCCCAAAAATAAATACACATATACTGTCAATTGATTTTTGACAATAGTAACAAAATAATTTAATGGAGAAAGGAAAGTTTTTTCAACAAATCATGCTGGAAAATTAAACATCCATATTAAAAAACAAATTTTTAATGAAGAATTTTTTAAAAGATTTTATTTATATGAGAAAGGGAAGGAGAGAGAGAGAGAGAGGGAGCACAAGCAGGGGGAACTGCAGAGAGAGAGGGAGAAGCAGGCTCCCCATTGATCCTGGGACCCTGGGATCATGGGATCATGGGATCACGACCTGAGCTGAAGGCAGATGCTTA
Organism: Callorhinus ursinus; assembly: GCF_003265705.2. Lineage (NCBI taxonomy): Eukaryota > Metazoa > Chordata > Mammalia > Carnivora > Otariidae > Callorhinus > Callorhinus ursinus. The sequence continues at coordinate 40,057,375 of NW_027397071.1, forward strand.
ACTGACTGAGCCACTCAGGTGCCCAAAAAACAAATAAATTAACAAAAGAATAACAAAAACTCATACCTGTGCCGTTAGAAAAAGAGAACACAAGCAGATTTTATAAATATAAAACCTAAACCTCTAAGAGTTCTATAAGAAAACATAGGAGGAAATTTTTGTAGCCTTATTGATGCAACCATATTTTAGGAAGGATACCAAAAAATGTGATTTAAAAGTTTGATAAGATAGACTTCATTGAATTTAAAAACTTCTTTCAAGACATTGCTAAGACTATGAAAAGGCAAGCCACAGGCTAGAGAAAAATACTTTCAAAATGCATAGCAGATGAAAGACTTCTACCTAGAATCTAAGAACTCTTACAAGGAAATAATAAGGCAATCTGAACAAACACTTCACCAAAGAAAGAGGTATGAACACACATAAACATGTGAAAAGATTATTAACATCATTAGTTGTTAGAGAAATATAAAATAATACTACAATGATATACCATTACATACCTACTTAAATGGCTAATATTTTATTTAAAACAGGCAACAAAAAAGTCTTGTCAAGGATGTGTAGCAACTGGAATTCTAATCCATTGCTGGTGGGAATCCATAATGGTAAAAACACCTTAGAAAAACTCTTATCATAAGATCTAGTAGTCATCTCTTACATGTTTATTCAACAGTAATAAAACCATCCACACAAAGAACAGAATGGTCTTAACCATCTTATTCATAGTAGTCCCAAAGTGAGAATAATTCAAATAATCATCAACTCGTGAATGCATAATTAAAGTGAGATACATCCACAAAATGGAATATTACTCAGGAACAAAAAAAGAATGAATTTCTGAAAATCAACAACATGATTGCATTTATAGGACATTCTGGAAAAGGCAAACCTATAATGACATAAATCAGATGAGTGATTGGTGGGGGCAAATTTCCAGTCTAATGGTGAATACAAGTAAGTAAATAGAATGACAAGACATAAAAGCAACTCAAAATGAAAAGACAGAAGCAAATAAAATTTACCTTAAACCTCAAGTATGTGTATATTTTTCATGTGGTTAAATTCCATATCTCTACAGTCTACATGTACACAGAGTATAATGTATATTATCACCAAAAATTAGGCTCACTCACAAAGCCCCATTTTTGGAAGGTATCCATTTATGTAATACAAAATTATTAGGAAAAGCAATTCTTTTCTATAATGTGAGACAAGCAGAAAACAGTCCTGATAGGTTATTTTTATGTGTTGCTACTTTCAGCTCACCCTTATATACACACTAAAAAGGAGCATCTAGAATCTAATCTCAAAAAATAAGTATTACAATGTCCACGTTATTTGCACCCACCTGCCATGTGACCGTAGTCATTTGTTGTTTTATTAACCACAGATAAATCAAAGCCTTAAACTTTAATAAAATATACCAATGCTTGTGTGTGCCTGTGTCTCAAAATCACACAGATCATTAAGTTTTCTGGATTTGGCACACGCTTTAAAAGACACTGAGGGGTGCCTGGGTGGCTCAGTTGGTTAAACGGCTGCCTTTCGTTCAGGTCATGGTCTCGGGGTCCCGGGATCGAATCCTGCTTCAGGCTCCTGGCTCAGCGGGGAGCCTGCTTATCCTTCTCCCCACTGCTGTGCCCTTTCTCTCTCATTACCTCTCTTTCTCAAATAAATAAATAAAATCTTTTAAAACAAAAAAAACCCAAATTGAAATTGTTTACTTAATTCTCACCTTGCCCACCCACCGAGAGTAATAATTTTTTGGAAAAAAGTGTTTCTTGAAGTCATGAAAATGCACAGAACTCTGGAAAACAGAGAGACTTTGCAGGATGTCTTACCTGGCTTGAGATGAGCGAATGGAATTTCACCAGTGAGAAGTTCCCACAGACACAGAGCGTAGCTGAAGACGTCAGCTTTGATGGTGTAGCGTGTGCACTGCGTGAACACCTCAGGAGCCATCCAGCGGAGGTTCTGCGTGTCCAGAAACATCCACAAGTCATTTACCAAGTGTTTAGTTATTCCATTGTAGAACAGTGTTTTTCTTAGTAAGGATTTAAGTGTTCTCACAATTGTTCTTGAAAGATATATACATAAAATAACATCGATTGCCCTATACTGTGCAATAAAATGGTGTGTTTATACATAAATAGCAGGTTTACTCTTGTTGCTCATTTTTACAAAGGGCATTTTTTAAATCATTGGAAGATCATGAGATTCACAATTCTTCCCAAAATATTGCAACAATATTAATCATCAAGTAACCCTGCATCTTATAAAGTGATGATCACAGCAGCAGCATTTTCAGTTTACTTCTAAGCACCTTACCCCTAGAAGCCATAGAAGCTTCTGAATAGCCAATCACAATTCACCCAAGAGCTCTATGCCTCCCTGGGGGTGAATCACACACTGTGGGAGGCACCTTCCCTCCTTTAGATCTTCAGGTTGTAATTTAGGAAGTCACTAAATCAGACCCCTAAATAATGCCTTCATGACTGAGAAGAGAAAGGACCGTAGGGGAGTGCCCAGAATATTCCTATGAAGCAGATATCTTACTGGCAGGATCACATCTGTCACACCTCCTTTGTTTGCCCAGTTGTGTTATTTCTGAATGCGGTTTGGGCAATAAATATTCCGGGAACAAAGTCTATAAAACGTTATAATCTTCTCTGTACAAAGTTTTATATTCATGTTTTGATGGCATTATTTACATTCTTTTCACTTGCAGTTATGTATTTTTTGGTTTTAAATATAAGTTTCCATTCTGGGATGCAAATGCATAATTTTGATTTATTTGTGGTTTAGGGGAAAGAGCAGTAGGTTTTGAGTTAGGAGATGGAAATTGCAGTTCTAGCTCTACCATTGCCTGTTTGGGCAGATCTAGAGAAATCTCATATGCTTCCTGGACCTCAGATTCCTCAAGGGCAAACAGAGGAGGCAGGCCCTTCCAGCTCTAAAATCCCATGGATCCATAACCTTATCAATGAACTTCACCAAACACCTTCTTTCTTTGTATTTCCACTGAAGGAAACCAGTATTCTTTTATTGTTCTTCCTGAAATTCTATGCAGAGCTGTCTGCTGATAATTCTTTTGAAGTGTCTATCTTATTTTGAAATCATGCATAATTACAGCATTCCAAGAATATCTCTGTTCTGATTATGGTGCTTATATGCAATTCTTCCACATCAGCTTTTACATTCCAAATAGTCTCCACTTATGTAGCAGATTATGCATTGTGTCACAACATTGCGTAAGTGGAAGTAGGCATATGATGTGCCCATTTTTCCACAGGGGAGTAATAGAGTAATTAGCCAACTTACACAAGGCCCCTTAACTAGTAAGAAACAAAATAGCCTTCAAAATAAATCTAGAGTAGTGTTGTGCTTAAAGACTACATTGCTAGAATAAAAGAATTACTTGCTGTTGGTGACATTCAATTCAATTTCTTCCAACAAAAGTTTATCTACCCAGTCTGGATGTGTTTTAGAGTCACCCGGGGAAACTTAATAGATACGGGTACCCAAGATCAACCCCAGGCCAATGAAATCAGAATTTCTGGGCGTTAGATTCAAGTGGCATACTTTCTAAAACAGTTTCTGAAGTGATTCCAATATGCAGCCAGGATTGAGAGCCACTGATTTAGCTATCTCTATGTCCCAGGTCTGCATGTCCTGTCAAAAAGAGGACTCATTCTTCCTACCTCGCTTACCTCATATCTTACCATTCTCCTTTTGCTTACTCTACTCCAGTCATTCTGTCCTTAAACACACAGAGAATTTTCCTGCCTCAGGGCCTTTGCACCTACCGTTCCCTCTGTATTTCTCTTCTCCCTATGTGGATGACTGCTGGTCAGGTCTCTCATCAGATGTTATCTTTCCCTCTTGCCCTATCTAAATGGCACCCCTACTACTCTCCATTCATATGCTGTGCTTTGTTTGTTCTTCATAACACTTATCACCACCAATATATATTTTGTTAATTTGTGCAGTGTCTAACTCCTTCTAGAAGAATATTAGCTCCATAGGAATAAGAAAAATAATTTGGTCACTGTAACATCCCCAGTTCCTAGAAGAATGTCTGGCATCTAGTAAGTAGTCCATAAATATTTGTTGGATGGATAAGTGAAATCTAACTGGGGAAACCAGCATGAATAATCCTGCTTACAATACAACATGGTCCATGATGTGGTTCCTGCCTTCCACTCTAATGCATCTTTCACTCTCTCTTTCTCACACAGTGCATGCCAACAATGCCAATCTATTTGAAGTTCCCTTAGGAAGTCTGATATTTCTCATTCTCCCCTGTGACTTGGCTCACACTGTTGTTCATTCTACCGGCCACTCCTTTCTGTTTTCCCTCCACCTAATTTATGCCTATTCATCCCACCTGAGCTCCCATGATGCTTTGTCACACCTTATTTACCACTGAATTTCCACACTGCTTTCAATCTATCTGCTTATTACCATGTTTTCCCCATTGGAAAATGAGCTCCTTGAAATTAAGGACTAAGCTCTTCTTCACATGTTGCATTCCTGGCCCTTTGCACAATGCCTGATACATGGTAGGCCCTCAATAAATGCTTGTAGACTGAATGAATAAGAGTTTAAATTAGCAGTGCAAAATGCACAGAAGCCCAGACAGAAAAGTGCATGGGGAGGAGGCAGCAGGGGGGACATTATGCAAGGAAAGGCACTTAAAATTGATAAAATTTCCTGGGTCTTGCAAGATGAGTAGACTCCTTTTAGGTGGGGTGCAGTAGAGGGCTATCCAGGCAGAGAAAACCACACCAGCAGAGTCACAGGGATATGAAGGTGAAAGCATGTTTGGGGAATGACCAGGAGGCTTGTGTGCTGGGCTACAGGGGACTTGAGAGAAGTTGCTGTGGGGGAAGAGGTCACGGAGGGGTCCTGAGCCAGGCTGGGGAGGAGAGGAGGCTGCCAGGCAATGAATTTGGATTTTGGCCTGTGGGTAAGTGGATATCTTTTTTTTTTTTAAGATTTATTTATGTGTGTGTGAGAGAGAGAGAAAGAGAGAGAGAGCATGCATGTGCGTGGGGGGAGGGGCAGAGGAAGAAGGAGAGAAGGTATCTAAGCAGACTCCCCACTGAGCACGGAGCACGACACGGGGCTCGATTCCGGGACCCTGAGATGAGGACCTGAGGTGAAATCAGGAGTTGGATGCTTAACAGACTGAGCCACCCAGGCTCCCTGGGTAGTGGGTATCTTTGATGGTTTACAGGAGGAGGTGAATTGTCAGAACCCAATATTTGGCTGACGCTGCAAAGAATGAGTTGGAAGAGAATACTGGAGTTAGAATCCTACTTCTAGTTCAGAAAAGAGATGATGAAGACCTGAACTGAAGTGGAAAATGAGAGGTTGGGTTGAACTTAAAACAAGCATGCAAACAGAAAAAGTGAGTAAAGTCAGGGGAAGCAGGGAAGGAAGGAATGGAAAATTACCTCAAACTTGGGTAATTAAATAACATAGGTAGTCTAGAAAGAGAAGTTACTTTTTGGGGGTGTGGGGGGAGCAAAGGAGAGAGCAGGTAATGAATTTAATAGCAGACGTTTTGAGTACAATTATTCTTGCTTCAGACATTATAACTTCTATTTTACTTAAACATTGATGCTTGGTTATGTGACATTTTGCCTTATAATGCTAAAGTAGAAGAAATTTGTTAATAGATGCTGGTTAACTACAAATTCTATAGTTAGTTATCGATTAAATGTTCGCTCCACTACTTCATAAGAAGATCTAAAACCGAAAGCCAATTAACCATGCCTGCCATGTACTTTTTTAAGTTATATTTGAAACAAATTCTGTATCATTTTGCCCATTGCCTTTTCCAAATATATATCTAATCTATTTTTCTGGTAGAGCCTTGAAAGAGTTCTTTTGAGGGCTTAGTGCAAATAAAAACAACACAGTATCCTGCCTCTGGGACAATTGCAATGCTTCCAGTTAAAGCTGTTCTCATCTCACTTCGCCTCATGCTGAGTTTACACATTTTAATTGTTTCATAATTATAGGGAACACAAGCAGCAGCAAACCCCAGGTTGTTTTGTCATGTTGTCTTCGTCCAGAGACTGTAGAAATCTTGATTCTGAGGGAAGGAGAAAACGAATTCATGTCAAAGGAAATATCTTTAAAAATAAGGTCAAAATCACAGCTATAATTTTGAAACCCCAAGAAACCTCTATCTTATTTAAATGTTCACTTCCTTTCTTTTAGCTGGGGATATCAAAGATGAAAAACTGAAAATAAATGATATACTTTTAAGATTCAGGGTCACTGAAATTTGAATGACTTAGAAAAGTATAGCTGTCAGTGTGAAATCCATTTTCAGATTCGTCATACAATATGAGGGACCAACTAGGAATGAAGAAAGAGACTGATGTCATTCGGGATATTATTCATGGAAATCTCACCTCCAAAATCTGCCACCACAGCATGCCCATCCTCACAGAGAAGAATATTATGACTATAAAAAAAAACAAAAAACAAAAAACAACTTTGAGTAAACTTTACTATTACTGAATCCAGTGCCTTAAGGAAAAGGATGATATTTGTTTACCCACAGGATAAAGAAGCTGCAAAAGATGACCAGAGATCTTAGGTTAGTGAGTCTGATTTTCTGAATTTTGCTAATTCAAAGGGAATATTTACAAAATCATTTTATATCTAACTTTCAAAGTATACAAAGTATCCAACTTTGTGTAGATCTTCTAAACTTGTCAAAAAGTCCCATTAGCTGAAGATCAGTTTTTCAGATACTTGAGGTTCAGTTGCTAATACAATTGTAACAGTGTCAAAGGCATCTCTGAGCATATGAGAGTCAGAGCAAGGGAACCAGCTTGCTGGAACCCGAGGTATAAGGACAGTTCAAGTCAGAGCCCGACGTGAACACCGTAAAAGGACCCTTTGTGGAAAATGTCTTGGCCAGTATCTTCTAGCTACAATTCCAGGAAGAAGAGTGTTTTTAAGACTGCCACTAGCACTAGCAAAACCACTTTTTAAGTTCTTAGGGAAGAAAAGGTATAAAGGTCATCAAAATCTTTCCAGACCATAATTCAAGCTAGATTAACAATGTCCTTCCTTTTCAAAAAGTAAATCAAGACTGGGAAAGCCCCAAAAGAGGTCGTTCCTCCCACATGTTGGTGAAATGAGTTGTGGGATATCTTAGGGACAAGCATATCATGATTCAAGATTGTCTTTGAGTGCTTCTTACTGAATGCCTTTCTTCATGCTCATTTCACATTTGGCTTGTAAATGAGTCATTTCAGTATTAGGAGATCCTCCACTGGATTTCTTTTAGTGTCCATAGGCTATACTATATTTATTTTATTGGCTCTATCCTTAATTGTTTTGCTTCGTGATCAATATAAGGAAAACACTATTATTTTCTAGTCCTGAATAAGTCCTGAATAAGATATTGAATCCTTTGCATAAGTGCTTTTTTGTTGCTGACTGGAGCTTTATTTACTAAGTTATTTTTGAACTTCCTTAGTATCATTAGTGACTTTTATTTCTGTGATATAGACTTAATCCTCTTTTCAACTACCAAAAATCTAGACTATGTTTAAAGTCACTGTGCTTGGAAAAACCCAGTGTAGAAGTAATCAAGGATGTCAAAACAAAATCCCCAAATCCTCTCTTTAACTACAAATTTATCAGTTGCTACATGTGATGAGATGACTGTCATGATAAAGAACTTGATAGCATCAGGAGCTCTCTGGAAGTTCAAGTACAACAAGAAAAATACATCTAATTTTGTACCACTAGGTTCTTTGTAGGATTTATGGGAGTTTCAATACCACAATCCCTTGGTCTATCAAGGGATAATGGGTGTTACATTTTAGAGATATCATTAAAACACATACTGAGCATGGATTCCCCAATCATCATACATTTCTATGTATAGCATCCTGTCTGTTATTTTATTTTAATTCCAATTGGTTACCTAGAACAGTGGTTATTAAAAAAATATTTTTAGGCGTATAATCTCAACATGTAAAACAGATTTGTAAATGGATCTGCTGCTCTAGTTCAATATGGGGAAAGGCTCCCAGAACTACTAAACCTTCACTTTTTCCATAATAGTAGTCATCCAGGCAATAGCTTAAAATCATGGATCTTGAGAAGCCCTCAGATAAGTTACATCTATATGGAATATTTAGAAAATTTCTTCCAAAGTAAATATTTTATATTATTCAGAATGATGTTATAGCAGCTAGCTGGAGTTGGGGCGGAGCGTTTAGCAAAATTTTACCCTTTTATCAAAGAAATTGGGCACCCAGTACATCACGGTATGAGAAGCAGGATATCTCAGGATGCGTGGATTATGCTCACTGCTGTACCTCTGCTGTTTTTAGCACATGCATTACATAGAAGCATTCAATAAACATTTGTTGAACACATAAAAGAAATAGAAAATAGTCATGAGTATTTTTTGAATACCACTCATCAATCTACTGATAAATATTTAGAATTCACAGAATCCTACAATTGGAAGGGACATTAGAACTAACTTAGCATAACCCTCTTAGTACCTAGAAGAGTCCAAAGCTCAGAGAACTTCATGTATCAATGGAGATTACATAGGTAACTAGTAACAGTGAAGACATAGACTCTAGTTCACGAAGGCCATTCTTTCAGAACTTAGAACAGGGACTGGCAAACAGTAGGTGAGAAATGCATTTTATGAATTATTCTTGTGTTAGGTTATGGACCTATCCCCACAAGCATGACATTTTCTTTCCTCACATTATCAAGATACTCTGAGAGATGCAAAGTGAGGCAAGTTATGAATTTCATCTTCAAGGAACTTAAAATCAGCTGATAAAAATAAAGATGAATGTGGGTTATGTAAGAATTCAAAGAAAATTGTGTAGGTTAAAAAAGGAAATTATTTTTGAAGTGGGACTGGAGGGAAAGTCTGTAAGTCTATAAATACAATTTGGCTGAATGCTGGTCATATACCAAGAAATTCTCTATATACTGGAATATAGTGGTGAACAAGATAGGCAAAGAGTTTGTGAGCCGATGTAGTCAGGAGGAAATGGGGCAGAAGATGAAGGGAGAAAAGAAGTCTAAGTTGGGGGATGATCTTAGAAAGGTCAAGAGCTGGGGATACCTATAGTTTCTATCAGGAATTATAGGAAGAATATACTTCCTAATTGGAGTACATGCTGCAGAATAATGGAGGAAAACTGAGTGAAGGTGGTGTTGGATTATTACAAGGAGAGATGAAAGCCGGGAAGGGAATTCTAGGCCTGATGCATGGAGATAGCACATTTTTATGCATAAGGGCGATGCTCTGAAAGCAGAAAGATTAGTATTCAAGAATAATTTTAGGCCCTGGGTACAGAAGGCCAAAAGTAGAAAGAGGGGAAAATAAACAAGATAGGATTAATCCATCAAAACATCTGAAAAAAAGTGTCTAGGTCTTGGGATAGCTTAGATATAGAGACTAAAGGGAACAGAAAGCCAAGGATCATCCTTCATCACACTTCAACTTTTCTAGTTTGGAGTTCCTAAGCACAAGGCAATAACATATCCAATTAGAAGGGATTGTCTTACTAAAAACCCTATGCTTTTTTCTTAAGATTTTATTTGTCAGAGAGAAAGAGACAGAGAGAGAGCACAAGAAGGGGGAACGACAGGCAGAGGGAGAAGCAGGCTTCCCGCTGAGCAAGGAACCTGATGCCGGGCTCGATCCCAGAACCCTGGGATCATGACCTGATTCAAAGGAAGAGGCTTAACTGACTGAGCCACCCAAGTGTCCCAAATCCTATGCATTTTTATGAAAAGGGTAGTGGCTGAAGTGGGAGGCTGAGAAACTTCAAAGTCAGTGTTTTGCTTGGCAAGATTGGACTCACTACACAAAAAATTATTATGTTTATCAAACTAAAATGAACATGAACTCGGGCGCCTGGGTGGCTCAGTTGGTTAAGCGACTGCCTTCGGCTCAGGTCATGATCCTGGAGTCCCGGGATCGAGTCCCACATCGGACTCCCTGCTCAGCGGGGAGTCTGCTTCTCCCTCTGACCCTCCCCCCTCTCATGCTCTCTCTCTCATTCTCTCTCTCAAATAACTAAATAAAGTCTCAAAAAAAAAAATGAACATGAACTCTTGTGTTCTTAACAAACAATAGCAAATTACACGAAACAAAGGATGAAGTGACACTTTAGGAACACAAGGCTATCTGAGTTCAGAGCAGCAAATGGAACCAAATGTCAAAAAGGATGCTATGAAAATAATACTGCAGAACTTCAGGAAGGGCTGGAACAAAATGAAATTTTCTATTTACTTCAAGGCAGTCTTTTGGATTTGTCCACTCCTTCTCTAACCACTCAGTAACAACGGAAACTAATTTTTAGAACTACCTCTAAGATTCAGCCACTCATTTTTTAGTTAGTGCTGAGTGATAGTTCCTATCTGGAGTGAAATAAATAGAGATAGGCAGGGGTGAAGCTGAGAGAATCTGTGCTAATCAGTGACAGCACTAAGGCTTTGTGGTGGCCCTTGTGGTGGGTCAGAGAGTCCTCAGCATCGGGGTTGAGGATACCTAGGGAAGGGGAGGAGCTTAGAGCTGAAGTCAGTTAAGACAACAGAAGTAGTACAATTATTATTAGTGATAACTTCAAGAATTTATTACTGAGATTTGTTCTGAATGGCAAGTTTTGAGAGGAATGAGAGTAGTGAAAATTGTGGGGCAGTAACAGCGAGGGTAGCAGTCAAGAAAAAAGGGAGTAAATACTGGATGAGAGCCTCCTTTGGGCAAGCACTGATTTTTCCATTCCTCATGGATCCACTCTATGGTTGGTATTAGCCTATGCACCCTATGGATGGATAACTGAGGATCACAGCGGTTGCATAAGATGGCCAGTATCACAGCTAGTAAGAGGTGGAGGCAGCATTCAACTCTCAGGCTCCAGAATTTGCCCCTTTTAGAAGCTGACTTCCACATCACCCAGATAGGCCCTGAGGAGCCAGGACTCTTCCAGCTTGATGTCTAGACAGAAATTCCAGAAAATCTGCTTGAGTGAAGGAAGACCGGCCAGCTAGTGCTAAAAAGTTCTGTGTTCAATGTATGACTATAAGGTAATGAGAATGAAGTCAACAAGCTACATGGAAATAAATCTAATACACCTCTGATCCACAAAGACACAGCAGGCAAACACTAACCTTCTTCCCTTCTGGGTTTGGTTAAATAGGTCATATGTAGATGAACGAAGCACAGTCCCTGCGAACAGGAAACTTGCAATCTGACCTGGGAATCCAGCTAGGAACACAAAGAGTGTCATCAGGATCAGAAGAGTGAATGGAAACAAGGTGATGGGAATTCTAAGACTTTTTCTTCCTTAGGAGACCACCCAGGAGGTTCATTTTTATCTGTCTGCTTTTATATAAAATTCTGGGGGGAGGCAGTTTTCTGTTACACATGACGCTTTACAGAGCATCTTCATGCATATAACATTTGGTGGAAATAGCCCTGTGAGTCAGGCCCTTTGGATTTGAATTTGATAGACGAACAAACCTGTCAGTAATTGATTGAACTAGCACTTTAGCACAAGTCCTACCATCTGGGGGGAAGGGATTGAGAAATAAGGGGCAGGAGATGAGAAGAGTTAGGTTACAGAGGAAGGAAGGAGGGCAATGGTGAACAGATGTTGTAATATACACACATGTACACATAAGCAGTACACACACACACACATTTGCTGTGTGGAAACATCTTTAAGGGTGACATGCTGCTGAGGAATGCTCTCCAGATAGCAGTAGGTTTTGTAGCCATACAAGAAAGTTCAAGAGATAAACATCAACAAGCCCTTCATTCTTACAGTAATTTTTGTCTTTTCTGGATTTAACATGTCGTTTTCATCCAAATTAGTGTGGTTTTAATAGTCCGCACTATTTGCGGACTTGTAATTTAGTTGTGTTGAGTGAGGCTCAAGCTCCAAAGCAAGTAGCTTAGCTGATGAGTATGCCAAGTCAACCTTGCAGCATCAGTAGCTCAAAGGGCTTTATTGCCGTCTTTGGTGATCATGCATTACAGGAGAAACGGTATGCTGGAATGGCAGTGGTTATCTGCACAGGTTTACCCTTCCTTCTGTGAAGGCCTCATTCTGAGGTAGAAACCACAGGGCCTGCTTTCAAAGAGATGACAATCTGATTGGGAATGAAATGCAAACTGACAGGAAGAGACATTATCATATATAAGCTAGAATGTAAAGTAGCTTTTACTGTCAGAGACCTAGAAAAGAATATAGTGACTGTGAGAATTAATTCTGGAAAAGATCGTTAAAATAGAAGAGAAGATCATAAGAAATAGGTTGAAGAGAAGGTAGTGTGTAGGAAAAGGACCCGGAGTCAGAACACCTGGTTTTTGCTGTTAGTAGTCCCATAAATTTGGACAAATAATAATTTTAACTTTTTGAATCTTCCTTTCTCATCTTTAAAACTTTTGAGAGGAATGAAGAACGTTAAGAGATCATACACAGAGGGGCACCTGGTTGGTTCAGTCAGTTACATGTCTGCCTTCTGCTCAGGTCATGACCCTGGAGTCTGGGATGGAGCTGCATGTTGGGCACCCTGCTCAGAGGGGAGTCTGCTTCTCCCTCCCCCCCAGCTCCTTCTCTCTCTGGCTCACTCTCTCTCAAATAAATAAACACAGTCTTAAAAAAAAAAATCATACATGGAATTTTGTAAATTCTGAACTGCTAAATAGGTATTGGTTGTTATTAATACATGGAGGACCTAGCTTACAGAGTGTTTGTACAACTTACAAACAATGCCCTTTGTAAATGATAAAGCCGTGTACTTGGTAGGTATCAAGTGATGAGTCTTGGAAGCAATGTGACTTTCTGGATCAAAACCCACAGGAGAAACTGACTTCACTATGGAGTATTTCAACTTATTCTTAGCCCTAGATAGTCTCTTCTCCTTCCATTACCATTGTCTAATTCTTTTTTTTTTTTTTAAGATTTTATTTATTTATTTGAGAGAGAGAATGAGAGAGAGAGAGCACATGGGTGGGGGGAGTCAGAGGGAGAAGCAGGCTCCCCACTGAGCAGGGAGCCTGATGCGGGACTCGATCCTGGGACTCCAGAATCATGACCTGAGCCGAAGGCAGTCGCTTAACCAACTGAGCCACCCAGGCGCCCCTCCCATTGTCCAATTCTATAAAACTATTGCTGCTTTGATTGAATGACCGCATTTCACCTAAAGGAATCTTTGTTCTCCTGACCGCATTGATACCGCAGTGTTTGGAGTTGCCTCCAGCTTTGTCTTTTATCATGATTTGGGTCAATTGTTTACGTAACAGAACTATTTATCTCTTTGAAATGTCTGTCCCTTACAGATGACTCCACAATAAAGTTCTTTTAACCCTAACAATGCATGCACTTAGCAGAATACAAAATACAACTGAAGGCAAGATTTACTTCATCCAATGTGAACACAGTCCATGCTCGGACCTTCAGTTCTTTCTTCCAGAGTAACACAGTTCACTTTCAGAAATGAATAAGCTGTTTTCAATGTGGTGTGTGTGTGTGTGTGTGTGTGTGTGTGTGTGTGTGTGTGTGTATTTATATCTTTTAAGTATTTTCTCCAGTTTTCTTTTAAACAAAAGTGAGTGGAAGTTAAATTCTGCTGGTTCTTTTTCTTTATGACATTTTTTTTTTTACTCCAACCTCAGAACTGAGTTAATTTAATGAAGTCATTATGTAAGCATCATGAGTCTTTTCATTTTAATTGCCTATATTGAAAATTTACCTAAAGTGCTCAAATGATTCATAATCAGTTGGTTATGCACTATAGTCCAATACTAATTGTCACTATTAATCAGACTGGCCTGATTATTAGACCATTTTCCAATTCTGACTTTCTTCCAGAGCCAGACTGAAGTTCATGATGGCCTTAGAAGGTTCAAGGTGACTTGCTACTCTCACTCTGCTACCATTAAGACTTTTTTTAAGTCACTTAAAAAAGAAACATAAATAATAATTCATTTTTTTCTGAATTATAGAGCCATGTAATTGTTTGTGTCAGTTGCTACTAACAAACACTAGTTTAAGGGCACCATGCCAACCTCTCAGTGTCCTATTTGAAGAGATGACAGCCTCAGAAGTGTAAACCGAATGACGCAACAGCAATGCTCCCCAGACTTGCTATAAGCCACTGTTTTCTGATAAATGCCTGAAGGTGATTAACTTACATGATTAAAGACACATGGCTATTGGCATGCCTGGAAGCATTCCAAGGGTTAAATCAGTGGAAGCAATTAGGCTTCATTTTGAATCTCATCACACTGTGAAAGTCATTAGTTTACAAACAGATCTGCCTGACAAGCAATCATTCAAACCTGATGCTGAGGAGTCCCAGATCTGCCAGCTGCCACATTTTGCTGGTGGTACTACTTGATGGCCCAGAATTCTCTTTTGGCTCCAGACCTCCCTCTGGGGAATTACCACCTTCTTGACTTTCAGCCGAGGCAATACACTGTTCTCTACTATTAAGCTCCCCTTAAAAACCCTTTCTCAACCTTTGCCACTACCAAACTAAATGTGGCTCTGTACCTCTCAATATGTAACCCCCGTACCCTCATCTGCTTCCAGTTTGTTTCAAGTATAAAGTGCTTCCTAGATCCTTGAAATGCAGCACAGCTCAACTCTCCTCACTTTGGAGCTCTGTGCCCTTTCCTAAAAAAATACTTCCAAGTCATGTAGATCATCTCCTTGCGGTCACAGATGTATTCTCGCGTGCTCTTTTTTTTTTTTTTTGACATTTTTTTTCCTCTGATTTTATCTTTCTATCTCTGCTTCTTACATCATAGGGAACAAAAGCAAATAAAAACTCAGTATCTTCATGAGGGGTGACTGCTGGGGATCCTGTGTTTGAGCCTCAGGCAATGGAGACAACACATTTAGGTTCAGAGATATTTGTTGATATTTCCTTATTATGTATGTTGTGTGGTGATTGTACCCTCGGCAACCACTTGAAGGCCCCTCACAATTTGGGCTGCACACAGAAACCTGGTTAACAATTGTAGGGTTACATAGGAAATCAGGTACTTTGTTTGCTTCATAGCCTAATAAAGCCTCCACCTAATATTCTGGACATCTTTGTACCTTTGGGCCCAACATAAACTGTTCCAGGGCTCTTGCCATAATCAGAAGATTTTGTTGTTGTTGTTTCTGCCAGAAAAGTGAGGCCACTGGAACTCTATTTTTTTTGGATTTTATTTCATCAGGGCACCCCTCCTTGACAACGGCCAGAGAATCCCAAGCCTAGGTTTCCCTATTAATCCCTGTGAAGCTAGTTCTTCACTAAAAATGAAAACTGTAATTTTATTTTTCATGCTACCAGAAAGCAACCCTATTTGGCTTCATACATACTGATTTAAGATAGCTTGTATCTACCATTGGTTCTTAAGAAAAGCATGTCAGGGAAAACCCACATTGACAGCAAAATAGATCCCCAAACTCATTCAGGAATAGCAGTATACAGATCTTGAACATAATATAGGTAAGAGAAGGAATTTACCAAAGCCCCATATCATTAACTTCTAAACACTGAAAGCCTAATTTCAGTGAACTCTCGGAAACCATGGAAACAGAACACTCCAATGAATGCAAAGGATTGTAGAACCTTGACTTTTTCTAAAACAAACTTCACTCTGTCAGTAGAAGTGTATTTGAAGGCTTACCTCTAAAGCTATTGGATTTGTCCCATTGCCAGTGGGATTGAAGAGATGGATTATAAGATTTGTATTGTGGTTAAACCCATTTATTGAGAGTAAGGTGAAGAAAACACCATACTCTTCACTTATTATTTGCTCAACACCATGAAATGCAAGTGGAAGAGTGATAGTGACTGAATAAATCGAACGACACACACTCAGGCTATTGATTGTGAGGTTTCTACGAGTTAGTGTCCTAGAATCAACAAGCAAGTATAATTGCTGTTTCTAGGTATGGCTACAGTTTTGCTTTTGTCCAGGGTATAATCGTATGATGATGAGGCATCTTAGGTATGCAAACTGCAAAATCTGAACTCTATAAAGGAAGAATTTGAAGAGCTTTTTTGTTGTTGTTGTTACTGTTTTTTTGCCAAGGTTAACTGATTGAGCCCCTGACTAATAACTGTTATTTTTCCTGCCTCACCTACTTCTTTTCCCTGATCTCTGAGGATCTAAGCATGTCTCCAGCCTTTGTTAAGTGTGTTATATAGATGCTAAGGGCCCCAATGACTCCTACCGAAAAGTGTGCTAGGACTCTTCCTACCCATGTTTAAGAATCCAGATCCAAAACTGATTTCTTTGGCAACGTGCCTTCTGAACATAAACAGTCAAACACATAAGGTCTGTTTTAACCCTTTATCTCTGCAGGATAAAATTAAATCCTGGATGCTAATGGGGACAAAGAAACAAGGCCAGAGAGAGGAGAGATTAAGAACACAAATATATAAAAACATGTAAGAGAACAAAAATCTTTTGAGTTTGGCGTGGCAGGCACAATTGATATTTTGTGTGCCAAGTTTCCTGTTTAAAGACCCTGAAGTAGGTGTACATGTGTTGAGCAGAGGAGGGCTGAGCTTAAAAATAACAGTTGAGAGGAGAGCTGGGCTTTATCAGCAAAGAAGGTTTTGTGACTTAAGTAGAGCAGCTTCGGACCTGGGCAACTCCGCGAGAGCAGGCGAGGCGGCTCTATCTCTGACAAGAAGAGGCTATGCTCCTGCAGGGCTCGACCTCTAAGGGAGTGTCTCCTTCTAACCTGAGCCACCAATGAGTGTTTAAAAAGTATGGCTTTGGGGTGGAGTCTTTTGGGTTTTCCACCTAAAGTATCATATCATCTGCAAACAATGAGAGTTTGACTTCTTTGCCAATCTGGATGCCTTTTATTTCTTTTTGTTGTCTGATTGCTGAGGCTAGGACTTCTAATACTATGTTGAATAGCAGTAGTGATAGTGGACATTCCTGCCGTGTTCCTGACCTTAAGGGGAAAGCTCTCAGTTTTTCCTCATTGAGAATGATATTCGCTGTAGGTTTTTCATAGATGGCTTTTATGATATTGAGGTATGTATCCTCTATCCCTACACTCTGAAGAGTTTTGATCAAGAAAGGATGCTGTACTTTGTCAAATGCTTTTTCTGCGTCTATTGAGAGGATCATATGGTTCTTGTTCTTTCTTTTGTTAATGCATTGTATCACGTTGATTGATTTGCGGATGTTGAACCAAACTTGCAGCCCAGGGATAAATCCCACTTGGCCGTGGTGAATAATCCTTTTAATGTACTATTGGATCCTACTGGCTAGTTTTTTGGTGAGAATTTTTGCATCCATGTTTATCAAGGTTATTGGTCTGTAATTCTCCTTTTTGATGGGGTCTTTGTCTGGTTTTGGGATCAAGGTAATGGTGGCCTCATAAAACGAGTTTGGAAGTTTTCCTTCCATTTGGGGTGGCTGGGTGATAGACATTGGGGAGGGTATGTGCTATAGTGAACGCTGTGAATTGTGCAAGACTGTTGAATCACAGATCTGTATCTCTGAAACAAATAATGCAATACATGTTAAGAAAAAAAAAAAGAAGAAGAAGATAGCAGGAGGGGAAGAATGAAGGGGGGGAAATCAAAGGGGGAGACGAACCATGAGAGACGATGGACTCTGAAAAGCAAACTGAGGGTTCTAGAGGGGAGGTAGGTGGGAGGATGGGTTAGCCTGGTGATGGGTATTAAAGAGGGCACGTTCTGCATGGAGCACTGGGTGTTATGCACAAACAATGAATCATGGAACACTACATCAAAAACTAATGATGTAATGTACGGTGACTAACATAACAATAAAAAATTTAAAAAAATAAAAAGCATGGTTTCAGGGCAATGTGTTTGCAGCCCTTTGGGAGGCAGGGATTTGTAGGTAACTCAGGAAAGGAACCGTTTACCTATTGAACTAATCTGAAGCTATGGCTTTTACGGTGGTATCTTTATCTCTTCTTAGCACAGGGAGACTAAATGCCCATATTTGTGCAAAAGGCCAGGTTAAAAATGTACTTAGTCCCACATGCCTTCCATCAAGGACACTTTGAAAATTCAAAAGAAACGAACGGGTCTATTTTTTAAAAACTCACTGAACCATTCAGCTTCTCTTCAGTTGCTGAGAAGAGGAGCTGTAGGTTTTTTTCAAGACACTAGATAGTCTATCCCCGTGGGATAGAAATATTAGTCACAGAAATATAAGTTAACAACCATGACGGTTTAGGGCTACTCTAGTTCTAACCCTTTGTCAATGCTCTGTGACTGTCCCCACAATACCCTCAGCTCCTGCCTCCCCTTTGTTCATCCTGTCTTCTCCAAGTTTGAATCCACTTCCAATTTCCTCTAAATAAATATCCCCATTTTTCAACATCCTGTTCAGTGATTTCTTCTTAGCCAGGCTTTCGCAGTGCTTGTCTCCAATAAGATTATAAGTTCCATAGGAGTAAGACCCATGAACCAGGGAAATAATCGGTGATCAATAAACTCTTATTGAATTAAAATTTCTTCCTGATACTGGAGGAATAAATGGCAAGAAAAACTGGGAACAATGGGGGGGATTTTATGGGGAGATTATATTCAGCTGTAACTTTTCCTAAATTCCATAGAATGAATTCTGTATTTACTCAGGTCAAATTGTTGTTTCATGATTCCTAATAAAGGTCCAAATTTGTGACTCTGAATAAATTCTCTGAGACTTAATACCTTAATTTTCCCATTTTATTCTTACTCCAGGCAAATTCTTATCTGTCAGCTACCTATATAATCAGCATTTACCCAACAAATATCTGGGTAATATTTATTTGGCATCCACCACACTGCTAGATATTATGCAGGACACAGAAAAAGCTTTAGAACAAACCCACCTTTCCAGTAAAGATAAGGAAATGAGCTAAATAAACACTTCTCACTCTACCCCTCTAATCACTGACTGCCATGCATAAGTCTGAAGCTCTATTCACCCCATTTACTCACTTCCCCCATGCTTTTCCTGACCTCCTAAATGCTAGCCTTGCTTCAAGAACAAGTTGAAATCTTGCCTCCTTTTTGAAATCTTAGCCAAATATTCTAGCACACACCAATAAATCTGAGACTAAATGCCAATAACACAATTTTCAGTTCCATACATTTGGTACTTGGTATACACTCTGTTATTTTTTTTTCTTTTTCCACATATCTATTTCCCCAGATAGAGCAAAACTATTCTTAAGTGAGTTTTTTATCCTTTGCTCTCTAGGACTTGGCAAATTATAGCAGCTCAAGGAACATCATGATTGTGAATAATCAGTATAGCTACTGATACAACATCCTGGTTTTTTCACAGTAATCCTCTGGGCAACATTCTGTTGTTCTCCTCCCCTTCATAGTCAATGTTCTTGAAGGCTTTTCTTACACTCACTTCTTCTACTTCTTTACTGACCAGCTCCTCTTCAATCCACTAGTCTCATCTTTTTTTCCTTCCACTCCAATAAATCCTTTTTCCAACATGAACATCTGTGCTGCTCAATGCCATAGACTCTTTAGTCCTTGAACTATCTAATCCTGAGCACTTCTTCCTGACCAAAGTGCAGGCTATCACCGTGAATCCAGTTACCCAAATAAGGACCAGGGAATCTTCCTTGATTCCTCCCTGTTCTTTAACCCCTTCATAAAATCAGTCACCATGTCCTATTGATTCTGTTTTTCTAGTATGTTCTACATCTGTCCAGTTATGCTTTCTATGCATTGAGCCCTTATCCACTTTTGACAAGTCAGTAATCCAAAAACAAGTTTGTTAGTATCCCATTTGTAGAAAGTATTACCTATAGGAGATCTTCTTTGCTAGGCATGGTATTAGGCATTAGGTAATAATAATAATTAACACTTATACACACCATGTACTTGGCATGGTTCTAAGCAATGTGGGTTAACCAATTATGGTTAACAATATCACACAACCCCATGAAGTAGATATAATTATTATATCATTTTGAATATAAATGGAATTGCAGCAAGGTTCAGTAACTTCCCTAAGGTAACACAGCTAGATACTTTGAATTCCTCATCTCATTTACTCTCCACTGTAGCCTTATATGGTGATATTAATATTTCATCTTACACCTAAGTATTTAAGGCTGAGAAGCTTAAAATAATTTTCCTAAGGCCACCCATTTGGTAAAAGTGTCAGAGTTATGATTAGAATCCACAACTAGTTGGCTTCAAAATTCATTTACTGTCCTCCACACATGCTTTGAAGTTGCCACACAGAGTGATTTAAGAAAAGTTAAATTGGAAAGTATGGACTGAATTTCTCATCTGTTGCATTAATTTGGGAACATTTGTTTTGAATATTGTTTTTAATGGGAGCAAAGAGGATGAGTGTTAAAATAGTGAAGTCTATAAGTTAAAAGAAAGTAAGCATAACAAGGCACAAAAAATAGTGACCAAGGAGAAAAGTCTGAACACAGAGAGGAAAGAGAAAACAGGACCAAAGGAAGGAGACAAAAAGGGTGGGGGAGTGGGGGTGGTGGTGGACGGGACCTATGGGAGCTGAAGGAGGAGCTAAGCAGAAGCATGAATTGCCTCCATGGTGTTTAGAACATCTAATGAGAATGTGTTAAGAGAAAATGTGATATGTGACTAAATAGTTCAACAACATCCATATTTCATGACGTTGGCTTTATGTGACTAGGTTACTCAGGAATCTACCAGCTGAAACAAAACCAAAGATACTGGGTGATTTTATTCATGCTTACCAACCGCTACCCAGACTTTGCGTGCAGCATGGAAATGACAGATGATTAGTATTCCAAAGAAGTCTATAAGCTATCCAACAAGTTGTGGATACTTTGTATTCTGCACTTACCCAATACAGCAGAACATTTTGTTCCTAAAGAATTTAGTATGCTTTGTTTTTTTGGTTTTTGATTTTTTTGGGCAGGAGTTTGGTTTTGATTTGTGTGTAGTTCTACTTAACTCTATGATGATGGAAACAACAGTTGTAAATGTTACCCACACCCCCTGTATAGTCAAAGAAACAAATGCAAACATTAATTTGAGTGTCTGGTGTCTCGAAGGTGATGAAAGTTGGTTAAAGAGTGTGGGTGGAATGTGGAAAGAATATAGGACTGGGAATCAGAGCACTTAGGTTCAAATATCAGTTCTGCTATTAAGCCTACTGAGTGACTTTGGGGGAAGAAATTCATTTACTGAACTTCAATTTCTCTTATTCAGGATTGTGAGGGTTTTTTTAAATTTTTTATTGTTATGTTAATCACCATACATTATATCATTACTTCTTGATGTAGTGTTCCATGATTCATTGTTTGTGCATAACACCAAGTGCTCCACGCAGAATGTGCCCTCTTTAATACCCAACACCAGGCTAACCCAACCCCCCACCCTCCTCCCCTCTAGAACCCTCAGTTTGTTTTTCAGAGTCCATTGTCTCTCATGGTTCGTCTCCCTGTCCGACTTACTACCCTTCATTCTTCCCCTCCTGCTATCTTCTTCTTTTTCTTTTTTCTTAACATATGTTGCATTATTTGTTTCAGAGGTACAGGTGATTCAACAGTCTTGCACAATTCACAGTGCTCACCAGAGCACATACCCTCCCCAATGTCTATCACCCAGCCACCCCATCCCTCCCACCCCCCACCAATCCAGCAACCCTCAGTGTGTTTCCTGAGATTAAGAATTCCTCATATCAGTGAGGCCATATGATACATGTCTTTCTCTGATTGACTTATTTCACTCAGCATAACACCCTCCAGTTCCATCCACGTCGTTGCAAATGGCAAGATCTCATTCCTTTTGATGGCTGCATAATATTCCATTGTGTATATATACCACTTCTTTATCTACTCATCTGTCAATGGACATCTTGGCTCTTTCCACAGTTTGGCTATTGTGGACATTGCTGCTATACACATTGGGGTGCACGTACCCCTTCGGATCCCTACATTTGTATCTTTGGGGTAAATACCAGGTAGTGCAATTGCTGGATCGTTCGGTAGCTCTATTTTCAACTGTTTGAGGAACCTCCATACTGTTTTCCAGAGTGGTTGCACCAGCTTGCATTCCCACCAACAGTGTAGGAGGGTTCCCCTTTCTCCGCATCCCCGCCAACATCTGTCATTTCCTGACTTTTAATTTTAGCCATTCTGACTGGTGTGAGGTGGTATCTCATTGAGGTTTTGATTTGGATTTCCCTGATGCCAAGTGATATTGAGCACTTTTTCATGTGTCTGTTGGCCATTTGGATGTCTTCTTTGGAAAAATGTCTGTTCATGTCTTCAGCCCATTTCTTGATTGGATTATTTGTTCTTTGGGTGTTGAGTTTAATAAGTTCTTTATAGATTTTGGATCCTAGCCCTTTATCTGATATGTCATTTGCAAATATTTTCTCCCATTCTGTCAATTGTCGTTTGGTTTTGTGGACTGTTTCTTTTGCTGTGCAAAAGCTTTTTATCTTGATGAAATCCCAATAGTTCATTTTTGCCCTTGCTTCCCTTGCCTTTGGCAATGTTTCTAGGAAGAAGTTGCTGTGGCTGAGGTCGAAGAGGTTGCTACCTGTGTTCTCCTTTAGGATTTTGATGGACTCCTGTCTCACATGTAGGTCTTTCAACCATTTGGAGTCTATTTTTGTGTGTGGCATAAGGGAGTGGCCCAGTTTCATTCTTCTGCATGTGGCTGTCCAATTTTCCCAACACCATTTGTTGAAGAGATTGTCTTTTTTCCATTGGACATTCTTTCCTGCTTTGTCAAAGATTAGTTGACCATAGAGTTGAGGGTCCATTTCTGGGCTCTCGATTCTGTTCCATTGATCTATGTGTCTGTTTTTGTGCCAGTACCATACTGTCTTGATGATGACAGCTTTGTAATAGAGCTGGAAGTCCAGAATTGTGATGCCTCCAGCTTTGCTTTTCTTTTTCAAGATTCCTCTGGCTATTCGGGGTCTTTTCTGGTTCCATACAAATTTTAGGATGATTTGTTTCCATTTCTTTGAAAAAAGTGGATGGTATTTTGATGGGGATTGCATTGAATGTGTAGATTGCTCTAGGTAGCATTGACATCTTCACAATGTTTGTTCTTCCAATCCATGAGCATGGAACGTTTTTCCATTTCTTTGTGTCTTCTTCAATTTCTTTCATGAGTATTTGATAGTTTTCTGAGTACAGATCCTTTGCCTCTTTGGTTAAATTTATTCCTAGGTATCTTATGGTTTTGGGTGCAATTGTAAATGGGATCGACTCCTGGTTTTGTCTCTCTTCTGTCTTGTTGTTGGTGTATAGGAATGCCACTGATTTCTGTGCATTGATTTTATATCCTGTCACTTTACTGAATTCCTGTAGGAGTTCTAGCAGTTTTGGGGTGGAGTCTTTTGGGTTTTCCACATAAGGTATCATATCATCTGGAAAGAGCGAGAGTTTGACTTCCTCTTTGCCGAGTTGGATGCCTTTGATTTCTTTTTGTTGTCTGATTGCTGTGGCTAGGACTTCTAATACTATGTCGAATAGCAGTGGTGATAGCGGACATCCCTGCTGCGTTCCTGACCTTAGGGGAAAAGCTCTCAGCTTTTCCCCATTGAGAATGATATTCGCTGTAGGTTTTTCATAGATGGCTTTTATGATATTGAGGTATGTACCCTCTATCCCTATACTCTGAAGAGTTTTGATCAAGAAAGGATGCTGTACTTTGTCAAATGCTTTTTCTGCATCTATTGAGAGGATCATATGATTCTTGTTCTTTCTTTTGTTAATGTATTGTATCACGTTGATTGATTTGCAGATGTTAAACCACCAGCCTTGCAGCCCAGGGATAAATCCCACTTGGTTGTGGTGAATAATCCTTTTAATATACTGTTGGATCCTATTGGCTAGTATTTTGGTGAGAATTTTTACATCCATGTTCATCAAGGATACTGGTCTGCAATTCTCCTTTTCGATGGGGTCTTTGTCTGGTTTTGGGATCAAGGTAATGCTGGCCTCATAAAATGAGTTTGGGAGTTTTCCTTCCATATCTATTTTTTGGAATAGTTTCAGGAGAATAGGTATTAATTCTTCTTTAAATGTCTGATAGAATTCCCCTGGGAAGCCATCTCGCCCTGGGCTTTTGTTTCTTGGGAGATTTTTGATGACTGCTTCAATTTCCTTAGTGGTTATAGGTCTGTTCAGGTTTTCTATTTCTTCCTGGTTCAATTTTGGTAGTTGATACATCTCTAGGAATGCACCCATTTCTTCCAGGGTATCTAATTTGCTGGCATAGAGTTGCTCATAATATGTTCTTATAATTGTTTGTATTTCTTTGGTGTTGGTTGTGATCTCTCCTCTTTCATTCATGATTTTGTTGATTCGGGTCATTTCTCTTTTCTTTTTGATAAGTCTGGCCAGGGGTTTATCAATCTTGTTAATTCTTTCAAAGAACCAGCTCCTAGTTTCGTTGATCTGTTCTACTGTTCTTTTGGTTTCTAGTTCATTGATTTCTGCTCTGATCTTTATTATTTCTCTTCTCCTGCTGGGTTTAGGCTTTATTTGCTATTCTTTCTCCAGCTCCTTTAGGTGTAGGGTTAGGTTCTGTATTTGAGACCTTTCTTGTTTCTT
Source organism: Callorhinus ursinus (assembly GCF_003265705.2). NCBI lineage: Eukaryota > Metazoa > Chordata > Mammalia > Carnivora > Otariidae > Callorhinus > Callorhinus ursinus. The sequence continues at coordinate 40,081,992 of NW_027397071.1, forward strand.
GAGAAAGGCTTGTATTGCTATATACTTTCCTCTCAGGACTGCCTTTGCTGTATCCCAAAGATTTTGAACAGTTGTGTTTTCATTTTCATTGGTTTCTATGAATTTTTTAAATTCTTAATTTCCTGGTTGACCCATTCATTCTTTAGTAGGATGCTCTTTAGCCTCCATGTATTTGAGTTCTTTCCGACTTTCCTCTTGTGATTGAGTTCTAGTTTCAAAGCATTGTGGTCTGAAAATATGCAGGGAATAATCCCAATCTTTTGGTAGTGGTTGAGACCTGATTTGTGACCTAGGATGTGATCAATTCTGGAGAATGTTCCATGGGCACTAGAGAAGAATGTGTATTCCATTGCTTTGGGATGGAATGTTCTGAATATGTCTGTGAAGTCCACTTGGTCCAGTGTGTCATGTAAAGTCTTTATTTCCTTGTTGATCTTTTGCTTAGATGATTTGTCCATTTCAGTCAGGGGGTTATTCAAGTCCCCCACTATTTTTGTATTGTTGTCAATGTGTTTCTTCACTTTTGTTATTAATTGCCTTATATAATTGGCTGCTCCCATGCTAGGGGCATAGATATTTACAATTGTTAGATCTTCTTGTTGGATAGACCCTTTAAGTAGGATATAGTGTCCTTCTTCATCTCCTATTACAGTCTTTGTTTTAAAATCTAATTTGTCTGATATAAGGATTGCCACCCCAGCTTTCTTTTTGTTTCCATTAGCATGGTAAATGGTTTTCCACCCCCTCACTTTCAATCTGGGGGTGTCTTTGGGTCTAAAATGAGTCTCTTGCAGACAGCATATTGATGGGTCTTGTTTTTTAATCCAATCGATAGCCTGTGTCTTTTGATTGGGGCATTCAGCCCATTACATTCAGGGTAACTATTGAAAGATATGAATTTAGTGCCATTGTATTGCCTGTAAGATGACTGTGACTGTATATTGTCTCTGTTCCTTTCTGATCTATGCTGCTTTAAGGCTCTCTCTTTGCTTAGAGGACCCCTTTCAATATTTCTTGGAGGGTTGGTTTCGTGTTTGCACATTCCTTTAGTTTTTGTTTGTCCTGGAAGCTTTTTATCTCTCCTTCATTTTCAATGAGAGCCTAGCTGGATATAGTATTCTTGGCTGCATATTTTTCTCGTTTAGTGCTCTGAAGATATCATGCCAGTCCTTTCTGGCCTGCCTTGTCTCTGTGAATAGGTCTGTTGCCAATCTAATATTTCTACTATTGTAGGTTACATATCTCTTCTCCTGAGCTGCTTTCAGGGTTTTCTCTTTGTCTCTGAGACTCGTAAGTTTTACTATTAGATGTCGGGGTGTTGACCTATTTTTATTGATTTTGGGAGGGGTTCTCTGTGCCTCCTGGATTTTGATGCCTGTTTCTTTCCTCACATTAGGGAAGTTCTCTGCTATAATTTGCTCCAAAATACCCTCTGCCCCCCTCTCTCTTTCTTCTTCTTCTGGGATCCCAATTATTCTAATGTTGTTTCGTCTTATTGTATCGCTTATCTCTCGAATTCTGCCCTCGTGATCCAGTAGTTGTTTCTCTCTCTTTTTCTCAGCTTCTTTATTTTCCATCATTTGGTCTTCTATATCGCTGATTCTCTCTTCTGCCTCATTTATCCTAGTAGTTAGTGCCTCCATTTTTGATTGCACCTCATTAATAGCCTTTTTGATATCGACTTGGTTAGATTTTAGTTCTTTTATTTCTCCAGAAAGGTTTCTCTAATAACTTCCATGCTTTTTTCAAGCCCAGCTAGCATCTTTAAAGTCATGATTCTGAACTCTAGGTCCGACATCACACTAATGTCCGTATTGAGTAGGTCCCTGGCTGACGGTACTATCTCTTGTTCTTTTTGCTGAGGTGATTTTTTTCATCTTGTCATTTTGTCCAGCGGAGAATAGATGAATGAGAGAACAAAATGCTAACAGGTTAACAACATCCCCAGCAAATATACTCTATACAAATCAGAAAAGACCTGAAACCAGGGGAAAAGAAAGGGAAAGAAAGAAAAAAGAAAGAGAAAAGAAGGAAAAAGATAAAAAAACCAAAAAGATAAAAACAAAAACAGAACAATACAAAAAAAAAACAGAATATGATCAAATATGATGAGACTGGTGCATAGATCAGTGCCACACACTAGATTTTGGGTGTATTTTGGTCTGTTAGAAAAAAGTGCCTCCTAAAATTTAAAGGATGAAAGACTTATATATTTACAAAATAAGGGTTGATACAATGAAGGGATGGAAGATGACTGTAAAGATGAAAATTATAAAAGATTTTATAAAAGGAATTGATAAGATAAGAAGTTGTTTGAAAAAAGAAAGAAGATTTAAAAAAAAAGGAAGAAAAAAAGGGAGAGATTGTGATCAGGCAGGAGACTAGAACAAAGCCATACACTAGTGATTTAGGGTGTATTTTGATCTGTTAGAAGAAACTGTATCTCAGAATTTTAAAGAGAGAACAACTTATATATATATGCCAAAAATAAGGGTAACTACTATGAAGGGACAAAATATGACTCTAAAAATGAAAAATAAAAAATGTTTTTTAAAAAAAAGGATTGATAAAATGTTGGTTGAAAAAGGGAAAAAGAAAAATTAAAAAAACAATGAAAAATATTAACTTTGAAAAACTAATGAATCATGGTAAAAAAAGCCATGAATTCTATGTGCAGTATTCCCCTAGCGCTGGAGTTCTCCCGTTCTCCTTGATTGGTAAACTTGGTCTTGGTTTGCTGGCTGTGCGTGCTCATCTTCTGGGGGAGGGGCCTGTTGCCATGGTTCCCAAATGTCTTTTCCGGATGCAGAATTGCCCCGCCCTTGTCGGTCCGGGGTAAGCAAGCTGCTCGGGTTTGCTCTCAGGAGATTTTGTTCCCTGCAAGCTCTCAGTACAGCTTTGGAGGACCAGGGCGAAAATGGTGGCCTCCCAATCTCCACTCCGAGGAGCTGAGAAGTCGGGGCCCTGCTCCTCAGTGCGCCTCCAGAGAAAAGCAGTCACTCCCGTCTCCCCGGTCTCTGGCCGCACTCCGTGCTCACCTGGCCTGTGACCGAGCGTTTCTATGTCTGGCACCCGACCCCGTGTGGAGTCTCCAAACCCAGCAGATCCCTGCGGTGCGCTCCTGCGCCGCTCCTCCCTGGGGAGGAAGGGGAGTCTCCCCGGCTCTACTGCTTGTTGGGTCCCTGCTGGAGGAGCAGTGGCCCGACTGGGCTGCGGATCACAGTTTATGGCAACCCCGAGCTGAGAGCCCGCGCCTCGGCTCCGTCTCTGCAGCCGGCTTCCCCGCTCCGATACCTGGGAGCTCTGCAGCACTCAGGCACCCCCGGTCTTTCTGTGACCCTGAGGGTCCCGAGACCACACTGTCCCGCAAGGGTTCCACCCCCTGCTTAGCCACTGGAGCGACGTCCCTCAGCAGAGCCGACTTCTAAAAGGTCCGATTTTGTGCTCCGCGGCTCTAGCACTTGCCAAAAGCGGCAGACGGAGGCCCCCTCCCCCGCCGTCTATCCTCCCTAATATCGCCTTGGATTCACTTCTCCGCACGTCCTACCTTCCAGTAAGTGGTCGCTTCTCTGTTCAGAGAGTTGTTGCTACTCTCTTCTTTGGTCTCCTGTTGAGTTCATAGGTGTTCAGAATGGTTTGATCCCTCTTCAGCTGAATTCCTGAGACCAGACAAAATCCAGGTCTCCTACTCCTCCGCCATCTTGCTCCGCCCGCCCCAGGATTGTGAGTTTTTAAAATAAAAATTAAATGAACTAATACTTGTGAAAAAAATTCATGTGGCATACATCTGATACATAGTGTTTTCTCAATAGAGAAATAAATAAAGGAAATGAAATGCCAGCATCAGAGAATTAATTAGTTGATTTCTCAAAAGACTGAGGATGACAGCTCAAATGATATATTCCTCATAATAATAAATAATAATAAATACATATATATCTTCACTTTATGACACATAAATGGGGATGTGTGAACAATTTTAAATATTGAGCAAAAGAACAAATAACCTTAGGTAGAAATCACCTTAAGGCATTAGGTCTTCTAGAAGATGTGTTAACCCTTTATGTTTCCAAAGATTATAAATGATTACATATTTCAAAATGGTTAATTTAGTCCTCAAATTTAAAAGCCATTTCTTAGGAGGAGTAGCTTCCTAAGAAGAAGCCATTACACTGAAAAAATTAAAAAGCAAAGCAATCCAGGGCTTTTGTTTCTTCCCTGACTTGCATGTTACTCTTAGTTTTTCAGATTTTGCCCAACTGGGAAAACTTTCAGAAGGTTCCTACACAGAGAGTTTTGTGACCAGGAGGATGTTCCATGTAAGAGTACCTGCAGTAGTCTTCCACACAGCGGACCAGACAAGATCCAGTAAATGCCCACTGCTATGACGTGACTTTGGTCCTTACTCTTGCCAGCTTTTCAGGTTATGTCAGTCCTCTTATCCTTAGCAATCAGATTAAGTAGCCTCTCCTAGTGAAGTCTCTACCAATTTCCTCATTTTACAACCATCTTCCTTTCTAGTTTAAACTCTTACAGCTGTAATGTAGTAGAATGAACAGTGGATTTAGAGAAACAAAACTTAGACTCTAGTCCAGCTCTGCCTAGAGCCTTTTAAAAAAATTACTCAAATTATTTCTTAATATGATGCCTTAAATTCTCTTATCTTTAAGAATTGTCTTGTCAGGGGCACCTGGGTGGCTCAGTTGGTTAAGCGACTGCCTTCGGCTCGGGTCACCATCCTGGAGTCCTGGGGTCGAGTCCCGCATCGGGCTCCCTGCTCGGTGGACAGTCTGCTTCTGCCTCTGACCCTTCCCCCTCTCATGTGCTCTCTCTCTCTCTCTCTCATTCTTTCTCTCAAATAAATAAAATCTTAAAAAAAAAAACCCATCTGTTCAAAAAAAAAGAATTGTCTTGTCAGGTGATGGTAAGGATTAAACAGGAAGTCTATAAGACCTTAGTGATTTGCAAAACACTATTAAATGTTAACTCTTCATCACTTATATGTACTTTTGGATCCTCCACTCAGCTGCAAGCACCTTAAAAGCATGAACCATTCTTTTCATGTATTTGAATCTTCAGGGATTAGAAGTTGGTGGCATTTTTGTTTTTGTTTTTGTTTTTTATGAACTAGATATTCAATAGATATTATCCATGCTGGTAGTGTTGTAAGGGGTTCTCAAATATCAGGAAGAACATTTAAATGTCATAGGAACTCTTAAGAAAATCCCAGTAATTTCTCCCCACCTGGAAGCCAATGGGTATCTGATGATGACTATGGATGGAGGTAAAATATGCAAAAGATAAGAAAAGAGCAAAACTCATCAAAATTCTGGACAGTACAAGTAAGAACGAGCCATTTTTTCCCTTTTAAGGTGGCATGAAATTCGAAGTCAAATCATTACTTTCAAAGATTGATAAAAGTCACATTCCCGACTTGAAAGAGGTACCATGTGATAATGTTTCCTCTGACACTTATTACAGCTATTGCTAAAACTGGCATCTGTGGAACGTTACATCTTAATGCCGACATTGCCTTGTTACAGCTTGAGTGGAGGCACTGTAGTTTGACTGCAGCTGCTTTATGACATGATAAAGAATTCTGAAAGTTGTGATGCTGTTTGCAGTGTCCTTTCCTGATAAAGTAATAGTGTGGGAAATGTGTGTTGGTATTTGATAATTTTGAAAGCTTTGAGAAAGCTACGACAGCTTGGCAAAGCATAGCTGGCCAGAAAACTTCTTTGAAGTATTTCTCAAGCCCTGTGTCTATCCTCAAAAGCAAAGTGAAAGTAAAGAAAGACACTTCATGGAAGCAAATCCCAGCACCTGCCCCTGGCGGTCTTGCTAGAATTTTTCTTTTTCTTTTCTCCTTTTGTTTGAGCAATTGGATGCATAGAATGGATCATGTGAAATCTGAAATGCTTATTTTCAAACAGCAGTTTTTAATGTATAAATTTAAACATAGAAAACATCTAGCAAATGTTTACTTGCAGTTTTACTCCTCCAAATATGTTAGGATTTCTTCCACATAATTTCTGGCTTATACTTACAGAGATTTCTACCTCTGGTAGTTACACATGCATGAAAATTCATGCAAATCTATTTATTCAATCATTTCATACATATGTGGTAAAGGACCAAAATGAACATCTCAACACCAAATGCTAGTGAGATGTGGAGCAATGGGAAGTCACCTTCATTGCTAGTGAGAATGCAAAATGGGACAGCCACTTTGGAAACTGCCACTTTGGCAGTTTCTTACAAAAAGAAACATGATTCTTACCAAAAGATCCAGCAATCGTGCTCCTTAGTATTTACCCAAGGAGTTGAAAATATTTCCTCACAAAAATCTGCACATGAGTGTTTATAGAAGTTTATTCACAATTTCTCAAACTTGGAAGCAACCAAGATACTCTTCAGTAGTTGCATGGATAAATAAACTTTGGTGCATCCAGACAAAGGAATAATTTCAGTGCCAAAAGGAAATGAGCTATCAAGCCATAAAATGACATGGAGGGAACTTATTGCATATTACTAAATGAAATAAGCCAATCTGAAAAGACTGCATACTGTGTAAGTCCAACCATATGACATTCTGGAAAAGGCAAAACTATGGAAACAGTAAAAAGATCAGTGATTGCCAGGGTTGGTGGGGAGAAGAAAGGGAGGAATAGATAGAGCTTAGAGAATTTTTAGGGCAGTAAAACCACCCTGTACGATGCTATAATGATAGACATATGCTATGATAAATTTGTTCAACCCCATAGAATGTATAATACCAAGAGTGAATCATTAAGTAAACTATGGACTCTGGGTGATATGACATGTAATATAGGTTCATCAACTTTGTAAATATACCACTCGGGAGGGGGGGAATGTTGACAATATGTGTGGGGGGCTATGCATGTTTTGGGAAAGAGGGGTTGTACGGAAAAATCTCTGTACCTTCCTCTCAAATTTTCTCTGACCCTAAAACTGCTCTTTAAAAAAACGTCTAGGGCACCTGGGTGGCTCAGATGGTTAAGCGTCTGCCTTCAGCTCAGGTCACGATCCCAGGGCCCTGGGATCGAGTCCCGCATTGGTCTCCCTGCTCCTTGGGAGCCTGCTTCTCCCTCTGCTTCTCTCTCTCTCTCTCTCCCCCTCTCTCTCTCCCTCTGTCTCTCATGAATAAATAAAATCTTTAAAAAAAATAAAAAAATAAAAAAAGTCTATTAATTTTTTTTAATGCACATCTCTCCTAAAATTTTTGTCTTTTGTCTTTCTTCCTGACTCATATGCCACTTGATTTCATTCTTTCTTTGGATACTGAGTGTTTTCCCTTTTGATGTATAGCCATTTATGTTATGCTATACCCTTCTAAAATATTGCAAAATCTTTGAGTACAATATATGTCCTACTTATCTCTATACTTAGCATGGTGCCTGGCATTTGGCAGTCATTCCAGAAATGTGTATTTAATGAATAAACTAAATAATACTTAGCTTTTGGGGACACCTGGGTGGCTTAGTCAGTTAAGTGTCTGCCTTTAGCTCAGGTCATGATCCCGGGACCCTGGGATCAAGCCCCATATCAGGCTGCCTGCTCGGCTGGGAGCCTGCTTCTCCCTCTCCCTCTGCCCCCCTGCTTGTGATCTCTCTCTTGCTCTGTGTGTCAAATAAATAAATAAAATCTTTAAAAGAATAATACTTAGCTTTTGCCATCCATTTATATTTGTTATGCTACTTTGATAATATTCCATACAGCATATTAAAATATATAAAATTATTATATCAAAATTTTCTAGCTGATAGCAGAAAACTAGGGAGAAATTTTGCCTGAAAAACAATTGGCTGTATCATTTAATACACATCCTGAATATCTAAATTGGAAGACACAGGTTGTCGGGTACTTTTGAGTTTCCTTTTGAAATATCAAAAAAAAAATCCACAAAAACCACAAAACACACATACACATTTTTACACACATATCACAAATATATATACTCACAAATTTACAGGAGCACTGAAGTATGTACACAATATACAATAGCACAAATCAGTGATTTGCTAATCTTTTGTGTGTGTGTGTGTATGTATGTGTGATTTGCTAATCTTTTGAAGGAAACAACCTTAATTGCAGCATGGATAACACAGTGGTTTGAATGGTGGCCTCAAAAAGATATGTCCATTTTCTAATCTTCAGATCCTGTGAATATTATTTTATTTGGAATATAAGGGTTTTGTAGATGTGATTAAGAATCTCAAGATGACATCATTCTGGATGATCTGGGTGGGACTTTAATCCAATGGCAAATGGAGGAGACAGAGATACACAGGAGAAGGTGATACAAAGACAGAGGCAGAAATTGGAATGATGTGGCTGAGAACCACCAGGAGTAGAAGAAGCCAAGCACAGAATTTCCCCTAGAGCCTCTAGAGAGAATGAAACTCTGCTGACACCTTAATTTTGGACTTCTAGCCTCCAGAACCATGAGGGACTCAATTCCTGTTGTGTGAAGCCACCATATTTGTGACAATTTGTCATGGCAGCCATAGGAAACTAATATAGATGGATTAGATAGGAAAATAATTCTGTTAACTCAAACACAGAACTTTGAAATAGAGCAACACCAGAAACCAAGGAGGAACTAGAAGAAGGCTCTCAAATTTTCCTTCATGAATAACACTTACCTATTATGTGGGACCATTCAGCCACATCTAAACATTCCTTGGGAAATTATAAAAATTTTTAATGATTGAAGATATCCTACAAGCATCCCAGAAAGAAACTAAGTTAAACAAAAGAGATAAAAATCATGTTTACTCTAGGTTTTTCCTTGGTGACTTTGCATGACAGAAGGCAATAGAATAACAGTCTGTAGCATTTTGGGAGGATAGGGTTTTAACTAAACCATTGTGCTCCCACTTATTTACTGAACAATTATTTATTGAGAGGGTATTATATGCTAAGCCCTGTTAGAGTCACTGAGGATACAGCAGTAGGCAAAGCAGAAAAAAAACTTGTTCCTCTCATGAGACTTACATTCAAGGGGGAAAAGATACACAACAAACAAATACATATATATCATATAGTGATAAATATCAGGAAAAGATACAAAACACAGTAAGGTGGAAAGGGAATATGGAGATGGGGGTTCTAGGTTTCATAAGTGACTCAAGAAGCCCTCTCTGAAAAGACGATCTTTGAGCAGAGCTTGAAGAAAGTCCAAGAGTGAGCCGGAATGATATCTGACAGTGTCCCAGAGAGGAGGAGTTGTAAGGTGCAAGGCTCTGAGGCAGGAGTGTGCTTGGGGGCTTTAAAAGCAACTGTCTGTGGGCCAGCCAGAAGGGAGAACTTTGAAAGATAAAAGTGGAGGAAGCAAGAAGCAAGGGAAGGGAGGGTGAGCCTGAGACTCCTGTGAAGGAGAAGGAGAAGGAGAAGGAGGGAGGATTGGGGAGGAGGAGGCCCAAAAGGCAGCATAGTTCTAAGTAAGTGTTGGCTGGTGGGAAGTCCTTGAGCCAAAGTTACCTGTTAAAAAAGTTCACTCCTTGTAGGAATGGGCTTGCATTAATACCCTGATTGTGCAGAGTCATGGCTGGGAGAAGCCGATGGGAAATGTGTCCCTGTCTTGAACATGGGGATGGATCAAGAAGAGCAGCAACTGGGGCAGTCAGCTATGTTCTTCAGAACAGATCTGGGGGGCACATTTTCATAACTGCCACAACGTCTAACACTGTATCTGATATCACAAAGGAAAGGTGGCCCTCCATCTTTTATGTATCTCCTAAGAACTAGAATTATATATCTCCCAAGGACTAAAATATTCTCCTGTATAGCCACAATGTCATTTTTATGGCCCTGAAATTTCACACTGACGCAGTTATATTATCTAACCTGAGATATCTTTTAAACATTCAAGTGGAGATAACCAGTAGGCAGTTAGCTGTAAGCTTCTGAGGTTCAGTGGAGAGTAAAAAAGTTAGAGACCACCAAGCCAAGCTTTTATTAATATCTAAAAGTAATGAGAGGAATTTATCAAGATAGTCAGAGGCTCAAATTACACACACATCATGGGGTCTTACACAAAGATACACTCTAGAAGAAATGAATGGAAAATAAAAAGACAGAAACCAAGAAATTGTAGTATAATAGAACTACAGAGAACATTACTACCAGCAAAATGTATAGGTGTCTTTCAAATCAGAGTGGTGATACAGCAAAATTAAATTGCAAGAGTGAAAATTATTCTTGAAAGACAAGATCTTTAATAAGAATAAGAAAAATGTATTAATAAAAATCCATGTATCTAATTCCAGATCATATTAGAAAATATTAAGGAGTGGGAAATAAAAGCATATTAAAGTCCTTGCTTTCAGTCAGGGGAGTCCAAAGTGTTGATATGGTTCTTGGATTGAACTATATAAGTTATCTTTCCACAACCGTGCCTACTAATTTAAGGCCTCTATCTCCTGGAAAAACCTACTCCAATAATTTCTAGGATGCTCAGAACTACTATATCACACACACTCACAAATACTTCTTTTCAGTTGCTCTATGGCAGTTCAACAGTCTTTGTTTCCGTTCTGCTCATTACTCTCTCATTAGCACAGGCCTTACAAGACACCACACCAGGTCTATTTTGGGAGTACCCACCATGACATCCAAGGTGATTATCACCAGAGGTCGCTGCACATCCATGAACTGAAGAACTGACTCAGCTCTCTGAATTCCTCTGGTCTTCAAATTCCAGTGTTGTGCTTTGCTTCACGTCAAAGCAGGAAAAATTCCCTCTCCTCAATTATGTGCCATATTTGAACATTCGAGAACCAGACATGCTGCTGTATAAAGAATAACTGTGACTCTAATGCACAGCCGCTTCTGCCAAAGGTTTCAGAACTGAGACTCCTAGGAGGAGTCTGGGACTAGGCTGAGCCTAGGCTATGCTAAAAGTTTTCCCCTTTCCACATGGATGATTTTTTGTGTTCCTCTGTCCACAGAACTCCTTATGCCAACCACCTAAAGCATAGTTTCTCTTGCAAAGAAAACTGGAGATGGCTACACATCAGTAGTCATAGCTTGGTCAAAGTCTGGGATCCTGCTTCCCTCATAATAAGCAGAGAAAAAAGATTCAATAATGGTTTATAAAAATGTAAAGATGACCATAATCCAGAGCCAAGAACAGAATGTATATTGCTCAAATCACTGAAGAAAAAATAAAGAATGTTTAGTCTATATACAAAAGATACAAGGAAATAGAAAAAAAATCAGTAAAGTAGAAAGACTATAGAAACCAGAAAGTAGTAAAATCTAATATAAGTATGATAATAAATGTGACTGTAGTTAAGACCAGTATTAAAAGAGAGATTTTTACAGAAAGGTTTTTTAAAAGATTTTACTTATTTGAGAGAGAGCATGAGGAGGGGGAAGGGCAGAGGGAGAGGGAGAAGCAAAAAGCAGACTCTTAACAGACTGAGCCACCCAGGCACCCGCAGAAAGATTTTTTTTAAAGGAAAGTTTTACCAAATAAATACAACAAGCAAAATTAGTGAAAGAAGGGATAATAAAAATTAAAAAAAATACACTGTATTAAGCAATATGCACTCATGAATATACATACAGTAGGCCAAGACAGTTAACATTAACAAACTATTTGAATAAGTGGTTTGTCAGAGAGTGAGAAGGGAAGCGTAGAAAATATAGCAGAGTAAAGAAAACAGGAGAAGCTCTAAGCTGGTCAGGAAAGGCCTCACTGATGTGAGAATGGATGGAGTGAGGATGACAGCCATGTGGATAGGTGGGGGAAGAATGTTCCAGGCAAAGGAACAGCAAGTGCAAAGGTCTGAAGTTGAGCAGACTTGGAGTGTTAAAGGAACAGCAAGGAGGCCATTGTGACTGGAACAGAGTAAACCAGGAGACTAATAGGAGTTCATGTCAGAGTGTTGTCAGGGATCAGCTGAAGTACGGCCTTTTAAGTGACTGTGTTTTGACTTTTATTGCAATTGAGCTAGGGAACCCCTGGAACATTTTGAGAATAGGAGTAACACAATCAGCTTTTTTTAAAAAAATGACTTTTGTTGCTTTGTTGAAAACAGAATGAAAGGTTAAGGGGAGCAAGAATGGAAAGAAAAAGATGAATTAGAGCTGTATTGTGATGGTCCAGGTGAGAGAGAAGAGTAATTGGGATCAGGATGGTAGTGGTGCATATAGTGAGAAATGGTCCACTTCTGAACATATATATACTCAGGAAACAGCTGACTGAATTTCCTGACTAGTTAGATGCCTTTTGAAGCTGTTGATTTGCTTGTTTGTCTTCCTTACAAGGCTAAGAATTTCATAATAACAGAACAAATGTATTATTCAACTTAGATCCTTTGCACTAACATAGTATTTGCCCTATAACAAGCAATCAATATTTTTAGACTAAATTTAATTTCTATATACAGATATTTAAAAATGGGCACTGTGGAATAGTAATAGACACAGAACAATGTAAAATGCCCTCAACATCATTCAGAATTTATCCACCCATTACTTGACGTAAGTTCACTAGCGGAATAACAATCTAAATACAACTGGAAGAAAGGTTAAAATTAATATGCTAGATCAAGTGGGCATATATTTCTTTCACTGTTATAATTTTTTCATACAAAACTCCATGCATATTTTATTCCTTTTTAAAAAAATTTTTTTTAAAGATTTTATTTATTTATTTGACGGAGAGAGACACAGCAAGAGAGGGAACACGAGCAGGGGGAGTGGGAGAGGGAGAAGCAGGCTTCCCGCTGAGCAAGTAGTCTGATGCGGGGCTGGATCCCAGGACCATGGGATCATGACCTGAGCCAAAGGCAGATGCTTAAGGACTGAGCCACCCAGGCGCCCCTGAATATTTTATTCTTTAAAATGAATCTGCTACTAGATTCTTACAACATAATGTCAAAATATAAATTTTAGAAAAAAAGGCATAATACATTTGGAACCATATAATTAAAGTTGTTATAAAATAACCAGCATAGATTATTATGTATGGTTAGAACATTTTTAAGTAAAAACTTCAAGGGACTTTTAATACGTGGTTAATTCAGATGCTATAAGTGGGATAGTAATAAATATGACAGCTCAATTCTAAAACCTACTCTCAATGCACTCAATGATCCATTCATTCAATATTTTTACAGTAGGTTTTGACAAAGCTAAAACTTGCGTAACACTCCTACACTACTACCACATAGCAAATAGCCATTGAAAAGGATGTACTCACTGTTATGAAATCCAACACACAACATGTAGCTTACAGCATTCTAAATGCAAAATAAATATTCCAACCTTAAGTCCCCTACCATCAATGTAGTTGAAAGAACTGATTGCAAATCATTTTAGTGAAATCTATATATTGTTTTAACTTTACATTTCTTTCCTATTTCCTTCGGAAGAAAGGCATCTTGAGTAATATTAGGAAATAAAACTAAAAGATATAATAACTTGGATACGCACTACACCACCAAGTGTAATGTAGCACCCTACTATAAACATAACTTTTTTGGCACTTCCTTGCATTCAAATTAGACAGAACTCTCTCTGGGCGCCTGGGTGGCTCAGTTGGTTAAGCGACTGCCTTCGGCTCAGGTCATGATCCTGGAGTCCCGGGATCGAGTCCCACATCAGGCTCCCTGCTTGGCAGGGAGTCTGCTTCTCCCTTTGACCATCTTCGCTCTTGTGCTCTCTATCTCTCATTCTCTCTCTCTCAAATAAATAAATAAAATCTTTAAAAAAAAATTAGACAGAACTCTCAATGTTCTTCATATAGAACTTAGAGAGCCTGCAATTAACTTCTGTGAAAGTTGAATTTTTTTTTTTTTAGTTACAGTAAAAGTAATGACACATGTAGTTTGCATTAAAGAAATTTCATCAGAGGAGATCAGCTAATTTCTTGAACACTAACACATCGGACTTTACAATACTCTTGAAATTTAGGAAGAATTTGTGGCTTTCCTGTGACCACTCCTTTATAATTGATTACCACTGTTTTAGAAACTATAACTTTCTTAATATAGCTTGGAATTGTTTATGAAGAGGTATGATATATACTTTATATAGTGGAATGTATTGTGTTACTATATTGGGAAAAAGCTAGAAAAGTTAAATAAATCACACCTTATAGTAATTATTTTATATTAAGATCTAGGATTTTCCTGTGTCCAATACAACCATGAATGTAACCAATCTACTTGTTACATATATACTTTTTAGAAAAGTCTGTCTGATTTCTTTTCTCTGCTCCTACGATGCCTGACACATGGTAAGCATTTAATAAATGGTTAAATAAATGGTTACTATATGAATGAAATAAACAGATGAATGAATGAGTTAGCCAATCAATCAATAAAGGTGTCATCATTAATCTGACATCATTGTTGTAATACTTGTATTGAATTGTTTTTCTAGTCATAATGGCTGTCTTTTACTGAATTACCTACATTTCCTTATCTGGCTCACTGAAAAGTCATGTCCTATATTTGAGGAACAGAGAATTGAAATTGAGTATGACCAAGAAACGTTACAAAATTATATGGCCTGCTGTTATTGAGTCAAGGTGAGACAATATTTAGTAAAGATCTTGAATAACCCAAATATTCATACACTGACTGCATCTATCTCTTTCCCCCTACTCTATCTTGGGCTTCTTCACATGACAGTGCTCCAGAGGGCAGGTCTAAATGAACAAGTACTTTCCAAACCTCCACTTGTGTCATATTAGTTGATTTCTCTTTGGCCAAATTTAGTTACCTTTCCAAACCCCAAACTGGGGTAGGGGCAGACTACCTAGGTTTATGGATACCCAAGAGGCATGATTCATGGGGTAGGGTGGGATTAATACAATAATACACCAGAGAGTAACATAATTGATTGTATATTCTGGGACAATCACCCCAGAAGCAAAGTAGAAAACTGATTAGATGGGAAAAAAACAAAATTTGGGGAGATCTGTACAGAGACTATTTCCACAACTAAGGGAGAGTATTGGTAGCTCAAACTAAAAGGATAGAAATGGGGTAGAGGATGGTGGGTAAATTTGGAAGGTATTTATGAGTTACAATAGAAAGACTTGGTATAATTGGATATAGGAGTGAGAGATTAGGAATTAAATAGCTGACCCTAAAATGTGAATCTGGGTAAATGGTGGTACCACTTCTGAGAAGAGAAATATTGGATGAGAATAATGCTATGATTGCTAATTCGGTGCTGGATATTTTGAGTTGGAGACTCCTTTAGTTATCCAAGTGAGAAAGCCAAATAGGTATTTGGATATTTAGGTCTAGAGTACAGGAGAGGTCTGTGCCAAAGATAAGGATTTGAGATCATAATTAAAGTCACAGGATCACCTTGAAAAAACCATTGCAATGGGCTAATCAAGGTAGAAACTCAGACTGATGAGGATAGCATAGGGAATCAAAGAAGAAACAGCTCAGTGTCTCCAACTTTTGCCAAAAGCTTACCTGTGATACCTGTTGAAGGCACCAGCCCTCCTTGACTCATCTACGTATCTTATTGTTGAATCTAGTAAATTAATCTTAGTGACCTGCCATCAATTAATAGGTACACATTCAAGAGGTATTTGGACATTATTAGGAAACAACTTTCTAATTTACCTAATGTCTTTATCCTGGAATGCCTGTCCTCCACATTTCTGTGTGTCCAGATACTGTCCATCCTTTAAGGGCAGATTCAAATATACCTTCTCCAATTTATCTTCTCCCATGTCCACTCCTCCAACAGTTAGATGTTAACATTTCTCTACTTTATCTGTATCTCTTATGTTTTTCTCTTCTTCCTTTTGAATATCTCATTTTTATCTACCCTATCTTCTTGAGAGCAGTGCTTATTTTTTATTTATTTTTCTATCCCTTCACTGCAAGATACACAACAGGCAATCTAGAAAGATTCAGTGAATACATGCATTGGCAGAATGTCAGGCAGCAGTCACAGTTCTTTAAAGCCATTATTTCTGGACAAGAGGTGTGCATGTGCGTAGATGTGGTGAGAGGAGATCCTTATTCAATGCATACCACATAGTTCGTTACCTATTTGACCTACTCATTATACCCCTTTCTGCTGCATTTGTAAGAAGAGAATTTCTAATTGAGGGTTTTCTCAGGTTGATACCTACAAGAGCCAGTAAGTTTTACCCATGGTTATTATCCTCTGTTTTAGATAAAAAGATTTTATCTCAGGGTATCCACACTTAGTTGCATCCCAAATGGTTTATAATGATGATAATTAGCATTTAAATAGAACCTTACCTATTCAGGGGCCTTACAGCCATGCTTATTATTTAATGGAATGGTCACACTATTATCCTTCATTGAGAAATCTTCAAATATAAAAACCTACAGAATATAGATATCATAAAAGCCTAGGAGCTGATAGAGTTAGTGATGCTATGCATTTTGTTAGCAACTTCAATTTTATGGTATAAAATTGAAATGTGGAAGACCATTAGTACTTTTTCAGCCCTGAAACTTAGCATGCAATGTATGCTCTAAGGTATAACTACATAAAGACAAAAAAACTCCTTCCTCAGTAACCAACCATTTGTCAAGGAGAGAAACCTTTTCTTTTCAATAATCTCTTAATCGCCATAGGACATGAGTGAGCACTGAAAGAAATCAGTCTGTTTGAAAGTCTTGGTGAGATCATTCAAAGCAAGTCTCAGGCTGTGATAACTCATAAGACACTACTGATTTTGAGAGCACCATAAGAGTATATTCAGGACTTCAAAGAATAAATCGCAATTTAAGATCCCTATTGGCTTCTGACAGTTATCTCATCATCTTGGCTATTACACTACCGTGTCTTGGAAGGAATGCTAGGCTTTTTTTTTTTTCCTTTCTCGCCTTAGATGTCAAGTTTATTTCTGGTCTTTCATGGCTTAATTTTACAAGTGGTAAGCTCTTAAGAGAAATATAGGACAAGGTCTGAAACCAGGATCCTGAAAGAAATATAGTATAACTTGAAGTAAATTGTAAAATGCAGATAAAAATACAAATTTCTCATTCTGTTAGAGACACAACTTTTATTTTCTCAGGAAATATTGGAGATTCAAATATTAAGGGAATCTGTAGTAGTGGAAAGAATACTAGATTAAGAGACAGAGTTACACAGAGTTCTAATATCCTTTTACCATTAACTAGCTGTATGATTTTGGGGAAATTAATATAATCTCTGGGAAGCCTTAAGTTCTACATTTAAAAAATAAGAAATAGGAGTTAATAGTTATTTTAATTTTATATTTTAAGGTAAGTTTCTATAAATGGAAACATACAACTGAAAAGAAGAAACAGCCTTTATTGATGTGATTAGTAGTCTAGGTTCTCTAATATATTTTATCAGAATTAATCATGTAGAATCCCATTAGTGTCTTCATCAAGCAAGAATTCTTTTAAAACAAAATTGTTCTTTCATTTAAGCTTTAAATTACCCCTATACCAATAACGAAGCAGCAGAAAGAGAAATCAAGGAATCTACCCCTTTTACAATTACACCCAAAACCATAAGATACCAAGGAATAAGCCTAACTAAAGATGTAAAAGATCTGTACTCTGAAAACTATAGAACACTTATGAAAGAAACTGAAGAGGACACAAAGAAATGGAAAAACATCCCATGCTCATGGATTGGAAGAATAAATTCTGTTAAAATGTCTATACTACCCAAGCAATCTACACATTTAATGCACTCCCTATCAAAATACCACCAGCATTTTTCACAGAGCTAGAACAAACAATCCTAAAATTTGTATGGAACCAGAAAAGACCCTGAAGAGCCAAAGGAATGTTGAAAAAGAAAACCAAACTAGAGGCATCACAATCCCAGACTTCAAGCTGTATTACAAAGCTGTAATCATCAGGACAGTGTGGTAACGGCACAAAAACAGACTCATAGATCAATGGAACAAAATAGAGAACCCAGAAATGGACCCATAACTATATGGTCAACTAATCTTCAGCAAAGCAGGAAAGAATATCCAATGGAAAAAAGACAGTGTTTTCAACAAATGGTGTTGGGAAAACTGGATAGCCACATGCAGACCAATGAAACTGGACCACTTTCTTACACCATACACAAAAATAAATTCCAAATGGATGAAAGACCTAAATGTGAGACAGGAAACCATCAAAATCCTAGAAGAGAATGCAGGCAGCAACCTCTTTGAGCAAGTGGAATTTAAATATATATACAAAGGTATATATTTAAGACTTTATTTATTTATTTATTTGAGAAAGAGAGAAAGAGAGAAAGTGAGCATGTGGGGGAAGAGGAAGAAGGAGAAAGAGAGAAAATTCCAAGCTGACTCTGCCCTGAGGGTGGAGCCCGATGTGGGGCTTGATCTCAGGACCCTGAGATCGTGACCTGAGCCAAAATCAAGTTGGATGCCTAACCAACTGAGCCACCCAGGCACCCTTGACTAACTGGAATTTAAATAAAAACTTGGAAGAAATAAAAAATAAATAAAAGTCAATAAAAATAAATTACTCCTACTCAAGTACCTTTTTGCATAGGCATCTTTAGTGCAAGTCAGAGGTTGAGGTATTTCCATACAACCTGTGTTTCCTGGAGTATCTAGGAATCACTGACTCAGTTGGAATGTTGGTACATTCATCATCCACTGGCTTTCAGAATAAAGTCACTAACTTATCTATTTGCCAATAACAAAAGAATAATAAAAAATTTGCAAAATCTACACAAATGTAAGCAGAAATATGAAATAGTTTACATATTGCAGAATACATAGTTCAAAGTATTATGCATAGAACCTCAAGTAAAACAAACAATAAAGACCTCTTCCTCATACTTAAAAATAATGACCAAAAAATGCAACACAGATTAGAGCAAAGAGCACCGCATTTTGAATAAGGAGATTTGGGTGTCTCCTGGTCATAATGGTGAGGAGCCTGGGCTCTGTCCTTAGTCAGGCTTGGCTTTGAACACTGGCTTCTGGATTAGTTACATGATCTTGGGTAAGCAACATAACATCTCTTAGCCTCAACTTCCTCATATGCAAGTTGTTGATAAATGTGTCTTTTCTGACTGTCTTATAAACCTTTGAGAAGATCAAATGAGTAATGGATGGAAAAGTATTTATAAATTGCAAAGTGCTATGCCAATGTAATTTTCTTTGATGGAGAAGTAGCTAATTCTGGTACTAAGAGGAAAATCTATTCTTTTGGCTATATGGAGGCATTAGGTAAGTGTCATCTTTCTTGAAGTCTTCTACATTTCTATATAATGAAGAGAGAGATTTTTTAATTAAGGGGTATGTGTGATGAGTTGAAACAAGTTTTCTACAAAAACTACAATACCACAAACTGTCTTGTACAGACTTCGGTTATGAAGCTGTCAAGTTGAATGTCAAACTATACCTTAGTCTGAAGGACTTCAAAAATATAACACCATGTTGCATTTGGATTTGAATCACTGACTTTCGACTTGTTTATCATGACATATTAAAAAGAAAGATTTAACCTTGTAGGCCTATGACTTGTGACTAACTTGAGTTAACTTGATTAATAGAGAATCCAAAATTAGGGTGTCTATCTTTTCTGACCTTGATCTGTGGGAGGATAAAATGTGTCACATGGATGTAGATTGCCCAGAGAGAATGAATGACAGAAAATAAGAATGCAAACCTGACAAAAACAACAAAGGGAGAATTAACAAAAGAAAACTAATATTTCGTATATATCTGCTACACATCTGGCAGTATGGAAGGTATTTTAGAAACATATCTTCATTTGTTTTGTATAGGAACACTGTGCAGATGTTCACCACTTTCCAGCTCTAAAAATATAGAGAGGATCCCAGATCATTTGCTTAAAATCTTTCAGTGATTCCTCAGAGCTCCATACTCATTTGGTTGGCCTAAATAATCCTGTATATTTTGGTCTTGCTTAATTCTTCAGTCTCATATTCTTTAAAGACTTGTATTTCTTCACCTTTGGTCAACCACACTGAGATTCTTAAGTTCTTCACAGCTATTTGTGTATGCTCCAACTTCTCCAAGTGCCTTGTCTTTAATTCATCAGGTGGATAACCCAACTGGTAATTCAGGGCTCAATTTAGGCACCATCTCTTTCTAGAAGACTTCTCTGCTCCCATGTAGTCAGGGTTAGATCTCTTATCTTTGTGTTTTTATAGAACCCAACGCTTAACACTATCATAAAACTTAGTGTTATTGTATTGTCATTATCAGCTTACTCAATGATCTCTCTTTCTTAAACTATAAGCTCCTTAATCCATGAGAGACTATGGACTCCGAGAAACAAACGGAGGGTTCTAGAGGGGAGGGGTGTGGGGGGATGGGTTAGCCTGGTGATGGGTATTAAAGAGGGCATGTATTGAATGGAGCCCTGGGTGTCATACACAAACAATGAATCATGGAACACTACATCAAAAACTAATGATGTAATGTATGGTGATTAACATAACATAATAAAATAAAATTAAAAAAATACAGAATATACTTTTTTCACTTTGCATAGACAATGTCTATCACATACAAGGCATTAAATATGTAATGAATGATGGGATGAATAAATAAACCAATTAATCATTCATTCAATCAATCAATCAATCAGTCAAATCAGTTAACAGAACTCTGGTTGTTCTTTAGGGTTTGAAAAAACCAGAGTCAGAACCAGGAATTCAGTTAGTAGGGGAAGAGTAGGCTATAAATACAGGTAAGAATTAGAACTAATAACATTGGAGATTCATATAGGGGATGAACCATAGGAAATTGAACTTAGAATGAATTCAAAGTCTGGGGGATCAACATCAGCTAGTGGTTCTCAATGAATGATTCCCAAACCAGAAGCATCAGTTTCACCTAGGAACTTGTTAGAACCACAAAGTTTTGAGCCTAATCCAGACTTATTATATCAGAAACTCTGGGAAGGGAGTCCAGAAATCAATGCTTTAATAAACCCTCCAGATGGTAGTCTGAGAACTACTGGCATAGGCCAAGCGAATTAGATGGGAAACTTAGATTTTAGCCAGCAGTGTCAAATATCTAAGAGATCAAGTTGCTTGGAAGGAGGTACAAAGTTAAGAGACACTGGATATGAAAAGTTAAGCTATGAATCCAGATGGAATTGAACAGGCATAGAGAGATAGAGCAGTAGTTATAGGTAACAAAAGCAAATAAGACTGTACTATTGAACCAGTGTTTCCTGAGGTGGTAAGTCTCAATAGGCTAGTGGATAATGGGAGGTGTAGATTCTGATACATCCCTAGGAATGAGGAAAGAAATGGGAATGAGAATTCTTATTTAATAAAGTCTTTCCAGGTGATTCTGATATGTATTATCTCTTGTTCCTAAGTGAGATGCATTATTTTATTATAATCCTTATCCAAATATTCTGACTTAGAGCCAGAACTGACTTTTAAGCATAGGTAGGAAGCAACCAATCTAGCTCAAATAGTAGGACATCAGGGTGGGGAGCAGGTAATTAACTGACATACATTTCTAAGCAGATAACACATAAAGAAGACTGAGCAGTTTCAGTTCTTCACTCAAGTGATGGTAATGTGAACAGGATGTAGGCAAAATGAAACACAAGAAGTAGAACTTTAAAAACAAACACTCCGCTTACTCTTCATTATCCATGGTAATGTGATTAGCATGGACTTCAGCCAAGACTTGCAACTATGTTCCTCATTAACTATGTAGAGAAATTCTTAACAAGGAACACAATTGCCATGTGGTTGTGTACACGATGCCAAAGATTCATATAAGAATAAAAACCCAGTAGATTATTTGGGAATCTCCCCAAATCTAAACATTTAGCATTGTATAAACAAAGCCACTGATTTCTTTTCACTTTTCATGTACATGTTTTGGTAGCTATAGCCAGTAATATATTCTTTTTTCCTTCTGGTAACTTGGTGTTGTTTTGCATCTATTGATCAAATGTTTATTGAATCCCACTCTATGTTCAGCCATGCCTAATTAAATTAGCAGTGTAGTACCCAAATTTTGATAGTAATACAGAAGAGGAGAAAAATAAATATTACTTCTGAACTAAGGAGATTAGGAACAAAATACAGTCCTATTTGCCATGCAGAATTGAACCTGAAACTTGATGTTGACAAGTTAAAATCAGTAAAGAGGATGTGCCTCGAGAGTTCCACTTTTGGTAATGGCAAATTGAACCTCATTCTTTGAGAAACTATAGAAAATGTTAAAAAATAAAATCTATTTTAAGGCACAAAACAGCTAAAAACAGTGCAGAATTAAGGAACTAAGATCAGGAGGAGAAGAAAACCCACCAATATGAGCCCCAAACTGAGGAATCAATTTCCCCCTTTGCGAATCTTCCTGTGCCATCTCTAAATAAATAAGAAACAGAAGTTCATGTATTTGACGACCAAAAGACATGTAAGGAATGTTCAGAGGAGGATATCCTTACTATGGAAATAGCTCAAATATCCATCAATAGTAAAATGGAAAAATAAATATATTTGCTGAACAGAATACTATAGAGTGTTTTAAATGGATAGATTCACAAAAAGATGTTGAGCATAAAAAGCCAGATATAAAACATTGCCTATGAATCTACATACATAAAATTAAAAAAACAGGCAAGACTAATCCATGGTATTCTACATGAGGAGCAGGGAAAGGGTAATGATTAGAGGTCTGACTTTGCATCTTACCTGCCATTGGTCAAGACTCTAGTGTATCTCTAGAATAAGGTAAAAAAAACTGAGTTTTCCATAAGGTACAGAACAGAAACCAATTTTTCAATGGGTTTTGGGTCCAAATTCTAAGTGAATAATTCCTTACTATTCCTTACTTTTTCATAGTTCTCTGTACATTAATTTTCCTCAGGGACTTCTAAAGGAAGAGCAGTATAATCACCATCAAGGCAGGCTTTAGGCCTCCTGGGTTGCCTACTGAAATATCATCTTATTACTGCACCATTCCATCACTTCCAAGAGTCACATAATTACTGTCAAGAGTTGATGTAAGCCGTCAGGTCATTTTACTGAATGCTACTTTCATTTATCTACACTTGGATAGCTTTATGATGGAACAAAAGTTAGCTATTAAGAAACAGAGAAATAAATTTTAAAAATATGAAGGATAAGAATACTCATATTATTCCAAATTGAGTTTTTCATTCAATGTTCCACATATGCAACTCTAAACTTTGTATCATTTCTATGAATATCATTTAGGATGGCAATAATAAGCATAGATCTGAAATTGCCTTTTCCCTCTTAATGAGCTCCCCTCCTGATGCAAATACTATGGGTGATCCGAAGCCCAGATGAACTGGTAGACCCTTGCTTGAAGAATTTAATATTGAAAAATAAAATAAGCAGAGTTTTGAAATAATTACATAGCAATTTTATTGTTTGAATTTATATGGCAAAGACAGATCTGATCATATTTGACATCTTAGTTCTTTTGTTATTTCCTTCTGTGTTAAGCTGTTATTATCTCTCTTAACCTCCTAATGGGAGAATTATATTTGAGCAATTGCCTCTCCAGCAACATTTATGAAAATGAGTATAGTACTCTGAAAATACTTCCCTCTGTAGCTCATTAAAGGCTCTTTTCTAACTTGTTCACATGGACTATGGATTATTTAGCTTCCCCATAACTGAGCAGCAAAATTTACCAAACAATGGCAAGCTATTTATATATTTTCCTTTTTGTTACAAAATGCAGACAGGTTCATGCCTTTTCATTGATAGTGTTATTAAAGATTCAATACCTCTTGTGAATAACAAAGGACTGAATTATATAGTTAAGTACCAAAATTGATAAAGTTTTTAAAAAGTCTTTCTTCCCACTGTGAATGCATTAAAAAGACCCTTTCTTTAGCTCATCACAAAGAAATGTATAAAGTATTAAAATTGCTGTGACCTGGAAAATCATCCAAATATGACATTCAGTGTGTAATATGTATGTATATATATGGATTTGAATGAGTTATAGAAAGAAATACATCTATGTCTTTATCAAAGCTATTATCTATATAGAAGAAAACCCTATAGAGCCTATGCTCACTCACCCCTTTGCCAGTACATAAATAGCTACTTAAAAACTGCCTTTTAGAATAAGGCTCATTGTTAATTTTGAAAAGTAAGAAAATGAATCTTGAATTTAAGACTTTAAAACTTATTTAATATTCTTGACATCCTATTTCTAGGTGCCACTAATGTTAGGTCTCTTTTGGATTATAAGAATCACACAAAATTTTTCTGATGTCTTCTTTTTCCTTATAAGCCAAGAGATGGAAATGTTTCAGTTCTCTGCTCCCAAAAACATCACTGCAATAATCTGAATTTCTTCCCATTCCTCTCTCTCTCTCACCAAGTCATTGGTGGACTCTTTTTTTCTTCCTTTTTTAATTGTCTTATCTCTTGCTAAACAGCTCTTGAGAAAAGTTGCACTATCAAACAGTGCTCTGAAATGTTGTATAGGATTTTTCTCTAAATCCCCATAATACTTTAAACTGGGCCTGACCCCCTCACCACATTGGTGTTTATGGCTGTGGTATCTGTGAGTACTCAGAGTTTTCCCTCCTGACCTTCATGAGCTTCCTCTATCATACAGCAGTAATTATTTAGGTATTTTAGTCATTGCTGTTTTTATTTTTTCATTCTGGCTGAAAATTCTTATTCATTTAAGTCCTTGTTCAAGTATCACTGTTCCTGTGATCTCTTTAATATTCTTTGTACAGTTGGTTACATTTTCCTCTGTACTTTCATAGTACTTGGTTTATCACTCAATAATTTTGTTTTCCCACTAGGTTTGGAATCCTGGGGGGCAGAAACAATGTCTTGGTTAATTTGAATCCCTTAGTACAAAAAAATCATACACAGTAGACACTCAATTCCTGCTGAATAAATGAATAAGCCAATAATAAGCTGTAAGAACAAGGTAGGGATACACATCTTTCATTGTATAATCTTTACAACAGTGATATCAAACCCATGTGACATGGTCCCTGGGATGGCAATGGTTATTTCATGGGGATTACACAGTTGGGAAACTTACTTTGGCTGGTTCAGCACATACTCATACTTCTTTATTTTCCATGGGCAGTTCCCCTCCTCACTTTTAGTTCATGAGGTTCATGTAGATTTAAGATTCTAGGAGTGATTTATGAATTATCTAACCAATCAGAACATCACATTCTCTGATCTATAGTGATTAGCTCAGGAATCTTGATATACAATTCTAGGTCAGTGTTGGTAAAGTGAAACTAGAAGACCTCCTTACACTGCAAAAGTGGCCACCAGGTGGAGAATAAAAATCAAGTGAACAATAATAAAATTAAAAAGAGAAAAACCTAGAGGTGGAGAAAGAACAAACTTTGACGATATCATTTGGAATACTAGGCCTAGCTGTGTTTTAAAACACAATCTGCTGGACTTTTCAGTTATGTAAGTGAAAATCTTTTTCTGTTTTCCTTGGACAAGTTTGAGTGATTTTTCTGCCATTTGCAACTTAAAAAGTCCTGTCTAATATAGTTTTAACAATCCAAATTTGCACTAAGCTTTGTCTAGAGATTAAATATATATATGTATTACATACACACAGTTGTATGTATATATTTGTATGTGTATATATATGTGTGTATATATATATGCTGTTATTTTTCAAATATATGCAACACTACTATAATAAATAAAATACATAAAAAATTGTGCATAAAGTGTTACTGACTTTAGGCCAGCTTGGTTATGCATTCTCTCACTTGATAGACTCTAAAGGTCTAATAGCATCCCTTGAGGTCTGCCTAAATTTTAATACTAAAAAAACTGTCATATTCAGAATCTTTGTTCTCACTGATTTGCAACATCTGCTCCAGTCCTGAATCTATACCCCATGTTTGGTAAATATATTTTGATTGATTGATCAAATATAAATTTTCTCCATTAGCTTAATGATAGTACTACCTTAAATCATATGATATTGTTGATTTGCAACCATTTTTAGCCAAAAAGGACAATTTCATATGGTTCAACCTAATAGTGAAATGAATTCACAAATCTATCAATGTATTTTTACTGTTTTTACCCTGTGCAGTACAATATTATTCCAACAGAAGTAGAAATAGCAATTTTATGAGTATTGGTTACCTGACTCACCTTACTTTTTTGTTCAAACTGACTTATGTGTTTAGACATAGCCTAAGAGATAGAAATCATCTGGGAAATTAATTTCCATTTCTAGGTGTGAAATAGCCATTTCAGATATTTGAAAACCAGTAGCTCTTTCTCTACCATTTAAACTCACTTTCTTTTCTTCTTCCATTTTGATAGATAAACCGTGGCTATGTAAGGTTTTGTTTTTGTTTTTTGTTTTAAATAATTATGTGATATGTTACTCTAGGGAAATGCTTGTAAATATTTTTTATCTTAGGCTTTCAAATCCTTTCCTGCTTACCTTTTCCCAGAAATCTTTACCATCCTATCTGTATCCCCTTCTAATTCATTATTACTTTTTCTCCTCACTGTGATATCTGAGATATCATCTGGAATGAAAATGAAACTTGCCCTGCAATTCTGAGAATAAACGAAATATAAAACCAGTGCCTACTCCCTTTCACCTTCACCTCAACCCCTCCCCAGCACATTGTTTTCTGCTAATTGTCACAATAACAGCCATGCTGATTATTTATTTGCCACCCCTGTGCCCAGGGTGCTTGTGGAACAAAGGAACACAGCTTATAAGAGGTTTGTGTTTAAGCAGAAAGTGTTCCCAAAATTCTAGATGCAAAATATAGTTTGTTTTGTATTCCTGAAGACCCTTATGTACTGCCTGAATCTTAATTATGCTTCCCAACATTTGCAAAATTAAAACCTCAAATTAAACATCTCATTAATGTAGCTCCTTTGCAATGTATCCATTTGTTTCAAAAATGATAAAAGGGGAAAATTATGCATTTCAGGAAGTACTTGGCTGTAATACCAACTCACATTTATTTGAATGTCTCAGAAAACAAACTGCAAAGCCTGTTGTGGAAAGAGTGTGGAATAGAGGAAGTCAACCAAGTGAGTAAACATGAAATGGAGGATTATCCTTATTTGTGGAGAATCCATTCCAGCAAGAAATTGAATCAGGGGCTTCTGCATCTAAAAGAGTGGTGCTAGTCATAGAACCAGAGGGAAATGACTTTTTAGATGAGAAGTAGACTAGACTAAGGGCTATGAGACCACACGGTCTAGTGGCCTGAGAAGTGCAGAGGATTCAGAGATTGGGGTTAAATCCCACTTCTGTTAGTTGCCAGGTTTAAGGAACTTATTGTAATTCAGCAGACTCATACTGAGTTCTGACTGCTGCTAGGCCCTGAGCCGAGTACAAGGACTTTGTTCACACAATTAGATGCTTCTATCCTACAACATCAATTTTTTCCTCTTACCAGATTATTCCATCAGCATGCACACATGCCCTAGTAGCACCCATCTTTAAAAACCCTCCCTGGCCCACAAACCCCTCTAGTTACAGTCCAGTTTCTCAGTTTTCCTCTTCAAAACTTCTTGAAAAATTTATTTCCACTCCCCTGCCTCTCATAGCCCCCTACCCCCAAGGTTTTAGAAAAGTAGTGCAGTGAAGTAGTTAAAGACTCCGTCCTGGAGTCAACCTTTATTCAGTCTAGGCTCAAACCCCAGCGCTGCGAGTAACTCTGAGGCTAGTTACTTCGTGTCTCTGTGCCTCAATTTCCTTAACAGCAAAATGGAATAAAAACTGCATCAAATTCATAGTTCTACTGACCTCTTCCTGAGCTTTAGATTTTTCGTTTGCAACTTCTTTTTTTATTTAAATTCAATTAGCCAACATATAGTACATCATTAGTTTCAGATGTAGCATTTAATGATTTATTAGTTGTGTATAACACCCAGTGCTCACCACATCACATGCAACTGATTTCTTAAGGTCTTTTCTTAAATAGGCTGCTGACATTTAAAATGGCCACAAAAGATCTCTCTCTCTCTCTTTTTTAAAGATTTTATTTCTTTATTTGACAGAGAGAGAGAGAAGAGCACAAGTAGGCAGAACGGCAGCAGAGGGAGACAGAGAAACAGGCTCTCTGCTGAGCAGGAAGCCCGATGGGGGACTCCATCCCAGGACCCTGGGATCATGACCCGAGCCGAAGGCAGACACTTAACTGACTGAGCCACCCAGGCGCCCCCACAAAAGAGCTCTTGATTTCTGTTTCCTGAAAGCTGTTTTTCAAATAACATCTTAAAAAAAAAAAAATGGCATCTGTGTCTATCGAGGTTTTCTTTTTCCCTCATCTTCCAAATATATCCAGCAACAACCTAGCAGACTCTACCTATAAAAAAAAAAACACCCAGATCTATTGACTTCTCTCCATCTCCACTGTAAACATTCTAGCCCGGTTCACTTTCATTCCTCTCCTGGAACCCACCATAGACTCCTGACTGCTCTCTCTGCTTCCACTCTTGCCCCATATTAGCCCATTCTCCACAATACATTTAGAATAGTCTATGTTAAAAACATTAACTTACTAAGATGTAATCTTCATAAAGGCAGGATCTGTTTTGGTAACTGCAGTATCCCCAATGCCTAGGAACTGGCATATAGTATATGCTCTATAAATATTTGTTGAATGAATAAATAAATAAATCAGATCATGTTTCTCTCCTGCTTGAACATCTCAGTGGCTTACTATCACATTCAAAATAAAATTTGAACTCCCAAATGGTCCATGCACCATATACGAACCGGTTCTTGTTAAACTGAGATTTTATCTTGTATCTCTCTATTATCCAGTATGCTTCAGTCACCCTGGTCTTCTTTCTCTCTCTCTCTCTCTCTCTGTGTATGTGTGTGTGTATGATATATATATCTTTTTCATTCCAATTTAGGGATTTTTCACTTTCTCACTTGTTATTTCTCTGGAATCATATCCCATTCATATCTTCACCAGGCTAGCTCCTTTGTAGTATTCAGATCTCAGCCCCATATATAACCTTCTCACGGAAGTCTTCCAAAACCAACAATCAAAATTAGTCCCTCCACCCCCAATAAATTTCTATCACATCTACACATTTTATAGCACATTTTTATATATCCAAAATTATTTTGCTTGTTTATTTTGTTGTCTTATCTCCACCTACCCCTTACCCACATCTAATCTATATGCTTCATGAGAGCAGGAGGAAACTTTCCCATCTTGTTTAATCTTGTATTGTCAGCCCCGAGCACAGTACCTGTACACAGTGGGTATACAGTAAGTGTTGGCCGAATAAAGAAATGTCACTGTACAATATTCTCACTATTTACAAGATGCAGTTCAGTGGAACTCAAAAGACACATCACTTTCACCGTCATCTGAATCAGGAAGATTTCTGACAAACAGTGACAGTACCCACTATTTTACCTTTAAAATTAGAGCATATAAATGTGTTTGTACTCACACAATCAGAGCAGCCTATCTCAAAATGTATTCCAGGGAATATAACTTCCCTTGGAATGTTAATAAGTAAGTTGTAAATTGTCAAAGAAGGTGGTGAAATACTTCATTGAAATTGAACAATCATTATTTTCTGCATCTTTAAAAGTGGGAGGTACTAGAATTCTGAAAAATATCCTTTTAGGGAAACACTGAATTAAAGAATCCAGTGATTATAGGGATCATTACAAGGCCCTCCTCATTCTTCTTAAACTTGTTCTTTTTAGTTTTGAAATAATCAGGGACGTCCTCTACTTTTGCTCTGCCAATGCTCTCCACTGTCCAACACCTTTCAAAGATCTCTACTGGTAGCGTTGTTCTCTCCCTAGACATTCTGGGCTTTTTGAGGTACCTGACATTTCTGACATCTTATTCCTAAAATTCCACCCTTTTTCGTTTATCCCTGTGACTATTCCTTTTTCCCTTTTCTAAAAGCTTCTCATCTTGTATCAGCTGTTCCTCCCACTGCTGTTTCTATTTGGACTCTTTACATAGAGTAAAGTCAATTAATCCCAGAGCCATTGCTATCACCTCTTTGAAATATATAATTAATGCTTCACAACTTCCAAAGATTCCAGGGCACTACTAGTCATTAAAAAAAAAAAAAACAGCTTTTGAGCATTTATTATGTATTAAGATCTGTGCTTAGTGTAATGGTACTAAGGTGAGTAGAATGGTCATAAGCCTTGCCCTCACTAAACATAGTCTGAGGTAACAAAATGAAAAAGGCAATTCCTATGAAAGAGAAGTAAGTGTAAGGAAGGAAACAAGTGCCTTTGGAGCACAGAATGGAAGAAACCTAGCCTGATCTGAGAGGACAGGTGGATTAGAGAAGGTGTCCAAAGGAAAGTAACATTCATGCAATTTTCCAAATGCCCTATACCATACTCCTCACAATTTCCCATAAAGTAAGGATGACTACTTCACTAGCGTTTCAAACACATATGGTTGAGGTCAGTTTCAATCTTTGCATCTTGCTGTGTGTATAACCATTTACCCTGACATCCAAGCTGAAATCTTAATATTTTTTAATCCCTTTTTCCTCTTTCCCTTCAATTTGGACTAGTTACCAGATCCAGTCAATTTTGCCACTACCGGAGTCTATAATCCTTACATTCTGTTGCTTTCTCATTGCTACTGTCTCAGTTCACACCCTTATTACTTCTGGCCTGAGCTATTTTAACTTTCTCCTAACTTACGGCAAATGTTCCTGTACTAAGTCACTCTCTATAACATTGCCAGAAGGTTTTTTGTTTTTTTTTTTACTTTGTCTAATGATATCCCGAGTCTGTAGTCTATCCCCTTGCCTGTTAGCTAACAATGAGATAGGGCACGCTCTCTCCAACCAACAATGTACTCACAGAGGCTTGGGTGCTTTGAGGAAAGTTAAAGTTTGCATTAGCTGCCTGCTGCAGGTAGCATGCAGCTATCATAGATAGTAAACAAGAATTCCTAGCAAGAATGGTAGCTCTTGCACTGTCCTGGATTCCCAGTGGTTAATCCCATTTGAAAGACTGGAGATGGAGAGGCATCCCTGAGACATGCGTCTCGGGGCAATGTGGAAGTTTAGAATGGGATTCTGTGCCTATGATATGATGGTAGATTTTCCAAGAGTTAAAATAAAGTAATAAAATAATAAATAAATAAAATACCCTGAAATATGAGAACCATTTCCCTCATTCTTTCTTTTTCCAGATAAGTCAGAAGAACTAAGCAATGATTTAAAAAAAATTGACACAAGTAGAATAGTGTCAATTTTCAATTATCTCTGTATAAATTATTTTCAGTGATCCATTATTTCCTTTTTACCTAACCAGATCTCAGGTGGCTAAGTTAAGACAAGGTCTTACATTTCAGAAGAGGAGAAGAGAGGGAGATTATTTGAGAGGGTTTGACTGTTAGAAGGTATGATTTTAATATTGACCTTTGGGCTATTACTTTCTTTGCAGTGCCATTCCCTCTGCATGTTTTCTTTCTCCTCTTCCTTCTTTTCCTCTTTTTCTCTCTTTCTCACTTTTTCTTTCTCAGGATAATTAGTGGAGTTAAAGCACATTATTATCATCAGGAGGAAGACTTTTTGTTGAGTGGGAGAATGGGAAGACAGAAATAATTACTAAGCATTCTTCCTTAGAAATATTCTTTGCAACCCTCATTTGCAGCAAAGGTATGAGAGTTGGAACTTTGATCATATACATGCGACTAGTTTCAAATGGCTCTGGAACCATTTAGGTGAAGGGACCAAGAGCTAACATTTATTGAATGTCTACCATGTGCCAGACACTGCTATGAGGTAGATACCATTCCTATTTTATAAATGAAGAAAATGATGTTTAGAAATAACTTGCCGGGCGCCTGGGTGGCTCAGTTGGTTAAGCGACTGCCTTTGGCTCAGGTCATGATCCTGGAGTCCTGGGATCGAGTCCCGCATCGGGCCCCCTGCTCAGCAGGGAGTCTGCTTCTCCCTCTGAGCCTCCCCCTTCTCATGTGCTCTCTCTCTCTCTCTCTCTCTCAAATAAATAAATAAAAAATCTTAAAAAAAAAAAAAAGAAATAACTTGCCAACCATTACAGCATTAGGGAGTGGCAGAGCTTGGATTAAGCCTTAATATTTCTGACTTGAAAGTACACAGTCTTTTTGCCACTCCTGGGATGCATTCTCTTTGATACTACCCCTGCTCTTAAAACTGCTATAGCAATTCTTAGTTACTGTATTGCTGGCCAAAGCCTAGAGAAACTTCTTTTATAAGAAATGATACTGAAAATTAGTGTGGGCAAGCCAAGGCAAACTTTTAGGAGAAGAGCTTCCTCCTAGAAGTCTCAAAGGTTTTTTTTTTTTGTAACAAATTCCAGTTTCACCTCCAAAGTGGAAACTTCTTGTGTATAAAGTTTTGGAAACTTTCTGATTATACAAGCATTTGATCAATCTATGACTTTAACAGCACTTCATTGATCAAATGCACAAAATAAAAATTTAAATTTATTTATTTGCTCTTTTATTTTTTTGGTTTCTTTCACCTAGCGTATACTCTCCTTAGTTCTCACTACTGTGAGAACAAACATACTTTTCCTTAAAATGTTCTGAAAAATATGAAGCAAAATAGAAAAAAAATATAAAGTATTTGTAATCTCCAATTGTTGAGACATTTGAACAAAGGAAGTAAGATTATTGAACCAGAGAATCCAGCTTTCTTCAGTGCTTGTTTGTTTTTGTAGCAAAAATATTTGCTATTTGTTAAATGTATCTGCTAAATTAAAAGAATACATATAGATGACACATACTAGATAGCTTTTCTATAGGAATTTTAACATTTATAAGTAAACAAGTGGCTCTCTGAAATGGCTAAACCTGCCTTGCCCTGACAATGAATAGAAATGCTTAGTATCCAGCTAAATGTAGAAAAATAAGCCACTACTCAAATGAAAACCATCTGATCTATACCTTTCTGAATCATTTTTACTAATCAAGAAAAAAATTCAATTTATCACAAATACTTTTACTGTGAGGCTGAACATTACACATTTCCTTCTGCCAACTAAATTTGGATTGTCTAATCCAATTTTCTGAATTTGGGCTAAACTGACCTTAGATCAGAGTGCAATGGGAACATTTTCCACAGACCAGTTATCTGACATACACTTTTTCATCTGTTGAGACATATATAGAGATGCTCTACAAGTCTCATTTTGAAGAGGGAATCTAATTTTATATTTCTTGCACATGAGTTATGTTGTTCTGTGATCTTGATTGTAAATTAATTAATTCAGTGTACTTTTCTGAGTCACAGCATCAGTGTTCCTTAGATTCCATAGATTTCCTCCTGTGAATGACATTTGGAAGATGGAAAAAGCCATTCTAGCTTCATCCTCATGACCCACAGTTTCATGCTACATATCTATAGCAGCACACTGCTTTCAATCAACTTAGTGATACTAGAGTAGCTTTTTTTGTTTCAGAGGTTGTGTTTGCTATTTTGGAAATTTTTGATATCTAATGTCTCCAACCCACCAGTTTTCTGATGATATATAAACAATCTGGGCCTTTTCTTTGCCATTCCATGTATGCACTTCCACATCTGGCTGAGGAGTAGATCCCAGTACTGAATACTGTTTGCATCAGACCAGAACCAGCAAGAGTGAATAGAGGGTAAGTGCAGAGTCTCAGAGATTCTCTCTCATCTCCTTTCCTGTCAGTGTCTAGGGTCCTTTGACTAAATGCTAACATTTGCAGACAGCTAACTTGACCTCAGTATGATATAGATTTGTATTTGGTGATGGCATCTGAGTAAACCTTTTTCTTCCAAGTCAGTTATGTTGATTCTTCTCCATTAGCTGGAATTGGTTTTGATATCTTCAGTGAGATTAATTATCAAATGATTACTTCTCCTTTTTAAGGTTTCAAAAGGACAATACCTTTCGTTTATGATTAGAAAGGTGCCAAATCATATTACTTTACATACTTCTTTTTAAAGATTTCACTTTTTGTAGTTACCACTTATATTAGACAATTTACTTGCATCCATATTAGAAGAAAGGAGTCAACTATTTAAAGATGAGAGTTCGATGAGTTTTAGCAGACATATTCTTCTGTGGAACCACTGCCTCAATCAAGATACAAAATATTTGTCACCCCAACAGGATTCCTTACTCCCCTTGCAGTTCATCCCTCTCTTAGCCCAGCCCTAGGAAACCACTAATCTGCATTTTGATGCTAGAGATTAATCTGCATTTTCTAAAAATGTATATAAATGAGATCTTATGGTAGATAGTATTTTATGTGTGCTTTCTTTCAGATGGCATAAGCTGAACGTCAACAGAGAATGCTGACCATATTTGAAAACATGGTTGGGATAATTCCAGTCAATGAGAGTGAAAAGTAGCCGAGAAGTGAAAAGGATGGCTTAGGTATTTGTATTAAAGAAACCAAAGAAACTTTGAGAAAATATATATAAATAAAAGGCATAGTATATTTGTGCTGTTGAAACCACAAAGGATATTTAAAAAAACAAAAACAAAAACAAAAACATAAATCCTTGCCAGAGAGTAACTTCTGGGTCAGCTAAAAATTAAAACTTTTCCATGAAGGCATTGAATAATCACTGTATCTAAGAAGCTGAGCATCAACATAAAGCAAAATTGTGAAATGATTAATTTAGACATAAAAATATAACAAGTTCAGGAAATGTCGCCACTGGTTTTTCAGGTTCACATGAATCTGATTTTAGTTCCCACATACTCTTTTCAGAGGATATTTAAATAATTTGACCATGACAAGCCAAACTGTTTTGAGACCTCATTGAAAGTCAAATGAAAACACTAATCAAATGCAAAAATATTCTAGTCAGGCATAGAAATGTTGCAGGTTAGAAAATAAAAATGTTGCCTGTGAGAAGGAAAATCAATCAGTTCAGAAAAAGCAGGTATTGGTTCAAATCTACATAGTCAGTAGGGACTAGAAATCACTAGAATTTCAGGGGATTATATTTTTTTCCTAAAGAGTCATCAGATAGTCTTGGGCTATGTCTACATTGCAAAATCAGTTTGTTTGGCTAACTTTTCACCTGAGTAAATTAGAAAATCAGTGCAAACAACTGATCATATCTTTTTTTCTCACTGTCTTCACTGTCTTTTTGGACAGGCTTTAGTGACTAGCATACAAATAATTATAGCACAAAACAGCTAGGTAAGCGACTTGTGGAACAGCAGTCTTAATTGAGCAAAAAAAAAAATAGCTTTCATATTATTAAATGCCACTGAATTGTTCAATATTAAGTGAAAATTACCTTTTAATTTCTGCGATGAATTCTATAATCTATACTTCCTTGGTAAGGCAATCTAACAAATACTGCTTTGCTATTTAATCAGAGCTGCTCCTGGTCTGTGGGACTAAATGACTATACATCCCTATGTTTGGGCAACTACAGATACAGGTAAGTATATAGTATGGGTAATAACCTTAATCTGTCACTTACCATCTGTATCACAATTGTTTAGTCTCTTTAAGCCCTTTTGTCTTTATCTGTTTAAAAAAGACATCATATAGAGTTATGAGTATTTAATAAGCTAATGTCTATGAAGCATTGAGCTCAATGCCTGGCACAAAGAAACACTAATGATACTTTTATATTCCTTCAAATGTTATTAATTAATTCATACATTTGCCCAATATTAATTGAACTTTTATTAGGACCCAGTCACTGTGCTAAGTATTTGGGGATAAAATGGTACAAAATACACAGTCCCTGTCCTGATTAAGCTTAATGTGTAGCAGGGAATACATGCAAATACATTACCAATTTTCATAGAGTGCTATCTACCCTGAGATAAGCAAGAGTAGGGTATTCTTGTATAAAGGGCTTCCTGGTGGATGGACTATAAATTAGCCAGGAGAAAAGTGATACTGGAGGAAGGGGGAGAAGGAACAATGAGGGGAAGATGGGAAGGAGGTGTAGGGTAGGGGTAGATGTTTCCATCAGAGTGAACAGCATGTGTTAAGGCCTATATTAAATTTACCTTTTCAGATAGAGACTACAGATGCAATTCAACTGACAAAGACAAAAAAAAAAAAAAAGGAAAAAAATGCAAACTTTGTTTTCTGTCTACTGCTTACAGTGTTAGGGAACAAACGGCAAATAACAGCTCTTTAGCCTCATATTTAGGAAACAAAAAAGGAGAAACTTTGTCAAACCCAGAAGAGGTTAATAAAAGTTCAGTGCTAAAATATCTGCCCTTAAGGCCAACTATATCTCAATAGAGGGAGACTCAGAATATCTTTCTCACTCTTTGTATGAAATGGGAAAAAAAATTAAAGAAGGAGAAAGAATTAGAAGCATGTAATCAATCCTTTCCTTTACAAATCCCAGCAATTCAGGAGACTGCCAGTGGCTAAATCTTTCAGGGACCACAGACAGGAAAAAGCCTATTAAAATGTGCCCCATTCCCAAAGAAAGGGTCACTCAAGATCCTCAGACCCTTAACTCTGAATAGACTTAATGAAAGCCAACTGCTATTTTAAGAATTTAGAAGGGGATTTCCCTCCTGGAAGAAAAGAAGCCAGACATCATCAATGCTCTAACACTTTCATCTATGGTACCAGGCATTGCTTTTCACGAACTTTCTGCAGGTTGTTAAAGCCATTAAATGAGGGCTTAGTGACTGAGAATACAGTTCATCACATACAAGGCTTAAAATATAATTGATACAAAGACCATCCCTCCAGGATTAAAGAGTTCTAATCATTCTTTGGGGCTTGCATGCTCTTTTCTTCTTGCTGGTCAAGGTAATATTAAGCCTTTCGGAAAAGGAGTATGTTGTTCTCCACGCCATTTAGGAACCACGACACTTTTCAACTTCAGTTGGAAGAAGATAATCCAGACTACCCTACAAAGTGTACAGATCCAGCAGCTGGACACAAAATGAATCTTACTCTAAGATTTCTGGCAACTCAGTTTCATGTGATTAATAAAAATGATACACGGATTTCTCTTGTAGAATCTTTCTCTAGTGTTCTCCATGTAACATTGTCCTGACACTTCTATTAATTGCAAGGATATCTCTGTGAACAGGTAGATATTAGACACCATTATCTCCACTTGCAAATGAGAAACCTGAGGCAGAAAGAAGTCAAGTGACATAACAACAGCGTCACAAAAAGAATGGGAATAGAAATGAGAAAAACGATTTTCTCCTGTGAAACGAGAAAGCAAAAAGGATGTGATGGGATGATTTCCTTTTCTCTATTGAAGGAAGGGCAGGGGCAACATTTTTACTGCTAATTTTGAAAACATCCCCCCCTGCTCTTTATAGTAACAAGGACAATTGCTGAATTGAGTCACTGGCTGAGCTCATTGGGCATAGAGAAGAAAAGCTACCTAACTATACGGATGCTCCACAAATCCTCTACAGGTCCAGGGCTTCTCCTACTTGACTTTTTTTTTGTCTGGCATGATCTCTGGGATGCGCCTCCAATGAGGGTTCCCCTTCTCTGCTATTATATTCACAAACAAATGACTGTTGAGTGATTGAATGGCTGGTGTTTAAATTGTATGCTTAAGCTTAGTGAACGAACTATAGGAAGAAGAATCACCAAGAAGGATCTTGGATAATTAAATAATCCTGCCCAATCCTCAGCTGTGTTTTTATCCATATTGTTTCCAATCTGCATCTACCTAATTGAAGTGTCAGACAGAATCCCTGTTGCAAGTTAGAACCATGAAGAGATAGAGAGGTCTCAGTGAAGGCAGTGATATAGGATTAGAATTCCCTGGCCCTTCTGTATATATAGTGAGAGATCCACAGTCAAACAATCCACTTATCCTAGATCTTTATGACAAGAAGAAATTAGCCATCTGAGATATTATAAGCAAAGTTTGTAGTAATACAATCAAAAGGAGAGACAGGCCCTTAGAAACATTCAATTCAGGAACAGCATTAAGAATATTAAATAGTGCAAATAAGCTTTCAGAAAAATAAAGAAGAAAAATGACAATAATAGCTAATGTATTTTCTCATTTAAACCCAATAAAATGGGTAACATTATCACCTTATACATGAGAAAACTGGTTTTTAAACAAATTGCCCAAGGACACAGGTAAGGTGTGACAGAAGTGGTATCTGCACCTGCATGGTCTGGCTCCATAGCCTCTGCTCTCAATTGGTTCATCCCGCAGCCTTCCAGTAGGGTGGCAGACCACACCAACACAGATTCCCAGAGCTGTCCGTGTTGCAATCTCGGGAGAATACTGACCTTATCTGAAAAGCTGCTTCCTCCCAAGAGTGATAGGGAGAATTTTGAAATAAAAAATGTTAGACAAGAGAAGAAAGTTCACAATTATCTGTATCTCTTTTCCTAGACCAGAGTCAAGGGGGTAGCTATTGGAAATTCAGTGAATGGCCAAAGAAATACCCACCTATTAAGACTGTTTCTCTCTTATTAGCTAGAAATTCTGGCTCTGGGTCCCTGGTCAGGTTGCACTCAATTAAATTCCAGGATCTTAAGAACACAAGAACGTAAATGAATCTCAGCAAGCAAGGGTTGAAAATGATGAACTGAGAAATGCACAGATAACCACAAGGCAGCATTAATATCATTATTGAAAGGTTAGCTGGTCAGGAAATCGACAAGGTGCCAAGAGGGCACTCACAGTGCCTCCCAGGAAATGAGAGCAGAGAAGAAAGGAGGCTGAACACAGCAAAGCCTTTGTTGACATTTTCCAAAGCTGACTTTATACAAGCCGTATCCCTCAAGAATGGAAAATGGCAGTATAAGGAACCAGTAACACTAGAAAATTGTAGGCCAGTAAGTTCACCCCCAGTCACAGGGAAGCTTTTGAAAGGTTTTAGAGGATCAAGAGGGGGCATCACCACTACTCTTCCAAGTTCAGCCCTGGGATGAGAGAAAGTGACACGGTTATAGGAAAAGCACAGCTGTCTCCCTGGCTTTGGGAATTCTCTGGGTGTGGCTGTGTTGTATTAGAGAAGAATGACTTTGTCACAAAATGCTCTGGAATAAGAAACCCCGAGGCCAGGCTCTAGGGTGGAGTAGTAGTATTTTTACGTTGATTCAAAAGTGAATTCTGGAATCACAGCATTCCTGTTTTCAGTCAACCCTGACTTCCCGTGCTCTTATACACACAGATACATTTATTTTGCACACACACCCATGATCTTGTGTAGTGTTTCAAATGGCATATGGTGGCTTAGAACCCACTTCTAAAATAAAGGATTCAGGGATTTATCTAACTGGGACCATTGAGCAAGAGATGCAGGTTTAACCAGGTTTGTGTGAACAATGTGATAGTGTGAGCAGAATGAATGAGTTTTCCTCTGACTTAAATATACCTGTTTTAAATTTAAAGGGAATATGTGTCTAAGGGGATCTACTTAACGGGGTGTTAAGTAAGAGCACTATTTTTAGAATTTGTGGATGCAGCCAAAATTAAATGAGACATTCTAACGGAGGCAGCTGAGAAAGGAACATTTTAACTGGCCCTGGGAGGAAACTTTAGCTATTTCTGTTGGCATACAAAGAGAGGACAACTCAGGACTAAAGGACATTTGGGTAGTGGAGCAGGGGAGAGGGAAGGACCTGTTATTTTAATGCAGGATGAGCAACCTGAACCAAAATGAAATGTGATGGGAATGTTTGGGACATTGTCTCTGGGAACTGTGAGAATCAAGTGAGAGGCAGGGATGAAGCTACATTCAGAAAAGTTGAGGACAAGGTGGGTGGTGAATTTCTATTTAAATAATAGGCTGGAACTTGAGAGTCAGAGGGAACTCCCTGCTTCATCTGGAAGTTTAGGGAGTTGAGTATCGACAGACTGACTTAAAGTGGAGATCAAGCATGTCAGAAATGGAAATGGAAATTATGACTGAACATCAACACCTGAATGGAACTCATAAATATGATTACAGTAATTTGTAGAACCAAATGGTTGAGGAATGCCTTCTGCTGGATATGGTACAACAAGTTTCTCTGACTAGTGATCATAGTCTTGTGTTTTACTTTTCACCCTTAAAGAAAAATGTGTGTATACGTGTGTGTTTTAATTGACACAGAGCACATAGAACTATGACTTAAGTTTTGAATTTATATAGTCTATTTCATACTCTTGTATCTCATTACAGCACATGTTTTGCTCTTGAACCATGTTTTGATTCAGTGACATATGTCTTCATACTCCCAAAGCTATTTTCATATCTTTAATGTAATCAACAATAGTAAATGAAAGTAATTGTTTCAAAATTAATTCACATATAATATGCTTTATTAAATAGCTTTCACTGCATTTCCCAATTAGTGGTATTAGTTTATAAATTGTGAACATGTATATATAAAAAATATTTAGTATGAGATTAACATTATATTAGTGCAATTGATTCAAGCATATGTAGAAGAGACTTCTCAGTTATTATCTTTACCCTAGTAACTGTTATCACTAGCATAAATAGGGTGAATGTAGCACAGACTGTTGGCTGCCTAGGAAAACTCGTTTCCTCTTCTGGGCACACAGCTAAGACTGTATTACTCACTACCTACTGCAGTAGGGGGCATGGCCATATGAGTGAGCTCTAGCCAACGAGATGTGACTCAAAGTGATGCATGAAATTCTCATGCCCAGCCTATTAAACACTTCATGCATATCTTACATATTCTTGTCCCATTTATGCTCATTTGAATGGAGATGACCCCCAAAGAGACCTTGGAAGCCCATGTTTAAAATGGGTCTTGAGTAACTTCATGGATAAGGGCCACACCAACAACCTGTTTATTCACATAGTCAAGATACAAACCTCTATTGTTTTTGGACCATTATCCATTTTTGGGTCTATTATTGTAGCAGGTAACCTACCTTAAGAAATTCAGATTTCATCTTGGAAAACTGAATATCTTAGTTCCCCCCACCCCCATTACTCAAAGCAGTAATGAAATTCACAGAGAACGCTTTAAAAAATTAATTTGGAAGTCTGAAGCCACATTACAGTTTTAGACAAAAACATTTCAGAACTACAAGCACCCCTTAAACCTGAAGGCCCTAAGTCCTAAGGCTTCCATTGTAGGTAATGAATAAACTTCTTTTTTACGCATCCCAAAGGGTATAGCTATGTCTCATCCTTGGGGAATTAAGAAAATTGTCCCTCAAATCATTTTCCATAGGACTTAATTCCTTCAGAAGTACAGTTGAGAAAGGCTGGAAGCATCACAAAAACACGGAAATGTGTAGGCTTATATGTAAATTGATATATAATACACATATATAGTTTATATGTCTTTATCCTTCTATATGTATATTGATTCATTATATGTGTTATGTATTCTTCCAGAGTTTATAGTCTTGAATACCCATATGACCTGTGCGCACTGCAATTGTCCAATATTGAAACTTGTACTTTTATTTTGGCTGCCTGTAAAGATTCTACACTGCTGGGAACTTTCTAGTATCAATCATGAATTATAAATTAGATGTTCCAGAGTGCCTTAAGTATACACAGCAACTCCCATGGAAAATATGGATCTTGGGACCTACTCTATGCTGCAGGTATCATGGACCTGTGGATCTCAGTCTTTTGCATTCATTATTGAATGAATGAATGAATGAATGAATATTGTATTTTGGGCAATGATTCTCAAAACACGTATAATTCTACTATGAATTAATTCTTCAATATTCCCACTCCTCTCTGGCAGCAGAGAAGTATGAGGTTGTGTGACAAAGGGTTAGAGTAATTGGCATTAACACTTGAAGGTTGTTCTCAGTGCAGCCTGCCTATTGGAATCACCAGGAGTGCTCTCTAAAAATATGATACCTGGGCCCCACCCCTTTAAATTCTGAGGTAAGTAGCATCAGGGTTTTTTTTTTTAATTTTTAATTTTTATTTATTTATTTAAAAGACTTAATTTATTCATTTGAGAGAGAGGCAAAGAGAGCACAAGCACGTGGAGAGGCAGAGGGAGAGGGAGAAGCAGACTCCCGGCTGAGCTGGGAGCATGCCATGGGGCTGGATCCCAGGACCTGGAGAGTTCATGACCTGAGCCTAAGGCAGACGCTTAACCATCTGAGCCACTCAGGTGCCCCAGCATCAGGGTTTTTTTTTTTTTTTTTTTAAGTTCTCCCATAGTTTCTAATGTGCAGCCAGGGTTGAGAAAACTGTGCTAGAACAATATTTCCTCTTCTTGTTTGGTCATAAGAATTAACTGGCAATCTTGTTTAGAAGTATGGAGTTTTAGGGCCAATTTAAGACAGTCTCAGTCTTTGAATATGTTTTTGGTTTTTTAATGAGGGCCCCCAGATGATGCTTATGATTGGGAAATTTGGGAAAATACTTCATTAAACTCCAAGCTCTTCTAGACAAAGTGCTATGGCTATCATTCTCAGCTGTATCCCCAGGCATAGCACAGACTCTGGCTCATATCAAGCACTCAAGTATTTATATTATTCATTAATTCATTTACTCTTAAAGTGGAAATGGATGAGAAAAATTTGACAAAATTTAAAATGCCACGTGTGACTAGCTTAATACTAGAGATTTACAAAAGTAGCGTTATGAAGGATTTCATGAGTTTCAGTGTGTTCTTTCAAGACCTACAATAATTATTGAATTGTAATCAACTGGTTTGCACTTGATATTCAGAATTCTTTGCAACGTGGTATTTGCCAGTAAATATTAAACTCTCTCTGTATAACCACTTATTGGAAAAGTCACAAGTGAAAGGCACAGCTGAGAGCGGACTCTTTAATTTATGAGAACTGAGGAATACAACTGTACCTAATAGTTCAGTAATTAGAAAAAACTTACTAATTTGTTTATTTGTATTTGACTTATTTTATTTTTTTTTAATTTTTTTTTATGTAGTGTTCCATGATTCATTGTTTGCATATAACACCCAGTGCTCCATTAAATACATGCCCTCTTTAATACCCATCACCAGGCTTAACCCATCCCTCCAGCCCCCTCCACTCTAGAACCCTCAATTTCTTTCTCAGAGTCCATAGTCTCTCATGGTTCATCTCCCCCTCCGATTCCCCCCCCTTCATTTTTCCCTTCCTATCTTTTTTTTAAACATATAATATATTATTTGTTTCAGAGGTATTGGTCTGTGATTCAACAGTCTTACACAATTCACAGTGCTCACCATAGCACATACCCTCCCTAATGTCTATCACCCAGCCACCTCATTGCTCCCACCCCTCACCAGACTTATTTTAAATGCCGGACTTTTATTTATATTTATAGTCAGTTGAAAGACAAACACATACATCAACTTAAAACAATTAACATTTTTTATGAATAATTTTTTCTTTGATACTTTTTGAAATCTTCACTGATTTAGTTAAATGTCATCTTCAAAATTAAAATTCTTCCAGCTCTTACCAACTTTGTCAGTTTATGATATTTGTTATTTCTCCTCAGTAAGTTGGCTGTTTTAAACTGTCACTAATTATTTTCCTTTATTGTCACCCAAATAAGCTGACACTCAAAAACCAACAGTAATCTTTCTCAGATGTAGATCAAGACCCCCAATTAATTACTTAAAAAGTAATATAAAGTTATATAAAAAGAAATATTGATATGTATGAAAATATTGTGGATTATTTTTCCATCCTTGACATATAAGAGAACAAGTGAGGGATTAATAGTGATAACAAATGTCATTTGTCTAGTGCTTCACAGTTTACAAAATGCTTTCATATACATATCTCATGGGAGTGCAATGGCCATTCTATGATGGAAGTATCACTATTTCATTGCATACAGTATTATTCTTCTATATACTTATACAGGGAAAAGAGCATTCATTTGATCCATGTATGTTTGCAATGATGTTTTGGTTTCAATGTCAAACAATTTGGAAAATGTACTTTTCCGAGGGAACAACAGAGAGCTGCTTATATCCAGTAACAAGCTTTAAAGCCTTTAGTTGTAAACCATGCTTTGCAAGTTCCAATGCTGCAAAATGAATATATACATTGGGTCAACGGTAAGTTGGTAAGTTTGTAGGTAGTGAGGTCTACAACAAATTGGAAAGTGCATTCCTGTATAAAGCTATATATATTTAAAAAATATTTAGGGGTGGAGTGGTGGGGGTGGGAGGGATGGGGTGGCTGGGTGATAGACATTGGGGAGGGTATGTGATATGGTGAGCGCTGTGAATTGTACAAGACTGTTGAATCACAGATCCGTACCTCTGAAACAAATAATGCAACATATGTTAAGAAAAGAAAAGAAGAAGAAGCTAGCAGGAGGGGAAGAATGAAGGGGAGTAAGTCGGAGGGGGAGACGAACCATGAGAGATGATGGACTCTGAAAAACAAACTGAGGGTTCTAGAGGGGAGCGGGGTGGGGGGATGGGTTAGCCTGGTGATGGGTATTAAAGAGGGCACGTTCTGTGTGGAGCACTGGGTGTTATGCACAAACAATGAATCATGGAACACTACATCAAAAACTAATGATGTAATGTATGGTGATTAACATAACAATAAAAAACAAATTAAAAAAGCAAACAAAAACTACATAGAAGTTTGTACATGCTTACATTATCTATTTCTGATATAAAAGAAAAACTAGAAAATAAAAGGAATAGGATCAGTAATGTCTAGTTCATGGCATTAAAAATTTCCACAACAACAACAAAATATTTAGGGGCACCTGGGTGGCTCAGCTGGTTAAGCAGCTGACTCTTGATTTTGGTTCAGG
Source organism: Callorhinus ursinus (assembly GCF_003265705.2). Classification (NCBI taxonomy): domain Eukaryota; kingdom Metazoa; phylum Chordata; class Mammalia; order Carnivora; family Otariidae; genus Callorhinus; species Callorhinus ursinus. The sequence goes on from NW_027397071.1 coordinate 40,126,657, forward strand.
TCATTTTTTCAGGGTCCTGGGATTGAGCCCCATGTTGGGCTCCACACCTAGCCGGGAGTCTGCTTGAGATTTTCTCTCTCTCCCTCTGAACCCCCCCCAAATAAATAAATAAATCTTTTAAAAAATGTTTAAAAAATATTTAAACACTGCAGACCAAAAGAAACATATCTGTGTGCCTCATAAGCAATTTCTATTCCACACTAGCAGAACATGGGTTATAAAAGAGGAAATAAAGCAGGAACACAGAAACACAAGGAGATCATATGAGAAATGAATTCGGTCACAGGAATTAAGCCTAAGGACTGAAGCACAAAGAACAAAGTTGGTAAATGGCTGATGCTCATCCAGTATCATCAGCCTCTTTATCTCTCTGTTCTGACTTGGTTTTGTTGTTGTTGTTATTGGGACAGCATAATAAAATGTTAAGAATACTATAAGTTAAGGATGTGACCTTGGACTTAGTTTCCTTACCAGTAAAATGGAGATAATGATAACTGTATTATAGAATTGTTGTGAGATTAAATAAAAGCATACATGACAAGGGCTTAGCTCCTTTCATGTTGTGAGTGGTAAATAAATGGTAGGTATTATCATCATTCTCCTCATCATCATTGGAAAGAGCCACTTCCTTACTCAGCCCTACAACTTCTCCTTAGTAAATACTTAAAGATCAAAATTAACTTTCAGACCTGTATGGTAAGAAGCTTGCCAAGGGAAAGGCAGAGAGTTTTTTCCTCTCACTCATATAAATCAACTACCACAAAACCAAAGAGAGCATCCCCTCATCTGTAAGCTGATCAATAAGCTCAAACAGCCCCTTTCCTTTAAACCATAACAGGTATTGGGCAAAGTTAGTCAGGCTCTACCTAAAAGCAGCCATACTTGTACCAACTAGGCCATTGCTTTCTGAAGTGATATTCACAGAAACACCCCAGGGATTTGGTTCAGTTAAAAATGCATTGATTGAACATCTCTGAGATGAAGAGAACAGGACCTCTGCTCTTGAAGCTCTGACATGCCCAGATTAGTGGGAGAAAGAAAGATGTAAACAGGTCATTTCAATGCAAAAGTAAACATGTCTGAGTTCCTCACTCTTATGTGCATCTTTCCCTTTCCCGTTTTTCAGTGGGGCTCCATAAGCATCGTAGGCATGCAAGGGTGGGTCTGCTGTGAAAATACTGAGGGAAGACTCATACCTGTTCTTCAAGGTCTAGCTTTAGCTTTACATCCTCCAGGAAGCTTTCCATTCTACTTTGATCTTTGACTTACTTGAAATCCTTTGAAAACTGCTGCTTAATCATTTTGGTCCTTAGTCATTTTCTACCTTACATGGGAAATAAATTGTTTCCTGGTATATGCTCTGCGTACCCAAACAGTATAGTAAGCCCAGAAGGGCTTACACTCTTGAGTAATATGTGATGTTATATCCACATTAATCTGAAAAACTGAATGTTTTATTGTTGCCAAATTAAAGATTAGTAAAAAATAGTTCATAAATAATATATGCAATTGTTTGGGACTCTGTTACATTGAAGACACCCATGAAGCCATGTTTTGTAAAATTTGAAGATGTTTTGGCATAATTTAAAGCATTTGGGTTAGATTAGAAACAGAAAAAAAGGCAAATGTAAACATATCTGTTATACAGTAAATGTTCTCTTTCCACTTTTAATCAACATTTATATATTTGGCCCTGTAACAACTTGCATTTAAAGGGCAACAGAATACACATTCATTTGCCCCATAATTGAGGAGTTACAGCTAGAAAAAAACCTTCAATGACCACTCATTTGTTTTTTTTGTTTTTTTTTTGACCACTCATTTGTTTTAATACCACATGCAAAATGGTTGGGATGACGACACTCCTAAAACTCACAAATCATCAGTTTATATTATGCTAATTTATCACCTAAATCTACTTCCTGAATACTGTTACTGAAACTCAAAGAAAATATGTTTATTAACATAAATGCTTTTAAAAGAGAGGTAAGAAAAAAACCCTAATAACAGCAAAGAAATGACTTTTGTGTGAAAACTAATAATTTTAAATGGATTGAATCCCACATATATTTACTTCCAGTATCTAAGATTCAACCACTCTCATAATCTAATTTATTTTATTTTATCTCTCCTATCTTTCATATCTGTCTCTCTCTTTCATTTCCACTGCCACTAGTGAAATTCTGCTTTTTATTACTTCTCATTTAGATTACTGCAACAACTGCTTCACCAGTTTCTTGACTTCCCCATCAAGTCGATCTTTTACAAAGATGCTGGATTAATCATTCCATACTACAGTTCTGAATTTGTGATTCCTAGCTCCCCCACCACAGTGCCCACTTTCTTACAGAACAAAGCCTAAACTACCTTAAGTCTAGGATTCACTGATTTCTGTGCTCTTATTCCAATTTATCTTTCTGAATTTCTTTCCCAATCCTCTGCTTCCTACATTACAAATACTATGTACATTCATATACACTTCATCTCTTTAACTTTCTAATCTCTATTTTCTTAATGTCTTCCCTAAGCTTAGGATACCCTTCCCAATTCTATCCATCCTTTCGTGCCAAGCTCAAATGTTCCTTCTTCCATGACGATGTTTCTAAATTCCTCAGAAGTAATTAATATTCTTCTTTCTAAAATTTTATAGAATTTTTAACATCTCTCTTATAAAACTTATCTTTTTATACCTACCACATACTTAAGTATTTTTCTCCTCTACTAGAACTATGAAAGCTCCTTGGGAATGGAGTCTATGGCAGCTTCACCTTGTAAGCTCTAATATGCCAAGTATAAAGGCTTTAAACATAGTAGATAACCAAATTGTTGTTGAACAAAAGGCTGGAGTAATTACTTTTTAGTAGTCTCAGAATTGTGGACTTTATACAGAAGATTATATATGGGATCTATATGAATGTTATTGATAATCATGAAATGAAAGTTATTAAATTTCAATAATCTGACTTGTTTCATAAACTAGATCAGTGGTTGTCCAGCTATTCTCCATAACACCTTTGGGATTCCAAAGAGGTGGCCTGGGGATCTCCCTCCTTGGCAGTAGAAAATGGTAAGTGAACATATTTCTGCACCCTACATTCTGCCTTCAATTAAAGCTGCTACATTTTGTATATTGGCCTTCTTGTAAGACTTTACTTAGAGAAAGCTTTCACTATTTAAATTTCTTTTTTTAATCCCTTGGGTTTTCACCCCCGGCACACTATAATTTATTTGTTTCAAGTCTCTAACCTACATGAGAACACCTTCACATGAAAACTAGGTTAAACGAGCTGTTGTGTTTTGGCTGAATTTACTATTAGAAAACTACCAAAACGGTAGCACAAAAATGGTGTTTCAGGTAATTTAAATCAGGACCTCCTATAATACCTAACTTTGTATGAGACCTGACATGTTACAATAGTCCTTGATCTAAATTTTTGATCTGACTTTATTGACTTGAGAACTAGCTAGCTGGTGAATCTTTTTTTTTTTTTTAATTAAGATTTTTTATTTATTTGACAGAGAGAGACACAGCAAGAGAGGGAACACAAGCAGGGGTAGTGGGAGAGGGAGAAGCAGGCTTCCTGCGGAGCAGGGAGCCCAATGCGGGGTTTGATACCAGGACCCTGGGATCACGACCTGAGCCAAAGGCAGATGCTTAATGACTGAACCACCCAGGCACCCCTAGCTGATGAATCTTACAGACATCACTCTCTTGAAAGATCTCCGAGAGGCAGTTATATAGCTTTCTATTTCTGTAAAAGACAATGACAAAACTTTCTATAGCTTAGCTTTAAAGTAGCCTATCACCTAATTCACACAGTAGAAAACCCTGATTTGCAATATATCTAAGTGAAGTTACACTGTATCTTCAGTGAAGATACACTGAAATCTCTCTTAGACTCCTCTTCAGTTACACAATTCTATGTTCATTATTTAGGGGGAAAAAAATACCTGTTTAAGTCACGGTGTATAATTGGCTGTGTCAGGTTGTGAAGGTACTCCATACCTTTGGCAACATCTACTGCAATAATTAATTTAGACTGCAAATCAAGAATCCTAGAATTTAAAAATAGATTTAGTGAGGATGAAATGGTCAAAGCCAATAGCACATCTTTCTAAAAAATATCAATGGAGTACGTGATTTGTTATTCTGTATATCTTTCAGCCTTTTTTGCTTTATTGAAGATTAAGCTAAACATTCAAAAAATCTGGAAAAATAGCTTTTCTACATCAGATCATACTTAATTATAAATCAATTCAGATACCAACCCCTCATATTTAAAATATTCCACTTGATTTTATAATACTTATAATGCTATACTTAATTTTTTTATAATAACATAAGATGGATTCTACTCTAATAATTGAGGGAAACCACACTCTAATTATTGTATGCATATATCTAGGAAGTGAATTAAAATTAGATTTGTGCAAGGCTATTCTTTTTTAAAACGTTAAAAAATAAATGCTGTGACCCCTGGTAATTATTTTATTCTCAGCTTACATATATCTGCTTTATTAGTATATCATATTTAGCCTAATTATCATAAACTTTGGCTGCTAATTTAAATTCCTTGAATTTGTTATCTCCAACTGAATTCTTGTTAAGAAAGCACAGAAGTATTTCTATTCACTAAAACATAATTATTGGGCATAAATTATTTGCCATCTTTAAAATGCCACATTTCCTAGCACTCAGAGATTTCAGAAGGTAAAGGTGCATCCAAGCGGAAAGCCTCAATGACATGGAAAATGATTAAGTCAGAACAAGAGATCCATACCTCTTCTGTTCATGAAGGAGGGAGAACAGAGAACCCCCTGAAATGTACTGAGTGACGATGGCAAACTGGCTGGGATCGTTCAAGCAAGCACCCACAAACTGAATTACACAGGGATGATTGAGCCGGCAGAGAATGGACACCTCTCGGCAAAACATATCCACATCTGATTTGGAGCAGTAGGTGTTGGCTCGGTAACTGGAAATGGCAGCAACAGGAAATCCTCAGTCAACAGATGGATCAAAACAAGGGGCTTGCCATGCATATGCTTCTTAAAGTTCACAACTCCAGTCTGATGCTAAATTTTCTCATGTTTGCTTACCGTTTTATAGCCACTATTTTATTTCTGCATCGTCCTTTATATACTTTCCCAAAAGAACCTGAAATTGTTTAAGAGAAATGAATAAACACATATTATCTTGAGCTCATGAAACTAAAGCAGAGTAGTCTTTTCTTAGGTTACCTGAGCCGATAATTTCATGGAACTCAATTTCTGAGAGCTGAAGATGGAAATGTGAAGGCAATCCAGCCCTTAGGAGGAGAACATCTGCCTTTTCTGCAAACAGGAATTATTATTTTATTTTTAAAGACAAAAAACACACATGGATGTGTACACATGATGCACATATATACTTTACTTAGCCAAAAATGTCATTCCCTAGTAACATTTAATTTTCCAAATACAATTGACTACTTGGAGATACTAAAACCTTATCACAAATGATCCCTAACCCTCTGCATTAAAAACATTGTTTTCTGTCTCTGTTCCCAGACCTTTGTTATCAGGGCTAAAGTGTTTATTCCTAATTTGATCAATAACTAGCTCGTCTGCATGACACGGCAACCCTGGAGTACAGTTCATATCACATCACGATAAGGAGTTTTATCTGGTCGATCCCTGCAATCTATCACAATGGGCTTAGACAAATATCCATAAGCTAAACCTCAGAGGGATGCCAATTAGATGTCAAAAAATAAGTACATGAATCATTCAGAGGAAACGTCTCAAACCCAAAATCGTTTTTAAAAACTTCAAATTCTAAATAGTTAAATATAAATTTATAGTTGAATCATATAAATATGTATATATATATTAATTTTCCTGATTCAATGGTATTAATTTCTATGTGCAGCACACATTCAAAAATTTCCCGAGGTATTACTTATTTGGGATCCTTTGGAAAATAACTTATTTTTTAAAATTTATTTTCCTATGGCAAACCTATTCCCAATTCTCCTTAGAGATATTGATATTTGTAATTTAGACTTCATTAAAACTACAAACATCTATAAGAATTTGATCTTTCTTTAATACTTGGGAAATTTTCACTGCTATACCTTCATGAGTCTAGATAGCATATGCAAAATAGTACGGGGGCCAAGGTTAATTATGGAGAGAATTGTTTGTTGCTAATATTGTTTATGCAGGCAAACTAGTCATCATTTATAATATGTAAAGCAAAACAGAAAGTTGTCATATTTGAGGCAATAGTTATCCTTAGTAATAAAATATAACAATTGTCTCATATTAAAATACCTTTCGTCATGCTTTTAATCTTCCCCAAGGGGGACGGAAGAGACACATAGGAGCCATCTAGAAATCAAATTATATTATAGAGTTGAAAGTAGCATTTTTTCTACATAAACATTAAACATTATAAAAAGAAGCAGGTGACAAAAGAAATTTGCTAAGAAAACCAACTGAGAATATAGTTTTAACCCAGGTCTTTTTCTGGATACCGAAACTGTATAGCAAGTGTTTATTTAGAGAGTACATAAAAAGATTAAAAACAAAAAACCAAGGTCTAGTAGCCTCTGGCAGATTTAATTTGCATCTGGGTATGAGTATTCTCTGGCCTGCCTTAATAGATAACTGAAACGGAAAATGACTGCTCTCAGCTCACCCCGGCCTTCCTGGTCATGCATAAGCCTCATAAACATCCAGTCCAGGGAATGCTAAACCTGAAGGAACTGCAGATTAGTGAGTTAGAAAACTGCTTTAAGTGAAGGCTTCTTTATTTTCAGCCTTACCCAGACATAAGTTCTCTTAAAATAAAGCCAATCTGACATGCCCTCATCCCTAACCCCAGAAAAATAGTAATAGAAATAAAGGTTTACTGTTAGACACAATATTGTACTAACAACAAAAACTTATTAAGAAAGGGATACCTCCTCCAGGCTGAGAATATTCATTACAGGGCAATTCATCCTGTGGTCTCTTATAATGCTTCAGGAGTGTGACAATTGCATCATGTCCTTCATGGAAAGACAAAAAGGACAAAGGGTCTTAATTTTTGTTTGATTTATTCAGCTCATCATACAACTCAAAAGTGACTAGAGGTAGCTTGAAACATGGGATATATCTTAAGAGATAATATATTGCGGGCGCCTGGGTGTCTCAGTTGGTTGAGCGACTGCCTTCGGCTCAGGTCATGATCCTGGAGTCCCGGGATCGAGTCCCGCATCGGGCTCCCTGCTCAGCAGGGAGTCTGCTTCTCCCTCCGACCCTCTTGCCTCTTGTGCTCTCTATCTCTCATTCTCTCTCTCAAATAAATAAATAAAATCTTTAAAAAAAAAAGAGATAATATATTGCAATAGGAATTTAGTACTTTCACCTACCCATTCATTCATTCAAATAATTCACTGAGACCCTACTACATGTGAAGCACTATGTTAAGCACTATATTGGGTAGTAGGGATACAAAGAAGCTTAGTGTAGTTGAATATAAATGAGAATTTCTAAATGAAGAAATATGAGGTGCTAAGGGCACCATTACAAGGGTAAAAAGCACGTATGGTAACCAGGAGAGAGGGTTTGCTTTGATTGAAGATTACATTCGGTTGGCAACTGCAGCATAACATGGCACTAAGATAATTGACATAGGTTTTTGTGGCAGGAGACAGCTGTCTGTCTGCCTATAAATATTTGTACTTCCCATTCATGGGGTGATTTCGTCACTCGGAATGGCTGTTCACTCAGGAACAACAGTTCCCTATCGCCCTTGCATCCAGATGTGGCCTTGTGACAAATTCTCACCAACGGAACATGAGCAAAAGCCATGCCACTTCCAACTCTGAGCTTTAAGAGAAAAGCTCAGCCTTCTCTACTCTTCCCTTCTGCTGGCTGGATGCAGAAGATTCTGAGGCCCTAAGGGATGGGAAAAAGCCATCCATTGACCAGAAATGCCCACACTGGACTTCTATACAACTGATAAATAAATTTCTATTATATAACACCACCCAAATTAGGAGATTTATTAACTGCAATAGGTAACATATTGTGAAAGATAAAAAATGCTAAATGCTCTTCTGAGTAGACCCATGATTTTCAATAGACCTAAACTTTTTGATACGATTTTATGGTTTAACTATAAAAATAATCTACTGAAGCTAGTTTATACAAGAGAAAAACAAAGTCAGCCTTAAAGACCCTGCCAAGAGACTTGTGAAATGCAACAGAACTCATTGTAAAAATGGCAAGATTTAGGAATTGAAAAATCATATGCCCTTATCCATCCTGGAGGGGTCACAGATAACACTTGTTCAGAATACACTTAGTTAATGTAGAGAGTATATGCTGAGAGTTATGCCTGCTTATCAAATCCCCCCTTCAAAAAAAAGAATTAAAATTAATAGAGCATGCAGATCATGAGATGGGGTAATTAAGATACTAACTAGATTAAAAGCTTTTCCAAATGTAATATCCCAACACCAGTGTCTTCAAGAAAACAACAACATCATGATAACAATTGTCAAATTTGTAGCAAAACTTAAATCTACAGAGTTAACAACTAGTGCCCATTTTCTTATCCATAGATTTCAATTCACGACTGGTTGATCTGTAATTTTCTCAAATCATAGACATAGGTTATGATGAAATAATGAGGAGCCTGTCCTATTAGCATTTTTTCTTTTCTTCCTGTGCTCACAATCAGGGAAAATTCCAGACCCCAATGGCGTGAGCCAACAGGCACATTTCTAAAGAGCCTAATACGGGGTGCCTGGATGGATCAGTTGGTTAAGCATCTGCCTTCGGCTCAGGTCATGATCTGGGAGTCCTGGGATCGAGTCCCACATCAGGCTCCCTGCTCAGCGGGGAGCCTGCTTCTCCCTCTCCCTCTGCCTGCCGCTCCCCCTGCTTGTGCTGTCTCTCTCTCTCTGTCAAATAAATAATAAAAAAAATTAAAATTAAAAAAGAGCCTAATAGGCAGAAGAAACAGATAATGTAAAGTTTCCAAGATGGGAGGAAATATGACAGCTGCAGAAATGAAAGGCGGCCAGTGTGGCTGGAAAATCACAAGCAAGGGTGAGAGTGGTTCCAGACTTGGGTGGAGAAATAGATAAGCCCAGATCATGTGCAGAAGTGCTTCACAACTTTGTAGTGTGTATAAGAATCACAGGGAGCATATGTTATTTACTTTCTTTAAAGATTTTATTCAAGTTCAAGTTAGTTAACATATAGTGTAATATTGGTTTCAGAGGTAGAATTTAGTGATTCATCACTTACTTATAACACCCAGTGCTCATCACAAGTGCCCTCCTTAATGCCCATCACCCATTTAGCCCATCCTCCCACACACCTCCCCTCCCCTCCAGCAAACCTCAGTTTGTTCCCTATAGTTAAGAGTGTTTTATGGTTTGCCTCCCTCTCTGTTTTTATCTTCTTTTATTTTTCCTGCCCCTCCCCTATGTTCATCTGTTTTGTTTCTTAAATTCCACATATGAGTAAAATCAGATGGTATTTGTCTTTCTCTGACTGACTTATTTCACTTAGCAAAATACCCTCTAGTTCCAACCACACCATTCTTTTTGATGGCTGAGTAATTTTCCATTGTGTGTATATATATATATATATATATATATATATATATATATATACCACATCTTCTTT